>NW_027256895.1:18389918-18989918 GCF_029215685.1 Pituophis catenifer annectens | reverse complement strand
GTGTGTCATTTCTCAAAACGTTATTACTGAACACAAACAGTTCATAACTTTTGCTCAGCCTCCCACCTGCCCTTTTTAGGGAATGTGGTTGAGAAGGTGATTGTGCTGCAACTCCAGAAGATCCTTGATTAATTGAATTATCTGGACTACTTTCAGTCAGGTTTCAGGCCTGGATATGGGCAAGAAATGGTATTGGTCATTCTTTTGGATGATGTCTGGAGAGAATGGGATAGGGATAGTACATCCAATGTGGCTCTTCTTGATCATGGTATCTTTTTGAGATGGTTTTGGGAACCATGAGAAGAAAAAAAATTACAGGTCTGGTTCACCTCCTTCTTCTTTAACCAGTTCCAAAGGGAGAAAGAGGTCCAGCCTTCAAAACCAACTATGGGGTGCTATATGACTTGGTGCTTTCTCTGTATCTTTTTATTATCTACAAAAGCAGTTTTCAGAGTCAGCATATTGCCCCCAACAATATGGGTCCTCATTTTATTGACCTTAGAAGGATGGAAGGCTGAGTCAGCCTTGAGCCAGTGAGAATTGAACTGCCGAACTGCCGGCACTTGGCAATCGGCAGAATAGCCTGCAATGCTGCATTCTGACCACTGCACCATCATGGCTGTTCCAGTATGTACTAGTTGTAGCCTTTTCAGCTCTACTCTCTATCATTCATATCTTGGTCATCTCCCATATGGATTATTGCAATGCAATCTATATGGAACTACTCTTGAAGAGGCTGTAGCTGATGTAGAATGCAGCATCACAAACAATATTGGGCACCCCTAGGTTTCCACATATAACACCTCTGCTATACAAACTTCATTTTTTTCTCAGTTGCTTCTGGGAGTTCAATTCAAGGCATTTGCTATTACCTTGAAAGCCCTTTCTCAGATTATTTGGATAACTGTCATCCCCACTATATGATCCTATCCCACCTAATTGGGCAGGGAGGGAATATTGCAGATTTTGTCATTTAAGGAATTTTGGCTGGCAGGTTGCAGGAAGATAGCCTTTTCTGCTGCTTCTCCTATTCTGGGGAACACTTTACTCTCAGATGTGAGGCCGGTCCTTGGTCTTCATCATCATGGAAGTTGAAGACTGATATGCAA
This sequence comes from Pituophis catenifer annectens, assembly GCF_029215685.1. Classification (NCBI taxonomy): domain Eukaryota; kingdom Metazoa; phylum Chordata; class Lepidosauria; order Squamata; family Colubridae; genus Pituophis; species Pituophis catenifer. Next base: position 18,988,809 of record NW_027256895.1, on the reverse strand, counting down.
CCCTGGGTGTCATGAGGGCATTCTTTTCATCTTAACATTTTAACTTTTAATGCTGCAACTCTTCTTTTAAATTTTGTTTTTAACTTATTCTTACTTATATCTCTATATTAAGATTTTGCTTTTATACATGTAGTCTAGTGAAAAGAAGAACCAGGGGTGTCATGATAACAGTGTTCCAATATTTGAGGGGGTGCCACAAGGAAGAGGTGGGCAATCTATTCTCCAAACCACCTGAAGGCAGGACAAGAAGCAATGGATGGAAACTAATCAAGGAGAGAAGCAACCTAGAACTAAGGAGAAATTTTCTGACAGGGATAACAATTAATCCAGTAGGTGCCTCAACATTGGAGGTTTTTAAGAAGATATTAGATAATCACATGTCTGAAAAGGTATAGGGTTTCATCTTGAGCAGGGAGTTGGACTAGAAGACTTCCAAGGTCCCTTCAAACTCTGTTATTCTGTTATACTAAGATATTTATGTATTTACTTACTTACTTACTTATTTATATTGCCACCTATTAGAATATGGTGACTCAAGGCAGCTTACAAGAATATAAAAACTTTATATAAAAACAATAAAACTAATGAAAGAGAAAATCAAATAATATATTAATATATATATATATATATATAATAAAATAACCCCCACACCCACACTCTTGTGACACCATTTAATGGACCATTTAATGGACTCCATACCACTCTGGGTTCCCCAGACCCCCTGGCAGTACCAGGTCTTCAGTGCCTTCCGGAAGAGTGTTAGAGTGGGGGCCATTCTCATCCCTGGGAGAATGATGTTCCAGAGAGAGAGGGAGCCACCATGGAGAAGGCCCTTCTTCTGGGTTCCACCAGATGTATCTCCTTAGGGGATGGGACCCACAACATTCCTTGCCTCCCTACTCTGATGGGTTGGGTAGATGTGACCGGTCCCTAAAATAACCTGGTCCCAAGCCATTAAGGGCTTTAAACGTGACAACCAGCACCTTGAATTTCACCCAGAAGCAAATTGGCAGGAGATGTGATACATGTGCACACTGAGGTCTGCACAAAACCATGCAGGCCGCTGTATTTTACACCAACTGGAACGTGTGGATGGTCTTCAAGGGCAGCCCCATTTAGAGCAGGTTGCAGTAGTCAAGACAGGAAGTGACTAGGGCATGAGTGACAATGAGTAGGGATTGTTGGTCCAGGAAATTGCATAATTGGTGCACAACCCGCAGTTGCGCAAAGGACCTCCTGGCCACAACCACCACCAGCAACGAGAAGGAGTCGCAAATCCAAGAGAACCCCCAGATTATGCACAGGGTCTGTTTGGGATAATGCCACCCCATCCAAAACCAAAGGTGGCAATTCTTCTTGGGCCAAAGAATCCCAAACCCAGAGCCACTCAGTCTTTCAAGGGTTTAGTTTCAACCCATTGCTCCCATCCAGCCCCTAACAACCTCCAGGCACTGTCAGAGGGAGGACACAGCATCACTTAACTCACCATGGGCTGAGACGTAGAGCTGAGTATCATCAGCATAATGATGATACCTCAGTCCATGGTGATGGATAATCTCACCCAGGAGCTTCATACAAATGTTGAACAGGAACAGAGAGATTATGTAAAATCCTGTAAACTGTCCAGATTCACTTAATTCAGATGATGATATAGAAATGTGATGAATACATAAAAACATAATGTAAATCTAAATTATTGTTTGTTTCCCAAAATACAGTATCAAGAAATTATGCTTGCTTAACTAACTGACATTTCTCCTTTACCATTTATTTTAAATCTTTCTGAACTGCAATTCCCAAAATGATAATAGGTTCATTCCACCCAATCTTGAAATCCCTTTACTTTCATAGAAAACATAGGTGAAGATATTTATTTTTATGGTCTGGTTTATTTTTCCCAGAGTAAAAAAAGATGGCATAATATTTGAATAGATTCCTAAGTAACCAACATCTGTCCTGTATTACAGACACATTTGTAAAGAGAAGGAAAACTGCCGTTTATAATTAAAGAGTAATATAAGGCATTACACAAAATAAATAGCATTGAAATCTCTGCTTTAGATCTCTTACCTGTTTTGTTTGAAATTTTTCCTTCTGGACATTTAAGGCAATCATAGCAGCAAAAGGGCTTTCCTTCTATTTTTATTTTGCTGTAACCTGATGAACATGGAGGATTGCACATAGAAAAGGGTTGTACCTATTGGACATTGTGAAGGAAAATTGAGAAGTTATTACTTAACCTTTCAGGAATTCTTGCATCTGAAACTTGGATTTGACTAGTATTTAAGGCATATACAATGGTACCTTGGAACTCAGCTGCTTTGAACTCATTCTTTGGTTGATACTCAATAAAGAAGCTAGAATTTGTTGATATCAGCTACCTTGTGATTCACAACCTTATTCCTTATGAAAAAAATTTGTCTAATACTCATCATTTTTGATACTCATTGTGCCTCTCAGAACTTATTAAACCTATTAATTTTTTTTTAGGGTAATCAAGTTCATGAGTCACTTTGAGAAAAGAGTCATTTTATGCCTGTAATTCCTGAAATTACCTTCTGAGCATTGAAGCAGTAAGTAAAAATAAAATAAATTATTTACCATGGTTTGATATTGGTGCCAAAACTACCTGATTAAAGATGGTGGGCCAGACAATCTCCTCGGCAGAAAGAGTAAGGAGATTTTCAGGGGGAGTCACTGGAGCTATGTTTCCAATTTTGATTCGATGAAATGATTGGTTGGGGAAGGTGACCCAGTTGATAACATCAAATCCACTTGCTAGTTCTCCTCTTTCGTTAAAGGAAACCATTTCTCCAGCACTGTTGTTAAATGAAACAGCTTTCAGATACCAATGAAACTAAATGGAAACCATTAAAAGAAATTTATAACAATTGGAAGCAATGAGCAAGTATGAATGAAGGCTCTTTCATAAATTAGGTGTTGTTCTTTTAAGAAAGACCGATCAGCAGATATAACATGAGGAATATTTATTGTTATGGGGTATGATAACAGAAACTTGAATACCTGCAGGAATTTGCTTCTCTCTCACAATCTCTCTTCTTTCCCGGGACTAAATTGGCATTTACTTTCTCTTAACAGTCCTTCTAACGACTTTTGCATCCTTTCTAAAAAAGCATTTAGGTATTTAGAATTCCTTTACTATTCCCATGCATGTTGGAAATAATATTATAATCTATGTCAGTTGGACTAATAATGTTGATTCTTAATGGCACCCTAGTTAATTGCTGTTTCTCACATGCTCTGGTGTACTAAAATATTGTGAGCATTTGATCTATGAAGAGTCAACAAAAAAATTGTTGTGGTCTGTCTATTGATCACTCTTCAATACCATCCTTTCTTTTTTTCTTATTTATCTCATACTCTTCTCTTCACCGTGGAATCAAAATGCAGTACCCTACTCACTGCAGCTCAATGCCCTTCCTTCCTTCCTTCCTTCCTTCCTTCCTTCCTTCCTTCCTTCCTTCCTTCCTTCCTTCCTGTCATAATCTTCTCACTATGGAATCAAAACTCAGAACCCAAGCAAATAATGAAAGATAATTACAGTATTCATTGTTAATTTAGGACACTGAAAAAAAATTCCATCCAGAAACTAGTGGAGGGAACTACTGCAGAGAGCTTATATTTCAAAAAGGAGGGCAAAAATTATTCATAAATAATAATTATTTATTTTATTTATTTATTTTATTAAAGTTTTATACGGCCCGTCTCCTGCTGGACTCAGAGGGGTGAACAGCCAAGAATAAAAAACATCCCAATACAAAATTTAAAATTTTTAAAAGAATTAAACAAATTTTGGCCCAAAATTTAAGACATCCCAACTAAAATCCATTTACAATTAAAAATATCTAAGGTGGGGGAGGGTTATCCCAGCCCGGCTTGATGAAATAAAAAAGTTTTTGGGCATGGCGAAAAGCACGGAAATCTGGTATCCTACGTATCTCCAGGGGCAGGTCGTTCCAGAGGGCAAGTGCTGCCAAAAAGAAGGCCCTCCCCCTGGGGGTCGCTAGCCGACATTGCCTGGCTGACAGTGCCCTGAGGAGTCCCTCTCTGTGGGAGCATACTGGCCAGTGGGAGGCTATCGGTGGCAGAAGGCGGTCTTGTAAGTACCCAGGCCCTATGCCATGGAGCGTTTTACGGTGGTAACCAACACCTTTAAATGCACCCGGAAGACCACCAGAAGCCAATGCAGCTCACGCAGGAGGGGTGTCACAGAATCCCCCACGTGGCTGCATTCTGCACCAGTTGGAGCCTCCGGGTGCTCCTCAAGGGGAGCCCCATTTAGAGAGCATTGCAGTAGTCCAGGCGGGAAATAACGAGTGCCTGAGTGACTGTGCGTAAGGAGTCCCGATCCAGAAAGGGGCGCAACAGGCAAATCAGGCAAACCTGATGAAAAGCCCCCCTGGCCACGACAGTCATATGCTCTTCTAAAGACAGCCGTGCATCCAGGAGGACGCCCAAGTTGCGAGACCTCTCCATGGGGGCCAGTAACTCGCCCCCAATAGCCAGCGATGGCACCAGCTGGCTATATCAGGACGCCGGAAGCCACAGCCACTTGGTCTTGGAAGGGTTAAGTCGAAGCCTGTTTCTCCCCATCCAGACCCACACGACCTCTAGGCACCGGGACATCACTTCAAGGGCATCATTGGGATGGCCTGGGGTGGAGATGTACAGTTGAGTATCATCAGTGTACTGATGGAACTCCACCCCAAAACCATGGATGATCTCACCCAGCAGCTTCACATAAATGTTGAACAGAAGGGATGAGAGGACTGACCCCTGGGGCACCCCACAAACAAGGCACCTCGGGGTCAACCTCTGCCCCACTGCCAACACCAACTGTGACTGGTCAGAGAGATAGGAGGAGAACCACCGTAGGACGGTGCCCCACATCCCAACCCCTCCAACCGGTACAGCATGATATCATGGTCGATGATATCAAAAGCCACTGAGAGATCTAACAGGACTAGGATAGAGGAACAGCCCCTATCCCGAGCCCTCCAGAGATCATCCACCAATGCGACCAATGCCGTTTCCGTGCTGTGCCCAGGCCTGAAGCCGGACTGGAGCGGATCTAGATAGACAGCTTCATCCAGGTACCGAGGAAGCTTTCGAGCCACCACACTCTCAACAACCTTCGCCAGAAAGTGAAGGTTGGAGACTGGACGGTAGTTAGCCAAAACAGCCGGATCCAGAGAGGGCTTCTTGAGGAGGGGCCTCACCACCGCCTCTTTCAAGGTGGACGGCAAGACACCCCCACTCAAAGAAGCATTAATAATCCCCTGGAGCCAGCGTCGCGTAACCTCCCGGGAGGCCAGCACCAACCAGGAGGGACACGGGTCCAATAAACATGTGGTCGCATTCAGCCATCCCAGTATCCTGTCCACGTCTTCGGGAGCAACAGGGTCGAACTCTTCCCAAATGACATTCTCAAGAATCCTCCATCATCCCGTCTGTACCCACCCAGTCAGAGACCAAGCCTTCCCGAATCTGAGTGATTTTATCATGCAGATACTGGACAAAATCCTCAGCCCGACCCTGCAAGGGGTCCTCCCATGCTTCCAGATGGAGAAGGGAGCGGGTCACCCTAAACAGGGAGGCTGGGCGGTTATCTGCAGATGCGATAAGAGCGGAAGAATAATTAGATTTTGCTGTTCTTATCACCACTAGGTAGGTCTTAATATGAGACCTTACCAGTGTTCGGTCAGATTTGGAATGGCTAGACCTCCAACTGCTCTCCAGGTGTCTTTTCCGGCGCTTCATCTCCCTCAGCTCCTCAGAGAACCAAGGAGCCAGGTAAACTCGGTGATGGGTCAGAGGCCGCAAAGGCATGACTCGGTCCAAAGCATCAGCGGCCGCCCTACCCCAGGCGGCCACCAGTTCTTCAGCCAAGCCGTGAGTCAGAGCTTCAGGGAATGGCCCAAGCTCCATCTGGAACCTATCAGGATCCATCAGGCACCTGGGGCGGAACCATCTAGTCTCTTCCACCTCCCTGTGGCGGGGTGTGGCGGTTAGAAAGTCAAGCCTAAGAAGGAAATGATCTGACCATGACAAGGGCTCAGTCGCTATCTCCCCTATCTCAAGATCATTCATCCACTGACCAGAGACAAAAATCAAGTCCAGAGTTTGTCCACCCGTGTGAGTGGGTCCATGAATTAATTGGGTCAGGTCCATGGCCATCATGGAAGCCATGAACTCCCGGGCCACCTCAGACACTTCGCCGCTAGATGGCAAGTTGAAGTCCCCCATGACCATAAGCCTGGGAGTCTCAACCGCCATTTCGGCAATCACGTTGAGCAGCTCGGGCAAGGCAGCCGACATGTGGCAGGGAGCCAGATACGTAATCAGCAAGCCCATCTGCCTCCCATATCCCCACTTCACAAGGAGGGACTCACATCCAGCTATTTGAGGTACAGTGGCCTCCCTTGGAGCAAGTCCTTCCTTTATAAGAACTGCCACCCCCTGCCCCTCCCCTGGGACCTCAGCTGATGGAATGCGTAGAAACCTGGTGGGCACATCTCAATGAGGGGAACCCCCCCTCCTGGCCCAACCAGGTTTCTGTAATTCCTACCAGGTCTGCACCCCCCTCCTGAACCAGATCACAAATGAGGGGGGCTTTATTTACCACAGACCTGGCATTGCACAACATCAACCAGAGGCCCAGGCCCTGAGGGTCCAAACAACCCGGGGAACGAGAAAAGCATTGGGGCCGGAGCATGCAATAGCTCGCAGGTAGCGAGTGCCATGATATGGCATACGATATGTTAATTATGTAACAGATCTCAAGTTACTTCAAGCTCTCCTGTTATTTAAATAAAACAATGATCTTAGAAGAAGCATTTGCATCATAAGATTCAGGGGTTCCTAGTGAAATGTTTTGACAGAACTATCACAAACCACTGTGGGATACAAGGACACATTCCTTAGATCCTATTAAACAGTCCCATTCATTTGAAAACTGATTTACCCCACACTCCTTCTAAAACTCCTCTTGAATTAATATTTGACATTGCCTCCTTCTCATTGTGCATTGTTGCACCCCGTGTTTAGTGTTCTCTGGAATTATTACTTAAGTTCTCACATATCACTTATGAGTTAGTTCAGCTTCAGAATACTTTTATTAGTTATACAACTCCAAAATACAGTAATAGCTGAACATTCATATGACTGGTCCTTATATAAATATATAACATATTTTCATTCATGTCGTTTTTACCTGCCACGACTGTTGACTGAGTTCCCAAGCATTTCTTCTTTTTCTGCTCTTAGATGAAAGCATAGCTTGCAAAGCATGGGCCACTGCATAGACAGCATTGTAAATGCTATAACTATGCCCAGTAATACTAGATTCAATCACAGAGTCAGGAAGGGTTGCCAGTGACTCCTCACCAGTGCATTGATTGTCACTGTCATCATCTAACCCAGCATTTGGGAAAGAACATTCAAATGCGTCTTCCCAAAACACTCTTGTCAAACTGTCCTCTTCTGAAGAAGAAGGCTTTCTCATCTGAGCAAATTTCTTAAACCCTAATATTTCCTTTGAGGAAACTGCGAATGTTAGGGCACCATGGATGAAATCCATGGCCCTATATCTTAGAAAGCGAACTGATGTGAATTCCATCTGTGCTGGCATGACCCAAACTTTATCTTTTCTCTTCATTTGCATGTCTTCATATTCTGAAATAGATAGCAACATTCTAAGAACAGGCATGTTATGATTTTCACCATATATGATTACAACGTTGGCAGTACTTTTCATAATAGCCTTAAACAGCAAACCAAAACCACTAAGTTGAGTTTCAATATCATTGGTAACAGAGTCCTTTGACACTTCTTCCATGAAATCAAAACAGATGCCATTCTTAGAAAATATATCAAGCCTATTATGTATGAACCTCTTCCCATGTTCAAGGTTTGGGACAATGAGCCCAATCCATTTCCACTGGAAGTGAAGCAACAATTGGACCAGCCCCATAATTTGAAGGTCTTCATTTGGAAATAATTGACGGAAGAAAGCAGCTTCTATGTTGTCATCTATCTCTGCAGTTGAACCATATATGAGCTAAGAAAAAAGAAAAAAATTAGAGTATATACTTCCAAATCACTTATGTCTATTTTAAGGATCTTATTTAAATATGAATGTCCTCCAGGCAAGGGCAGAATTGATTACTATTTGCATATTCCAATATAATTTATATGATAGTTGTTTCTTTTTGTTTTAATAAACAAAGCTCCAGAAATGTAAGAATTGCAAGAATGAATATGAACCTCCGGATTATGCTTTGTTTACAAATGTTTCCATGACATGATTTACCCCATAGATTAGCTATATGCAACTTTCTAGCATTTTGAATAATTCCTCTATGTCCCACCCTGGATGAAATATATTTGGATGTTTAGCTTGATTGTGATTTTTCCCAAAACACTATATGAGGCGATGTTGGTTATCCCTTTGTTGTGAATGTTTCTGACACTAATAGATTCATAAAGATAAAAATTTGGAATATAAATTAAACTAAATCAAGCAAGAAATACTGTATTTAGATTTGACTCCTTTCTTTATTGGATGGCTCTTACCTGTGGGATCTTATATATATTCAGAATGTTTGACATGAACTGACCAATGTAAGCATTATGTCCTGCAATCACAGATATTACATTGTCCTTGAGGTCACATTTGTAATTTGGGATGAATCTTCCCTTTGTAGAGAGAAGCTCCATGGAAGCCAGATAAATCCATTTTGGCAGGTAATAGCTATTTGAGATATGGATACCAAGGGTGATGTTTGGCAAAATCCTGGAATTCTCATTGATTTGTTTGATTGCAAATTCCAAAGCCAAGATGTGCTGGTAGTTATGCATATAATATCTGAAATGAGTTTTACAACATCTGTAGCCAAATCTGGAATTGATTGCATTCTAATTGTATCACACAAGTTTAGATTCTGCAGGCCACATGCACTGATACAGGTGGAAGCACTAGCATCAAAGAAACCATTTGTTTAATATTTCAAGAAAGATGTCTAAGCAATATATTAATCCATATGCATTCAGGCAGCCCAATTGCAAAATGTAAAAAACATCAATAATTAGTGGGTTTTTTCCCCTTAATATGGAGGTCTATATTTAATTTTACTTCCTACCCTAATTTTCTAATTTACTTATTCAATACACTGGAAATTTCTGAGGAATATTTGATATAATATCTGCATGTAGGACTAACTGCAATCATGTACACCTTAACATATCACTGGTATGAAGCAATGCTCTGCAGGAATTTATGTCATTTGAACTTCACCGAGTTATAGCCATATAAAAAAGTGTATTAAAATTAAACTGATACTTGCTAGAATGGTACCAAATCCATAGAAATAAAAACACATTGGAAAATAACTTGTGTAACAGATGGAAATTGAAACAATATTATTGAGAAATAATAGTGCAGGATAGGCAATTTAACATTCATCCTCCATCCTAATTCAATCATGTCACAGGCTTTAACTATTTTCTGTATTTGCATTACTGAAAAACAGGAATTCCATACATTAAATCACCAAACAGTTCATCTGATGTATTTCTTCTGAATGTTATTTCATCAGATACCATGTAAATTTGATAAGAAATGCCCGCAATGACCAAATCTTCTGAATGATATCGCTTGTGCTTAATGAAAGGCTGATTTCCTACAGAACATTTAGCAAAGGTTGTATCAGCGTCTACATACAAGGACAATATTGCTATTGCAAAGAATAATATCATTTTCTACAACAATTTATCTCTCATCCATCTGTTCACTCCCTGAGAATTAGGCATTTGAAATAGGACAGCCTAGAGATACAGTGTTCCATGAGGCTGCTTTAAAGTAGAGATTTACTTTTTAAAAAATCAGAATGACAGGACTTGGTCCTCTAGCTGTATCCTTGGAAAAAAAAATATTGCATCTTTATTGCAGGGGAAATATATTACTTTTAATATTTTCTGTAACTCCTTAGAGATTGAAAATAAGAATGCATAATTGATAATGATTCTACAGGTCTAGACATGCTCAGATGAACAAACCAACTTGTGATTCACAGGGTATTGTAACCTGCAATTAAGGACAAAATTATAGTGACAGGGACAGAAAGAACTCAATGAGAAATGTAAAAAGTTTTGTTCTCCTGGATCTGCAGTTGGCTTCAAATGGAAATTTACAGCTGAATTCAAATGGAAATTTCAGTCATGATTAATTAAACAACAAAGTAAATCAAATTAAATTGCATTAAATGAAATTTGGATCTCACTGTTAAGAAGCATCGTTCTCTTCAGATATTTTAAAAATAATACAATTAATCAAAATACTGGTACTGTCTGAATTTTGTTTGATATGCCAGTTGGTCACCAATGTACTTATTTGTGTCACACTTATAATATTAGCATTAGCACTGCATACATAATTCTTCAATGGAGGTTTTCCCCCTTGGGGAAATCAGTAACAGAAGTAGAATAACTATTGGCACATTTGGGGCATTTCCTCCTCTTCTATATGGGTCCTTGAGTGAAGCCCAACTTGAGATAGAGGGAGAGAGAGAGGGAGAGGGAGGGTGGGAGGGAGAGCGAGAGAGGAGAGAGAGGGGTGAGGAGAGGCCCATACACTTTATGTGTATATAAAAAGTAAAGGTTCCCCTTGCACATATGTGCTAGTCGTTCCCAACTCTAGGTGATGGTGCTCATCTCCGTTTCCAAGCCAAAGAGCCAGCTATGTCCAAAGATGTCTCTGTGGTCATGTGGCTCGCATGACTAAACACCAAAGGCACCCAGAACGCTGTTACCTTCCCACCAAAGTGGTCCCTATTTTTTTGCTTGCATTTTCTATGGGCTTTTTAGGTTGGCAGAAGTTGGAACAAGTAATAGGAGCTCACACCGTTATATGGCACTAGGGATTCAATCGACAAGCTCAGTGTTTTAGCCACCGAGCCACCATGTCCCCACCTATGTTTATATACATACACATAAATATAAATGTACTATACATACATAGATCTTTTCCAGACTTTGCTATTTCAGTAAAAGAGAATATTTGTAGCTAAGGGTTGAACTGTCTGGACCTTAGTGCTCACTGAGCTTGGTTGTTTTCTTGCAGATTTTTCATTGGATTAGTAGATAACATTATTAGTACTACAAAGGAGTTGGGTTTGCTGTCATTATATATGGTGGCTTGCCTTGTCAGTGAGGTCTTCATGGTTCCTTAATTTGGCTGTTGTTCACTGTTAGCTTGTTTGACAGCATTACTAGTTTCTTGATTGGACTTGTTTACCTGATTGTTGGTCTAGCATTAATCTTTCTGTTTATTGCCAGTGATGAGGTATTTAAAACTTTTTGTTTTCTTTTTGGCTTTTTGATTGTCTCTTTTGAATGATACATAATTGTTGTTACCTTTATATGCATTTTTGGACTTGTTTGGTCTCTGATTCTCAGTTGAAAGTATGGTTTCCCAGCTGAAACTATGGTTAATACATTCCATGTGTTCTGACATGGAAATTAGCATGGAGATTAAGGCACTTCCATCATGTCTTCTGATGGTGATTGGTTGTTGGTGTTCATGGATGCACTCTAGTAGTCTTCTGACTTTTGTCCTACCAAGGGCCTGTTACAGTCCTTACACTATATGTTGTATTTCTACTCTGGGACTGCTGGGTCTTTTGATTTACTTTAGATGCTTTGGGGGGCTTTAATTGATTTATGAGAGATACAGGAAAGCCACCTGGTTTGCCCTTTGCTGTATATTATTTACTCTTGTAAATAATTGTATGTTGTGTTAGTTATTTGTTTTATGAAATTTACATTGACAAGTAGATAATATTAGGGAATTGTCAAAACTGCTGAAAGATTTCAATCCCTAATCCTAGAAATACTTACACATATATCCTCTTTTTATTCTCTCAATTCTGTTTTAGAGGTTTACCTACTGCCAACAGATTTACCATCATTTCTATGAGTTACATCTTTTTTAGACATGCTCAAACCAACTTGTGACACACAGTGTATTGTAACCCGGAATTAAGGACAAAATGATAGTGACGGGGGACGGAAAGAACTAAATGAGAAATGTAAAAAGTTTTGTTCTCAGACTATTGACTCTGGAGGGCCATGATTTACAACAGGGTTGGTTCTCTTGTGGCATGAGAAAAATCAAGACCCATGGTTACTTTCAAAGACATTACATAAGGAATGCAATATTGTTAGTATGGGAGAAAATTAGAGAACATTATTTGAGGATACCAGTTTGGCTTTCAACATTGGAAGCACTGATCCACCCAAACGTCATTAACAGTGGAAATATTGTTAGATACTTCATTTATTTCATTTCATTTATTCAATTTGTATACCGCCCTTCTCCTAGTGGACTCAGGGCGGTGCACAGCCAGAACTAAAACACATACCAATACAAAATTTAAAATTATTAAAAGAATTATATACTTTGGCCCAAATTTAAAACAATTTGAATTAAAACCCATTGACAGATTAAAAGCTAAAAAGCTAAAAAAATCTAAAAAAGGGGGGGGGCTTCACGCCAGCCCTGCTTGATGGAAAAGAAAAGTTTTCAGGGCACGGTGAAAGACCCGGAGATCCGATATCCTTCTTATCTCTGGGGGCAAATCGTTCCAGAGGGCAGGAGCTGCCACAGAGAAGGCCCTCCCCTTAGGGGTCGTCAGCCAACATTGCCTGGCTGACGGCACCCTGAGGAGTCCCTCTCTGTGGGAGCGTATTGGTCGGTTGGAGGCTATCAGCGGTAGAAGGCAGTCCCGCAAATACCCAGGTCCTATGCCTTGGAGCGCTTTAAAGGTGGTAACCAACACCTTGAAGTGCACCCGGAAGACCACTGGAAGCCAATGCAGCTCACGCAGGAGAGGTGTCACATGGGAGCGACCCCTCGCTCCCATAATCCCCTGCGCAGCCACATTCTGCACCAGTTGGAGCCTCCGGGTACTCCTGAAGGGGAGCCCCATGTAGAGAGCATTGCAGTAGTCCAGGCGGAAAGTGACGAGTTCCTGAGTGACTGTGCGTAGAGAGTCCCGATCTAGAAAGTGGCGCAACTGGTGTATCAGGCGAACCTGATAAAAAGCCCCCCTGGCCACGGCCGTCAAATGATCTTCTAAAGACAGCCGTGCGTCCAGGAGGACGCCCAAGTTGCGAGCCCCATCCGTGGGGGCCAATAACTCGCCCCCAATAGCCAGCGATGGCACCAACTGTCTATATCGGGATGCCGGAAGCCACAGCCACTCAGTCTTGGAAGGGTTGAGTCGAAGCCTGTTACTCCCCATCCAGATCCACACGGCTTCCAGGCACCGGGACATCACTTCAAGGGCATCGTTGGGATGGCCTGGGGTGGAGATGTACAGCTGCGTATCATCAGCGTACTGATGGAACTCCACCCCAAAACCACGGATGATCTCACCCAGCGGCTTTACATAAATGTTGAACAGAAGGGGTGAGAGGACCGACCCCTGAGGCACCCCACAAACAAGGCACCTTGGGGTTGACCTCTGCCCCCCTGTCAACACCGACTGTGACCGGTCGGAGAGATAGGAGGAGAACCAACGCAGAACGGTGCCCTCCACTCCCAACCCCTCCAACTGGCACAGCAGGATACCATGGTTGATGGTATCAAAAGCCTCTGAGAGATCTAACAGGACCAGGACAGAGGAACAAACCCTATCCCGAGCCCTCCAGAGATCATCCACCAACGCGACCAATGCCGTTTCCGAGCTGTGCCCAGGCCTGAAGCTGGACTGGAGAGGATCCAGATAGACAGCTTCAGATATAAAGATATTTTGAATGAAAAGGGGAAATTTAAAACTAAACAAGAGCTGGGTGATCAAGGCATCAACATGGCATGGGATTCACAAGTGCAGATACATTCTAGATATGAGAAAGATGCTAAATCTTCCTTTCCTGAACAGAAAGGAAATTGAACACCTTCTGTGCATGCCCCAACATGGCGATGCCTGAGACGCTGTCAGGATGGGCAGCATTTTGGGGGTTTTGGGGTCTCCTGGGGCTGTCAGGACCATTGGCAGCCCCACCCCTGCCTGGGAGAGTTTCCCCTCAACCCGTTGAGGGCTTTTTTGCCCTCCGGAATGCTTGGGTGAGGGGAAGACAAAGAAGAACGCTGCGGGAGACTGCAGGACGCCACGAGGCGCCCCGTGAGGAGGATCAGGGAAATTGGCTGCAGCGATGCCAGCTTCTTCCCCGCTCGCTGGTCGGTGGCTGTCAGAATAGCAGTGACGACGTGGCAGGACCAATGGTGCAGATGGTGGACTGAGGGCATTCTGGCACTGGCGGTGGAGTTGCGGAGTTGCGGCGGCAATGGCAACCGCTGCGCAGCGATTGGGAGGGGATGTTTAGCTGGATAAAGATGGCTGCGAAAAAGGGTGAGGTGGAAGTTGTTGGACGTTCGATGCTGGCGGAGAGGCGAAGCAGAAGTTGCCAACGGAGGAATGATATGGCTCAAATGACGAGAGGGGATGGAAAGATCTGGGGTTGGAGAGTCCGGTGGATGGCTCTGGGATGGGGCCTCCATGGGTGGCCTCTCCTCCCCCTCCTCCCCCCCTTTTCTGCCCCTGTTATCGGCCTGGGAGTCAGTCTTCCTCCCCCCCTCTCCTCTCCCTTGTGTATACATCTATTCTCCTACGGAATTACTGGGCAACTACTGGGCAGCTTTATTTGTACCCCGCTACAAATCAAATCATATTAATTATTTCCATCAAAACTCCCAGCAGATGGGGACTTGGACAGTATTTTGTGGACTCTGAGGGAAGTTGGCTGTTTGAACCATCTTTTATCAGAAGGGATGATATCATCAAATTCCTTGCCTTTGGACATCTGGCCGGCCACTGTGAGAGGGTGGCTGGGAAAAACTTTTCTCCCGCTGACTGTATAAACCAACTCCTTCCTCTGCTGTGAGAGAGCAGAGGATTCCAGGTTGCTGCTTATAAAAAGACCTTCTGTCCTAGGACTCTGTGGACCCTACCAAACTGCTCTCTCATTCTGATCTTATTTGATGTACTTGGCGGCGGAGCTATGTGCACTGCGAGACTTCCCCCTCTCGCAGGTTTGGCCCTCCGCTCTATTGAGGGCCTACCTTAATGACGGGCTTTGGAACCCCGAGAGGTGGCATGGTGTGAGAAGGGGGTTGAGGGTTTTTTTAGCTAAATTTTTAACCAAAATTTTAAGGGGACCCGGGAGGAAGGGAGGGGGTTGTAAAAGTGGACCCAGGGGTGTTCAGATAGCAACTGAGCAGGGTGATGGATCGATTGGCTGCAACAGAGGGGTCGTGAAAGGAAATTTAACCGGGGAGCAGGGGGACGATAGGAAGGGCTGTGTAATTGAAACAATGAGTGGGAGGGGCAGGTATGATGGGCGCAGGGGGCCATATCATGTGTTGGGGGTGCGCACACGCTGTTTACGAGTAATTACACACCCCGGCCCCCAATGCGCGACTCGTGTCCTGGGTTGTGCAGAGTCTCAGGCCCAGGGTCCGCGGCTGATGTTGTGTAATGCCAGGTCGGTCGTTAATAAAGCCCCCCTCATTTGTGATCTTATTTTAGAGGGGGGTGCGGACCTGGCAGATATTACAGAGACCTGGTTGGGCCAAGAGGAGGGGTCCCCCTCGTTGAAATGTGCCCACCAGGTTTCCGTGCATTTCATCAGCCAAGGGCCCAGGGGAGGGGGAGGGGAGTGGCGGTGATTATTAGGGAGAGTCTTTGTCCGAGGGAGACCACTGTTCCTCAGATAGCCAGATGTGAGTCCCTCTTTGTGAAGTGGGGCCGTGGGGTGCAGATGGGTTTGCTGACTGCGTACCTGGCTCCCTGTCACGTGGCATCGACCCTGCCCGAGCTACTCGACGTCATTGCCGGGGTGGCGGTTGACACCCCCAGACTTATTGTCATGGGGGATTTCAACCTTCCATCTGCGGGTGAGGCGTCAGAGGCGGCTCGGGAGTTCATGGCTTCCATGACGGCCATGGACCTGACCCAGTTAGTTCAAGGCCCAACTCACATGGGGGGACACACTCTGGACCTGATTTTTGTCTCTGGTCAGTGGTTGAATGATCTTGGTAGAGGGGACCTAGACATCAAACCCTTGTCATGGATGGATCATTCACTCCTTCACTTAGACTTTCCTACCGCTTTCCCCCGCCGCAGGGAGATGGAACCGACCAAATGGTTCCGTCCCGGGTGCCTGATGGACCCCGAAAGGTTCCTGACGGAGCTTGGGCCATTTCCTGAGACTCTGGCACACGACTCGACTGAAGAGCTGGTGGCCGCCTGGGAGAGTGCGGCCGCCAGAGCTTTGGACCGCGTCGTGCCTTTGCGGCCTCTGACCCGATTCCGATCTCAATTGGCTCCTTGGTTCTCTGAGCAGCTGAGAGAGATGAAGCGTTGGAAAAGATGCCTAGAGAGCATTTGGAGGACTAGTCAATCCGATTCCGACCGGACACAGGTGAGGTCTTATATCAAGACCTATCTAGTGGCGATAAAAGCGGCGAAATCTAACCATTTCTCCGCTCTTATCGCATCTGCAGAGAACCGCCCAGCCGCCCTGTTTAGGGTGACCCACTCCCTTCTTCGGGGGGGAGTGCGGGAAGATCCCTTGCAGGGCCGCGCTGAGGATTTTGTGCAATTTCTGCATGATAAAGTCGCTCGGATTCAGGATGGCTTGGACTCCGATTGGATGAGTCCAGGGGAGGAGACAGGGGCAGGTCTTGAGAATATTATCTGGGAGGAGTTTGATCCTGTGGCTCCCGAGGATGTGGACAGGGTTCTGGGTAGGATTAGTGCCGCCACATGTTTATTGGACCCGTGTCCCTCCTGGTTGGTACTGGCCTCCCGGGAGGTTACACGAGGCTGGCTCCAGGGGATTATAACTGCTTCTCTGAGTGAGGGTGCCTTTCCTGCCGCCTTGAAAGAGGCGGTGGTGAGGCCCCTCCTCAAGAAGCCTTCCCTGGACCCAGCTGAATTAGCTAACTACCGTCTGGTCTCCAACCTTCGTTTTGTGGTGAAGGTTGTTGAGAGTGTGGTGGCACGACAACTGCCCAGGCACCTGGATGAAGCTATCTATCTAGACCCATGCCAGTCGGGCTTCAGGCAGGGGCATAGCACAGAAACGGCATTGGTCGTGTTGGTGGATGGTCTCTGGAGGGCTCGGGACAGGGGTTGCTCCTCCGTCCTAGTCCTATTAGATCTCTCAGTGGCTTTTGATACCATCGACCATGGTATCATGCTGCGGCAGTTGAGGGGGTTAGGAATAGGGGGCACCATTCTGCAATGGTTCTCCTCCTTCCGCTCCGACCGCTCGCAGTTCGTGTTGGCAGGGGGACAGAGGTCGACCTCGAGGCGTCTCGCATGGGGAGTGCCACAAGGGTCGTTCCTCTCACCCCTTCTGTTCAACATTTATGTGAAGCCACTGGGTGAGATCATCCGTGGTTTTGGGGTGAAGTGTCATCTGTACGCTGATGATACTCAGCTGTACATCTCCACCCCAGACCACCCCAACGATGCCCTTGATGTGATGTCTCGCTGCCTGGAGGCCGTGCGGGTCTGGATGGGGAGGAACAGGCTCAGACTCAACCCCTCCAAGACCGAGTGGCTGTGGCTGCCGGCGTCCCGATATAGTCAGCAGGTGCCATTGCTGACTATTGGGGGTGAATCTTTGCCCCCCACAGAGAGGGCTCGCAATCTGGGTGTCCTCCTGGACGCACGGCTGTCTTTAGAAGAGCATATGACGGCCGTGGCCAGGGGGGCCTTTTATCAGGTTCGCCTGATACGCCAGTTGCAGCCTTTTCTGGACCGGGACGCCTTGCGCACGGTCACTCATGCCCTTGTCACCTCCCGGCTGGACTATTGTAATGCTCTCTACATGGGGCTCCCCTTGAAGAGCACTCGGAGGCTCCAACTGGTCCAGAATGCGGCCGCGTGGGTGGTTATGGGCACAACTCGTTGTGCCCACGTGACACCCCTCCTGCACAAGTTGCACTGGCTCCCAGTGGTCTTCTGGGTGCAATTCAAGGTGTTGGTTACCACCTTTAAAGCGCTCCATGGCATAGGACCCGGGTACCTTCGAGACCGTCTTCTGCCACCAATAGCCTCCCACCGACCAGTCCGTTCCCACAGAGAGGGTCTCCTCAGGATGCCATCAGCCAAGCGATGTCGGCTGGTGACACCCAGGGGGAGGGCCTTCTCTGTGGGAGCCCCAGCCCTGTGGAATGAACTGCCCCCGGAAATACGTAAGATCTCCGACTTCCGGGTGTTTCGTTGCGCATTGAAGACCCTGTTGTTCCGCCAGGCTGGGCTATCAACTTAATAATTTTAAATTGGGGTATTTTAAATTTTTGGGGTTTTAAATCGGCTAAATCTATTTAATTATTTTAATTTTTAATTATTGTTGTGTCTTGTGTTTTTAAATTGGCTGTACACCGCCCTGAGTCCTTCGGGAGAAGGGCGGTATAGAAATAAAATTATTATTATTATTATTATTATTATTATTATTATTATTATTATTATTATTATTATTTAATCTTTAGTGAGATTCACAGCCTTTGAGGCTGGTTAATAGCTCAGCAGCTCGAGTCCTAACCAAGGACCTAGGAACTGTTAAGGTATTATTATTAAATATGGTTTCTATAAAGAATTAAGAAATTAGGGTCATTATACTGGAAGATGAACAAATGAAGGAGACAATGATAGCATGGGCAAAAAACTTTGGTTACACAATAGAATTAGATAAATGGCAGAAGTTGTGGGACAACTAACAATGTCAACTGCATATAAAGAAAATCTGTATAAGATGTTTTATAGATGGCATCAGCCCAGAGTCCTCGGAGAGTGGGCGGAATAGAAATAATAATAATAATAATAATAATAATAATAATAATAATAATAATAATAATAATAATAATAGACTTAAAACAAGAAATATTTTTGTTGGGGATTTTACCTGAAGCTAAAGGGAATATATATTTTATTATACATGTATTAACCACAGATAGAATTGTATTTGCACAATACTGGAAAAGCAGAAAGATCCCTAGTGATGAGAAAGTGATTAGGAAAATATTAGAATGTGCAGAAATGAATAGATTAATCCTTGCTATAAAGGAGAAAGGACAAACTGAATATTATATGACATGGGAATTATTTTATGAATGCTTGGGGAAAAAATAGAAATTAGAAATAAATGGAGATCAGTGAAATATAGAAAACATGTTAAGATAGAGGAGTATACAATATGATGATGCTTACTAATATGACAATTAAGATTATTATATTTAATATTATTATTATATTCTTATTAGAAGATATGTTAAGAGGGAGAAATGAATAGATGTATTATGCTCATTATTTTTATTGTAAGATTAGAGAATCAATATCAATGTAATGAGTACTGTTGTAAATTTTGCTTGTTATTGCACAGATATATTTATACCAGATGACACACTGTTCAATGGGAGACGGAATGTTTAATAGAAGAAAAGAATTGAATAGAATTTTTATTGGCCAAGTGTGATTGGACACAAAAGGAATTTGTCTTGATACATATCAAGCCTTGATGGTACAGTGGTTAATGTACCCTGTTATTAACACAGCTGCCTGCAATTTCTGCTGGTTCGAATCTCTCCAAGGCTCAAGGTTGACTCAGCCTTCCATCCTTTCTAAGGTAGGTGAAATGAGGACCCAGTTTGTGGGGGCAATAAGCTGACTTTGTATAAAAATATATACAAAAGAATGAAGGCTATTGCTTAACGCATTGTAAGCCGCCCTGAGTCTCCGGAGAAGGGCGGCATATAAATCAAATTAAAAAAAAATAAAAAAAAATATGCTCTCAGTGTACTTAAAAGAAAAGATACTCTCGTCAAGAATCATAAAGTACAACACTTAATGATAGTCATAGGGTACAAATAAGCAATGAAATCATATTAGGAAACAGTCAATATAAATGGTAAGGATACCAGCAACAAGGTTTCAGTCATACAGTCATAAGCAGGAGGAGATGGGTGATAGGAACGATGAGAAGATTAATAGAAGTGCAAACTTAGTAAATAGTTTGACAGTGTTGAGGGAAATATTTGTTTAGCAGAGTGATGGCATTCGGGAAAAAACTGTTCTTGTGTCTAGTTGTTCTGGTGTGCAGTGCAGTTTAAGTTTAAGTTTAAATTAAAAAAAAATTAAAGTAAAAAGGTTTGTTCTCAACTTCCAACTGAGAAAACAGATGAATTCAAATGGAGATTTCAGTCATTATTAATTAAACAACTCCTCCTCCTCCTCCTCCTCCTCCTCCTCCTCCTCCTCCTCCTCCTCCTTCCTTTCCTTGTCAACTATTAAAATAGGTTGTGTGAATCTGAAAACAGTAACTGCGGGAATGACCTTAGAGTCCTAATGGATGATCATTTAAATATGTGCTAGCAGTGTGTGGCAGCAGCCAAATAAATTGTTCGTTGTTTAAAAAGCTAAATGTTTGTTGTATAAAGAAGCATAAAATTGGTTGCAGGACTTGGGTTTGGCTAATCTGGAGAAAAGGATTAGGGGGAACATGGTAGCAGTATTCCAGTATTTGAGAGTTTGCCACAAAGGGTGTGTGTGTGTGTCAATTTATTTTCCAACGCATCGGAAGGCAGGACAAGAAACAATGCATGGAAACTAATCAAGGAGAGAAGCGACCTGGAGTTAAGGAGAAACTTCCTAATAGTGAGAACAATTAACCAGTGGAATAGCTTGCCGACAGCAGTTGTGGGTGTTTCATCACTGGAGTTTTTTATAACTGTATAGTCTCTTGTCTGGAATGGTACAGTACATGATCTCTTGTTTGAGCAGGGAGCTGGTCTAGAAGACTTCTAAGGTCTCTTCCACCTCTGTTCTGATTGAGATATAAATATTTATGCACACTTATGCTGAGTAAATAAGTATTTACTACTTATTATTTTTTAATTAGCTGCATCTGTTAAATGAAAATTATATTAACAAGCAGGTGTTATTATGTAGATGTCAGTCTGCTACAATATTTAAATGCAATTCCTAACCTTACAAATAAATACATTTATTGAGCCATGGTAGCACAGTGGTTAGAGGGCAGTACTGCAGGCTACTTCTGCTGACTGCTGGCTGCCTGTAATTTGGCAATTCAAATCTCACTAGCTTTCATCCTGGGGTGAAATGATCCTGGTTCGGACCAGATCGCTCGATCTGGTAGCGATGGCGGCGGGTGGTTCGGAGAACCAGTAGCAAAAATATCTGCACATACACACACCCCACCATGCCCAGTTGAGCTGCATGATCATCAGAGGCTTGTGTTTTTTTTTTACTTTTAAAAGCATTTTTGTTATAACCTCTTCCGATGAATAAATGATTTTAAAAGTAAAAAAAAGAAAGCCTCTGATTATCGCACGGCTCAGCTGGGATCGTCAGAGGCTTTTCAAAGCATTTTTTAAAAAGCCTCTCTGACAATCCCAGCTAGTTGCCTGATCAGCAGAGGCTTTTCAAAGCATTAGAAAAAATGCTTTGAAATTTTTTTTTTAAAAAAAGTTGGTCACATTACCCCCCCCCACCAAGCCACGCCCACAAAACTGGTAGTAACAAATTTTACATTTCACCCCTGCTTCCATCCCTCCAAGGTGGGCAAAATGAGGACCCAGATTATTGTGGGGAATATGTTTACTCTGTAAACCGCTTAGAGGGGGCTGAAAAGCACTGTGATATAAGTCCAAGTGCTATTACTATTGGTATTTATATCCTCTTTTCATTACTCTGACATCACTTTTAGTTGTTAACCAATCACCAAAGGTTTTCTGTGATCTACATATTTCTCAACCATTTCCTCTTTTCCCCTTTATTTTGGGGCTATTATTGTTTTTTAAAGTAGAACAAAATGAGAAAAGAAGTTCAAACTTTATCACATTTCCTCCTACTTACCTTCCCCCTCCCTCCTTACCTTTATTTTTTTCATTAGGATGTCACACCTCATGTTCCTATAGTCTCAGTTTTCTGTGACAGCCTTCAATATCTCATACGGCAGGTGTAATTCTCTATTTGTCACCAAAACCCACCTAGACTTAATTACTGGCTTATTTATTTACTTACTTATTTATTACATTTCTTTCTTTTTTTTTAATAATTTTTTTATTACTTTAACATTACAAACAACATATACAATATTTCACCCTGTGCTATACATAAGAAAGGAAGATTTGGTTCTTCGGATATATCCTCATGATCGCCAAAATCCACGTTCTCGGGGTACAGGTACCGAAGCATCCAATTTTCCCAGCGCATAGTCCACAAATGGTTTCCAAATTTTCCAGAAAATATCTTCTTTATAGTCACCATTTCTAATTTTAATATCACATGTCATTTTAATTTATTACATTTCTTTGCCACCTATATTGCTGTGGGCATATTCTAGGCAGCTTACAATCATGAAACGGAAGGAAAATGAAAAGAATGTAACAGAACAGAAGTAAAATAATAAAATAATAAAATAAACAATGGCAAAGGAACAAAGGGAAATAATACATTGATATGTAAACCAAAAAGATGGAATTAAAAAATAACAGAATACTAACAATTGAAGGACATGAATTACAAGCAGGCTGGCACTCTTTTTTATGGGATGAGAGATACAAAATACATATCTACTTTAAAAGACACACAATTAGGAATGCACTATTACAAATTTGGCTAAAAATTAAAAAACAGCACTATAGAAAAATTCCGATCTGGCTTTCACCATTAGAAGTGGTAAAGCACCCAAACTTAACAGAACCTAAAAAACTAATTAGATACAAAGACTTAATTGAACAACAGCGGAAATTGAAAACAAAACAACAGTTGGAAATAGACCTAAACAGAGAAATCGACTGGTGGACTTTCACACAGATCCAATCTAAACATAAGGAACACACAAAAATATATGAAATATATAGAGAGAAACAAGAACTAGAGAAAATTATATTAGAATCCGAAGAAAAACTAATTAGTAAAGTTTATAAATTTTTGTTGCGATACAAAATGGAGGAGGAAATAGTGAAGGATTCAATGATTAAATGGATGCAAAATTTTAAATACACAATAGATTTGGAGAAGAAGTGGGAAGAATTATAGCAAATGAACACAAAATTAACATTAGTTGTGGCATATAAGGAAAAACAGCTGAAGATGTTCTACAGGTGGCATATGTCACCCACAAGACTGGCAAAAATTCATCCAAAAAATAGTGCATTATGTTGGAAATGCAAGAAATCACAAGGTACTTTTTACCATCTATAGTGGACGTGGCTGGCAGCAAAGAAATTTTGGTCTAATATTAAGAAATGGTTGGAACAAATAGCAAAACTACAAATAGACAAGAAACCAGAAACCTTCCTGCTAGGAATCTTCACAAAAACATATCCCAAAGAAATAAAATACTTGATGATACATATTCTAACTGCAGCGCGAATAGTATCCGCGAAAAATTGGAAACAGGAAAAAATCCCAACGGAAGAGGAACTAATAGACAAAATTGTACAATGTGCTGAAATGGATAGATTAACAAAAGAAATCAAGGAAAAAGAAGAGACAGATTATTATAGAATATGGAACAAATGGTATCAATGGATTAACACCACCAATAAAGAAACATAAATGTAAGAAGAACAGAATAAAGATGTACGTAAATATGCACATAAATAATGTATATAATAACTGTATATAAATAATCCCTTATAGGTATAGAAATATCAAAATGGAAATCCAAAAAATAATGGTATAATTAAAACACATAGCTCCCCAAAGGGGGAAACCCAAGGGGAAAAAAAGGAGAGGGAAAAAAATATAGAAAAGAGGGAAAAAGGAAAAAAATTCACTAGACTAAGAAAAAGGGGAAGAAATACAACAGTATCACTTGGAAAACCACTATGAAACAATGCTTAAAAAGAATAACTTTTTTAGGTTATATGTTGTATAAATGTTTTTATATGTGTTTTATATGTGTTTTAATATATGTGTTTTAATAAAGCTTATAAATTGTAATAAAAAAAGAAAAGAAAACCAAAAAGATGGATAGATGGTGGAGAGCAGAGACGAGCAGTGGGAACGGGGAGTTTGCCATCGATCTACCTCCTGTGTGAAACTCTCCCATTTGGTCCCAAAGCCAATTGGCAGAGTCATGTCTTAAAACGTTTGTGAAAGGACAGGAGCAGAGATGGGTTTCAGCAGGTTCTGACTAGTTCTGAAGAAACAGTAATGGAAATTTTGAGTAGTTCGGAGAACGGGTAGTAAAAATTCTGACTGGCCCCACCCCCATCTATTCTCTGCCTCTCAAGTTCCAGCTGATCTGGAGGAAATCGGGATTTTGCAGTAACCTTCCCATGGAGTGGGTGGGAATGGAGATTTTAAAATATCCTTCCCCTGCCCTGCCCACCAAGCCACACCCACCAAGCCACACCCACAGAACCAGTAGTAAAAAAAAGTGAAACCCACCACTGGACAGGAGGGTATGGGTGGATCTTACTTTACATGGTAAGAAGTTTAAAAGGGGAGGTGCTGCAGCAGAGAAGGCTCTTCTTCTGGATCCTGATAATCAGAGTTCTTTGAACAACGGGATCCAAAGTAGGCCTCTCTGCTGGCACAAGTAGGATAGGCTAGTCCTAACAGGATGAGGCAGTTCATCAGATAGCCTGGACCGATGCCGTTTAGGACTTTAATGGTCATAACCGAGACAATGAACTGCAGTCAGAAGCACATTGGTAGCCAGTGAAGTTTGTGGAATAGAAATGGATCAACCCAAAGGCCCCAAAGATTACACTGCTGCTTCTGCACTATGCACAAGCTAAAGCTTTTGAGCAGACCGCAAAAGTAGCTTCATATAGATACAGTAGTCCAGATGAGAGATAACCAGGGCTTGAGTAACAAAGCACAGGGTGTCAGGTACAGATAACGCAGAACTAAGGATGAAAAATTCTCAGATCCTGGAGCTCCCTGTACCCAAAGCCACTCAGTTTTGCCAGGGTTATATAGAAAACATGCTATAAGAATTGCATTCAAAATGTTATATTTCACAACTGCATATATTTGAACTAGTTTTCAATCATTTCTTCAAGATGGTCAGTAGGCCTTTAATAAGGCAAATGAGGTAACTTATATTGGACCCAATAAATCGGTTTCATTTTTTTGTCAGCTGTTCCTTTCTGTTCAAATCAGGCCTCAGAATAATAATGTAACATTTGGGGGAAAAGATGCAACTCAGTAATCCAGCTGCAGAAGCCAAAATGGAAAAGATCTCCACAGCTACCATGTATTTTCCCTTGGTGCTCAGATAGGTGGGAACAAAGGATATCCAGACACTACAAAAGACCAACATGCTGAAGGTGATAAATTTGGCTTCATTAAAGCTGTCAGGTAACTTCCTAGCTAGGAAGGCAACTGAGAAGCTGACAGCAGTCAAGAATCCCAGAAAAGCAAGAACAGTATAAAACATAGTGGTTGAACCTTCTTTACATTCTAGGACAATTTCTTCAGCCATGGAATACATGTCAGAATCTGGGAATGGGGGGGTAATTGCCAACCACACTGCACAAATGGAGAATTGTGTCAAAAAGCATGAAAGAACTATAGCGTTGGCCAGCCTTTTCCCCACCCATTTCCTCATTTTGGATCCAGGCTTGGTGGCCATGAAAGCAAGGACCACTATGATTGTTTTCCCCAATATACAAGAAAGAGCTACAGAGAAGATGATGCCAAAAGAAGTTTGTCGCATGAGACATTTTACTTGATCTGGTTGCCCAATGAAGAGCAAAGTGCAAAGGAAGGAGAGGAGGAGAGCAATGAGAAGAATGTAAGTGAGGTTCCGGTTGTTGGCTTTGACAATGGGGGTGTCTCGATGCTTAATAAAGATTCCCAAGACCATAACTGAGATGAAAGAAAAGAAGGAAGCAATAGCTGTCAGGCTAATTCCCAGAGGCTCTTCATGAGACAAAAATGTGATGTGTTTTGGAATGCAAAGGTTGTGAGCTTTGTTTGGGTACTGATGTTCTGAACATGGGAAACAGTCATCTGCATCTGGAAAAGAAATTATTGCAGTCAAGTGTTTAATGTTATAGACAACAACCCATTACCGAATTGGTCATCACTTCAGAGATATTTCCTTTCCTGACAGTGAGCATTTGAAAATTAACTTCCTTCTTTCCCTCCTCCTTTCCTCCCTTCCTCCCTTCCTCCTTTCCTTCCTCCCTCCATCCCTCCCTGATACATGAGGCCCTGACAAATTTGAGATTTTTCTACACTAACCCCTTTTGCAAGATATATTCAATGGGTCCAGCTCCAGAGATTAATGGGCCCAGTGAGGTTCCAAAGTGAGTTGGGGAGTTGTTGCATAGGATCTGCTGCATAGGCCTGCCAAATCCCTCACTGTTACTGGAATAGAGAGTTAGCAGAGAGCTTGGATAGAATTGAAGAGGGTCAGGCCCATGCAACTTTTTTCATCCCATTGAACCAGGCATTCTCGGTGCTTTATGGAGGATTTGAGAGAGTTGAAAAGAGTCAAGAGACATCTAGAGCATTGCAGGAGAAAGACAAAGGATGAATCTGAACAATGACAAGCTAGAGTCACTATTAAGTGTGTGTCATTTTTCAATAAGTTATTACTGGACACAAACAGTTCATAACTTTTGTTCGGTCTCCCACCTGCCCTTTTTA
Source organism: Pituophis catenifer annectens (assembly GCF_029215685.1). Classification (NCBI taxonomy): domain Eukaryota; kingdom Metazoa; phylum Chordata; class Lepidosauria; order Squamata; family Colubridae; genus Pituophis; species Pituophis catenifer. Next base: position 18,962,083 of record NW_027256895.1, on the reverse strand, counting down.
GGGAAGGTGGTTGAGAAGATGGTTGTGCTGCAACCCCAGAAGATCCTTTATTAAATGAATTATCTGGACTATCTGGAAATGGTATTGGTCATTCTTTTGGATGATATCTGGAGAGAATGGGATAGGGTTAGTATATCCATCCTGGTTCTTCTTGACCATGGTATCCTTTTGAGATGGTTTTGGGAACTGTGAGAGGAAAGAACAGTTCTGGTCTGATTCACCTCCTTCTTCTTTGATCAGTTCCAAAGGGAGAAAGAGGTTCAGCCTGAAACACCAACTATGGGGTACTATATGACTCATTATTTTCCCTGTATCTTTTTATTATCTACAAAAGAAGTTTTAAGAGTCAGCATATTGCCCCCAACAATCTGGGTCCTCATTTTACTGATCTCAGAAGGATGGAAGACTGAGTCAACCTTGAGCCAGTGAGAATTGAACTGCCGAACTGCTGGCAGTTGGCAGTCAGCAGAATAGCCTGCAATACTGCATTCTAATCACTGCACCATCATGGCTCTTATGTACTAGTTGTAGCCTTTTCAGCTCTATTCTCTATCACTCATATCTTGATCATCTCCCATATGGATTATTGCAATGCAATCTATATGGGATTACTCTTGAAGATGCTGTAGCTGATGTAGAATGCAGCATCACAAACAATATTGGGCACCCTTAGGGTTCCACATATAACACCTCTGCTATACAAACTTCATTTTTTCTCAGTTGCTTCTGGGAGTTCAATTCAAGGCATTTGCTATTACCTTGAAAGCCCTTTCTCAGATTATTTGAAGAACTGTCATCCCCACTCTATGATCCTATCCCACCTAATTGGGCAGGGAGGGAATATTACAGATTTTGTCATTTAAGGAATTTTGGCTGGCAGGTTGCAGGAAGCACTGGAAGGTTGCAGGAAGCACTTTTCTGCTGTTGCCCCTTTTCTGTGGAACACCTTACTCTCACATGTGAGGCCGGTCCTTGGTCTTCATTACCATGGAAGTTGAAGACTGATATGCAACCCTCGGTGTCATGAGGGCATTCTTTTCACCTTAACATTTTAACTTTTAATGCTGCAACACCTGAAGGCAGGACAAGAAGCAATGGATGGAAACTAACACAGGAGAGAAGCAACCTAGAACTAAAGAGAAATTTTCTGACAGGGATAACAATTAATCCAGTAGGTGCTTCAACATTGGAGGTTTTTTAGAAGATATTAGATAACCACTTGTCTGAAAAGGTATAGGGTTTCATGCTTGACCAGGGAGTTGGACTAGAAGACCTCCAAGGTCCCTTCAATCTCTGTTATTCTGTTATACTAAGATATTTATTTATGTATATAATACATTAATATACATTAAAAATATAATATAATAAAATAACCCCCACCACTCATCCTAGTGACAATATATAACACTAACCATTTAATGGGCTCCATCCCGCTCTGGGTTCCCCAGACCTGCTGGCAGAACCAGATCTTCAATGTCTTCCGGGAGAGCGTTAGAGTGGGGGCCATTCTAATCTCTGGGGGAATGATGTTCCAGAGAGAGGCAGCCACCATGGAGAAGGCCCTTCTTCTGGGTTCCACGAGGTGTATCTCCCTAGGGGATGGGACCCATAACATTCCTTGCCTCCCTACTCTGATGGGGTGGGTAGATGTGACCGGTCTCTAAAATAACCTGGTCCCAAGCCATTAAGGGCTTTAAAGGTGACAACCAGCACCTTGAATTTCACCTGGAAGCAAATTGGCAATCAATGCAGCTCCCACAGGAGAGGTAATAAATGTGCACACTGAGGTCTGCACAAAAATATGCAGGCCACTGCATTTAGCACCAACTGGACCTTCTAGATGCTCTTCAAGGGCAGCCCCATGTAGAGCACATTGCAATAGTCAAAACAGGAAGTGACTAGGGCATGAGTGACAGTGAGTACAGATTGTTGGTCCAGGAAAGGGCATAACCGGTGCATAACCCGCAGTTGCGCAAAGGCCGTCCTGGCCACAACTGCCACTATCTCTTCGAGCAAGAGTTACAAATCCAAGAGAACCCTCAGATTATGCACAGGGTTTGTTTAGATTAGTGCCACCCCATCCAAGACCAAAGGTGGCAATTCTCCCTAGGCCAAAGAACCCCAAACCCAGAGCCACTTGGTCTTGCAAGGGTTTTGTTTCAACCCATTCCTTCCCATCCAGCCCCTAACAGCCTCTAGGCACTCTCAGAGGCCTTTAGAGCACTCCATGGTTTAGGACCTGGGTATCTACAAGACCGACTTCTGCCACCAATAGCCTCTCACCAGCCAGTACGCTCCCAGAGTGAGGGGCTCCTCAGGGTGCTGTTGGTCAAACAGTGTCAACTGGTGGCCCCCAGGGGGAGAGCCTTCTCTGTGGGGGCGCCTGCCATTTGGAACGAGCTCCCCCCAGAGATACGGAGGATCCCGGATTTACGCACTTTCCGCCATGCCCTCAAGACCTTTTTATTTCAGCAGGCTGGACTCGCCTAACTTCCTTTTAATTGTTATTTTAAATTTGTTTTAAAACAATGGGGGTGTTTTAATTTGTTTGGGCCAAATTATTTAATGTGTTTTTATATTGTTTTTTAAATTTTTTGGCTGTTCACCACCCTGAGTCCTTTGGGAGTAGGGCGGTATATAAATCCAAAATAAAGTAAAAGTAAAGTAAAGAGGGAGGACACAGCATCAATTAACTCACCACGGGCTGAGTCATACAGCTGAGTATCATCAGCATATTGATGATACATCAGTCCATGGTGATGGATGATCTTATTCAGTAGCTTCATATAAATGTTGAACAGGAGCGGAGAGAGTATATCTCTCCAGTGTAAGCTGTGCAGATTCACTTAATTCAGATGACGGTATAGAAATGTGATGAATACATAAAAACATAACCTAAATTTAAATTATTGTTTGTTTCCCAAAATACACTGTCAAGAAATTGCTTAACCAACTGAGATCTCTCCTTTACCATTTATTTTAAATCTTTCTGAGCTGCAATTCCTAAAATTATAGTATGTTCATTCCACTCAATCTTGAAATCTCTTTACTTTCATAGAAACCATAGATGAAAATATTTATTTTTATGGTCTCGTTTATCTTTCCCAAAGTAAAAAAAAATATGACATGATATTTGAATAGACATCTAAATAATCAACATCTCTCCAGAATTATGAACAAATGAATTAAGACAAATGAATTATGGACAAATTTGTACAGAGATGGTAAACTACTGTTTATAATTAAAGAGTAATATAAGGCATTGCACAAAATACATAGCAATGGAATCTCTGCTTTAGATCTCTTACCTGTTTTGTTTGAAATTTTTCCTTCTGGACATTTAAGGCAATCATAGCAGCAAAAGGGCTTTCCTTCTATTTTTATTTTGCTGTAACCTGATGAGCATGGAGGATTGCACATAGAAAAGGGCTGTACCTATTGGATATTAAAAAATTGAGAAATTATTACTTAACATTTTAGAAATTCTTGCATCTGAAGAATTGGATTTGACTAGTATTTAAGGCATATACAGTGGTACCTTGGAATTCAGCTGCTTTGAAACTCACTGAATTCATCATTTGTTTGTTACTCAATGCACAAGCTGAAACTTGTTGATGTTGGCTACCATAATAATAATAATAATAATAATAATAATAATAATAATAATAATAATAATAATAATTATTATTATTATTATTATTATTATTATTATTATTATTATTATTATTATTATTATTATTATTATTATTTTATTTCTATACCGCCCTTCTCCCGAAGGACTCAGGGCGGTGTACAGCCAATTTAAAACACAGAACACAACAATGATTAAAAATTAAAATAATTAAATAGATTTGGCCGATTTAAAACCCCAAAAATTAAAATACCCCAATTTAAAATTATTATGTTGATAGCCCTGCCTGGCGGAACAACAGGGTCTTCAGTGTGCAGCGAAACACCCAGAGATCGGAGATCTTACGTATTTCCGGTGGCAGTTCATTCCACAGGGCTGGGGCTCCCACAGAGAAGGCCCTCCCCCTGGGTGTCGCCAGCCGACATAACTTGGCTGATGGCACCCTGAGGAGACCCTCTCTGTGGGAACGGACTGGTCGGTGGGAGGCTATTGGTGGCAGAAGACTTTGTGACTTATCACAATCTTATTCATTATGAGAAAAATATGTTGTTCTTTACTCATCATTTTTGGTATTTCCCGGTACCCTCCCGGTACCTGTTTTACTCATTGCACCTCCTGGAACCAATTAACAATGACTACAAAGGTATCACTGTATTAACAAAATATTGTCCAACAGGCCAGAAACACACATTGGGAGAAGCAAGCAGCCTTAGTCATTTTACAAACAGCACTTAAGATATGAGAAATACAACTCTATTGCAAAAATATGATGTTGAGTAAATGTTAACCAACTAAATAAGTACACAGGCTGTATGCTGGGATGGCCATGTTGTACGAAGTATATATCCTTAAGTAACCATGTGACAAAAAGGGGTATAATTTAGGAAATGCAGCCATATTGGTTATTTTTTAAGACTCTTTTGTTATTTGTATAATCAAGCAAGATGTTGATTGCATCTTGCTTGATTATACAAATAATCAATAATCACCTGCAAAGTCATGGAATCAATCCTCAACCAATCCATGTTGCAATATTTTCAGGATCAGACTCAATAAATATAATAGAAGTTAGAGATTTAAATATATCTCTTTTTAATCATAATAGGCATTCTATATTCGCTGAATATTCAAGATAGAAGCAAGGAAAATGGGGAGGATGGCTCCTTATATATACAAGGGGTGGAGCCAGGAATGGGAGTGGTAAATTATGAATACATTAAAGTCCAAAGAATAAGTTAACCACTGATGTTCCATATATACATTATTTACACATTAGAGAATAAGGCATTTACATCTGACAAATCCCCCTCTAAATGCCGGTTCGTTATACAACACCAGTTACATTCAGATTCAGGACAATATAATACATATAATTTAGAAGTTAAATATTTGTGTTGTTTAGAAGGTAAGGGTTTTGTTAATATATCAGCTAATTGTTCAGAAGTATCACAATGTATTGCTTTGATGAATCCGTCTTGAGATAGTTGTCTCACGTGCTTAAATTTTATATCAATATGCCTGGACCTTTGTCCAATTGCATCGGATCTAGATATTTCAATGGCCGCTTTATTGTCTTCATGCATAATAAATGGTAAAGTAGGTTTCTTCCAAACATCTGTGATCAAATCATTGAACCATACAAGGTTATTTGCAGCTTTAGACAAGCAAACATATTCCGCTTCTGTGGTAGAAGTGGCTACCAGTTCTTGTTTACCAGTATACCAGTAAACTGGACAATCGTTCAATAGAAAAACATAACCAGAGGTACTCTTTCTGCATGATGTATCACCAGCCCAATCTGCATCAGCATAACAAGTAATTTTTGGTTCTTTGTCATTATTTGGTTCCAATATTAAACAAAAATCTAATGTACTTTTCAGATATCTTAAAATTCTTTTGACAGCTTCCCAATGATACAAGGTTGGTTTGCTAACATATCTTGACAATAAATTGAGAGGTAATGCAATATCTGGCCTAGTCCAATTAGATATATAAAGGAGTGAACCTATAACTGATCTGTAAAATGTGTTGTCTTTAAACTCAGGGGAAGATTCATCAGTGTTTCTAAGAAAATCAGTTTGCATAGGTGTGTCACATGTTTTGGCATTATTTAAGTTACATTTGTTTAGGAGTTCAATAATTTTATCTTTCTGAGTAAGTTTGAATCCCCTTTTAGTTTTGTTAATTTGTACACCAAGGTATTTATTCACTCTACCTAATGATTTCAATGAGAAATGTTCGTTTAACTTATTTACAAAGATTTCCCTGCTCTCTTTATGCTTTCCAATATATAGAATATCATCCACATAAATTAATACAAATTCAATATGATCATTACTCTTTTTTACAAAGAAACAGTTATCAGCAGTGGTGGCGTTGAAATCCATGGTCTTAAGTACTTTTACCAAACAATCGTACCATCTTTTGCCAGATTGCTTCAATCCGTACAGACTCTTATTTAATAACCAAATTTCGTTCTTATTAGTGTATTGACTGTGTGGTGCTCTTACATATATTTCCTTATCTAATTTTGCGTGTAAGTATGCAGTCTGTATGTCATATTGAAACACGTCCAGATTGAGTGCAGATGCTACTACAAGAGCTGTTTTGACACTCTCTGTTCTCACTGTTGGTGAATAAGTGTCAGTATAGTCTTCTGGATATTTTTGTGCATAACCTTGTGCAACTAGTCTGGCCTTGTATAAGGTATTACCTCCTTCCAAATTCTTAATTTTATAAATCCACCTGGTACCTATAATTGTTTTATCCTTAGGTGTGATCGCAGGTGTGAATACATTTAATTCTTGTAAACTTTCCATCTCTTTTTCCATAGCTAGTTCCCATTTTTCTCTTTCTTCACGGGGAAGTTTCAATACTTCCTCATATGTATTAGGTGTTATTTGTTCTCCATCCATATGCATTATGTAATCTTTGTATTTATTTGGTATTTGGTTTCTATTGTTTCTAATATTTCTTTCAGGTTTGCTATGGTTGTCATGCAAATATCTGGCTTCCTTTTTTGTTAATGTGTCTGTCTTTATTTTATGCTGACTATTTGTCCAAGTTTTGGTTTTGTTCTTACTTTTGTTAATATTTTGATTTTCTGTTGTTCCTTCCTCGCAAGATATATTATCTTTGCTTTTATTAGGAAATATTTCATTAAGGTGCAATTTAGACCAATTGGCCTGCTCATGGAACACAGCTGTTCTGGATACTATAAATTTGTTATTATTATCAATGAATCTGTACCCTTTGGTTCCAGTTTCGTATCCCATGAATCTTAATCTCCTGGATACGTTTTCTCCCTTTCTTCTCAATTGTTTAGGTATGTGTACGTCTGCAGTAACTCCAAATATGTGCATGTGTGCTAATTTGGGTTTTCTATTGTACATCACCTCATATGGTGTCTTATTCACAATACTGGACCATGTTCTATTTTGAGTGTAATTTGAATAATGTAAGGCTTCTGACCAAAATTGTTTGCCTAAACCAGCATCCTCTAATGTGCATCTAATCATGGTTTGTAGTGTGGAATTCTTTCTCTCTGCAATCCCATTTTGAAATGCAGAAAATGGATTGGACGTGAAATGTAGCATCCCTCTATCCTTTAACCATTGGGAGAATTCTTTAGACATGAATTCACATCCCCTATCTGTCATAATTTGTTTTATTCTGATATTATGCTGTGTTTCTATGCGTTTGTAGAATTCCTTAAATTTCTGAAAGGTTTCATCCTTGTGCTTTAATGTGTAAACAAAACCATAGCGACTGTAATCATCCACTATTGTTAGGAAGTAACGTTTTCTATAGGTAATTGATGGAGTTAATGGACCAACTAAGTCCATATGTACCAAATCAAAAATATTGTTAGTTGATCTGTTAGATTTTTTTGGTCTGGGACTGGTTTTTAGTTTGGTGGATTTACATACTGAGCATTCCAAATAATTTTCACAATTTTTTATTTTGACACCTTCTGCATGTTCAGTCATTTTTTGTACTACGGGAAAGCTTGCATGTCCTAACTTCCTATGTAAGATGTGAGCACACTCATCATGAATTGGTTTACCTATTTTTGGTTTCTTCTCATTGTGTGTATTTTTGTTATCATGAGTTATTTTACATTCATCATTGTCACAGTTACTGACATTTTCATCATCTGCTTCAATACAATCTTCCATATTTGAATCAATGTTATGTAACCATCTTTCTTTGGTTATCAGATAGGGTAGACCCCCTTTTATCATCACAGTACCTACATTTGTTTTGTTCTTTTCTATAGTTGCTTTCCCCTTTGAGAAAACTATATTGATGTCAGATTCTCTGCTTAGTTTTATAGCACTCAGTATGTTGTGAGGTATTTCTGGGATTAATAATACCCCCTCTATTTTCCCTAAACCAGGCAAGGTCACATTTCCTCTGCCTAATACTTGAACCTTTTCTTGATTAGCTACCTTTATCACAAACTTATCTTCTGTAAATGAGGTTAATATACTTTTGTTGTTAGTGGTGTGATTTGTTGCACCAGAATCAATAAGCCAATTATTGTTCTCATCTTGTTGTGTTCTGGTGCTGTCTTGTTTATTTAGCCCATTTAGTGACCCAGATTTTCTCTCTTTTGAATTTTCTCTACCCCCTCTACTTTCTCTGTAATTTGGTGGACTTCTATATTTGTGTCTATCTGTGGAAGATTGTCTGTAATTGTATTTGCTCCTATATTCTGGCCTATGTCTCTCCCTTGGGACTTTGGGACAGTCTCTTCTACTGTGTTCCCTGGATCCACAATTGTGGCATCTAAAGGCCTCATTATATTTATCTTGAAAGACTACTTTCCTAAAAGATTTGTGTTCTGTTTGGTTACTGGAACGATTTTTTCTTGAATTGTCTTCTGCTATCAATTTGTTAGATAGACTTTCTATTGATAAATATCCCAAATTAATGGTATCTAAGTGTGACATAAAGCTATCCCATGATGGATCAAGTGAATTGATAATAACACTTTTCATTGTTTGATCTGAAATCACTTCCCCCCTCAATTGCAGCTCAGCTCTTATTTTGTTTAGATTTATCAAATGCTCACTTATAGAAACCCCTGGTTTCACTCTAGAAGAAAAGAAATCCTTAGACATTCTTGTGGTTGTGGCTACGCTATCGCTGTGAAATAGATTAAACATGCATTGAATTATTTCTGATACAGTTAGGTTTGGTTTGATGCTATGATACATTGCAGGAGACACGCTAGAAATTATTATGAAGAATGCTCTATGATGTAAACAATCTATTTTTAAAGTCCAAGGTCTTCTTGGAGGACTAGTTATAAAGAATAGTAAATTTTCTTTCATGAAAATAACCTGAAGCTGTTGGTACCACTCTTGTAAATTAATGCCATCAACTCTAAGTTTTGGGAAGTCACTGGGTAAGTTCCCCACATTATTTTGTCCATTACTTACAACCTGAGGCAGTCCGTGGTCTCTCAAGTGCAGGAAATTACAGAACGGCATTGGGATGCTTGTAACGAGTCTGCGCGGTTCTCTGGCCAGTTCAAGTCTTTCGGGGCCGTCTACGTAGTTTTGCACATGCGCGTTGCTCATTTCTTCTTTGGCGCCGTTGTGGAAGGTTCTCTCCATTTCAGCTCTCTCGATCCGCTCCTCTTCAGATGAGTCGGTCTCTGGCTCGGTTTTTGGGGCTTTGGTGATGGCGACGGTTCTTCTCTTTCTCTTGTGTGCGCTGGCACTCGATTCTGTCTGCGGTGTAGGACGGAATCGGCATGGCTCTCTGGGCTCGGGTGTCGTCGTTTTCGAAGTCAGGATGGGAGCGTGCAGGTCTTGAGTTGTCGGTTTGATTTCTTGCTTCTTCGTTGATGTCTTGGAGATTTTCAATCTTGGCCCAAAAGCAGCAAAAAGCGTTTTCATTGCTGACTTTACTTGAGACTTTGTTAAATCGTCTTCACTTTCTGATTTTGGTTCATCTGAAGAATTTGAGACTTCTTTTTCACTTTCTTCGTCTGATAGCGTTTTTCGCGCCAGAAATTTTGAACTGAGCGTTTTGATTGGCTCTGCTTCACTCTCTTTTGAAGTTCGTTGAAACCAAGATGGCTGCCGTTCAAAATTTCGCGCGAGGTCACATCTTTTCTTTTTTACAACTATTTTCTCAGTAGTCATTTCACTCACAGTTTTTTGATCTTTGGGTTTTTCTTTAATGACGTTTTTCTCTCTCGCTGCTCCGCTGTTCCTCAGCATCTCCTGGAGGTCCGCGATGAGGCTTTCATCATTCTTTTGGCTTTTTAGTATCTTTAATATCTCTGACCTGAGTTCGTTATTTTCTATCTCAATTTCTTCCTGGTCGTTGTTTTCACTCATCAGTTCTTCTTCTTCAGTGGTGTATTCTTCGGATTCTCTCGAAATCGCATTAGTGGATTCGTTGATCATCTCTTGATCAGTTTCTATTTCTTTGCTGTAGGCCCTGGTGTTGGGCCTATCTTTCTTGGACATTTTTAATTACTTATTGAGTCAATTAACCATCCTCTGCTACCAGCTTGTTGCAATATTTTCAGGATCAGACTCAATAAATATAATAGAAGTTAGAGATTTAAATATATCTCTTTTTAATCATAATAGGCATTCTATATTCGCTGAATATTCAAGATAGAAGCAAGGAAAATGGGGAGGATGGCTCCTTATATATACAAGGGGTGGAGCCAGGAATGGGAGTGGTAAATTATGAATACATTAAAGTCCAAAGAATAAGTTAACCACTGATGTTCCATATATACATTATTTACACATTAGAGAATAAGGCATTTACATCTGACAATCCATTACCCTCCACCTAGAAACAAAAAAACATACTCTCTAATAAACAATTTGGTTTCAGAAAAAAATATCCTGTAATCTACAACTTCTATACTGCAAATCTTGATCAGGGCAAAGCTATAGATGCAATTTACATAGGCTTCTGTAAAGGCTTTGATTCAGTGGTACATGACAAACTACTTCTAAAACTAAAATCCTACGGCATCTCCGGACTCCTTCATAATTGGATAACTGTGTTTCTGTCAAACAGACAACAAATGGTTAAAATAGGGAGCACCCTATCAAATCCTGCACCTGTTAATAGCGGTGTCCCCTAAGGCAGAGTTCTAGGACCAACACTCTTCATACTATACATAAATGACCTTTGTGATCATATTATAAGTATCTGCATTCTCTTCGCCATTGATGTTATCGGACATTAATACAATTGAGCGCGTCTAGAAATATTTCACAAGAGGAGTCCTCCACTCCTCTGCTTGTAACAAAATACCCTATGACACCAGACTTGAAATTCTGGGTTTAGAAAATTTAGAACTACGCCGCCTTCGGTATGACCTAAGCATAGCTTATAAAATCAACTTCTACAATGTCCTACCTGTCAATGACTACTTCATCTTCAACCACAGCAATACACGAGCACACAATAGATACAAAGTTAAAGTAAACCGCTCCAGACTCGATTACAGAAAATATGACTTCAGTAACAGAGTTACAGAGCACCAACGTGCCTATCATCCCTGTCCTAATGTTCCCTTTAATTGTATTCATTTTATGTATTCAATTCATGATTATACTTATATATATTATCTAATATGTACTCGACAAAATTAAATAAATAAAAATAAATAAATAAATGTCCTTTGCCACAATTGGTGAAATGACAAAGAGAATCCTCAGAAAAGATTCATTTCTAAAATGAAATTATGTCTTAATGGCTCCAAAGATCTTCTATATTGTCTACTTGAAAGGATGTTTAATTGCTTCTTTGGAAGAACTGTGGAAGACTTCCATAACCAGAAGAACCTTGTATTTAAAAATTTGAAGATCATTCTAACTGGAAATCATTCTTGCACTATAAAATGTGCATTCTTGCACATTATAAAAGAATGTATATCACAATGAAAAGTCTATCTTTTAATTTGGTGGAAAATTAGATTTCCAGTATTGGTTCCATGCATTGCATTTATAGCTTTACTTGGTGATTTATATTATGTTAACTAGTTTTTTCCAATTTAAAACTTTAAATTAAATTAATTTTTTTCCAATTTAAAACTTCCAATTTTCAGACAGATATTTTACAATAACATGATTCATGGCATATTTATAAATAGTAGATATTTTACCGTTTGGTTATCAAGCAGTATCTTCTTACCTTTACTTTCTTTTTTTTTTTTTACTTCTCTTACGCTACTTTTGCTTATATATTTTTTTCTAAAAAGTGATATGGTATCTGGGTTAGTCATCCAATCATCACATCTTAATGAAATATTTCTAATGTGTTTGGAATGTAGTTTTCTCTGAGGCCCATGGTAATTTCTTTTAGTATCAAATCTGCATCTACTGACCAAGTCAAAGCAGAACCCTGAAAGATGTATCTAGTCTCCCCTTCTGGAAATTCCTTAACCTTTGAGGCAGATTAAGTTGCAAACCATTCTATATTCAAATATGTTATGAAAATTCAATCATCATCAGTCACCATTTCAGAATCATTTTTTTCTTCTGTTTTAACATAAATGAACCACTCAGTGAATATTGTATGTTCAACGACAGAACACTTGTAGAAATATGTGTAAATAATGAATTACCATTTGAATATTCAGGGTCCAAAGAGCCTTTTCTGCCATGACTCTCACCCTCTGGAACATTGTTCTTCTTGAGAGAAAATCCACTTGTACTCTTAATTTACATGTAAAGGGTATCAAAACTTCACTCTGCTGATAGGCCTGGAGCCCCAATAGGGGTTGCCATGAACATGATTCATGGCATATTTATAAATAGTAGATATTTTACCGTTTGGTTATCAAGCAGTATCTTCTTACCTTTACTTTCTTTTTTTTTTTTACTTCTCTTACGCTACTTTTGCTTATATATTTTTTTCTAAAAAGTGATATGGTATCTGGGTTAGTCATCCAATCATCACATCTTAATGAAATATTTCTAATGTGTTTGGAATGTAGTTTTCTCTGAGGCCCATGGTAATTTCTTTTAGTATCAAATCTGCATCTACTGACCAAGTCAAAGCAGAACCCTGAAAGATGTATCTAGTCTCCCCTTCTGGAAATTCCTTAACCTTTGAGGCAGATTAAGTTGCAAACCATTCTATATTCAAATATGTTATGAAAATTCAATCATCATCAGTCACCATTTCAGAATCATTTTTTTCTTCTGTTTTAACATAAATGAACCACTCAGTGAATATTGTATGTTCAAAGACAGAACACTTGTAGAAATATGTGTAAATAATGAATTACCATTTGAATATTCAGGGTCCAAAGAGCCTTTTCTGCCATGACTCTCACCCTCTGGAACATTGTTCTTCTTGAGAGAAAATCCACTTGTACTCTTAATTTACATGTAAAGGGTATCAAAACTTCACTCTGCTGATAGGCCTGGAGCCCCAATAGGGGTGTTCCATGCTGGAGGCGGTTAGTAGACTAGGGAGAAGATGCTGCCTCTGCCCCTTTGTATACTGATGATCTAATTTTAGTTAATTTTTAATTTTTACTCATTTGTATATTTGCTTTTATGATGTCAGTCACCCAGAGTAGTCTGACGATGAGATGAGTGGCATGTAAATTTAATTAATAAATAATTTTATCAACTCAAAAATAATAATAATGGAAGTTAGTGCAGAATATTGTTGAATATGGTGGGCCAGATAATATTCTCTGCAGAAATATATCAGTGCAATTTCAAAGGCTGATACAGATCCCCATATTTTGTAGAAGTTATGACCGAGTAAGAGGTTAGATACCCATATTCTTTTCAGTATATGCTTTTTATATTGTAATAAAATGCCTATAGTTTTTAATATAATATTAAATATTGAAGAATGTTTTTTTTAAAAAAATGATATATTTTAATCTTTCCTGAAAATGTTTATATTTTTTCTTTTTTCTTAAGACCCAGAAAAATCTGGAGGATGAGGAAAAAGGCTGCATTCTCTTGTTATAGAATGACAATTATCTTATTCACCCTAACAAATTCAGTTCAAGTGAGTTTTTATATTGGGTTTTTAATTTATTATTATTCAGCTTTTTTTCCCCTACAAAATTAAGCTAGAATGATTTCATAAATGCAAAACAAAAACAAAACCCAGGATGGAAACACAACTTTGGTTAATTTATGCTTTACTGCTACCTTTGTAGAGAAATACAGGCCTTTCATCTATGTTCTGCATTTTTTAAAAATGATGCAAACATGTTTAGTAATTCTAACTCTGGGGATAAATCATAACTTCCTCAATGACTTTAGTGTCTCTTTTTCTCACAGGGAGATTCAGTGAACACAAATCTTAGCATTGATGGAGTATTAGGGAGATGGTGGGGAAATGGAGAGCGTCTTCTACCCAGCAGTCCTTATAACTGCATTTACTGCATCATCATCTTCGTTTAACAACCCCATCAGCCCTTGTGAGATTGGAGTCTGGGCAACTGAATGGAGTGTTAGCGGAGTGTTTATTGGCCGGATGCCCTTCCTGATGCCAATGCGGACAGTGGTTCAGCAAATATATTCTCATTGTGTCCAGAGAGAGAAATATCTGCCTCTACCTAGAATTGAACTCACAGCTTCCTGATTGTGAGGCGAGAGCTCCACCTCTAAGCCACCACACCATTCCTAGCTGCATTTACTGCATGATGCTAATTAAATGAAGCTGACTTTATAATAGGGGTGTTTGGTGGGTAGAAAACTGTTATAATACTTGTATCTGTTACACAGGGAATGTCACAGGTTGCAATTTTTAGGAAGCTGAGTGTTACTAAAATTTGCCACTTTACATAGTGTTGCTATTTGAGGTCCTGCTTCTAAAACTCCAACATTCCCAGAAATCATGTAACCTCTTATATTTTTTAAATCCCCCTTGATAGAAATCTCTCTTCTAATCAGTGCAAATGTTTTGTGTTGTTTTTTTATTTTAGGATAATCATGTTCACAAGTCACTTTGAGAAAAGAGTCATTGGATGCCTGTAATTCTTGAAAGAACTTTCTGAACATTGAAGCAGTAGGTAAAAATAAAGTAAATTATTCACCATGGTTTGATATTGGTGCCAAAACTACCTGGTTAAACATGGGGGGCCAGATTATTTCCTCTGCATAAAGAGTAAGAAGATTTTCAGAGGGAGTCACTGGAACTATGGTTCCAATTTTGATACGATGAAATGATTGGTTGGGGAAGGTGACCCAGTTGATAACATCAAATCCAGTAGGTAGCTCTCCTCTTTCGTCAAAGTGAACCATTTCTCCAGCACTGTTATTAAATGAAACAGCTTTCAGATACCAATGGAACTAAAAGGAAATCATTAAAAGAAATTTATAGCAATTGGAAGCAATGAACAAGTATGAATGAAGGATCTTTCATAAATTAGATGTTATCCTTTTAAGGCAAACCAATCAGCAAATATAATATGAGGAATACATGCAAGAATTTGCTTCTAAGAATTAGTCTCTATCTTCTTTCCTGGGAATAAATTGGCATTTACTTTCTCTTAACAGTCCTTCTCATGACTTTTGCATCCTTTCTAAAAAGCATTTAGGTATTTACAATTCTGACATATCACTTTTGAGTTAGTTCAACTTCAGAATATTCTTATTAGCTATACAACTCCAAAATACTAGCTGAATATTTACATGACTGGCCCTTATAAAAATATATAATATATTTTCATTCATGTCATTTTTACCTGCCACGACTGTTGACTGAGTTCCCAAATATTTCCTCTTTTTCTTCTCTTAGATGAAAGAATGGCTTGTAGAGCATGGGCCACTGCATAGACAGCATTGTGAATGCTATAACTTTGTCCAGTAATACTAGATTCAATCACAGATTCAGGGAGGGTTTCCAGTGACTCCTCACCAGTGCATTGATTGTCACTGTCCTCATCTAAGCCAGCATTTGGGAAAGAACATTCAAATGCATCTTCCCAAAACACTCTTGTCAAACTGTCCTCTTCTGAAGAAGAAGGCTTTCTCATCTGAATAAATTTCTTAAACCCTAATATTTCCTTTGAGGAAATTGCCAACGATAGTGCACCATGGATGAAATCCAGTCCCCTGTATCTTTGAAAGCGGACGGATGTGAATTCCATCTGTGCTGGCATGACCCAAACTTTATCTTTTCTCTTCATTGGCACTTCTTCATATTCTGAACCAAATGGCAACATTCTAAGAAAAGGCATGTCGTCATTTTCACCATAAGTGATTACAACATTGGCAGTACTTCTCATAATAGCCTTATAGAGCAAAACATAACAATTAAGTTGAATTTCAATATCGTTGATAACAGATTCCATTGGCATTTCTTCCATGAAATCAAAGCAGATGCCTTTCTTAGAAAATATATCAAGCTTATTCTGTATGAAACTCTTTCCCTTTTTAGGGTTTTGGACAATGAGCCCAATCCATTTCCACTGGAAGTGAAGCAACAATTGGACCAGCCCCATAATTTGAAGGTCTTCATTTGGAAATAACTGATGGAAGAAAGCAGCTTGTATGTTGTCATCTATCTCTGCAGTTGAACCATATATGAGCTAGGAAAAAAGAAGAAATTAGAGTATATACTTTCAAATCACTTATGTCTATTTTAAGGATATTATTTAAATGTCAATGTTTTCCAGGCATGGGCAGAGTTGACTACCATTTACATATTCCAATATAATTTCTATTATAATTGTTTAGGTTTTTTTTAAATAAACAAAGCTCTAGGAATGTCAGAACTTCAAGAATAAGTAGGAACCTCTGGATTATGCTATGTTTACACATGTTTCCATGACATGATTTACCCTGTAGATTAGGTATACATAACTTTCTAGCATTTTGAATCATTCCTCTCTGTCCCACCCTTGATGAAATATATTTTGATGTTTAGCTTGATTGTGATTTTAACTATGTGAGGCAATGTTATCCCTTTGTTTTGAATGTTTCTGACACTAATAGATTCATAAATATAAAATTTGGAATAGAAATTAAACTAAATCAAGCAAGAAATACTGTATTTAAATTTGACTCCTTTCTTTATGGGATGGTTCTTACCTGTGGGATTTTATATATACTCAAAATGTTTGACATGAACTGACCAATGTGAGCATTATGTCCTGCAATCACAGATATTACACTGTCCTTGAGGTCACATTTGTAGTTTGGGATGAACCTTTCCTTCGTAGAGAGAAGCTCCATGGAAGCCAGATAGATCCATCTTCCCATGAAATAGCTATTGGAGATATGGATACCGAGGGTGATGTTTGGCAAGATCCTGGAATTCTCATTGATTTCTTTGACTGCAAATTCCAAAGCCAAGATGTGCTGGTAGTTGTGCATATAATATCTGAAATTAAATTTTACAACATCTGTTGCCAAATCTGGAATTGGCTGCATTCTAATTGTATCACACAAGTTTAGATTTTTCAGGCCATATGCACTGATACAGGTTGATGCACTAGCATCAAAGAAACCATTTGTTTAAAATATTCAGGAAAGAGGTCTAAGCAATATAACAATCCATAAGCATTCAGGCAGTCCAATTACAAAATTCAATAAACATCAATAATTAGTGGGGGGTTTTCTTAATTTGGAAGACTATATTTAATTTTACTTCATACCCTAATTTTCTACTTTACTTATTCAATACACTGGAAATTTCTGAGGAATATTTGATATAATATCTGCATGTAGAACTAACTGCAACCATGCACACCTTAACATATCGCTGGTATGAAGCAATGCTCTGCAGGCATTTATTTCATGTGTACTTCATCAAGTCATAGAGATATGAAAAAAGTGTATTAAAATTTAACTGATAACCTCTAGAATGGTACCAAAGCCAAAGAAATAACCACATATTGGAAAATAACTTATGTAACAGATGGAAATTGAACCAATATTATTTAGAAATAATAGTGCAGGATAGGCAATATAACATTCACCCTCCATCCTAATTCAATCATGTCACAGGCTTTAACTATTTTCTGTATTTGCATTACTGAAAAAAAGGAATTCCATACATTAAATCACCAAACAATTCAACTGATGGACTTATTCTGAATGTTACTTCATCAGATATCATGCAAATTTGAGACGAAATGCCTGCAATGACTAAATCTTCTGAATGATATTGCTTGTGCTTAATAAAAGGCTGATTTCCTACAGAACATTTAGCAAGGGTTGTATAAGCTTCTACAAAGAAGGACAATATTGCTACAGATGCAAAGAATAATATCATTTTGTACAGCAATTTATCTCTCAGCCATCTGTTCACTCCATGAGTATTAGGCATTTGAAATAGGACAGCCTGAGATACAGTGTTCCATGAGGCTGCTGTAAAGTAGAGGTTTCCTTTTTAAAAAAATCAGAATGACAGGACTTTGTCCTCTAGCTGTAGCTTTGGAGAAAAAAGAATATTGCATCTTTATTGTTGTGGAAATACATTACTTTTAGTATTTTCTGTAACTCCTTAGAGATTGAAAATAAGAATGAATTATCATGATTGTAGAGAACTAAACATGCTCAGGTGAACAAACCAACTTGTGATACACAGAGTATTGTAACCTGCAATTAAGGACAAAATAATCACGAGGGGGTACAGAGAGAACTAAATGAGAAATGTAAAAAGTTTTGTTCTCCAGGATCTGCAGTTGGCTTCCAACTGAGAAAACAGCTGAATTCAAATGGAAATTTCAGTCATCAATTAAACAATAAAGTAAATCAAATCAAATTGTATTAAATGAAACTTGGATCTTGCTGTTAAGAAGCATCTTTCTCTTCAGATATTCCTTCCTTCCTTCCTTCCTTCCTTCCTTCCTTCCTTCCTTCCTTCCTTCCTTCCTTCCTTCCTTCCTTCCTTCCTTGAGAGACCCATATACTTTATGTATATATACATACACATGAATATAAATATACTCATTATGTATATACATACACATAAATATAAATGTACTATACATACATAGATCTTTTCCAAACTTTGCTGTTTCATTAAAAGAGAATATTTGTAGCTAAAGGTTGAACTGTCTGGACATTAGTGCTCTCTGAGCTTGGTTGTTTTCCTGCAGATTTTTTATTGGAATAGTAGATAACATCATCTGTACTCCAAAGGAGTAGGGTTTGCTCTCATTGTACATAGTGGCTTGCCCTGTCAGTGAGACCTTCGTGGCTCCTTGATTAGGCTGTTTTTTACTGTTAGCTTCTTTGACTACATTATTAGTTTCTTGATTGGACTTGTTTACTTGGTTATTGGTCTAGCATTAATCGTTCTGTTGATTGCTGGTGAGGAGGTATTTTGAACTTTTTGTTTTGTTTTTTGTTTTTGATTGTCTCTTTTGAATGATATATAGTTGTTGTTGTTACGTCTATATGCATTTTTGGACTTGCTTGGTCTCTGATTCTTAGTTGAAACTAGGCATTTCCATCATGTCTTCTGATTATGATTACTGGTTGGTGTTCATGGATCTGCTCTACTAACTTTCTGACCTTTGTCCTGCACAGGGCCTCTTACAGTCCTTACACTATATGTTGTATAAACTATATGGTGTATTTCTACTCTTGGACAGCTGCGTCTTTTGATTTACTTTGGATAAATCCATGTGGTTTGCACTTTGCTGTATATTATTTACTATAGTAAGTAATTTTAAGTTGTATTAGTTATTTGTGTTATGAAATTTACATTGATAAGCAGCTAATATTATGGAAATGTCAAGACTGCTGAAAGATTTCAATCCCTAATCCTAGAAATACTTATACATATATCCTCTTTTTATTTTCTCAATTCTGTTTTAGAAGTTTTTATATTGCCAAACGATTTACCATCATTTATATGAGTTACATCTTTTTTTTCCCCTTATGTCTTTGGGTTATTAATTTTTTTAATGGTAGTACAAAATGGCAAAAACCAGGTTCACATTTTATTTTTCACATTTCTCCTTTCCCTTCATTTTTTTCATTAGCTTTTACCTCCTGGTTTTCCTATGGGTCTCTCTTTTCTATGACAAACTTAAATTCTTACAGCAGCTATGTTATATTTCTCTATTTCTCACAAAATAGCCCCCAATCTGATGTGTAAAGACACCATTTTATAAGGACTACATTCCATATTTTATTCCTGCACACTTGTTTGCAATCAATTTTATAAAATGGACAGCAATTTCTTAAGGAGACATTGAGATTTCTATCACAATTTGGAAACTTTATAGCATACTGGATCAAAAGAGTCAGTTTTGTTTCTTTACCAACTGTTCTTTTCTGTTCAGATCAGACCTCAGAACAATAATGTAGCATTTTGGGGCAAAAATGCAGCCCAGCAAACCAGCTGCAGAAGCCAAAATAGAGAAGATCTCCACAGCCACCATGTACTTCCCCTTACTGCTGAGATAGGTGGGAACAAATGATATCCAGACACGGCAAAAGACCAACATGCTGAAGGTGATAAATTTGGCTTCATTGAAACTATCAGGTAGCTTCCTAGCAAAGAAAGCCACTGTAAAACTGATAGCAGTCAAAAAACCCATAAAACCAAGGACACTATAAAACATGAAGGTTGAACCTTCATTACATTCCAGGACAATTTCTTCAGCCATAGAGTGCATTTCTGAATCTGGGAATGGGGGAGAAATTGCCAGCCATATACTACTGATGGTGACTTGCACTAGGGAGCAAGAAAGAACGATAACATTGGCCAGCCTTTTCCCCACCCATTTCCTCATTTTGGAGCCTGGTTTGGTGGCCATGAAAGCAAGGACCACTATGATTGTTTTGGCCAATATACAAGAAAGGGCTACAGAAAAGATAATGCCAAAAGTCGTTTGTCGCATGAGACACTTTACTTGATCAGGTTCCTCAATGAAAAGCCAAGTGCAAAGGAAGGAGAGCAGGAGAGCAATGAGAAGAATGTAGGTGAGGTTTCTTTTTTTTCCTTTTTTTAAAATTTTTAAACTTTTATTAATTTAAGAAACGACATAATACATTTATAAATGCAAGTAAAACAATTTACAACAAGCATCATATTAATGACATCTATCTATAATATCTGAATTGTTACAATATCAATTTCCTATATTCTTCAATATACAATATTTCTCTCACCTTATATAATGATATTATTTTATTGATATCTCGTGTCTCTTTCTTAAATTTCATTTGATGTAAAAATTTATTTTACTCTATTAATATCTTTTCTTTTATTTAATTTTTCTTTCTTTCTTCTTCTCTTTTTTTTTTTCACTTCCCTCTAACCATTTATACCATTTTTGCCAGACTAGATAATATTCAGATTCTTCCTTTCCTTGGATCTCCTTGGTAAGTCTATCCATCTCAGCGCATTCCATAATTTTGGATATTAATTTCTTTTGAGTCGGGACCTCTTCTTGTTTCCAATTTTGTGCGTATATAATTCTTGCTGCAGTCAAAATGTGTGTTATTAAATATATTATTTCTTTTTCATATTTGCTTGTAGGTATTCCTAATAAGTAAGTTTCTGGTTTTAATGGCACCTTTTGAGTTATTATTTGTTCCAGTTGCATTTTTATATTGTTCCAGAATTTTTTAGCTTTGGGACATGACCACCATATATGATAGTATGTCCCTTTATGCGCTTTACATTTCCAACAGAGTGGAGATGTGCCAGGAAACATTTTAGAAATTCGCGCCGGTGGTAGATGCCACCTATAGAACAATTTATAAGCATTTTCTTTGTACGGTACAGATAATGTTAATTTATTAATACTTTTCCACAATTTTTCCCACTTATTTAATTCTATTGCATACCCAAAATTTGTTGCCCATGTGATCATATTCTCTTTAACTACTTCCTCTGCTAGTTTATATTCCAATAGAAAATTATAAATTTTGGTTATTAATTTCTCATTGGGGCCTAATAAAATTTTATCCAACTGATTTGGTTCCATTTGAATTCCAGTTTTCTCCATATCAGATTTATATCTGGATTTTAATTGCAAATATGACCACCACTCTATTTCCACATTTTGCATTCTCAATTCTTCTCTTGTTTTTAATTTTCCTTCTTCATTTAAGATGTCCTTATATATTTTTAATTTATTTGTATCTATTGTATTTGGATAAATATATGCTTCCATTATGGAAGTCCACCTAGGAATCCTATCATAGTGATATTTTCTGATTTCATTCCATATTTTAAGCAAGTTGTCTCTTACAATATGTCTGTGAAATTGTTCTTGTTTTGTAATTTTCTCTCCCCAAAGATATGCATGCCATCCCCTTTTTAAGTCAAAACCTTCCAATATTAATGTTCTTATATTTTTGAGTTCGATCCAATCTTTTATCCATATTAACACTGAGGCTTTGTAATAAATCTGCCAATCAGGGAGTCCCATTCCCCCCCTCTCTCTCTTGTCTTGTAGATGTTTTAATTTGATTCTTGCTTTTTTCCCCTGCCAAATAAATTTTAATATCATTCTGTCTAAATCTTTAAAATATGTTCTTCTTGGGTTTACTGGTATTACCCTAAATAAGTATAACACTCTTGGCAGAATATTCATTTTAATGGTAGCAATTTTGCCTAAAAGAGACAAGTGGAGTTTTGCCCATCTTTCCAAATCCTTTTCTATTTGTTTAGCCAATTTAATATAATTGTCTTCCTTCAACGTTGATATTTTGTTTGTAATCCATACTCCTAAATATTTAACTTTCTTTGCTGTTTGTATCCCTAATATATTTTCCAATTCTTCTTCTTGATGCTTGTTAAGATTCTTTGTTAAAATTTTAGTTTTTTGTTTATTAATTTTCAATCCCACTACTTCTCCATATTGTTGTACTTTTATCATTAATTTTGGTCCAGATTGTATGTAGGTGAGGTTTCTATTCTTGGCTTTGACAATGGGAGTATCTCGGTGTTTAATGAAGATATGCAGCACCAAATCTGAGATGAAAGAGAAGAAGAAAGCAGTAGTTGTCAGGCTAACTCCCAGAGTTTCATCATAAGACAAAAATATGATGTGTTTTGGAATGCTAAGATTGTGAGGTTCATTCATATATTCATATTCTGAACACAGGAAACAGTCATCAGCATCTGAAAAAGAAATTATAGCACTCATATTTATAACTGTTTTGATCGAATGGGAGGAAAGATGACTAATGAAACTTTCTAAGCTAAGTGTTTTCAGTTTGTTCTGATAGAGTATGATCAAGGAGATTTAATATGCCTGTCATCAACATTTGTATGATAAATAGATGTTGAGACTCTAGAAAAAGTGCAGAGAAGAGCAACAAAGATTATTAGGCGACTCAATGCTAAAACATATAAAGATCAGCTACTAGAACTGAGTATGTCTAGTTTGATGAAAAGAAGGACTAAGAGTGACATGATAACAGTGTTCCAATATCTCAGGGGCCGCCACAAAGAAGAGGGAGTCAAGCTGTTATGTATGTATCTGTTTTGTGCGGGAAATTCAAATGCAACAAATGCTTGTGATTGGTTAACGGGTATTTCAGAACTGTATATAAGGAGGGCTGTTGCCTGTGGTTCTTTGCTAAAGTCTCACCCTGAATTAAAGAGCTGTTGTCACTAGCTTGCTTGTGCCTCTCGTTATTCCCGCGCTACAACATTGGCGACGAAGGTGGGATTGAGGCCACAAGAAGCAAATCAAAAAGAGCTCTGAGTTTCAGCCAGGGTGACTAGCGGTCTACGGAGACATACTGCGATGTCTGCCTACGTTCCGCCAAAACCCTTCAATCCGACCCGAGAGAAGTAGGGGTCGTATCTGACCAGGTTCGAGTGTTCCCTGGAAGCAAGTGAGATGCAAGGGCTATCTGCGAATCGAAAAAGAGCCCTCTTCTTGAGCCACTGCGGGCCAGACGTTTTTGAGATGGACGAGTCCCTCTGCGAGCCAAATCCAGTCCAGACGGTCCCCTGGGACGTCCTACAAGCAAACCCAAGAGCCCACTACGCTCCCGTTCCTTCAAAGTTTGTACAGCGCTACAAGTTCCGGGAACGAATACAAAGAGAAGGAGAACCGGTCAGCGCATATGTGGCTGCTCTTCGAAAAGCCGCACCGCATTGCAACTACCAGGATCTAGACGATGTGCTACTCGAGCCGTTGATTTGTGGCGTGAGAGACACTTGATCACAGGGGCGCCTTCTAGCAAAGCCAGTTTTAACGTTAGCCAGCGCGCTCGATTAAGCCAGAGCACATGAAGCATCCACTAAGGCTTCTGAAGCGCTACAATGGCCACAGCCAAGCAAAGACGGCCCGAAGTCAGCCCCCATTCACAGAGAGGAGGCACGAACCAGTACAGAGGAAGAGTCAGACGAGAACGTCTTCCACACAGATAAGAAAAAGAGCGAGCAAAGTCGCCGCCACAAGAACTGTTCGAGTTGCGGCGGAAATCACGAGAGACAGTCCTGCAAATACAGAGATACCATTTGCAGGCGCTGTGAAAAGGAGGGCCATCTGGCTAGAGTCTGTAGAGCTCAATTTCCGTGAAATAACAAGTCACATGACTATTCCAACCAATCAGAACCGACACATTCAAACCAGCCAACCAGATGGTGGCACAAGAAAACGGCATGAGAATCAAAAGTGAGAAACCTACAGCACGAGAATCGGCCAAGCCAGTACGTCTGCAGAGGAAAAGGTCTACATGAGAGTAGAAATTGAAGGGAGACCATGCGATATGGAAATTGACACTGGGTCTACCCTGTCAATCATGTCCTGGGCTACACTTAAATCGCTTCTACCGAAGTTCCAGAAAAACCAGCTGTCATGGCAACGAGTTCGCCTCCTCGACTACCAAGGAAACCACACCCTGGTCTCTGATAACGGGCCCCAATTCACAGCAACTCAATTTGAAAGCTATCTGGCTGAGTTAGGCATACGACACGCATTATCTGCTCCTTTCCATCCAGCTTCGAATGGCCTTGTAGAGAGATTTGTACGAACGACCAAAGAAGCACTGTCCCGACTCGATGCGGGAGACTGGCAAGCTAGGATTGATCAATTCTTAGCAATACAACATGCAACCCCATGCACTGCCACAGGGCGCAGCCCAGCAGAGCTCTTAATGGGCCGTAAACTCAGGTGCACCCTCGACCACTTACACCCAAACTACTCCACAGATAATTTTAAGGGGGAAGAGGGAGGATGGAGACAATTCCAAATCGGGACCCCGGTATTTGCTAGGAATTAGGCCAGTGGCCCACTATGGCTCGGGGGAATTATTGTAGGGATCACCAGTCCAAAATCATACACAGTGGACGTAGGGCAAGGTAAAATTTGGAGAAGGCACATAGATCAATTACGCAAACGTTTGAATTGTGAAGCCTGTGAAAATTCAAATACTGTAAAACCTAACTTCCAAAGTTTCCCCAAAACAGCTATCTCAAGCCCGAGTAAACCGGAATACTTATCGGGTAAGCCTGAGTTCCAGTGCCGCCCCTGCGAGTCGACACTCCCAGCTGGGGATGGCCACGCCTCTGGAGAAATCCAGGAGGTGCCATTGGCGGAGCCAGGAGAGACGGGAGGTCCCTCTGACCGGCTCGACGCCTCTCCAGCAACTGAACTGCGCAGGTCAACCAGAGTAAAGTCACGCCCTGGTCACCTGCATGATTTTGTATGTAAATATGTGAATAGATAGGATAAGTGCCTTCTGGGAATGGAGGGGTGTTATGTATGTATCTATTTTGTGCGGGAAATTCAAATGAAACAAATGCTTGTGATTGGTTAACAGGTATTTCAGAAGTGTATATAAGGAGGGCTGTTGCCTGTGGTTCTTTGCTGAATCTCACCCTGAATTAAAGAGCTGTTGTCACTAGCTTGCTTGTGCCTCTCGTTATTCCCGCGCTACAACACAAGCTATTCTCTAAACCATCTTAAATCAGGACAAGAAGTAATGGATGGAAATTAATCAAAAAGAAAAGTAACCTAGAACTAAGGAGAAATTTCCTGACAGTGATAACAATTAATCCAGTAGGTGTTCAGACATTGGAGTTTTTAAGAAAATATTAGACATCCAGTTGTCTGAAAAGGTATAAGGTTGCCTTCTTGAGTAGAGAGTAGAAATAGAAGGCCTCCAAGGTCCACTCAAACTCTATTATTCTGTTATAATGGTATATTATTTCTGACAGCTGTGCTGCATAAAACAAAAAGAAATTCTGATGGGTTTAATCTAGAAAACGTCTATTGTCCTGTATGCTACTAGGGAGTTCTGGAACTGAAAGAAAGACCCAAAGGTTATGTTATTCTACTTTACTAAGGTACCTAAAAACCTGTAAGCTGTCCAGATTCACTTAATTCAGATGATGGTATAGAAATGTGGTGAATACATAAATAAATAATCTAAATTTAAATTATTTTTTGTTTCCAAAAATACACAATCAGGAAATTAGACTAGCTTAACTAACTGCGATCTCTCCTTTACCATTTATTTTAAATCTTTCCGAACTGCAACTCCCAAAGTTATAGCATGTTCATTCCACCCAATCTTGAAATCTCTTTACTTTCATAGAAACCATAGAAGAAAAGATTTAGTTTTATGGTCTGGTTTATCTTTCTCAAAGTAAAAAAGATGTCATGATATTTGAATAGACTCCTAAGTAATCAACATCTCTCCAGAATTATTGTCAAATGAATTATGGACAAATTTGTAAAGAGATGGTAAACTACTGTTTATAATTAAAGAGTAATATAAGGCATTGCACAAAATACATAGCAATGGAATCTCTGCTTTAGATCTCTTACCTGTCTTGTTTGAAATTTTACCTTCTGGGCATTTAAGGCAATCATAGCAGCAATAGAGCTTTCCTTCTATTTTTATTTTGCTGCAACCTGATAAGCATGGGGGATTGCACTTAGAAAAGGGCTGAACCTATTAAAAAGGAAAACTGAGAAATTATTACTTAACCTTTCAGGAATTCTTGCATCTGAAGAATTGGATTTGACTAGTATTTAAGTGGGACCTTGGAATTCAGTTGCTTTGAAAATCATTGAATTCATCGCTTGATACTCAATGAAGATCCTAGAACTTGTTGATATCAGCTACCTTGTGACTCACAACCTTATTCCATATGAGAACAATTTGTTTGGTACTCATCATTTTTGGTACTCATCGTGCCTTCCAGAACCAATTAACAATGACTACCGAGGTACCACTGTATTAACAAAGTATTGTCAAACAGGCCAGAAAGACACATTGGGAGAAGGAAGCAGGTAATTGGTAAATGTTTACCAATTAAATAAGTTCACTGGTTGTATACTGGATTGGCCGTCTTGTATGAAGCGTACATCCTTAAGTAACCATGTGACAGGAAGTGGTATAATTTAGGAAGTGCAGCCATATTTAATTTAAATTTAAATTTAATTTAATTTAATTTAATTTAATTTAATTTAATTTAATTTAATTTAATTTAATTTAATTATTTAATTTAATTATTTAATTTAATTTAATTTAATTTAATTTAATTTAATTTAATTTAATTTAATTTAATTTAATTTAATTTAATTTAATTTAATTTAATTTAATTTAATTTAATTTAATTTAATTTAATTTAATTTAATTTAATTTAATTTAATTTAATTTCCAATTTATATACCACCCTTCTCCCTGAGAGGACCGATCCCTGCGGCACTCCACAAATGAGAGGCCTCGAGGTCGACCTCTGCCCCCCTGCCAACACAAACTGCGACCGGTCAGAGAGAAAGGAGGAGAACCACCGCAACACAGTGCCTCCCACCCCCAACTCTTCCAGCCGGTGCAGCATGATACCATGGTCGATGGTATCAAAAGCCGCTGAGAGATCTAATAGGACCAGAACAGAGGAATAACCCCTGTCCCGAGCCCTCCAGAGATCATCCACCAACGCGACCAATGCCGTTTCCGTGCTGTGCCCAGACCTGAAACCCGACTGGAACGGATCTAGATAGGATTTTTCCTCCAGGAATTGCGGAAACTGTTGCGCGACCACACTCTCAACAACCTTCGCCAGGAAGCGGAGGTTGGAAACAGGATGATAGTTGGCCAATATTGCTGGATCCAGAGACGGCTTCTTGAGGAGAGGCCTCACCACCGCCTCTTTCAGGGCAGCGGGGAAGTGACCCTCACTCAACGAAGCATTAATGACGCCCTGGAGCCAGCCTCGTGTAACCTCCCGGGAAGCCAGTACCAACCAGGAGGGACACGGGTCCAGTAAACATGTGGCCGCACTAAGTCTCCCCAAAATCCTGTCCACATCATCGGGAGTCACAGCATCAAACTCCTCCCAGATAACATTCTCAAGACTGTTCCTCGTCACCCTGCCCTGATCTACCCAGTCAGAGTCCAGATCCCCCGGGATCTGAGCGATTTTGTCATACAGGTATTGTCCGAAATCCTCCGCCCTGCCTTCTAAGGGATCCTCCCGCACTCCCAGATGGAGCAGGGCGCGGGTCACCCTAAACAGGGCGGCCGGACGATTCCCTGATGATGCAATAGAGGCGGAAAAGTAGTTAGACTTTGCCGTCTTTATCGCCACTAGGTAGGCCTTAATATGCGACCTTACCAGTGTTCTATCAGATTCAGCGAGACTGGCCCTCCAACCGCTCTCCAGGCGTCTTTTCTGGCGCTTCATTTCCCTCAGCTCCTCAGTAAACCAAGGAGCCGCATGGGATCGGCATCGGGTCAGAGGCCGCAAAGGCACAACTCGGTCCAAGGCCCCACCAGCCGCCCGATCCCAGGTAGCCACCAGGTCCCCGGCCGAGTCATGTGCTAGATCCTCAGGAAATGGCCCAAGCTCCGTCTGGAACCTATCAGGATCCATCAGGCGCCTGGGGCGGATCCATCTAATTGGGTCCGCCTCCCTGCGGCGAGGGGTCGCGGTTCGAAGATCTAGGCGAAGGAGTGAGTGGTCAGTCCATGACAAGGGTTCCATGTCTATATCCCCTATAACAAGACCACTCAACCACTGGCCAGAGACAAAAATCAGATCCAGAGTGTGACCTCCCCTGTGAGTAGGGCCATGAACTAACTGGGTCAGGTCCATGGCCGTCATGGAAGCCATGAACTCTCGAGCCACCTCAGACGTTTCACCAATGGATGGCAAGTTGAAATCACCCATGACTAAAAGCCTGGGTGTATCTACTGCCACCGTGGCTATCACGTTGAGTAGCTCAGGTAGGGCTGTTGCCACGCGGCAGGGAGCCAGGTACGTAAGCAACAAGCCCATCTGAACCCCACGGCCCCACCTCACAAGGAGGGACTCACATCCGGCTATCTGAGGCACAGTGGTCTCCCTCGGACCCAGATCCTCGTTAATAATAACCGCCACCCCCCCCGCCCCTCCCCTGGGCCCTCGGCTGATGGAATGCTCTGAAGCCTGGTGGGCACATTTCAACCAGAGGGACGCCACCCTCCGGGCCCAACCAGGTCTCCGTAATACCCGCCAGGTCTGCTCCTCCCTCTTGTATAAGATCGTGAATGAGGGGGGCCTTATTGACCACGGACCTGGCATTGCACAGCATCAGCCGAAGGCCCAGCTCCTGAGTATCTAAGCCACCTAGTATCCGAGCAGAGCCTTGGGGACCGGGGCAAGCAATTGCTCTCAGACAGCAAGTGCGAGCCCCCAACACCTGATGTGGTCCCCTGCTCCCGCCATATCTGCCCCTCCCATTCACCGTGCCGATGGTACAGCCCTCATAGATATCGTCCCCCATCCCTTTCCCAATCCCTCGTCCAGTGCCCCCCAGATCGTTACCCTGTGCCGGGCACGGCTCTGACCCTGGTGGATTTCCCCCCCCCATCCGCCATAGTCGTCTTCCCAATATCTTTAAAAGAATAATTACAACCCCCCCCAGAACCCCTTAAAATCTTTAGAAATTTCCCTAAAAAGCCCCATAAATTCTTCCTTGCTCCATGCCATCTCTCCGGACTCCAAAGTCCGTCATCGAGATAGGCCCTCAATAATGTGGGGGGCCAAACCTGCGAGAGGGGAGAATCTCGCAGGACAAGGAGTTCCGACACTGAATACATATAGCCATCAGGGGAAACAGTCCAAGGAGTATCTTATTACCTTTACTTTTACCTTATTATTTATTAATTTGAGGTTCTGCTTCTAAAACCCCAACATTCCCAGAAATCATGTAAACTCTGGGACAGAGTTTTCCTTATATTTTGTAAATCCTCCTTTATAGAAATTTCTCTTCTAATCACTGTAAATTTTTTACGTTGTTTTTTTATTTTAGGGTAATCATGTTCATGAATCACTTTGAGAAAAGAGTCATTGCATGCCTGTAATTCCTGAAAGAACTTTCTGAGCATTAAAGCAGTAAGTATAAATAAAATAAATTATTCACCATGGTTTGATATTGGTACCAAAACAACCTGGTTAAACATGGTGGGCCAGATTATTTCCTCTGCAGAAATAGTAAGGAGATTTTCAAGCGAAGTCACTGGAGATATGTTTCCAATTTTGATCTGATTAAATGATTGGTTGGGGAAGGTGACCCAGTTGATAACATCAAATTCAGTTGCTAGTTCTCCTCTTTCATCAAAGGAAACCATTTCTCCAGCACTGTTGTTAAATGAAACAGCTTTCAGATACCAATGGAACTAAATGGAAATCATTAAAAGAAATTTATAACAATTGGAAGCAATGAGCAAGTATGAATGAAGGATCTTTTATAAATTAGGTGTTATCCTTTTAAGGCAGACCAATCAGCAAATATAATATGAGGAATATTTATTGTTATGGGGTATGGCAACAGAAACTTGAATGCCTGCAGGAATTTCATTCTAAGGCAGAATTAGTCTCTTTCTCACTCTCTCTCTTCTTTCCCGGGACTAAATTGGCATTTACTTTCTCTTAACAGTCCTTCTAATGACTTTTGCAGCCTTTTTAAAAAAGCATTTATGTGAAGGAAAGGTTCTGTATTCAAATGGACCATGACCCGATATGCACACAAACGCACTAAAGCATGGAAGTTGACAGAGGAATCTTGAAAAACTACTTGGTTTAATAAAAACACATAAAAATAAAACCTACAAGAAGGCACCAACGGCCTAAAAGATTTTCTCTCAGCAAAGTCCATTAGCTCTAATCTTCTTCCCAAGCGTGGGAGGCTCTCTGCGTTCTTTGTCAGTCTTCTCAGGAGCAAGACAGTGACTCAGCTCTTTGTAGCAACTTCAGCTCTGGAGTAAGGTCTCAGGTGAGGTTTCTGGCCATGATCTGCTGCTCTCTTCTGGGCTCTGCAGAGAACTCTGCAGTGAACTCTGGTGCTGCTTATATACTGATTAACTGACCGTTGGAAAGTGCGGGGAAACTCAGAACCAGGAATCTGTGCTCTGATTGGTTCATTCAAACTGTTCAAACCAATCAATCAATTAGCTGCAGCAATATACTGAGAGGCTTTTCCTCTCACAATTTAGGTATTTAGAATTCCTTTAGTATTCCCATTCATTTTGGAAGCAATATTATTATATATGTCAGCTGGTCCAATAATATTGACTCTTAATGGCACCCTGGTTACTTGCTGTTGCTCACAAGCTCTGGTGTACTAAAATATTGTGAGCATTTGATCTACGAAGAACCAACAAAAAAATTGTTGTGGTCTCTCTATTGATCACTCTTCAATGCCATCCTTTCTTTTTTCTCATACTCTTCTCTTCACTGTGGAATCAAAGTGGAATCAAACCAGGGTAGGGGAGAGGGGGTGGCAGCTGTTATTAGGGAGACTCTTAGTCCGCGAGAGGTCACTGCTCCTAAGATAGACGGGTGTGAGACCCTCCTCATGAAGTGGGGCCCGCAGGGTCAGCTGGGCTTGTTGATTGCGTACCTGTCTCCCAGCTGCGTATCAACAGCCGTGCCCGGGCTGCTTGACGCCCTATTGAGGCTGGTGGTAGAGTTTCCCAGACTTATTGTGCTTGGGGACTTCAATCTGCCATCCCTGGGTGGGGCGTTGGGGGTGGCTTGGGAGTTCATGGTCTCCATTGTCTTTGTGTTTTTAATAGGCTGTACACCGGCCGGAGTCCTTCGGGAGAAGGGCGGTATAGAAATTTATTTATTTATTTATTTATTTATTTATTTATTTATTTATTTATTTATTTATTTATTTATTTATTTATTTATTATGTATTTTATATTTTTAACTGGTTGTTTTATTGTTGTGAGCCGCCCTCAGTCCTCAGAGATAGGACGGTATATAAATTTAATTAAATAAATTAAATAAAAATAAATAAAATGCAGGACCCCAAGCAAATATTCAAGACTCACTGCAACTCAATGCCTTTCCTTCCTTCCTTCCTTCCTGGAGGATTGCACTTAGAAAAGGGCTGTATCTATTGGACATTTAGAAGGAAAATTAAGAAATTATTACTTAACATTTCAGGAATTCTTGCATCTGAAGAATTGGATTTTACTAGTATTTAAATGGTACCTTGAAACTCAGCTGCTTTGAAACTCACTGAATTCATTGTTCGTTTGATACTCAATGAGGAAGCTAGAACTTGTTGATATCAGCTACCTTGTGACTCACAACCGTATTCCTTATGAGAACAATTTGTTTAATATTCATCATTTTTGGTATTCATCGTGCCTCCTGGAACCAATTAAAAATGATGATTGAGGCACCACTGTATTAACAAAGTATTGTAAAACAGGCCAGAAATACACATTGAGAAAAGCAAGCAGCCTTAGTCATCTTACAAACAACACTTAAGATATGAGAAATGCAACTCTATTGCAAAAATATTATGTTGAGTAAATGTTAACCAATTAAATAAATACACAGGCTGTATATTGGGTTGGCCATGTTGTACGAAGCATACATCCTTAAGTAACCATGTGACAGAAAGTGGTATGATTTAGGAAGTGCAGCCATATTGGTTATTTTTAAAAGACTTTTGTTATTCATATAATCAAGAACTATGTCCTTTGTCACAGTTGGTGGAACTGCAAATAGAATGTCCAGAAAGAATTCATTTCTAAAATAAAATTATGCCTTAATGCCTTCAAGAATCTTCTATTTTGTCTACTTGAAAGAATGTTTAATTGCTTCTTTGGAAGAATGGCTAACTAATTTGTGAAAGTATTCTTCCCTATACAGAATAACTTTGTATTGAAAAATTTGAAGTTCATTCTAACTGGAAATCATTCTTGCACTATAACATTATAAAAGAATTTATATCACAACCAAAAATCTATCTTTGAATTTTATGGAAAATTAGATTTCCAGTATTGATTCTATTTATAGCTTTACTTGGTGATTTATACTATGTTAAGTAGGTATTTTCAGTTTACACAATTTTGGTCACTACTGTAAAGGTAGTGTTTCCACAATTTTGGTCACTACTGTAAAGCTCCAAATAATTTTCAGAGAGATATTGTACAATAACATGATTCATGGCATATTTATAAATAGTAGATACTTTACCTTTGGCTATCAAGCTGCATCTCATTATCTTTCCTGTGTTATTTTATTTCTCTTACACTATTTTTGCTTATATATTTTTTCTAAAGAGTTTTAAATTAAGAAATAATAAGGTATCGGTTAGTCATCCAGTCATCACATCTTAATTAAATATTAAGTTTGGAATCTACTTTTCTCTGAGGTCCGTGGTAATTTCTACTAGTGCCAAATCTGATTTGACCAAGTCAAATCATTACCCTGAAAGATATATGTAGTCTCCCCTTCTGGAAATGTTTACCTTTGAGGCAGATTAAGTTGCAAACCATTCTATTGTCAACCCTGAAGCTGACCTGCCCATGGCCATTTTGATGCTTCAGCATTGCCACACTGGAGATGAGGGATAGGGTGGGGGGAATAGAGATAGCTGGTGTTTTATAGCCAAAATAAAATGCTTTCCCCTGGGAACCAAGGACATTCTAACCAGAGAGAGGAGGAGCGACGTTACCAGGTAACCAGACGGCACCTTGATTGGATCATATGAATCTCAATTCCAAAGGAAAGCGTTTTCGGGCGGCAGACCCGCGATCCCCTTCCTGATTCCAAACATGGGGTGTGCAGAGGCAAAAAAAGTGCACCGCATTTCAGGCGGCAGCTCTGGCCAAGAGGAAAGAGAAGGTGAGTCTGCTGAGATGAGGGCGTGCAGCTCTCCAATGTGCAATGGGTAGAAAGTATTTTCAGTCGGCAGCGCTCCGATCCCCTCCCCGAATCCAAAACGGTTCACGGTTCCCCGCTGCACATTGCAGGAAAACTGACCGCCGCCTGAAACGCGGCTCTGAGAATTGGATTGGGGAATCCGGCCAATAGGCAGCGGTGGCTGGAAAGAAGGGGCATTTCACTTTAGGGACACCCATTCAGCTTGGCTCGGCTCTTGGGCGTGGAAAGGGTTTAGGCGGCGGTGGCAGCAGCTCCTCACATTGCTGGGAAGCGAAGTCATCACGACCATTGTCTGCCCTGAGCTGCCCATGCTGCGGCCAGATGGGTGACCAGCTGCGAATAGTGGGGCCTGCCTTGTTTCCCAAAGCTGCCAGGCAGAGCCCCCCCCCAACCATCCTGAAGAGGTTTGTTCCTCAGGCTGTGCTCTGACTATCCCACCAGAGCATGCGAGGGGTCTCTTTGGGAGAAAGCGAGTAGTCCCTGCAGATCGCAGAAGCACCCTAATAAGTTTTCTGGAAAAGAACTTATCAGTAATCAACACCCTCTTTCCCAGCCGAGCATCTGAGGCACCTCTCGCTTGCAGGAGGAGGAGGAGGACAGAGTAAAGCAGCACCACCTTAAATGCTGGTAGGCAGAGGTAGAATTCTTTTTTCCTTGTTTTCCTCCCCCAAAATTAAGGTGCGTCTTATACTCCAAAAATTCCATAGGTATTTAGAATTCTTTTAGTATTCCCATGCATGTTGGAAGCAATATTATCATCTATGTCAGCTGGACTAATAATATTTATGGCACCCTGGTTACTTGCTGTTGCTCACAAGCTCTGGTGTACTAAAATATTGTGAGCATTTGATCTATGAAGAGCCAACAAAAAATTCTTGTGGTCTGTCTATTGATCACTCTTCAATGCCATTGTTTCTTTTTTTTCTTATGTATCTCCTACTCTTCTCTTCACTGTGGAATCAAAATGCAGGACCCCAAGCAAATAATCAAGACTTACTGCAGCTCAATGCCCTTCCTTCCTTCCTTCCTTCCTTCCTTCCTTCCTTCCTTCCTTCCTTCCTTCCTTCCTTCCTTCCTTCCTTCCTTCCTTCCTTCTTCTCATAATCTTTTCCTCACTGTGTAATCAAAACTCAGAATCTAAGCAAATAATCAAAGATAATTACAGTATTCTTTGTTAACTTAGGAAACTGAAAATATTCCATCCAGAAACTAATGGAGGAAACTAATGGAGAATTTATATTTCAAAAAGGAGGGCAAAAATTATTCATAAGTAATTACATAATGGATCTCAAGTAACTTCGAGTTCTTCTGTTATTTAAAGCGAACAATGGCCTTACTTAGAGGAAGCATAAGATTCAGAGGTGATTTAGTTCATCTTCAGAATACTCTTATTAGCTATAAAACTCCAAAATACTAGCTGAACATTTATGTTACTGGCCCTTATATAAGGGGGTATTTTCATTCATGTCATTTTTACCTGCCACGGCTGTTGACTGAGTTCCCAAGCATTTCCTCTTTTTCTGCTCTTAGATGAAAGCATGGCTTGCAAAGCATGGGCAACTGCATATACAGCATTGTAAATGCTATAACTTTGCCCAGTTATAGTAGATTCAATCACAGATTCAGGAAGGGTCTCCAGTGACTCCTCACCAGTGCATTGATTGTCATTGACCTCATTTAATCCAGCATTTGGGAAAGAACATTCAAACACATCTTCCCAAAACACTCTTGTCAAACTGTCCTCTTCTTCTGAAGAAGGTTTTCTCATCTGAATAAATTTCTTAAACCCTAATATTTCCTTTGAGGAAACTGCCAACGATAGTGCACCATGCATGAAATCCAGGCTCCTGTATCTTTGAAAGGGGACTGATGTGAATTCCATCTGTGCTGGCATGACCCAAACTTTATCTTTTCTCTTCATTGGCATGTCTTCATATTCTGAAATAAATGGCAACATTCTAAGAACAGGCTTGTCCTCATTTTCACCATCTGTGATTACAACATTGGCAGTACTTCTCATAATAGCCTTATATACCGATATATAACCATTAAGTTGAATTTCAATATCATTGGTAAGAGAGTCCTTTGGCATTTCTTCCATGAAATCAAAACAGATGCCTTTCTTAGAAAATATATCAAGCTTATTCTGTATCAACCTCTTTCCATTTTCAAGGTTTGGGAAAATGAGCCCAATCCATTTCCACTGGAAGTGAAGCAACAATTGAATCAGCCCCCTAATTTGGAGATCTTCATTTGGAAATAATTGATGGAAGAAAGCAGCTTCTATGTTGTCATCTATCTCTGCAGTTGAACCATATATGAGCTAAGAAAAAAGAAGAAATCAGAGTATATACTTCCAAATCACTTATGTCTATTTTAAGGATCTTATTTAAATATTAATGTTCTCCAGGCAAGGGTAGATTTGATTACCATTAGCATGTTCCAGTACAATTTCTATGATAATTATTTCTTAATAAACAAAGCTCCAGAAATATATGAACTCCAAGGATGGATATGAACCTCTGGATTATGCTATCTTTAAACATGTTTCAATGACATAATTTACCCTGTAGATTAGATATACGCAACTAGATATATGTAGATTAGATATTCAAGCATTTTGAATCATTCCTCTCTTTCCCACCCTGGATGAAATATATTTTGATGTTTAGCTTGATTGTGATTTTAACTATATGAGGTAATGTTATCCCTTTGTTTTGAATGTGTCTGACACTAATAGGTTCATAAAGATAAAATTTGGAATAGAAATTAAACTAAATCAAGCAAGAAATACTGTATTTAGATTTGACTCCTTTCTTTATGGGATGGCTCTTACCTGTGGGATCTTATATATATTCAGAATGTTTGACATGAACTGACCAATGAAAGCATTATGTCCTGCAATCACAGATATTACATTGTCCTTGAGGTCACATTTGTAGTTGGGGATGAACCTTCCCTTTGTAGAGAGAAGCTCCAAGGTAGCCAGATAGATCCATCTTGCCAGGACATAGGTATTGAAGATATGGATACCGAGGTTGATGTTTGGCAAGATCCTGGAATTCTCATTGATTTCTTTGATTGCAAATTCCAAAGCCAAGATGTGCTGGTAGTTTTGCATATAATATCTGAAATGAATTTTACAACATCTGTTGCCAAATCTGGAATTGGCTGCATTCTAATTGTATCACAGAAGTTTAGATTGTGCAGGCCACAAGCACTGATACAGGTGGAAGCACTAGCATCAAAGAAACCATTTGTTTAAAATATTCAAGAAAGAGGTCAAAGCAATATAACAATCCATATGCATTCAGGCAGCCCAATTGCAAAATGCAATGAATATTAATAATTTCTGGGGTTTTATATTCTTAATTTGGAGGTCTATATTTAATTTTACTTTCTACCCTAATTTTCTACTTTACTTATTCAATACCCTAGAAATTTCTGAGGAATATTGGATATAATATATGCATGTACAACTAACTACAATCATGCATACCTTAACATATCACTGGTATGAAACAATGCTTTGGAGGCATTTATTTCATTTGTACTTCATTGAGTTATATCCATATGAGAAAAGTGTCTTAAAATTAAACTGATACTTGCTAGAATGGTACCAAAGCATAGAAATAGAAACACAATGGAAAATAACTTGTGTAACAGATGGAAATTGAACCAATATTATGTAGAGAGAAATCATGCCCTTTGGAATGAATTGCCCCTGGATATTTGTAACATCTCTGACCTCTGGGTCTTTTGCTGTGCCCTCAAGACCCTATGGTTCTGACAGGCGGGGCTGTCTAACTGAATGATTTTAAATTGGATTTTAATTTTGGGCTTTAAAATTTGGCCAAAACTATTTAATGATTTTAATTAATTTTAACTATGATATTGTATATTTATATTTTAATTCTGACTGTACACCGCCCCGAGTCCTTTGGGGGAAGGGCGGTATATAAATAAAATTATTACTATTATTATTATTATTATTATTATTATTATTATTATTATTATTATTATTATTATTATTATTATTATTATTTAGCAAAGGGCAATTTAACATTCACCCTCCATCCTAATTCAATCATGTCATAGGCTTTAACTATTTTCTGTATTTTCATTACTTAAAAATAAGAATTCCATACATGAAATCATCAACCAGTTCATCTGATGGACTTCTTCTGAATGTTACTTGATCAGAAATCATGTAAATTTGAGACGAAATGCCCGCAATGACCAAGTCTTCTGAATGATAATGCTTATGCTTAATAAAAGGCTGATTTCCAACAGAACTTTTAGAAAGGGTTGTGTCAGCTTCTACATAGAAGGACAATATTGCTACAGATGCAAAGAATAATATCATTTTGTACAGCAATTTATCTCTCAGCCATCTGTTCACTCCATTAGAATTAGGCATTTGAAATAGGACAGCCTGAGATACAGTGTTCCATGAGGCTGCTTTAAAGTAGAGGTTTACTCTTTTAAAAAATCAGAATGACAGGACTTTGTCCTCTAGCTGTACCCTTGGGGAAAAAAGAATATTGCATTTTTGTTCCTGTTGAAATACATTACTTTTAATATTTTCTCTAACTCCTTAGAGATTGAAAATAAGAATGCATAATTAATAATGATTGTACAGGTCTAGACATGCTCAGGTGAACAAGCCAACTTGTGATACACAGAGTATTGTAACCTGCAATTAAGGACCAAATAATAGTGATGGGGGACAGAGAGAACTAAATGAGAAATGTAAAAAGTTTTGTTCTCCAGGATCTGCAGTTGGCTTCCAACTGAGAAAACAGCTGAATTCAAATGGAAATTTCAGTCACCATTAATTAAAAAACATACTAAATTGCATTAAATGATTTTTTTTATTGAAAAAGTTTTACAAGTACAAATTTTCCCATTCCCCCCCCCCCCATTTCCCTCCCTAACCCTCCCTAGCCCTCCCCTCCTCCCATGACTTCCCCAAGGTGAAATCCAAATCCAAATCATATTATATCATATTTTACCACCCATCTATTCTGCCCCCTGTGTACTATACATTTCTACATGACATTGAACTATTCTACCCCCTGTATACTATACATTTCTACACAACATTCAACTAAAAGCTATCTGGTACTTCCTAGTTTGATATTTATTCTGTACATAATCTATCCATTTCTTCCACTCCCATGCATAAGTCTCTTGAGTCCGGTCTTTTAAGTATGCTGATATCTTCGCCATTTCTGCAAAACTGGCCACCTTCAAAGTCCATTGTTCAATAGTAGGCATAACATCCCTTTTCCAATATTGACCAATCAGTAACCTAGCTGCTGTCACCATATACAATATCAATTTTGTTTCACCCCTTGAAAAGTCCTTAACTATGCCCAATAAAAACAATTGAGGAAAAAATGGAGTTTTTTCTTCAGAACATTTTGCATAACCCACCAAATCTTTATCCAGAATGCCTTCACTTTCTTGCAAGTCCACCATATATGATAATATGTAGCATCTAAACAATCACATCTCCAACATTTTGGTTGAACATTAGGATACATGCATGACAATTTCTTAGGATCTAAATGCCACCTATAAAACATTTTATAAAATTTTTCCCTCAAGTTCTGTGA
Source organism: Pituophis catenifer annectens (assembly GCF_029215685.1). Lineage (NCBI taxonomy): Eukaryota > Metazoa > Chordata > Lepidosauria > Squamata > Colubridae > Pituophis > Pituophis catenifer. Next base: position 18,922,752 of record NW_027256895.1, on the reverse strand, counting down.
CTGCGTAAATTTAACATTCTGAACCCATATTTTTTCCCACATTTCCATCATAACTGGTTCTGCAAAGTTTTGCACCCATTTTATCATACAATCTTTAACCAATTCATTTTCTGAATCTCTTTCTAACAAAACATTATAAACCCTCTTGATATGCATTGGGCCTTTCTCTTTTATCTGTCTTACCAATTCTTCTTCATGCAACATTAAACCAGTTTTTTGATCTTCTCTCCATCTCAGTTGAAGCTGATTATACTGTAACCAAGTTAAATTAATCCCTTCTTCCAACAGTTTATTTAATGTCTTTAGTTGCCATCTGCCCCCATCATTAAAAAGTACTTCTTTGTATAAAAACCCCCTGAGTGACTTTATGTCTGTATTCCATATAATATGACCAAGATCCAACCACAACGGTATTTTATAATCCCATTTGTACCGGTGCTTCTTCCATACTCTCATCAAGGAGTTTCTAAGTATATGGCTGTTAAATAGTTTATCCACTTTATTTTCATAAAATAAATATGCATGCCAACCAAATTCAAGATCAGAACTCTCTATATTCAATATTCCAGTCTTTGTCCTTCCAAACCAATCACTTGCTTGTGTCAACGCTGCTGCTTCATAGTACAGTCGTAGGTTTGGAAGTTTAAGGCCACCCCTTTCACGAACATCTTGCATAATTTTCAATTTAACTCTTGGCTTTTTCTCATTCCAAACAAACTTATTCACTCCTTTTTGCCATTCCATCAGCTGTTTATCACCTTTAAGCACCTGAATCATTTGAAACAAAAATAAAAATCTAGGTAGAACATTCATTTTAACTGCTGCTATTCTTCCAAGTAAGGACAGCTGCAGTTTTTTCCAAGTTTCCATATCCTTTTGTACCTTTCGCCACAACACCTCATAATTATTTTGGAACAGTTTTATATTTGAATCTGCAACTTGGACTCCTAGATATCTCACCTTTGATACTATTTCAAAGCCTGCCTTCCTTTCAAGTTCCTTCTTTTGATCTTCTGTCATGTTTTTAACTATCATCTTGTTTTTTTTTCTGATTCAGTCTAAATCCTGATACCATACCATATTCTTCTATAATGTCTTTCATCTGGATTATTGATTCCATCGGCCGTGTTAGGGTAACAACCAGATGGTCTGCAAATGCCCTTGTTCTGTAATCCTCTTGCCTTATAACTATTCCATTCAAAGTGCTCGAGTCCCGTATTGTGTTCAACAAGACTTCTAGAGTTAAGATAAACAACAACGGGGATAACGGACAACCTTGTCTTGTGCCTTTTTCTATACTGAAATTTGTAGTTAAGCTTCCATTAATAATAATTTGTGCTGTTTGCTCTTGATAAATTGCTGAAACCACCTGCACAAACTGATCCCCAAAGTCCATCTTTCTTAAAGTGTTTAATAGAAAGTTCCAGTTCACTCGATCAAAGGCCTTCTCTGCATCCAAAAAACCCAGCACTGCAGAGATCTGTTTATTCTTCTCAAGCATTAAATGAAATTTTGATCTCACTGTTAGGAAGCATCTTTCTCTTCAGATATTCTAAAAATAATACAATTAATCAAAATACTGGTACTGTCTGAATTTTGTTTGATATGCCTGTTGGTCAGCAATGTGCTTATTTCTGTCCCACTTAAGTGACCCACTTATTAGCATTAGCACTGCATACATAATTCTTCAATGGAGGTTTTCCCCTTTGGGAAAATCAGTAACAGAAGTAGAATAACTTCTACTTCTTAGCACATTTGGGGCATTTCCTGCTTTTCTATATGGGTCCTTGATTAAGCCCCATTATTTCCTTCCTTCCTTCCTTCCTTCCTTCCTTCCTTCCTTCCTTCCTTCCTTCCTTCCTTCCTTCCTTCCTTCCTTCCTATAGAGACCCATACACTCTTTATGTATATACATACACATAAATATAAATGTACTATACATACATAGAATTTTTCCAAACTTTGCTGTTTCAGTAAAAGAGAATATTTGTAGCTAAGGGTTGAACTGTCTGGACCTTAGTGATGTCTGAGCTTGGTTGTTTTCTTGCAGTTTTTGCATTGGGTTAGTAGATAACATTATTAGTACTACAAAGGAGTGGATTTGCTCTCATTGTATATGGTGGCTTGCCTTGTCAGTGAGGTCTTCATGGTTCCTTAATTAGGCTGTTGTTCACTGTTAGCTTGTTTGACTGCATTACTGGTTTCTTGATTGGACTTGTTTACCTGATTGTTGGTCTAGCATTAATCTTTCTGTTGATTGCTGTTGATTGATGTTGATTATTTTAAACTTTTTGTTTTCTTTTTGGCTTTTTGATGGTCTCTTTTGAATGATATATAGTTGTTGTTACCTCTATATGCATTTTTGGACTCGTTTGGTCTCTGATTCTCAGTTGAAAGTATGGTTTCCCAGCTGAAACTATGGTTAAGTCATTCCATGTGTTCTGACATAGAAATTAGCATGGAGATTAAGAAAACTTCCATCATGTCTTCTGATGATGATTGGTTGTTGGTGTTCATGGATACACTCAAGTAGTCTTCTGACTTTTGTCCTACAAAGGGCCTGTTACAGTTCTTACACTATATGTTGTATTTCTACTCTGGGACTGCTGGGTCTTTTGATTTACTTTAGATGCTTTGGGGGGCTTTAATTGATTTATGAGAGATACAGGAAAGCCACCTAGTTTACCCTTTGCTGTATATTATTTACTTTTGTAAATAATTGTATGTTGTGTTAGTTATTTGTTTTATGAAATTTACATTGACAAGTAGATAATATTATGGAATTGTCAAAACTGCCTAAAGATTTCAATCCCTAATCCTAGAAATATTTACACATATATCCTCTTTTTATTTTCTCAATTCTGTTTTAGAGGTTTACCTACTGCCAATAGATTTACCATCATTTCTACGAGTTACATCTTTTTTAGACATGCTCAAATCAATGTGATACACAGGGTATCACAAGAGTTACAGGGTATCGTAACTTGGAATTAAGGTCAAAATAATAGTGACACGGGACAGAAAGAACTAAATGAGAAATGTAAAAAGTTTTGTTCTCAGACTATTGACTCTGGAGGGCCATGATTTAAAACTGGGTTGGAAAGCCTTGTGGTATGAGAAAAGCAAGACCCATGGTTACTTTCAAAGACATTTCATAAGGAATGCACTATTGTTAGTATGGGAGAAAATTAGAGGACATTATTTGAGGATACCAGTTTGACTTTCAACAGTGGAAGCACTGATCCACCAAAATGTCATTAACAGGGGAAATATTGTTAGATATAAAGATATTATGAATGTAAAGGGGGAACTTAAATCTAAAAAGAGCTGAGTGATCAAGAGATCAACATGGCATGGTATTCACAAGTTCAGATACATTCTAGATATGAGAAAGATGCTAAATATGGTTTCTATAAAGAATTATGAGATTAAGGTCATTATACTGGAAGATGAACAAGTGAAGGAGACAATGATAGCATGGGCAAAAAACTTTGGTTACACAATAGAATCAGATAAATGGCAGAAGTTGTGGGACAGGAACTATAAAGTAACAATGTCAACTGCATATAAAAAAAATCTGTATAAGATGTTTATAGATGGCATCTTGAACTGGCAAGGTTGGCAAAGATGTTTAAACACAAGTCAGCTAAATGTTGGAAATGTCACCAGATATCTGGGTCATATTATCATATGTGGTGGACCTGTGTAAAAGCAAAAAAAAAAAAAAAAATTGTTGGGAATTTTACCTGAAACTTATTTAATTAAACATGTATTAACTGCAGATAGAATTGTATTTGCACAAAACTGGAAAAGCGGAGAGATCCCTACTGATGAGAATGTGAGTAGGGAAATATTAAAATGTGCAGAAATGAATAGATTAATGCTTGCTATAAAGGAGAATGAACAAACTGAATATTATATGACATGGGAGTTATTTTATGAGTGGTTGGAAAACAAAAATAGAAGTTAGATATAAATGGAGATCAGTGAAATATTGAAAACATGTTAAAATAGAGAAGCAAACAATATGATGATTCTTACTAATATGACAATTAAAATTATATTGTATTATTATTATTATTATTATTATTATTATTATTATTATTATTATTATTTTCTTATTAGAAGATAAGAAATGATACGTATAGATCAGGATGTCGTCCAGACATCACGATAGAGGTATTCATGGAGAACCTCGTTGATTAATTGCATAAACACTGCTGGGGCGCCCTGCAGTCTGAATGGCATAACTCGGAATTTATAACTTCCTAGGGGGCAATATTATTCATATTATGTTAAGAGGGAGAAATGAATAGATCTACTATGCTCATTATTTTTATTATAAGATTAGAGAATCAATATAAATGTAATGAATACCGTTGTAAATTTTGATTGTTATTGCACATGATATATTTATACCCAGATGACACACTGTTTAATGGAAGATGGAATGTTTAATAGAAGAATAGAATAGAATAGAATTTTTATTGGCCAAGTGTGATTGGACACACAAGGAATTTGTCTTGGTGCACATGCTCTCAGTTTACTTAAAAGAAAAGATACGATAGGAACGATGACATGATTAATAGTAGTGCAGACTTAGTAAATAGTTTGACAGTGTTGAGGGAATTATTTGTTTAGCAGAGTGATGGCATTCGGGAAAAATCTGTCTTTGTGTTTCGTTGTTCTGGTGTGCAGCGCAGTTAAGTCAAGAAATTAAAAAAAATTAAAGTAAAAAGTTTTGTTCTCCAGTATCCGCAGTTGGCTTCCAACTGAGAAAACAGCTGAATTCAAATAGAAATTTCACTCATGAAATTTTACAACGCATCGGAAGGCAGGACAAGAAACAATGGATGGAAACTAATCAAGGAGAGAAGCGACCTGGAGTTAAGGAGAAACTTTGTAACAGTGAGAACAATTAACCAGTGGAATAACTTGCCCACAGCAGTTGTGGATGTTTCATCACTGGAGTTTTTTAAGAAGATCCTGTATAGCCTCTTGTGTGGAATGGTACAGTATATGATCTCCTGTTTGAGCAGGGAGCTGATCTAGAAGACTTCCAAGGTCTCTTCCAGCTCTGTTCTGATTGAGATATAAATATTTATGCACACTTATACTGAGTAAATAAGTATTTGCTATTTATTATTCTTTAATAAGTTGTATCTGTTAAATGAAAATTATATTAGCAAGCAGGTGTTATTATGTAGATGTCAGTCTGCTACAATATTTAAATGCAATTCCTAACCCTACAAATACTTACATTTTATTTATTTATTTATTTATTTATTTATTTATTTATTTATTTATTTATTTATTTATTTATTTATTTATTTATTTGAATTTTTATACCGCCCTTATCCCCAAGGACTCAGGGCGGTGTATAGCCAGAATAACAACACACAAATATAAAATTTAAAAGCAATTTAAAATATATATTAAACAATATGGCCCATAACTAATTAAAAAACCCATTCTTAAAAAATGACGATTCAAAGTTGAAGAATTGGAATCATGCCAGCCCAGCTTGTTGGAACAGAAGAGTCTTGAGGGCACGGCAGAAGGTTCGTAGGTCCGGATCCTCCAAATCTCCAGGAGCAATTCATTCCAGAGGACAGGTGCCCCCACAGAGAAGGCTCTCCCCCTGGGGGTCACCAGTCGACATTGCCTGACTTGACGGCACCCGGAGGAGACTCTCTCTGTGGGAACGTACTGACTGGTGGGAGGTTATTGGTAGCAGAAGGCGGTCTCGTAGGTATCCAGGTCCTAAGCCATGGAGCGCTCTAAAGGTGTTAACACCTTGAATTGCACCCGGAAGACCACCAGGAGCCAGTGCAGCTCATGCAGGATAGGTGTTACATGGGAATGCCACGTCGCCCCCACAATCACCCTTACGGCCGCATTCTGGACCAGTTGGAGCCTCCGGGTGCTCTTCAAGGGGAGCCCCATGTAGAAAGTGTTACAGTAGTCCAGGCGGGAAGTGACGAGGGCGTGAGTGACTATGTGCAAGGAGCCCTGATCCAGAAAGGGATGCAACTGGCGGATCAGGCGAACCTGATAAAAGGCCCCCCTGGCCACAGCTGTCAGGTGTTCTTCCAGGGACAGCCGTGCATCCAGGAGGACACCCAAGTTATGAACCCACTCCGTGGGGGCCTAAGACTCGCCCCCAATAGTCAGTGATGGCACTAACTGACTATATCGGGACATCGGAAACCACAGCCACTCGGTCTTGGATGGGTTGAGCCTGAGTCTGTTCTTCCCCATCCAGATCTGCACGGCCTCCAGGCACCGGGACATCATGTCAAGGGCATTATTGGGGTGGTCCGGGGTGGAGAAGTACAGCTGAGTGTCATCAGTGTACTGGTGAAACCTCACCCCAAAACCATGGATGATCTTGCCCAGCGGCTTCACATAAATGTTGAACAGAAGGGGTGAGAGGACCGACCCTTGCGGCACCCCACAAACAAGGCACCTCGAGGTCAACCTCTGACACCCCTCCAACACGAACTGCAACTGATCAGAGAGAAAGAAGGAGAACCACCGCAGCATGGTGCCCCCCACTCCCAGCCCCTCCAACCGGCACAGCATGATACCATGGTTGATGGTATCAAAAGCCGCTGAGAGGTCTAATAGGACCAGGACAGAGGAACAACCCCTATCCCGTGCCCTCCAGAGATCATCCACCAAAGTGACCAATGCCGTTTTCATGCTGTACCCGGGCCTGAAACCCGACTGGAACAGATCTAGATAGATCACTTCATCCAGGTGCTAGGAGAGCTGTCGCACCACCACACTCTCAACAACCTTCACCACAAAGTGAAGGTTGGAGACTGGACGATAACTAGCTAAAACAGCCAGGTCCAGGGAAGGCTTCTTGAGGAGGGGCCTCACCACTGCCTCTTTCAAGGCAGAGGGGAAGAAACCCTCACTCAAAGAAGCATTAACAATCCCCTGGAACCAGCCTTGTGTGACCTCCCAGGAGGCCAGTAACAACCAGGAGGGACACGGATCCAATAAACACATGGCCGTGCTAAGCCTACCCAGAATCCTGTCCACATCCTTGGGAGTCACAGGATCAAACTCCTCCCAGATAACATTCTCAAGACCCCCCTCCATCATCCCACCTGTACTTACCCAGTCAGAGTCCAAGCCCTCCCGAATCTGAGTGATTTTGTCGTGCAGATATTGCACAAAATCCTCCACCCTACCCTGCAAGGGGTCTTCCCACGCTCCCAGATGAAGCAGGGAGTGGGTCACCCTAAACAGGGCGGCTGGGCGGTTACCTGCAGATGCGATAAGAGCGGAAAAATAATTAGATTTTGCTGTTCTTATCGCCACTAGGTAGTTCTTAATATGAGACCTCACCAGTGTTCGGTCAGATTCGGAATGGCTAGTCCTCCAACCGCTCTCCAGGCGTCTTTTCTGGAGCTTCATCTCCCTCAGCTCCTTGGAGAACCAGGGAGCTAGATGGGATCGGCGCCGGGTCAGAGGCACGATGCGGTCCAAAGCCCCAGCGGCCGCCCTATCCCAGGCGGCCACCAGGTCTTCAGTCAAGTCATGAGCCAGAGCCTCAGGGAGTGGCCCAAGCTCCATCTGGAACCTATCTGGGTCCATCAGGCGCCTGGGGCGGAACCAACTGATCGGTTCCACCTCCCTGCAGTGGGGTGTAGCAGTTTGAAGGTCCAGTCGAAGGAGAAAATGATCCGACCATGACAAGGGCTCAACGACTACGTCCCCTATATCCAGACCATTTAGCCACTGACCAGATACAAAAATCAAGTCCAGAGTGTGTCCCCCCATGGGAATCGGGCCATGCACTAACTGGGTCAGGTCCATGGCCGTCATGGAAGCCATGAACTCCCGAGCCACCTCTGACATTTCATCGATGGATTATAGGTTGAAATCTACCATGACCATAAGCCTGGGAGTATCAACCGCCACCCCGGCTATTACGTTGAGCAATTTATTGAGCCAAGGTGGCACAGTGGTTAGAGTGCAGTACTGCAGGCTACTTATGCTGCTTGCTGGCTGCCTGCAATTTGGCAGTTCAAATCTCACTAGGCTCAAGGCTGACTCAGCCTTCCATCCCTCCAAGGTGGGTAAAATGAGGACCCAGATTGTTGTGCATTAGGCTGACTCTGTAAACCACTTAGAGAGGGCTGGGAAGCACTGTGAGTCTAAGTGCTATTACTATTGGTATTTATATCCCCTTTTCATTCCTCTGAGTTCACTTTTAGTTGTTAACCTATCACCAATTTTTTTCTGTGATCTACGTATTTCTCAACCATTTCGTCTTTCATCCCCATTTTTGGGCTATCATTATTTTTTAAAGTAGAGCAAAATGAGAAAAGAAGTTCAAACTTTACCACATTTCCTCCTCCTTACCTTCCCCCTCCCTCCTTACCTTTATTTTTCTCATTAGTATGTCATACCTCATGTTCCTATAGTCTCAGTTTTCTGTGACAGCCTTCAATATATCTTACTGCAGGTGTAATTCTCTATTTCTCACAAAAAGCCACCTAGACTTACTTACTTGCTTACTTATTTACTTACTTATTTATTACATTTTTTGCCATCTAACTTGCTGTGGGCCTACTCTAGTTAGCATACAATCATGAAAAAGAAGGAAAATGAAAAGATTGTAAACAGAATAGAAATAAAATAATAAAACCATAAAATAATCAATGGCAAAGGAATACTGGGTAATAATTCATCGATATGAAAACCAAAAAGATGGATGGGTAGAGAGCAGAGACCAGCAGTGGGAAGGTGGAGTCTGCCATCAATCTACTTCCTGTGTGAAACTCTCCCATTTGGTCCCAAAGCCAATTGGCAGAGTCATGTCTTAAGGCTTTTGTGAAAGGACAGGAGGGTGTGGTGGATCTTACTTTACCGGGTAAGAAGTTCCAAAGGGTAGGTGCTGCAGCAGAGAAGGCTCTTCTTCTGGATCCTGATAATCAGAATTCTTTGAACAAGGGGATCCAAAGTAGGCCCTCTCTGCTGGCACAAGCAGGACAGACTTGTCCTAACAGGATGAGGCAGTTCATCAGATAGCCTGGACCTATGCCCTTAAGGACTTTAATGGTCATAACCAACACCTTGAACTGCAACCAGAAGCACATTGGTAGCCAGTTAAATTTTTGGAACACAGATGGATCACCCTAGAGGAACCAAAGACTATTGCTGCTGCTGCACTATACACCAGATAAAGCTTTTGAGCAGACATCAAGGGTAGCTTCATGTAAATGCAGTAGTCCAGATGGAGACAACCAGAGCTTGAGTAACTAAGCACAGGAAGTCAAGATCCAGGAAAAGTCACAACTGGTGCACAAACTGGAGCTGTGCAAAAGCTCCCATGCTTACACCTGCCATCTGCTCTTTCGGTTGAAGTTGTGATTTCAGGAGAACCCCCAGCTTGCAAACTGGGTTTGAACAGATAATGCAGAACTAAAGATGACAAACTCTCAGATCCTGGAGCTCCCTGTACCCAAAGCTACTCAGTTTTGACAGGGTTATATAGGAAACATGCTATAAGGATTGCATTCTTATAGCAACTGCATATTTTTCACAACTGCATTTTTTTGTTTAAAAAAACAAAGAACTAGTTTTCAATCATTTCTTCAAGATGGTCAGTAGCCCTTTAATGAGGCAAATGAGGATTCTCTCACAATTTAGAGAACTTATAGTGGACCCAATAAATCAGTTTCATTTCTTTGTCAGCTGTTCCTTTCTGTTCAAATCCGGCCTCAGAATAATAATGTAACATTTAGGGGAAAAGATGCAACCCAGCAATCCAGCTGCTGAAGACAAAATGGAGAAGATCTCCACAGCCACCATGTATTTCCCCTTTGTACTCAAATAAGTGGGAACAAATGATATCCAGACACTACAAAAGACCAACATGCTGAAGGTGATAAATTTGGCTTCATTAAAGCTATCAGGTAACTTCCTAGCTAGGAAGGCAACTGAGAAGCTGACAGCAGTCAAGAATCCCAAAAAACCAAGAACAGTATAAAACATAGTGGTTGAACCTTCTTTACATTCTAAGACAATTTCTTCAGCCATGGAGTGCATGTCAGAATCTGGGAATGGGGGGGAAATTGCCAACCACACTGCACAAATGGAGAATTGTGTCAAGGAGCATGAAAGAACTATAGCATTGGCCAGCCTTTTCCCCACCCATTTCCTCATTTTGGATCCAGGCTTGGTGGCCATGAAAGCAAGGACCACTATGATTGTTTTCCCCAATATACAAGAAAGAGCTACAGAGAAGATGATGCCAAAAGAAGTTTGTCGCATGAGACATTTCACCTGATCTGGTTGCCCAATGAAGAGCAAAGTGCAGAGGAAGGAGAGGAGGAGAGCAATGAGAAGAATGTAGGTGAGGTTCCGGTTGTTGGCTTTGACAATGGGGGTGTCCTGATGCTTAATGAAGATTCCCAGGACCATAACTGAGATGAAAGAAAAGAAGGAAGCAATAGCTGTCAGGCTAATCCCCAGAGGCTCTTCATGAGACAAAAAGGTGATGTGTTTTGGAATGCAAAGGTTGTGAGCTTTGTTTGGGTACTGATCTTCTGAACATGGGAAACAGTCATCTGCATCTGGAAAACAAATTATTGCAGTCATTTGTTTAATGTTATAGACAACAACCCATTACTAAATTGGTCATCATTTCATAGATATTTCCTTTCCTGACAGTGAGCATTTGAAAATTAACTTCCTTCCTTCCTTCCTTCCCTCGTGCCTTCCTCCCTTTCTGCCTCCCTCCCTCCCTCCCTCCCTCCCTCCCTGATACATGAGGCCCTGGTGACCTTGAGATTTTTCTATGCTAACCCCTTTTGCAAGACATATTCAATTGATCTAGCTCCAGTGATTAATGGGCCCAGTGAGATTCCAAATTGAGTTGGGGAGTTGTTGTATAGGATCTGCTGCATGGGCCTGCCAAAGCCCTCACTGTTATTGGAATAGAGAGGTAGCAGAGGGCTTGGATAGAATTGAATAGGTCAGGCCCATGCAACTTTTTTCATATCATTGAACCAGGCATTCTCTGTGCTTCATGGAGGATGTGAGAGAGATGAAAAGAGTCAAGGGATATCTTGAGTATTGCTGGAGAAAGATGAGGGAAGAATCTGAACAATGACAACCTAAAGTCACTATTAGTAAGTGTGTATCATTTCTCAAAAAGTTATTACTGGACACAAAGAGTTCAGAACTTTTGTTTAGTCTCCCACCTGCCCTTTTTAAGGAAGGTGGTTGAGAAGATGATTGTGCTGCAACCCCAGAAGATCCTTGATTAAATGAATTATCTGGACTACTTACAGTCAGGTTTCAGGCCTCGATATGGGAAGGAAATGCTATTGGTCATTCTTTTGGATGATGTCTGGAGAGAATGGGATAGGGATAAGGATAGTACATCCATCATGGCTCTTCCTGATCATGGTATCCTTTTGAGATGGTTTTGGGAACCATCCCAGAGGAAAGAACAGTTCTGGTCTGGTTCACCTCCTTCTTCTTTGACCAGTTCCAAAGGGAGAAAGAGGTCCAGCCTGCAAGACCAACTATGGGGTGCTATATGAATCGGTGCTTTCTCTGTATCCTTTTATTATCTACAAAAGCCATTTTCAGAGTCAGCATATTGCCCCCAACAATCTGAGTCCTCATTTTACCGACCTCAGAAGGATGGAGGGCTGAGTCAACTTTGAGCCAGTGAGAATTGAACTGCCGAACTGCTGGCAGTTGGCATTCAGCAGAATTAGCCTGTAATACTGCATTCTAACCACTGCACCATCATGGCTCTTATGTACTAGTTGTAGCCTTTTCAGGTCTACTCTCTATCATTCATATCTTGGTCATCTCCCATATGGATTATTACAATGCAATCTATATGGGATTACTCTTGAAGAGGCAGTAGCTGATGTAGAATGCAGCATCACAAACAATATTGGGCACCCCTAGTGTTCCACATATAACACCTTTGCTATACAAACTTCATTTTTTCTCAGTTGCTTCTGGGAGTTCAATTCAAGGCATTTGCTATTACCTTGAAAGCCCTTTCTCAGATTATTTGGAGAACTGTCATCCCCACTCTATGATCCTATCCCACCTAATTGGGCAGAGAGGGAATATTGCAGATTCTGTCATTTAAGGAGTTTTGGCTGGCAGGTTGCAGGAAGACAGCCTTTTCTGCTGCTGCTCCTACTCTGTGGAACACTTTACTCTCAGATGTGAGGCCGGTCCTTGGTCCTCATCATCATGGAAGTTGAAGAATGATATGCAACCGTGGGTGTAATGAGGACATTCTTTTCCCCTTAATATTTTAACTATTAATGCTGCAACTCTTCTTTTAAATTTTGTTTTTAACTTTATTCTTACTTATATCTCTATACTACGATTTGCTTTTATATATATAGTCTAGTGAAAAGAAGAACCAGGGGTGTCATGATAACAGTGTTCCAATATTTGAGGGGATGCCACAAGGAAGAGGTGCTCAATCTATTCTCCAAACCCCCTGAAGGCAGGACAAGAAGCAATGGATGGAAACTAACACAGGAGAGAAGCAACCTAGAACTAAAGAGAAATTTTCTGACAGGGATAACAATTAATCCACTAGGAGCTTCAACATTGGAGGTTTTTGAGACGATATTAGATAACCATTTGTCTGAAAAGGTATAAGGTTTCCTGCTTGAGCAGGAAGTTGGACTGGAAGACCTCCAAGGTCCCTTCAATCTCTGCTATTCTGTTATACTAAGATATTTATTTATGTATATAATACATTAATATACATTAAAAAAATAATATAATATAATAACCCACCACCCACCCTAGTGACAATATATCACACTAACATTTAATGGGCTCCATCCCACTCTGGGTTCCCCAGGCCTGCTGGCTGTACCAGATCTTCAGTGCCTTCCGAAAGAGTCTTAGACTGTGGGCCATTCTAATCTCTGGGGGAATGATGTTCCAGAGAGAGAGGGAGCCACCATGGAGAAGGCCCTTCTTCTGGGTCCCACGAGGTGTATCTCCCTAGGGGATGGGACCCACAACATTCCTTGCCTCCCTACTCTGATGGGTTGGGTAGATGTGACCGGTAAGAGATAGTCCCTAAAATAACCTGTTCCCAAGCCATCAAGGGCTTTAAAGGTGACAATCAACACCTTGAATTTCACCCGGAAGCAAATTGGCAACCAATGCAGCTCCCGCAGGAGATGTAATATATGTACACACTGAGGTCTGCACAAAAACATGCGGGCCACTGCATTTAGCACCAACTGGAGCTTCCAGGTACTCTTCAAGTGGAGCCCCATTTAGAGCACATTGCAATAGTCAAGACAGGAAGTGACTAGTGCATGAGTGACAGTGAGTACAGATTGTTGGTCCAGGAAAGGGCATAACTGGTGCACAACCCGCAGTTGCGCAAAGGCCCTCCTGGCCACAACTGCCACCATCTCTTCGAGCAAGAGTTGCAAGTCCAAGAGAACCCTCAGATTATGCACAGGGTCTGTTTAGATTAGTGCCACCCCATCCAAGACCAAAGGTTGAAATTCTCCCTAGGCCAAAGAACCCCAAACCCAGAGCCACTCAGTCTTGCAAGGGTTTTGTTTCAACCCATTGCTTCCCATCCAGCCCCTAACAGCCTCCAGGCACTCTCAAAGGGAGGACACAGCATCAATTAACTCACCACGGGCTGAGTCATACAGCTGAGTATCATCAGTGTATTAATGATATCTCAGTCCATGGTGATGGATGATCTTATTCAGTAGCTTCATATAAATGTTGAACAGGAGCGGAGAGAGTATATCTCTCCAGTGTAAGCTGTGCAGATTCACTTAATTCAGATGATGGTATAGAAATGTGATGAATACATAAAAACATGACCTAAATTTAAATTATTGTTTGTTTCCCAAAATACACTGTCAAGGAATTGCTTAACTAATTGAGATCTCTCCTTTACCATTTATTTTAAATCTTTCTGAACTGCAGTTCCCAAAATTATAGTATGTTCATTCCGCTCAATATTGAAATCTCTTTACTTTCATAGAAACCATAGATGAAAATATTTATTTTTATGGTCTCGTTTATCTTTCCCAAGCAAAAAAAGATGACATGATATTTGAATAGATGTCTAAGTAATCAACATCTCTCCAGAATTATGGACAAATGAATTAGGACAAATGAATCATGGACAAATTTGTACAGAGATGGTAAACTACTCTTTATAATTAAAGAGTAATATAAGGCATTGCACAAAATACATAGCAATGGAATCTCTGCTTTAGATCTCTTACCTGCCTTGTTTGAAATTTTTCCTTCTGGACATTTAAGGCAATCATAGCAACAAAAGGGCTTTCCTTCTATTTTTATTTTGCTCCAACCTGATGAGCATGGAGGATTGCACATAGAAAAGGGTTGTACCTATTGACATTAAGAAAATTGAGAAATTATTACTTAACATTTCAGGAATTTTTGCATCTGAAGAATTGGATTTGACTAGTATTTAAGTCATATACAATGGTACCTTGGAATTCAGCTGCTTTGAAACTCACTGAATTCATGATTTCTTTGTTACTCAATGCACAAGCTGAAACTTGTTGATGTTGGCTACATTGTTACTCACAACCTTATTCCTTATGAGAAAAAACTCATCATTTTTGGTATCTCCCGGTACCCTCCCAATGCCTGTTTTACTCATTGCACCTCCTGGAACCAATTTACAACGACTACAGAAGTCTCATTGTATGAGCAAAATATTGTCCAACAGGCCAGAAACACACATTGGGAGAAGCGATCAGCCTTAGTCATTTTACAAACAACACTTAAGATATGAGAAATGCAACTCTATTGCAAAAATGTGATGTTGAGTAAATGTTAACCAATTAAATAAGTACACAGGCTGGATGCTGGGTTGGCCATGTTGTACGAAGTATATATCCTTAAGTAACCATGTGACAGAAAGTTGTATAATTTAGGAAATGCAGCCATATTGGTTATTTTTTAAGACTCTTTTGGTATTTGTATAATCAAGCAAGATGTTGATTGCATCTTGCTTGATTATACAAATAATTAATAGTCGCCTATTAATAGCGGTGTCCCCCAAGGCAGAGTTCTAGGACCAACACTCTTCATACTATACATAAATGACCTTTGTGATCATATTATAAGTAACTGCATTCTGTTCGCCATTGATGTTAAACTATTTAACATTAGCAACAATGCTGCTACCCTTCAAAAAGACCCTGACTTTGTGTCAGAATGGTCAAAAAATTGGCAACTCCAAATCTCAACCAACAAACATTGGCAAAAAGAATCAGAACACTAAATACAAGCTAAGTGGACATGACCTTGTAGATGACCCTCACTCTGTCAAGGACCTTGGAGTACTCATATCAAATTATCTAAGTGCCAAAGCCCACTGTAACAACATCACCAAAAAGACATTAAGGGTTGTAAACCTAATCTTGCAAAGCTTCTACTCCAGTAATATTACACTACTAACCAGAGCATACAAAACATTTGCTAGACCAATTCCCGAATACAGCTCATCTGTCTGGAACCTGCACTGCATATCGGACATTAATACAATTGAGTGCGTCCAGAAATATTTCACAAAAGGAATCCTCCACTCCTCTGCTTGTAACAAAATACCCTTTGACACCAGACTTGAAATTCTGGGTTTAGAAAATTTAGAACTACGCCGCCTTCGGTATGACCTAAGCATAGCTTATAAAATCAACTGCTACAATGTCCTACCTGTCAATGACTACTTCAGCTTCAACCACAGCAATACACGAACACACAATAGATAGAAACTTAAAGAAAACCGCTCCAGACTCGATTACAGAAAATATGACTTCAGTAACAGAGTTGTTAATGCCTGGAATGCACTACCAGACTCTGTGGTCTCATCCTAAAACCCCCAAAACCTTAACCTAAAACTGTCTACTGTTGACCTCACCCCATTCCTACGAGGTCTGTAAGCAACGTGCATAAGAGCACCAGCGTGCCTACAATCCCTGTCCTAATGTTCCTTTTAATTGTATTCATTTTATGTATTCAATTCATGCTTATACTTATATATATTATCTAATATGTACTCGACAAAATTAAGTATATAAAAATAAATAAATAAATGTCCTTTGCCACAATTGGTGAAATGACGAAGAGAATCCTCAGAAAGGATTTGTTTCTAAAATGAAATTATGTCTTAATGGCTCCAAGGATCTTCTATATTGTCTACTTGAAAGGATGTTTAATTGCTTCTTTGGAAGAACTGTGGAATACTTCCATAACCAGAAGAAACTTGTATTTAAAAATTTGAAGTTCTAAGTGGAAATCATTCTTGCACTACAACATTATAAAAGAATGTATATCACAATGAAAAGTCTATTTTAAATTTGATGGAAAATTAGATTTCCAGTATTGGTTTCATGCACTGCATTTATAGCTTTAACTTAGTGATTTATATTATGTTAACTAGTTTTTTCCAATTTAAAACTCCAAACAATTTTCAGACAGATATTTTACAATAACATGATTCATGTGTTCTGTCCCCGTCCCCACACACACACAAACAGCCAGCCGGGGGTTAAAGAATTACTTGGCACACACAAGGTTTGTTATCAGGAACTTGGCAGCAATACGATAACCGTCTGCCAAGTCCTTTACTTCAAGAAGAGGGAGTTTTCCTCCACCAGATAATCACCAACAAATACACACAGTTTTCAAAAACAGTCCAGCTCAAACAGAAACCTTCAGCAGATCAGGGGTTGTACAAAATGACTAGCCAGAAGTTAGCTTTGTCCGTCACAGAGTCTAAATGGTCACCACACTCTCTTATATAGCCTGTGGGGTGTGATCCAGTAACTCAGCTTAATCCCTGGCACGCCTCCTCATCTGCTGCAAACGTTTATCTCGCCTTCGTTGGCGTGGATCCAGGAACGACATATCACCATCATCGCTGTCATCGGAGACACCTGGCTCCTGGCCAATCTCCTCTCCCTCGGCAGACACCTGAGACATAGCCAGAGAGGAGGGGCCTCGAGAGGGAGGCCTGGCCGGCTCCTCTCCTTCATGTTCGGAGCCTTCTTCCTCCGATAAGATGGGCTTGGGGGACGGAGCCACAACATCATGGCATATTTATAAATAGTAGATATTTTACCCTTTGGCTATCAAACAGTATCTTCTTACTTTTACTTTTTCATTTTACTTCTCTTACGCTACTTTTGCTTATATATTTTTTTCTAAAAAGTGATATGGCATCTGGGTTAGTCATCCAATCATCACATCTTAATGAAATATTTCTAATGTGTTTGGAATGTAGTTTTCTCTGAGGCCCATAGTAATTTCTTTTAGTATCGAATCTGCATCTACTGACCAAGTCAAAGCAGAACCCTGAAAGATGTATCTAGTCTCCCCTTCTGGAAATGCCTTAACCTTTGAGGCACATTAAGTTGCAAACCATTCTATATTCAAATATGCTATGAAAATTCAACAATCATCAGTCACCATTTCAGAATCATTTATTTCTTCAGTTTTAACATAGGTGAACCACTCAATGAATAATGTACGTTCAAAGACAGAACAGTTGTAGAAATATGTGTAAATAATAAATTACCATTTGAATATTCAGGGTCCAAAGAGCCTTTTCTGCCATGAGTCCCATTCTGCCATTGTTCTCCTTCAGAGAAAATCCACTTGTACTCTTAATTTACACGTAAAGGGTATCAAAACCTCACTCTGCTGATAGGCCTCGAGCCCCAATACGGATGTTCATGTTAGGGTGAATTATCTCATTTACCCTAACAAATTGAGTTCAAGTCAGTTTTTATATTGGGTTTTTAATTTATTATTATTCAACTTTTTCCCCCCTACAAAATTAAGCTAGAATGCTTTCATGAATGCAAAACAAAAACAAAACCCAGGATGGAAACACAACTTTGGTTAGTTTATGCTTTACTGCTACCTTTGTAGAGAAATACAGGCATTTCATCTATGTACTGCATTTTTTTTTTAAATGATGGAAAAATGTTCAGTAATTCTAATTCTGGGGATAAATCATAACTTCATCAACGGCTTTAGTGTCTCTTTTTCTCACATGGAGATTCAGTGAACACTAATTTGATGGAGTATTAGGGAGATGGTGGGGAAATGGAGAGCCTCTTGTACCCAGCAGTCCTTATAACTGCATTTACTGCATCATCATCTTCGTTTAACAACCCTATCATCCCTTGCGGGATGGAGTCTGGGCAACTGAATGGAGTGTTAGCAGAGTGTTTACTAGCCGGATGCCCTTCCTGATGCCAATGTGGAGAGTTGTTCAGCAGATATATTATCATTGTGTCCAGAGAGAGAAATATCTGCCTCTACCTAGAATTGAACTCACAGCCTCCTGACTGTGAGGTGAGAGCTCCACCTCTAGGCCACCACACCACTCCTAACCGCATTTACTGCATGATGCTAATTAAATGAAGCTGACTTCATAATAGGGGTGTTTGGTGTCTGGGTAGGAAAACTTATAATACTTGTATCTGTTACACAGGGAATGTCACAGGTTGCAATTTTTAGGAAGCTGAGTGTTACTAAAGCATGCCACTTTACATTGTGTTGCTATTTGGGGTCCTTCTTCTAAAACTCCAACGTTCCCAGAAATAATATAAACTCTGGAACAGAGTTTTTCCTTATATTTTGTAAACCCCCCTTTATAGAAATCTCTCTTCTAATCAGTGCAAATGTTTTGCGTTGTTTTTTTATTTTAGGGTAATCATGTTCACAAGTCACTTTGAGAAAAGAGTCATTGTATGCCTGTAATTCCTGAAAGAACTTTCTGAACATTGAAGCAGTATGTAAAAATAAAGTAAATTATTCACCATGGTTTGATATTGGTGCCAAAACTACCTGGTTAAACATGGGGGGCCAGATGATTTCCTCTGCAAAAATAGTAAGAAGATTTTCCGGGGGAGTCTCTGGAGCTATGTTTCCAATTTTGATACGATGAAATGATTGGTTGGGGAAGGTGACCCAGTTGATAACATCAAATCCAGTTGGTAGCTCTCCTCTTTCGTCAAAGTGAACCATTTCTCCAGCACTGTTGTTAAATGAAACCGCTTTCAGATACCAATGGAACTAAATGGAAATCATTAAAAAGAAATTTATAACAATTGGAAGCAATGAGCAAGTATGAATGAAGGATCTTTCATAAATTAGATGTTATCCCTTTAAGACAGACCAATCAGCAAATATAATATGAGGAATATTTACTTTCTCTTAACAGTCTTTCTAATGACATTTGCATTCTTTCTAAAAAGCATTTAGGTATTTAGAATTCCTTTAGTATTCCCATGCATGTTGGAAGCAATATTATCATCTATGTCAGTTGGACCAATAATGTTCAGCCTTAATGGCACCCTGGTTACTTGCTGTTCCTCACAAGCCAAAATATTGTGAGCATTTGATCTATGGGGAGCCAACAAAAAAATTGTTGTGGTGTGTCTATTGATCACTCTTCAATGCCATCCTTTCTTTTTTTCTTATGTATCTCATACTCTTCTCTTCACTGTGGAATCAAAATGCAGGACCCCAAGCAAATAATCAAGACTCACTGCAGCTCAATGCCCTTTCTTCCTTCCTTCCTTCCTTCCTTCCTTCCTTCCTTCCTTCCTTCCTTCCTTCCTTCCTTCCTTCCTTCCTTCCTTCTTATCTTCCTTCCACATCTCATAATCTTCTCCTCACTGTGGAATCAAAACTCAGAACCCAAGCAAATAAGCAAAGATTATTACAGTATTTATTCTTAACATAGGACACTAAAAAAGTTGCACCCAGTAACTAGTGGAGGGAACTTCTGCAGAGAGCTTATATTTCAAAAACCAAGGCAAAATGATGCATGCATACCTATTCATAAGTAATTACAAAATAAATCTCAAGGTACTTCAACCTCTCCTTTTATTTAAAGAATACAATGGTCTTACTTAGAAGAAGCCTTTGGCATCATAAATTTCAGAGGATCCTAATGGAATATTTTGATAGAACTATCACAAACCACTGTGGGATACAAGGACACATTCCTTATATCCTATTAAACAGTCCCATTCATTTGGAAACTGATTTACCCCACACTCCTTCCAAAACTTCCTTGAATTAATGTATGGCATTGCCTCATTCTCACTGTGCATTGTTGCACCTCATGTTTAGTGTTATCTGGAATTATTATTTGAAGTTCTGACATATCACTTTTTTTTTAATTTGATTTATATGCCGCCCTTCTCCGGAGACTCAGGGCGGCTTACAATGCGTTAAGCAATAGCCTTCATACTTTTGTATATTTATACAAAGTCAGCTTATTGCCTCCACAAACTGGGTCCTCAATTTACCTACCTTAGAAAGGATGGAAGGCTGAGTCAACCTTGAGCCTGGTGAGATTTGAATTTACAGTAATTGCAGACAGCTGGTGTTAATCACAATGCTATCAGTCTGCTGAGACACCACGTCCTGAACTAACTTTTGAGTTAGTTCAGCTTCAGAATATTCTTATTGGCTATACAACTCCAAAATACTAGCTGAACGTTTATATGACTGGCCCTTATATAAATATATAATATATTTTCATTCATGTCATTTTCACCTGCCATGACTGTTGACTGAGTTCCCAAGCATTTCCTCTTTTTCTGCTCTTAGATGAAAGCATGGCTTGTAGAGCATGGGCCACTGCATAGACAGCATTGTAAATGCTATAACTATGCCCAGTAATACTAGATTCAATCACAGATTCAGGAAGGGTCTCCAGTGACTCCTCACCAGTGCATTGATTGTCACTGTCCTCATCTAACCCAGCATTTGGGAAAGAACATTCAAATGCATTTTCCCAAAACACTCTTGTCAAACTGTCCTCTTCTTCTGAAGAAGGCTTTCTCATCTGAATAAATTTCTTAAACCCTAATATTTCCTTTGAGGAAACTGCCAACGATAGTGCACCATGGATGAAATCCAGTCCCCTGTATCTTTGAAAGCGGACTGATGTGAATTCCATCTGTGCTGGCATGACCCAAACTTTATCTTTTCTCTTCATTGGCATTTCTTCATATTCTGAACAAAATGGCACAATTCTAAGAAAAACCATGTTGTCACTTTCACCATAAGTGATTACAACATTGGCAATACTTCTCATAATAGTCTTATACAGCAAAGCAAAATAATTAATTTGAATTTCAATATCGTTGATACCAGATTCCATTGGCATTTCTTCCATGAAATCAAAACAGATGCCTTTCTTAGAAAATATATCAAGTTTATTCTGTATGAACCTCTTCCCCTTTTCAGGGTTCTGGACAATGAGCCCAATCCATTTCCACTGGAAGTGAAGCAACAATTGGACCAGCCCCATAATTTGAAGGTCTTCATTTGGAAATAATTGACGGAAGAAAGCAGCTTGTGTGTTATCATCTATCTCTGCAGTTGAACCATATATGAGCTAGGAAAAAAGAAGAAATTAGAGTATATACTTCCAAATCACTTATGTCTATTTTAAGGATCTTATTTAAATATCAATGTTCTCCAGGCAAGGGCAGAGTTGACTACCATTTGCATATTCCAATATAATTTCTATTATAATTGTTTAGGTTTTTTTAAATAAGCAAAGCTCCAGAAATGTAAGAACTTCAAGAATGAATATGAACCACTGGATTATTCTATGTTTACACATGTTTCCATGACATGATTTACCCTGTAGATTAGGTATACGTAACTTTCTAGCATTTTGAATCATTCCTCTCTGTCCCATCCTGGATGAAATATATTTTGATGTTTAGCTTGATTGTGATTTTAACTACATGAGGTAATGTTATCCCTTTGTTTTAAATGTTTCTGACACTAATAGAGTCATAAATATAAAATTTGGAATAGAAATTAAACTAAATCAAGCAAGAAATACTGTATTTAGATTTGACTCCTTTCTTTATAGGATGGCTCTTACCTGTGGGATCTTATATACATTCAGAATGTTTGACATGAACTGACCAACATAAGCATTATGTCCTGCAATCACAGATATTACATTATCCTTGAGGTCACATTTGTAGTTGGGGATGAACCATTCCTTTGAAGAGAGAAGCTCCATGGAAGCCAGATAGATCCATCTTCCCATGAAATAGCTATTAGAGATATGGATACCAAGGGTGATGTTTGGCAAGATCCTGGAATTCTCATTGATTTCTTTGATTGCAAATTCCAAAGCCAAGATGTGCTGGTAGTTTTGCATATAATATCTGAAATGAATTTTACAACATCTGTTGCCAAATCTGGAATTGGCTGCATTCTAATTGTATCACACAAGTTTAGATTCTGCAGGCCACAAGCATTGATACAGGTGGATGCACTAGCATCAAACAAACTATTTGTTTAAAATATTCAGGAAAGAGGTCAAAGCTATATAACAATCCATATGCATTCAGGCAGCCCAATTGCAAAATGCAATAAATATCAATAATTAGTGGGATTTTTTTTTCTTAAATTGGAGGTGTAATTTTTAATTTTACTTCCTACCCTAATTTTCTACTTTACTTATTCAATACACTGGAAATTTCTCAGGAATATTTGATATAATATCTGCATGTAGGACTAACTGCAATCATGCACACCTTAACGTATTGCTGGTATGAAGCAATGCTCTGCAGGTATTTATTTCATGTTTTCTTCATCGAGTTATAGCCATATGAAAAAAGTATATTAAAATTAAACTGATACCTGCTAGAATGGTACCAAAACCATAGAAGTAACAACACATTGGAAAATAACTTATATAAGTGATGGAAATTGAAGCAATATTATTGAGTAATAATAGTGCAGGGTATGCAATATAACATTCATCCTCCATCCTAATTCAATCATGTCACAGGCTTTAACTATTTTCTGTATTTGCATTACTGAAAAACAGGAATTCCATACATTAAATCACCAACCAGTTCATCTGATGGATTTCTTCTGAATGTTACTTTATCAGATATCATGTAAATTTGAGACGAAATGCCTGCAACAACCAAATCTTCTGAATGATATTGCTTGTACTTAATAAAAGACTGATTTCCAACAAAACATTTAGCAAGGGTTGTATCAATTTCTACATATAAGGACAATAATGCTACAGATGCAAAGAATAATATCATTTTGTACAGCAATTTATCTCTCAGCCATCTGTTCACTCCATTAGAATTAGGCATTTGAAATAGGACGGCCTGAGATACAGTGTTCCATGAGGCTGCTTTAAAGTAGAGGTTTACTTTTTTAAAAAATCAGAATGACAGGACTTTGTTCTCTAGCTGTAGCTTTGGAGAAAAAAGAATGTTACATTTTTATTGCTGTTGAAATACATTACTTTTAGTGTTTTCTTTAGCTCCTTAGAGATTGAAATAAGAATATATAATTGATAATGATTGTACAGGTCTAGACATGCTCAGGTGCACAAACCAACTTGTGATACACAGGGTATTGTAACCTGCAATTAACGACCAAATAATAGTGATGGGGATCAGAGAGAACTCAATGAGAAATGTAAAAAGTTTTGTTCCCCGGGATCTGCAGTTGGCTTCCAACTGAGAAAACAGCTGAATTTGAATGGAAATTTCAGCCATTAATTAAACAACAAAGTAAATCAAATCGAATTGCATTAATTGAAATTTGGATCTCACTGTTAAGAAGCATCTTTCTCTTCAAATATTCTAAAAATAATACAATTAATCAAAATACTGGTACTGTCTGAATTTTGTTTGATATATCTGTTGGTTACCAATGTACTTATTTGTGTCAAACTTATAATATTAGCATTAGCACTGCATACATAATTCTTCAATGCAGATTTTCCCTTTTGGGGAAATCAGTAACAGAAGTAGAATAACTTCTACTTCTTGGCACATTTGGGGCATTTCCTGCTCTTCTATATGGGTCCTTGATTGAAGCCCAATTTTAGAGAAAGAGAGGGACGGAGAGGAGAGGAAGAGACAGAGAAACCCATGCACTTTATGTGTATATACATACACATAAATAAATATAAATGTACTATACATACATAGATTTTTTCCCAGACTTTGCTGTTTCAGTAAAAGAGAAAATGTGTTGCTAAGGGTTGAACTGTCTGGACCTTAGTGCTCTCTGAGTTTGATTGTTTTCTTGCAGATTTTTTATTCGATTACTAGATAATGTCATCTGTATTACAAAGGAGTGGGGTTTGCTCTCATTGTATATAGTGGCTTGCCCTGTCATAGTGTGATCTTCATGGTTCCTTGATGAGGCTTTTGTTTACTGTTAGCTTGTTTGACTGCGTTTCTAGTTTCTTACTTGGACTTGTTTACTTGATTGTTGTTCTAGTGTTAATCTTTCTGTTGATTGCTGGTGAGGAGGTATTTTAAACTTTTTGTTTTCTTTTTGGCTTTTTGATCGTCTCTTTTGAATGATATATAGTTGTTGTTACCTCTATATGCATTTTTGGACTTGCTTGGGCTCTGATTCTCAGTTGTAACTATGGTTAAATCATTCCATGTGTTCCGATATGGAAATTAGCATGGAAATTAAGGCACTTTCATCATGTCTTTGATAATAGAAGATAATTGAATAACAGAGTTGGAAGGGACCTTGGAGGTCTTCTAATCCAACCCCCTGCTTAGGACAAAATTGTAATAGTGATAGTTTAATGATTTTCACAATATAGGTTAATCAGGTTGGCAGTGCTATTCATGATAATCATGTATAATTTATGGAAATCATTAAGTATATTTTCAGTATAATTGGTAAATGTGGGTGGACCCTCTCTTCCATGAAGTCAAAGCAGATACGTTCCTTGGAAAAGTAACAGTATTTTCTATGAATTGTTCACCACTCTTTTCAAGTTGAAAAATCAGTCCAATCCATGTCCATCTTAAATACATCAGCAGCTGGAGAAGACCTGAAACATCTTGATTACCATATGGGAAAAATCGATGATAGAAAACATCTTGTGTCCTGCCATCTATCGCTGGAGAAGATCCATATATGAGCTAAACATGGGAGAAAGAGGGAATGTGGTTTTCCAAAATGAAATATTCATTCTTACTTTTGAAAATTCTATTCTTAATTTATTTATTTTTGTTGCAAATATTGAAAGATATCTATTCACGTTCAGAAACAATTTGCAGAATGTTTATACAACAGCTGTTAATATAGTATACTGTATGTTCAAAGGCAGAGTCATCAGAAATGCATTAATTCAGGAAATTTTTACCACAGGTTTTCAGGTCTAAAGCTTCTAGATCCTAACTAAGAAAGGAAACCTATAACTCCATTTCACTAGTTTTCTCCTCATAGGAAATGGAAAAAGTTTGAAGAAATAAGTCATGATGTCTTTATTTTATCTTATGAAGATAAGATAGGAAGAGCAACTGAAGAATATAGTTTTGGGTAAAATATATACCACGTCCCTCTTCCAGCTTTGCTTCATTTTTATCTCAAATCTTTAAGCATCCTGATATGAATGCATACCAATATGGATGCTTATGTGGATATAGTTTATGTGGATGTGCAATCCAACAAGTACTGAACAGGCACAATCATTTAACTCCTTCCTTTTTAATTGTTTCATTTTTTTTTTTGTAATCTGCCTCCTACTATCCATTGTATCCTATCTGAATTTCAGATACAAGTACACTACAGATCAGAAGTAGAAAATATACAGCTCCCTAGCAACCAACATTGGCAACCAACATATTTCAGTGGTCTGAAATACAACTAGTGCTAAATCTTTGGCTGTGTTCCTCATTTTCAGAATTTGGCAGAAGCAAAAATAGTATCTTATGCTTTAAAGTGATTTAACACTATCACATTCAAGGTGATACAGATAAAACATTCCAGCAGATGAAACTGCCCATGTCTCCCTGGGATTTAATAATTCATTGATTACTCTAATTTCAGGAGGAGGAGGAAAGGAAGAAATATATAATAATTATAATAACATTCTTATAACACTCTGTATTTAGCAAATGTTAGCAAATATTAGCAAGCATATGTAATAAGTATTATAGTAACTCAGTCAGCTAATTATCTTTTACTTCAAGTAGTTTTATAAGATACTTCATGCATTTTTACAGTACAGTGAAACACCTATGTTTGGATAAGCTATAAGGTAAAAAAATTGAGCATTTTATTTGAATTTCTGTGTGATTATGATTAACTTGTAGAACATCACTACATTATGTTGTCATCATGAAAAATTCATAGAGAGGAAGGAAGGAAGGAAGGAAGGAAGGAAGGAAGGAAGGAAGGAAGGAAGGAAGGAAGGAAGGAGGGATATTCTGCAATATAAACATCAAGATAACTATTCCTATTACTTCATCAAGTCCATGAATCCTTTACTTGATTATTTAATCATGATAACAAAATGGATACAATAAATGAATTGATATTTCTATAGAATTTATTAATAAATAAGTCAAGAAATCAAATATATTAATTGATTCAGATTCTTATTGAGGAATACATCTAGCAGATTACAAAAAATATCAATTTCATCTGCAAATTTCATCTGATCACAGTTTGTTCATTCCTTTTTGGGTTGCCACTATATTTCCAAATCACAAAATGTAACGTAAAAGGTGGGGGGGAGAGATTGTTTGTTGCTGTTTGTTAAAAATAAATTTAATAAAAGTAAAAAAGGAGGGAGTACTTTTAGACTCGCAAGATTCTTCATTGTAATGTTATAATGGAAGAATTCAGGATTTTGTTTCCTAATCTGGAGAAATTTAAAAGGCTGACATCAACCATGGAAACTGGATAGCATTTGGTCTCCTCTGTCTTTATGTTCCAAAGAATGAAGTGTGTGTGGTGGGGTTAATCTGTGGCCGTTTTCTTAGATTACACTTCTGATTTAGGCCCAGATTACTTTTATCAGAATGTTGAATAGATTGTATCTCTTCCTCCTGTCTTTCAAGTTTATCCTTACAGTCTGTTACACTTTGTTCAAGAACAAACCTTACCTGAGGCATCTTATAGATATTCAAGGCATTTGCCATGAAGGGAAAGATGGAAGACGTAGGTCCTGCAATAACAGAAACCACCCAGTCCTTCACATCGCACTTATAGTTGGGCATGAATCTGCCCCGTGTTGAGAGAAGCCCCATTGAAGCCAAGTAGGTCCATCTCACCATGAAATAACTATTAGAGCTTTGAATACCCAGACTGATGTTGGATAATATATTACTGTCTTCATTTATCTCCTTTACAGAAGAAACCAAGGCCAGGATATGTTAATAGTTCTGAAGGAAATATCTTTGATGAGAGATATATTACAAATCATATTTCTTTTCCTGAAGAATGTGAGATTACACAACTACCAAATATAGCAATGGAAGAATATAAAAATTGATCACATCATTGTATAGTAATGGAAATGTTTGACAAAGATTTTTTCAGAGTGTCTAAAAACATTTTTTATGAAATGGAAAATGCTCTTGGGATTTTCACTAGGAAACAGGTGAATTGCTTGAAAGAACATTAATAATCTTTTAAAATGTATCTTTAACTCTTAGACATACTTCTAGTCTTTTAGCTTTAACTCTTCCATCTTCTTGCATGTTTTTTTTTTTTTTTTGTGGGGATAGGCATGAAGGATGTGCTTTGAAATACAATTGAGGGCAAATGTTATATATAATTTTCTGTGGGGGGAATCATGATAGACCTTCAGAGGACTATTATCATAAGAAAAGATGTAGAGGTTTCATTAGGAAAGACTGACATTTGTACTCCATGCATGCTCAACAACTGTTTTGAAAGTCATTCAAAGTGCTATACAGCACAACTATTCCCCAATATTAAATGAAACAATTAAACTATTAACACTCAGTTAGTTACAAAGGATGATTTGATAGTAGAGCACTGATGATTCATTTAAACAGTAAGAAAATGGAAAAAATGACTGAGGTGAGAGCTGTCATAAGTGTGTTTGTGTAAAATATTTATTTGCCCAGTAAGAAATGTCAGTGCAGTGAATCTATATTAGAATGAAGGAACTAACAGCAAGGAATAGAATAAATAATGTATGCTGCAAATAATACCAGTAATCAGGTATGCCCTATTTGAGAAAAATATGTGCTTTAAGATATACTACCCTGTTTTATCTAAAATAAGACATTCTCTGATAATAAACCCAATCGGGCTTTTGAGCTCATGCACTTAAAAATAACCCTCCCTGGATTAAGATCATAGTCAGCCAAAGAACTATAGGCCTATATCGCTTTTAAATACAGATTACAAGATTTTTGCTAAAATATTAGCAAATAGGCTAATGTTAGTTATGCAACAAACGATTCATAATGATCAAACTGGTTTTATAAATGGGAGACAAATGAAAAGTAATGTAAGGCAAATAGTTAATATATTGGAATATTCGGTGAAGAACAACCAAGTCCCTGCAGCGCTTATATTTTTGGATGCGGAGAAGGCATTTGATCGATTGAATTGGAATTTTTTATTGAAAATAATAGAAAAGATGCAGTTTGGAGAGTACTTTACATAATCTATTAAGGCAATATACCAGAAACAAACAGCACAAGTAATAATTAATAGTAGTTTAACAGAAACTTTTAATATTGAAAAAGGAACAAGACAAGGATGTCCTTTGTCTCCATTACTGTTTATTTTGACTTTGGAATTTTTGCTGAATAAAATATGTGGTTCAGATAAAATAAAGGGAATTAAAATTAGGCATTATGATTATAGATTACGAGCATTTGCAGATGACTTGGTTTTTACTTTAACCCAACCAGTGCAATCGGTTATAGGTTTAATGGATATAATTAATCAATATGGACAAGTATCTGGATTTAAAATAAATGCAGGGAAAATAAAGATAATAACTAAAAATATGACTATAAATCAAAAAGAAGCAATAGAAAGAGTAACAGGATATGAAATAGTAAAGAAGGTTAAATATTTAGGGGTTTATATTGTGACTTCAAATGTAAAATTATATAAGTATAATTATGAATTGTTGTGGCAAAAAATACAGAAAGAGATGGAAAACTGGAAAAAACTACAACTGTCTTTGTTGGGAAGAATAGCAGCAGTAAAAATGAATGTTTTACCAAAGTTTTTATTTCTTTTTCAAATGATACCAATACTTAAAAAAGATGCAAATTTGAAGGAATGGCAGAAGGGTATCAGTAACTTTATTTGGGCAGGAAAGAGACCAAGAATAAAGCAAAAAATAGTGCAAAATATACGTGAGAGAGGAGGTCTCAAAATGCCCAATTTAAGATTGTATTATGAGGAAGTTGCC
This sequence comes from Pituophis catenifer annectens, assembly GCF_029215685.1. NCBI lineage: Eukaryota > Metazoa > Chordata > Lepidosauria > Squamata > Colubridae > Pituophis > Pituophis catenifer. Next base: position 18,893,468 of record NW_027256895.1, on the reverse strand, counting down.
CTTTCAGCAATTAGTGATTGGACTAACTCAACAGAAGAGAGAATATTGAATATAGAGGGATATGATTTGGTATATGGCTGGCATGCATATTTATTATATGATAAAAAGGTGGATAAGAATTTTAAAAGTCATATATTAAGGAATGTCCTATTACGTGTCTGGAAAAAGTATCAATATAAATTAAACAATAAAATACCTATATGGGCAATACCCAGACATGCGATAGAGAATATAAGTGTAGAACAAAAACAAGATGTGATTACTTACAAAGAGCTTCTTATTATGGAAAGAGGCACATTGCAGTTAAAATCTTTGAATGTATTAAAAGAAGAAAGGATAATTCAAACTTGGTTTCAGTATGGACAGCTGCAAAATAGATGGAAAGAGGATCAGAAAATTGGTATCTTGCAAAATGAGGCAAACTCCAAAACAAATTAGAGATCAAGGTCAAATCACATCAAAAGGTTGTACTGATAGAGATAGATTCAGATATGGAGTTAGTCAAAGACTGTATGATAAAATGGGCACAAAATATTGAGGAACCAATAATGATGGAAACATGGGAAAAAATATGGGTTAGAAACGTAAAATTTACGCAAGCCCAAAATTTGAGAGAAAATTTTTTATAAAATGTTTTATAGATGGCATCTAGATCCTTAAAAGTTAGCTTGTATGTATCCAGGTTTACAATCTAAGTGTTGGAGATGTGTGATGATGCCACGTATTATCATATATGGTGGACATGTAAAAAAATCAAGGCATTTTGGATAAATATATGGTGGATTATGCAAAGTATTCTTAAAAAGAAGATAAAGTGTACCCCACAGTTGTTTTTATTGGGTATAATTACAGATTGTACAGTTATAGAGACTAATTTGATTTTGAACTTAATAACCGCAGCCACACTTTTGGTGGCGCAATACTGGAAGAAGGAAGATCTACCTACTATTGAAGAATGGACACTAAAAGTAGTGAATTTAAGCACTTTTCTTATTGTATTTCTAATTTAATTTTATCATGACATTCCTTTTTAATATTCCCAATGGGAGAACATGGGAACAGTCCGTAATGCCAAGTGACAAGTAAACAAATAAGCAAATAAAAAGAAATATCATTGTAGACAAGTTTTTAATTAACCCATCTTGATAGAGTGAATCAATTTCAGAAGAGAAAGTTCTTAATATTAAAAGCATTTCTAGTCTGCTCTCGAGTTGCCATTAGAAGCAAGGGGGGAGGAATACATTCCACACATAACTTTCTCTGAAGGTGAATCTCAGATTACCAAAGCTGGTGGGTGGGTGGGTGGGTGGGAGAGATGTGGTGTGTTTCTACAGCCCGTGGGAGTGCCTTGTGGAGAATGTGATTTATGACACAGATTGAAAGGAGGGGGGAACAGGGTCAAAGGTGGGCCGTAATTTACATGCGGGCAGAGCAAACCTCACTGGAGTAGATGCCGGCATGTTGCTCCTAATAAACCATTGGATTCCTTTTGAAACTTGGCTCGAGAGTCATGATTTGATTAGGCCATCTGTCGGAACCTTCACACCAGGGGTGAAATCCAGCAGGTTCTGACAGGTTCTGGAGAAGCGGGTAGCGGGAATTTTGAGTAGTTTGGAGAATTGGCAAAGGCCACCTCTGACTAGCCCCAGAGTGAGTTGGGAATGGAGATTTTGCAGTATCCTTCCCCCAGGAGTGGAGAACTCTGAAATCTAATTGGTGCTGCAAATTTTGCTATTTTTATCTAATGCAAAAACATAACTTGAATCAGATCCTTTTTAATAAAGCATAGGAGGACAATCATGATCACTGGAATTTATATTTTCTTTACTTTATCCTATATTAGTACTCCGTTGACCTCATGGACAAATAAATTGGAGCATGTGATACTATCCAGCTACTAAAATAACTTTAGGGAGTTCATTTATTTATAAATGTTAATTCATCCCTCCCTCCCTCCCTCCCTCCCTCCCTCCCACCCTCCCTCCCTCCCTCTCTCTCCTCCCTCTAACCTCCTAGGACCCACTAAATGCACCTCCATAGCCAACAGGACTATGATTTGGGCTTCCTGGCTTATCTGAGTAATTGTGGTGGATCGGGCTACCAGTTGATGTGCCCTAACGTCTGTATCGGAGACCCATGAAGCCTATGCCAAGGTGTAGCCTTTCCATAGGACGATGTATTGCAGCTGCCTCCTATGCCACCTGGCATCTAGAAGGTCTTCCACTTCATAGTGCTGTTCCCCCAACAGTAAAATTGTGTGGGTTACCTTACAGGGTAAGATGTTCCAAAGGGTAGGTGCTGCAGCAGAGAAGGCTCTTCTTCTGGATCCTGATAATCAGAGTTCTTTGAACAACGGGATCCAAACTATGTCCTCTCTGCTGCACGAGTAGGACAGGCTTGTCTTAACAGGATGAGGCAGTTCATCAGATAGCCTGGACCTATGCCATTAAGGACTTTAATGGTCATAACCAGCACCTTGAACTGCAGTCAGAAGCACATTGGTAGGCAATGAAGTTTGTGGAACAGAGATGGATCACCCTAGAGGATCCAAAGACTACTGCTGCTGCTGCACTATGCACCAGCTAAAGCTTTTGAGCAGACCTCAAGGGTAGCTTCATGTAGATGCAGTAGTCCAGATGAGAGATAACCAGGGCTTGAGTAACAAAGCACAGGGAGTCATGATCCAGGAAAAATCACAACTGGTGCACAAACTGGAGTTGTGCAAAAGCTCCCATAGTTACACCTGCCATCTGCTCTTTCGGTTGAAGTTGTGACTTCAGGAGAACCCCCAGCTTGCAAACTGGGTTTGAACAGATAATGCAGAACTAAGGATGACAAACTCTCAGATCCTGGAGCATCCTGTACCCAAAGCTACTCAGTTTTGACAGGGTTATTTAGGAAACATGCTATAAGTGTTGCATTCAAAAGGTTATGTTTCACAACTACATATTTTTGGTTTAAAAAAACCAAAGAACTCATTTTTAAACATTTCTTCAAGATGGTCAGTAGCCCTTTAATGAGGCAAATGAGGATTCTGTAACAATTTAGAGAACTTATAGTGGACCCAATAAATCAGTTTCATTTCTTTGTCAGTTGTTCCTTTCTGTTCAAATCCGGCCTCAGAATAATAATGTAACATTTGGGGGAAAAGATGCAACCCAGTAATCCAGCTGCAGAAGCCAAAATGGAAAAGATTTCCACAGCCACCATGTATTTTCCCTTGGTGCTCAGGTAGGTGGGAACAAAGGATATCCAGACATTACAAAAGACCAACATGCTGAAGGTGATAAATTTGGCTTCATTAAAGCTGTCAGGTAACTTCCTAGCTAGGAAGGCAACTGAGAAGCTGACAGCAGTCAAGAATCCCAAAAAACCAAGAACAGTATAAAACATAGTGGTTGAACCTTCTTTACATTCTAGGACAATTTCTTCAGCCATGGAATGCATGTCAGAATCTGGGAATGGGGGGGAAATTGCCAACCACACTGCACAAATGGATAATTGTGTTAAAGAACATGAAAGAACTATAGCGTTGGCCAGCCTTTTCCCCACCCATTTCCTCATTTTGGATCCAGGCTTGGTGGCCATGAAAGCAAGGACCACTATGATTGTTTTCCCCAATATACAAGAAAGAGCTACAGAGAAGATGATGCCAAAAGAAGTTTGTCGCATGAGACATTTCACCTGATCTGGTTGCCCAATGAAGAGCAAAGTGCAGAGGAAGGAAAGGAGGAGAGCAATGAGAAGAATGTAGGTGAGGTTCCGGTTGTTGGCTTTGACAATGGGCGTGTCCTGATGCTTAATGAAGATTCCCAGGACCATAACTGAGATGAAAGAAAAGAAGGAAGCAATAGCTATCAGGCTAATCCCCAGAGGCTCTTCATGAGACAAAAATGTGATGCATTTTGGAATGCAAAGGTTGTGAGCTTTGTTTGGGTACTGATCTTCTGAACATGGGAAACAGTCATTTGCATCTGGAAAACAAATTATTGAAGTTATGTGTTTAATGTTATAGACAACAACCCCTTACCGAATTCGACATCATTTCAGAGATATTTCGTTTACTGACAGTGAACATTTGAAAATTAATTTCCTTCCTTCCTTCCTTCCTTCCTTCCTTCCTTCCTTCCTTCCTTCCTTCCTTCCTTCCTTCCTTCCTTCCTTCCTTCCTGTCTTCCTGTCTGCCTGTCTGTCTGCCTGCCTGCCTCCCTCCCTCCCTCCTTTCCTCCCTGCTATATGAGGCCCTGGAAACCTTGATATTTTTCTACGCTAACCCCTTTTGCAAGACATATTCAATTGGTCCAGCTCCAGTGATTAATGGGCCCAGTGAGGTTCCAAAGCGAGTTGGGGAGTTGTTGCATAGGATCTACTGCATAGGCCTGCCAAAGCCTTCACTGTTACTGGAATAGAGAGTTAGGAGAGGGCTTGGATAAAATTAAAGAGGGTCAGGCCCATGCAACTTTTTTCATCCCATTGATCCAGGCATTCTCGGTGCTTTATGGAGGATTTGAGAGAGTTGAAAAGATTCAAGAGACATCTAGGTCATTGCTGGAGAAAGACAAGGGATGAATCTGAACAATGACAAGCTGGAGTCACTATTAAGTGTGTGTCACTTCTCAAAAAGTTAATACTGGACACAAAAAGTTCATAACCTTTGTTCGGTCTCCCACCTGCCCTTTTTAGGGAAGGTGGTTGAGAAGATGGTTGTGCTGCAGCCCTGGAATATCCTTGATTAAATGAATTATCTGGATTGCTTTCAGTCAGGTTTCAGGCCTGGATATGGGAAGGAAATGGTATTGGTCATTCTTTTGGATGATGTCTGGAGATAGGGATAGAACATCCATCCTGGCTCTTCTTGATCATGGTATTCTTTTGAGATGGTTTTGGGAACTGTGAGAGGAAAGAACAGTTCTGGTCTGGTTCACCTCCTTCTTCTTTGATCAGTTCCAAAAGGAGAAAGAACTCCAGCCTGCAAGACCAACTATCGGGTGCTATATTTTCTCTGTACCTTTTTATTATCTACAAAAGTCAGCCTATTGCCCCCAACAATCCGAGTCCTCATTTTATCGACCACAGAAGGATGGAAGGCTGAGTCAGCCTTGAGCCAGTGAGAATTGAACTGCCGAACTGCTGACAGTTGGCAATTGGCAGAATAGTCTGCAATACTGCATTCTAACCACTGCACCATCATGGCTCTTATGTACTAGTTGTAGCCTTTTCAGCTCTACTCTCTATCACTCATATCTTGGTCATCTCCCATATGGATTATTGCAATGCAATCTATATGGGGCTACTCTTGAAGAGGCTGTAGCTGATGTAGAATGCAGCATCACAAACAATATTGGGTACCCCTAGGGTTCCACATATAACACCTCTGCTATACAAACTTCATTTTTGTTTTAGTTGCTTCTGGGAGTTCAATTCAAGGCACTTGCTATTACCTTGAAAGCCCTTTCTCTAATTATTTGAAGAACTGTCATCCCCACTATATGATCCTATCCCACCTAATTGGGTAGGGAGGGAATATTGCAGATTCTGTCATTTAAGGAGTTTTGGCTGGCAGGTTGCAGGAAGATAGCCTTTTCTGCTGCTGCTCCTACGCGGTGGAACACCTTACTCTCAGATGTGAGGCCGGTCCTTGGTCTTCATCATCATTGAAGTTGAAGACTGATATGCAATCCTGGGTGTCATGAGGGCATTCTTTTCACCTTAACATTTTAACTTTTAATGCTGCAACACTTCTTTTAAATTTTGTTTTTAACTTATTCTTACTTATATCTCTTTATTAAGATTTTGCTTTTATACATATAGTCTAGTGAAAAGAAGAATCAGGGGTGTCATGATAACAGTGTTCCAATATTTGAGGGGATGCCACAAGGAAGAGGTGCTCAATCTATTCTCCAAAGCACCTGAAGGCAGGACAAGAAGCAATGGATGGAAACTAATACAGGAGAGAAGCAACCTAGAACTAAGGACAAATTTTCTGACAGGGATAACAATTAATCCAATAGGAGCTTCAGCATTGGAGGTTTTTAAGAAGATATTAGATAACCACTTGTCTGAAAAGGTATAGGGTTTCCTGCTTGAGCAGGGAGTTGGACTAGAAGACCTCCAAGGTCCCTTCAAACTCTGTTATTCTGTTATACTAAGATATTTATTTATGTATTTACTTACTTACTTACCTATTTATTCATTAAATTTATATTGCCACCTATTAGAATATGGCAACTCAAGGCAGCTTACAAGAATATAAAAACCTTATATAAAAACAATAAAACTAATGAAAGAGACAATCAAATAATATATTAAAAAATAATATAATAAAATAACACCCCCACCCCAGTGACAATATATCAAAGAAACCATTTAATGGGCTCCATCCCACTCTGGGTTCCCCAGACCCGCTGGCAGAACCAGGTCTTTAACGCCTTCCATAAGAGTGTTAGAGTGTGGGCCATTCTAATCTCTGGGGAAATGATGTTCCAGAGAGAGGGAGCCACCATGGAGAAGGCCCTTCTTCTGGGTTCCACCAGGTGTATCTCCCTAGGGGATGGGACCCACAACATTCCTTGCCTCCCTGCTCTGGTGGGTCAGGTAGGTATAACCAGCAAAAGATGGTCCCTCAGATAACCTGGTCCCAAGCCATTAAGGACTTTAACGGTGACAACCAGCACCTTGAATTTCACCCAGAAGCAAATTGGCAGGAGATGTGATACATGTGCACACTGAGGTCTGCACAAAACCATGCAGGCCGCTGTATTTTACACCAACTGGAACGTGTGGATTGTTTTCAAGGGCAGCCCCATTTAGAGCAGGTTGCAGTAGTCAAGACAGGAAGTGACTAGGGCATGAGTGACAGTGAGTAGGGATTGTTGGTCCAGGAAATTGCATAATTGGTGCACAACGCGCAGTTGTGCAAAGGCCCTCCTGGCCACAACCACCACCTGCTCTTCGTCCAGGAGTTGCAAGTCCAAGAGAACCCCCAGATTATGTACAGGGTCTGATTGGGATAATGCCACCCCATCCAAAACCAAAGGTGGCAATTCTTCTTGGGCCAAAGAACCCCAAACCCAGAGCCACTCAGTCTTTCAAGGGTTTAGTTTCAACCCATTGCTCCCATCCAGCCCCTAACAACCTCCAGGCACTGTCAGAGGGAGGACACAGGATCACTTAACTCACCATGGGCTGAGACATACAGCTGAGTATTATCAGCGTATTGATGATACCTCAGTCCATGGTGATGGATAATCTCACCCAGGAGTTCATACAAATGTTGAACAGGAGCGGAGAGATTATGTAAAACCCTGTAAACTGTCCAGATTCAGTTAATTCAGATGATGGTATAGAAATGTGCTGAATACATAAAAATATAACCTAAATTTAAATTATTGTTTGTTTCCCAAAATACACTATCAAGAAATTATGCTTGCTTAACTAACTGACATTTCTCCTTTACCATTTATTTTAAATCTTTCTGAACTGCAATTCCCAAAATGATAATAGGTTCATTCCACCCAATCTTGAAATCCCTTTACTTTCATAGAAAACATAGGTGAAGATATTTATCTTTATGGTCTGGTTTATCTTTCCCAGAGTAAAAAAAGATGGCACAATATTTGAATAGACTCCTAAGTAACCAATATCTGTCCTGTATTATAGACACATTTGAAAAGAGATGGCAAACTATTGTTTACAATTAAAGAGTAATATAAGGCATTACACAAAATAAATAGCATTGAAATCTCTGCTTTAGATCTCTTACCTGTTTTGTTTGAAATTTTTCCTTCTGGGCATTTAAGGCAATCATAGCAGCAAAAGGGCTTTCCTTCTATTTTTATTTTGCTGTAACCTGATGAGCATGGAGGATTGCACATAGAAAAGGGTTGTACCTATTGGACATTGTGAAGGAAAATTGAGAAATTATTACTTAACCTTTCAGGAATTCTTGCATCTGAAAATTGGATTTGACTAGTATTTAAGGCATATACAGTGGTACCTTGGAACTCAGCTGCTTTGAACTCATTCTTTGGTTGATACTCAATAAAGAAGCTAGAATTTGTTGATTTCAGCTACCTTGTGATTCACAACCTTATTCCTTATGAGAACAATTTGTCTAATACTCATCATTATTGATACTCATTGTGCCTCTCAGAACTTATTAAACCTATTAATTTTTTTAGGGTAATCAAGTTCATGAGTCACTTTGAGAAAAGAGTCATTTTATGCCTGTAATTCCTGAAATTACTTTCTGAGCATTGAAGCAGTAAGTAAAAGTAAAATAAATTATTCACCATGGTTTGATATTGGTGCCAAAACTACCTGATTAAAGATGGTTGGCCAGACAATCTCCTTGGCAGAAAGAGTAAGGAGATTTTCAGGGGGAGTCACTGGAGCTATGTTTCCAATTTTGATACGATGAAATGATTGGTTGGGGAAGGTGACCCAGTTGATAACATCAAATCCACTTGCTAGTTCTCCTCTTTCGTCAAAGGAAACCATTTCTCCAGCACTGTTGTTAAATGAAACAGCTTTCAGATACCAATGGAACTAAATGGAAACCATTAAAAGAAATTTATAACAATTGGAAGCAATGAGCAAGTATGAATGAAGGCTCTTTCATAAATTAGGTGTTAATCTTTTAAGAAAGACCAATCAGCAGATATAACATGAGAAATATTTATTATTATGGGGTATGATAACAGAAACTTGAATACCTGCAGGAATTTGCTTCTCTCTCACAATCTCTCTTCTTTCCCGGGACTAAATTGGCATTTACTTTCTCTTAAGTCCTTCTAATGACTTTTGCATCCTTTCTAAAAAAGCATTTAGGTATTTAGAATTCCTTTACTATTCCCATGCATGTTGGAAATATTATAATCTATGTCAGTTGGACTAATAATGTTGATTCTTAATGGCACCCTAGTTACTTGCTGTTTCTCACATGCTCTGGTGTACTAAAATATTGTGAGCATTTGATCTATGAAGAGCCAACAAAAAAATTGTTGTGGTCTGTCTATTGATCACTCTTCAATACCATCCTTTCTTTTTTTCTTATTTATCTCATACTCTTGTCGTCACCATGGAATCAAAATGCAGTACCCCAAACAATAATCTAGACTCACTGCAGCTCAATGCCCTTCCTTCCTTCCTTCCTTCCTTCCTTCCTTCCTTCCTTCCTTCCTTCCTTCCTTCCTTCCTGTCATAATCTTCTCCTCACTATGGAATCAAAACTCAGAACCCAAGCAAATAATGAAAGATAATTACAGTATTCATTGTTAATTTAGGACACTGAAAAAAAATTCCATCCAGAAACTAGTGGAGGGAACTACTGCAGAGAGCTTATATTTCAAAAAGGAGGGCAAAAATTATTCATAAATAATTATTATTTATTTTATTTATTTATTTTATTAAAGTTTTATACGGCCCATCTCCTGCTGGACTCAGAGCGGTGAACAGCCAAGAATAAAAAACAACCCAATACAAAATTTAAAATTTTTAAAAGAATTAAACAAATTTTGGCCCAAAATTTAAGACATCCCAACTAAAATCCATTTACAATTAAAAATATCTAAGGTGGGGGAGGGTTACGCCAGCCCGGCTTGATGAAATAAAAAAGTTTTGAGGGCGCGGCGAAAAGCACGGTGAACTGGTATCCTACGTATCTCCGGGGGCAGGTTGTTCCAGAGGGCAGGTGCTCCCAAAGAGAAGGCCCTCCCCCTGGGGGTCGCCAGCCAACATTTCCTGGCTGACGTCACCCTGAGGAGTCCCTCTCTGTGGGAGCATACTGGCCGGTGGGAGGCTATCGGCGGCAGAAGGCGATCCCGTAAGTACCCAGGCCCTATGCCATGGATTGCTTTACGGTGGTAACCAACACCTTTAAGTGCACCCGGAAGACCACCGGAAGCCAATGCAGCTCGCGCAGGTGGGATGTTACATGGGAGTGCCCCATCGAATCCATAATCCCCTGCGTGGCCACATTCTGCACCAGTTGGAGCCTCTGGGTGCTCCTCAAGAGGAGCCCCATGTAGAGAGCATTGCAGTAGTCCAGGCAGGAAATGACGAGTGCCTGAGTGACTGTGTGTAAGGAGTCCCGATCCAGAAAGGGGTGCAACTGGTGAATCAGGTGAAAAGCCCCCCTGGCCACGACTGTCATATGCTCTTCTAAAGACAGCTGTGCATCCAGGTGCATGCCCAAGTTGCGAGCGCTCTCTGTGGGGGCCAGTAACTCGCCCCCAATAGCCAGCGATGGCACCAGCTGGCTATATCTGGACGCTGGAAGCCACAGTCACTCAGTCTTGGAAGGGTTGAGTCGAAGCCTGTTTCTCCCCATCCAGACCTGCATGGCCTCTAGGCACTGGGACATCACTTCAAGGGCATCATTGGGATGGCCTGGGGTGGAGATGTACAGCTGAGTATCATCAGCGTACTGATGGAACTCCACCCCAAAACCATGGATGATCTTGTCCAGCAGCTTCACATAAATGTTGAACAGAAGGGGTGAGAGGACTGACCCCTGCGGCACCCCACAAACAAGGCACCTCGGGGTCGACCTCTGCCCCCCTGCCAACACCAACTGTGACCGGTCAGAGAGATAGGAGGAGAACCACTGTAGGATGGTGCCCCCCAACCCCAACCCCTCCAACCGGCACAGCATGATACCATGGTCGATGGTATCAAAAGCCGCTGAGAGATCTAACAGGACTAGGATAGAGGAACAGCCCCTATCCCGAGCCCTCCAGAGATCATCCACCAACGCGACCAATGCCGTTTCTGTGCTGTGCCCAGGCCTGAAGCTGGACTGGAGCGGATCTAGATAGACAGCTTCATCCAGGTACCGAGGAAGCTGTTGCGCCACCACACTCTCAACAACCTTTGCCAGAAAGCGAAGGTTGGAGACCGGACGGTAGTTACCCAAAACAGATCCAGAGAGGGCTTCTTGAGGAGAGCCTCACCACCGCCTCTTTCAAGGTGGATGGCAAGACACCCTCACTCAAAGAAGCATTAATAATCCCCTGGAGTCAGCCTCGCGTAACCTCCCGGGAGGTCAGCACCAACCAGGAGGGACATGGGTCCAGAAAACATGTGGTCACATTCAGCCATCCCAGTATCTTGTCCACGTCCTCGGAAGCGACAGGGTCGAACTCTTCCCAAATGACATTCTCAAGACAGGCCTCCATCATCCCGTCTGTACCCACCCAGTCAGAGACCAAGCCTTCCTGAATCTGAGTGATTTATCGTGCAGATACTGGACAAAATTCTCAGCCCTACCCTGCAAGGGGTCCTCCCACGCTCCCAGATGGAGAAGGGAGTGGGTCACCCTAAACAGGGTGGCTGGGCGGTTATCTGCAGATGAGATAAGAGCGGAAAAATAATTTCATTTTGCCGCTTTTATCACCACTAGGTAGACCTCCAACTGCTCTCCAGGCATCTTTTCCGGCGCTTCATCTCCCTCAGCTCCTCAGAGAACCAAGGAGCCAGGTAAAATCGGTGATGGGTCAGAGGCCGCATAGGCACGACTCGGTCCAAAGCATCAGTGGCCGCCCTATCCCAGGTGGCCACCAGCTCTTCAGCCGAGCCATGAGTCAGAGCCTCAGGGAATCGCCCAAGCTCCATCTGGAACCTATCAGGATCCATCAGGCACATGGGGCAGAACCATCTAGTCTCTTCCACCTCCCTGTGGCGGGGTGTGAAAGTCAAGCCTAAGAAGGAAATGATCTGACCATGACAAGGGCTCAGTTGCTATCTCCCCTATCTCAAGATCATTCATCCACTGACCAGAGACAAAAATCAAGTCCAGAGTGTGTCTTCCCGTGTGAGTGGGTCAGGTCCATGGCCGTCATGGAAGCCATGAACTCCCAGGCCGCCTCAGACGCTTCGCTGATAGATGGCAAGTTGAAGTCCCCCATGACCATAAGCCTGGGAGTCTCAACCGCCATTTTGGCAATCACATTGAGCAGCTCGGGCAGGGCAGCCAACATGTGGCAGGGAGCCAGATACATAATCAGTAAGCCCATCTGCCTCCCATGTCCCCACTTCACAAGAAGGGACTCACATCCGGCTATTTGAGGTACAGTGGCCTCCCTTAGAACAAGTCCTTCCTTTACAAGAACCACCACCCCCTGCCCCTCCCCTGGGACCTCGGCTGATGGAATGCGTAGAAACCTGGTGGGCACATCTCAACACGGGGAACCCCCCCTCCTGGCCCAACCAGGTCTCCGTAATACCTACCAGGTCTGCACCCCCCTCCTGAACCAGATCACAAATGAGGGGGGCTTTATTTACCACAGACCTGGCATTGCACAACATCAACCGGAGGTCCAACCCTTGAGGGTCCGAACAACCCAGGGAACGAGAAAAGCATTGGGGCCGGAGCATGCAATCGCTCGCAGGTAGCGAGTGCGTCCTCCCATAACACGATATGGTGTACGATATGTTAATTACGTAACAGATCTCAAGTTACTTCAAGCTCTCCTGTTATTTAAAGAAAACAATGATCTTAGAAGAAGCATTTGCATCATAAGATTCAAGGGTTCCTAATGAAATGTTTTGATAGAACTATCAGAAACCACTGTGTGATACAAGGACACATTCCTTATATCCTATTTAACAGTCCCATTCATATGGAAACTGATTTACCCATCACTCCTGCTAAAACTCCTCTTGAATTAATATTTGACATTGCCTCCTTCTTATTGTGCATTGTTGCACCCCATGTTTATTGTTCTCCGGCATTATTATTTAACTTCCCACATATCACTTATGAGTTAGTTCAGCTTCAGAATAATTTTATTAGTTATACAACTCCAAAATACAGTAATAGCTGAACATTTATATGACTGGTCCTGATATGAATATATAATATATTTTCATTCATGTCGTTTTTACCTGCCACGACTGTTGACTGAGTTCCCAAGCATTTCTTCTTTTTCTGCTCTTAGATGAAAGCATAGCTTGCAGAGCATGGGCCACTGCATAGACAGCATTGTAAATGCTATAACTATGCCCAGTAATACTAGATTCAATCACAGAGTCAGGAAGGGTCTCCAGTGACTCCTCACCAGTGCATTGATTATCACTGTCCTCATCTAACCCAGCATTTGAGAAAGAACATTCAAATGCGTCTTCCCAAAACACTCTTGTCAAACTGTCCTCTTTTTCTGAAGAAGGCTTTCTCATCTGAGCAAATTTCTTAAACCCTAATATTTCCTTTGAGGAAACTGCGAAAGTTAGAGCACCATGGATGAAATCCATGGCCCTATATCTTAGAAAGCGGACTGATGTGAATTCCATCTGTGCTGGCATGACCCAAACTTTATCTTTTCTCTTCATTTGCATGTCTTCATATTCTGAAATAAATAGCAACATTCTAAGAACAGGCATGTTATGATTTTCACCATATATGATTACAACGTTGGCAGTACTTTTCATAATAGCCTTATACAGCAAACCAAAACCATTAAGTTGAGTTTCAATATCATTGGTAACAGAGTCCTTTGACACTTCTTCCATGAAATCAAAACAAATGCCATTCTTAGAAAATATATCAAGCCTATTATGTATGAACCTCTTCCCATGTTCAAGGTTTGGGACAATGAGCCCAATCCATTTCCACTGGAAGTGAAGCAACAATTGGACCAGCCCCATAATTTGAAGGTCTTCATTTGGAAATAATTGACGGAAGAAAGCAGCTTCTATGTTGTCATCTATCTCTGCAGTTGAACCATATATGAGCTAAGAAAAAAGAAAAAAATTAGAGTATATACTTCCAAATCACTTATGTCTATTTTAAGGATCTTATTTAAATATGTTCTCCAGGCAAGGGCAGAATTGATTACTATTTGCATATTCCAATATAATTTCTATGATAGTTGTTTCTTTTTGTTTTAATAAACAAAGCTCCAGAAATGTAAGAACTGCAAGAATGAATATGAACCTCCGGATTATGCTATGTTTACACATGTTTCCATGACATGATTTACCCCATAAATTAGGTATATGCAACTTTCTAGCATTTTGAATCATTCCTCTATGTCCCACCCTGGATGAAATATATTTGGATGTTTAGCTTGATTGTGATTTTTCCCAAAACACTATATGAGGCGATGTTGGTTATCCCTTTGTTGTGAATGTTTCTGACACTAATAGATTCATAAATATAAAATTTGGAATAGAAATTAAATTAAATCAAGCAAGAAATACTGTATTTAGATTTGATTCCTTTCTTTATGAGATGGCTCTTACCTGTGGGATCTTATATATATTCAGAATGTTTGACATGAACTGACCGATGTAAGCATTATGTCCTGCAATCACAGATATTACATTGTCCTTGAGGTCACATTTGTAATTTGGGATGAATCTTCCCTTTGTAGAGAGAAGCTCCATGGAAGCCAGATAAATCCATTTTGGCAGGTAATAGCTATTGGAGATATGGATACCAAGGGTGATGTTTGGCAAAATCCTGGAATTCTCATTGATTTCTTTGATTGCAAATTCCAAAGCCAAGATGTGCTGGTAGTTGTGCATATAATATCTGAAATGAGTTTTACAACATCTGTAGCCAAATCTAGAATTGACTGCATTCTAATTGTATCACACAAATTTAGATTCTGCAGGCCACATGCACTGATACAGGTGGAAGCACTAGCATCAAAGAAACCATTTGTTTAATATTTCAAGAAAGAGGTCTAAGCAATATATCAATCCATATGCATTCAGGCAACCCAATTGCAAAATGTAATAAACATCAATAATTAGTGGGTTTTTTCCCCTTAATATGGAGGTCTATATTTAATTTTACTTCCTACCCTAATTTTCTAATTTACTTATTCAATACACTGGACATTTCTGAGGAATATTTGATATAATATCTGCATGTGGGACTAACTGCAATCTGTTTTATTAAAATTAAACTGATACCTGCTAGAATGGTACCAAATCCATAGAAATAAAAACACATTGGAAAATAACTTGTGTAACAGATGGAAATTGAAGCAATACTATTGAGCAATAATAGTGCAGGGTAGGCAATTTAACTTTCATCCTCCATCCTAATTCTGTCATGTCACAGGCTTTAACTATTTTCTGTATTTGCATTACTGAAAAACAGGAATTCCATACATTAAATCACCGAACAGTTCATCTGATGTATTTCTTCTGAATGTTATTTCATCAGATACCATGTAAATTTGATAAGAAATGCCCGCAATGACCAAATCTTCTGAATGATATCGCTTGTGCTTAATGAAAGGCTGATTTCCTACAGAACATTTAGCAAGGGTTGTATCAGCGTCTACATACAAGGACAATATTGCTATTGCAAAGAATAATATCATTTTCTACAACAATTTATCTCTCATCCATCTGTTCACTCCCTGAGAATTAGGCATTTGAAATAGGACAGCCTAGAGATACAGTGTTCCATGAGGCTGCTTTAAAGTAGAGATTTACTTTTTTAAAAATCAGAATGATAGGACTTGGTCCTCTAGCTGTACCCTTGGAAAAAAAAGAATATTGCATCTTTATTGCAGGGGAAATATATTACTTTTAATATTTTCTGTAACTCCTTAGAGATTGAAAATAAGAATGCATAATTGATCATGATTGTACAGGTCTAGACATGCTCAGATGAACAAACCAACTTGTGATTCACAGGGTATTGTAACCTGCAATTAAGGACAAAATTATAGTGACGGGGACAGAAAGAACTCAATGAGAAATGTAAAAAGTTTTGTTCTCCTGGATCTGCAGTTGGCTTCAAATGGAAATTTACAGCTGAATTCAAATGGAAATTTCAGTCATGATTAATTAAACAACAAAGTAAATTAAATTAAATTGCATTAAATGAAATTTGGATCTCACTGTTAAGAAGCATCGTTCTCTTCAGATATTTTAAAAATAATACAATTAATCAAAATACTGGTACTGTCTGAATTTTGTTTGATATGCCAGTTGGTCACCAATGTGCTTATTTGTGTCACACTTATAATATTAGCATTAGCACTGCATACATAATTCTTCAATGGAGGTTTTCCCCCTTGGGGAAATCAGTAACAGAAGTAGAATAACTATTGGCACATTTGGGGCATTTCCTCCTCTTCTATATGGGTCCTTGAGTGAAGCCCAACTTGAGATAGAGGGAGAGAGAGAGGGAGAGGGAGGGAGGGAGAGTGAGAGAGGAGAGAGAGGGGTGAGGAGAGAGCGAGAGGCCCATACACTTTATGTGTATATAAAAAGTAAAGGTTCCCCTTGCACATATGTGCTAGTCGTTCCCAACTCTAGGTGATGGTGCTCATCTCCGTTTCCAAGCCAAAGAGCCAGCTATGTCCAAAGATGTCTCTGTGGTCATGTGGCTCGCATGACTAAACACCAAAGGCACCCAGAATGCTGTTACCTTCCCACCAAAGTGGTCCCTATTTTTTTGCTTGCATTTTCTATGGGCTTTTTAGGTTGGCAGAAGTTGGAACAAGTAATAGGAGCTCACACCGTTATATGGCACTAGGGATTCAATCGACAAGCTCAGTGTCTTAGCCACCGAGCCACCATGTCCCCACCTATGTTTATATACATACACATAAATATAAATGTACTATACATACATAGATCTTTTCCAGACTTTGCTATTTCAGTAAAAGAGAATATTTGTAGCTAAGGGTTGAACTGTCTGGACCTTAGTGCTCTCTGAGCTTGGTTGCTTTCTTGCAGATTTTTCATTGGATTAGTAGATAACATCATCTGTACTACAAAGGAGTGGGTTTGCTCTCATTGTATATAGTGGCTTCCCCTGTCATAGTGATCTTCATGGTTCCTTGATGAGGCTTTTGTGTACTGTTAGCTTGTTTGACTGCGTTTCTAGTTTCTTACTTGGACTTGTTTACTTGATTGTTGTTCTAGTGTTAATCTTTCTGTTGATTGCTGGTGATGAGGTATTTTAAACTTTTTGTTTTCTTTTTGGCTTTTTGATTGTCTCTTTTGAATGATATTTTTTTTTATTTGATTTATATACCGCCCTACTCCCGAAGGACTCAGGGCGGTGAACAGGCACAAGATAAAACACATAAAATACAAAAATTTAAGAGCAGAAGTAAAATCGAATTAACTCAATTTATGATGAGGTATTTTAAAAATTTTGTTTTCTTTTTGGCTTTTTGATTGTCTCTTTTGAATGATATATAGGTGTTGTTACCTCTATATGCATTTTTGGACTCGTCTGGTTTCTGATTCTCAGTTGAAAGTATGGTTTCCCAGCTGAAACTCTGGTTTCTTAACTCTGGTTAAGACATTCCATGTGTTCTGACATAGAAATTAGCATGGAGATTAAGGCACTTCCATCATGTCTTCTGATGATGATTGGTTGTTGGTGTTCATGGATGTGCTCAAGTAGTCTTCTGACTTTTGTCCTACCAAGGGCCTGTTACAGTCCTTACACTATATGTTGTATTTCTACTCTGGGACTGCTGGGTCTTTTGATTTACTTTAGATGCTTTGGGGGGCTTTAATTGATTTATGAGAGATACAGGAAAGCCACCTGGTTTGCCCTTTGCTGTATATTATTTACTCTTGTAAATAATTGTATGTTGTGTTAGTTATTTGTTTTATGAAATTTACATTGACAAGTAGATAATATTAGGGAATTGTCAAAACTGCTGAAAGATTTCAATCCCTAATCCTAGAAATACTTACACATATATCTTTTTTTTATTTTCTCAATTCTGTTTTAGAGGTTTACCTACTGCCAACAGATTTACCATCATTTCTACGAGTTACATCTTTTTTAGACATGCTCAAACCAACAGGATACACAGGGTATCACAGGGTGTCACAAGGGTTACAGGGTATTGTAACCTGGAATTAAGGACAAAATGATAGTGACAGAGGACGGAAAGAACTAAATGAGAAATGTAAAAAGTTTTGTTCTCAGACTATTGACTCTGGAGGGCCATGATATACAACTGGGTTGGCAAGCCTTCTTGTGGCATGAGAAAATCAAGGCTCATGGTTACTTTCAAAGACATTACAAAAGGAATGCACTATTGTTAATATGGGAGAAAATTAGAGAACGTTATTTGAGAATACCAGTTTGGCTTTCAACAGTGGAAGCACTGATCCACCCAAACGTCATTAACAGTGGAAATATTGTTAGATATAAATATATTTTGAATAAAAAGGTGAAATTTAAAACTAAACAAGAGCTGAGTGATCAAGGCATCGACATGGCATGGTATTCACAAGTGCAGATACATTCTAGATATGAGAAAGATGCTAAATATGGTTTTTTTAAAGAATTAAGAGAATTAGATAAGATGTTAACAGGGACAGAAGAAAGATTGATAAAAAAGCTGTATAATTACTTATTGGTCATTATACTGGAAGATGAACAAGTGAAGGAGACAATGATAGCATGGGCAAAAAAACTTTGATTACACAATAGAATTAGATAAATGGCAGAAGTTGTGAGACAACTAACAATGTCAACTGCATATAAAGAAAATCTGTATAAGATGTTTTATAGATGGCATCAGCCCAGAGTCCTCAGAGACTGGGCGGCATAGAAATATGAATAAATAATAATAATAATAATAATAATAATAATAATAATAATAATAATAATAATAATATAATAGACTTAAAACCAGAAATATTTTTGTTGGGGATTTTACCTGAAGCTAAAGGGAATACACATTTAATTATACACTTATTAACTGCAGATAGAATTGTATTTGCACAATACTGGAAAAGGAGAGAGATCCCTACTGATGAGAATGTGATTAGAAAAATATTAGAATGTGCAGAAATGAATAGATTAACCCTTGCTCTAAAGGAGAAAGGACAAACTGAATATTATATGACATGGGAATTATTTTATGAATGGTTGGGGAAAAAATAGAAATTAGAAATAAATGGAGATCAGTGAAATATAGAAAACATATTAAGATAGAGAAGCATACAATATGATGATTCTTACTAATATGACAAGATTATTATATTTAATATTATTATTATATTCTTATTAGATGATATGTTAAGAGGGAGAAATGAATAGACGTATTATGCTCATTATTTTTATTGTAAGATTAGAGAATCAATATCAATGTAATGAGTACTGTTGTAAATTTTGCTTGTTATTGCACAGATATATTTATACACAGACGACACACTGTTTAATGGAAGACGGAATGTTTAATAGAAGAACAGAATAGAATAGAATTTTTATTGGCCAAGTGTGATTGGACACAAAAGGAATTTGTCTTGATACATATGCTCTCAGTGTACTTAAAAGAAGATACTCTCATCAAGAATCATAAGGTATAACACTTAATGATAGTCATAGGGTACAAATAAGCAATGAAATCATATTAGGAAACAGTCAATATAAATGGTAAGGATACCAGCAACAAGGTTTCAGTCATACAGTCATAAGCAGGAGGAGATGGGTGATAGGAACGATGACAAGATTAATAGAAGTGCAAACTTAGTAAATAGTTTGACAGTGTTGAGGGAAATATTTGTTTAGCAGAGTGATGGCATTCGGGAAAAAACTGTTCTTGTGTCTAGTTGTTCTGGTGTGCAGTGCAGTTTAAGTTTAAGTTTAAATTAAAAAAAAATTAAAGTAAAAAGGTTTGTTCTCAACTTCCAACTGAGAAAACAGATGAATTCAAATGGAGATTTCAGTCATGATTAATTAAACAACTCCTCCTCCTCCTCCTCCTCCTCCTCCTCCTCCTCCTCCTTCCTTTCCTTGTCAACTATTAAAATAGGTTGTGTGAATCTGAAAACAGTAACTGCGGGAATGACCTTAGAGTCCTAATGGATGATCACTTAAATATGTGCTAGCAGTGTGCAGCAGCAGCCAAAGAAATGGTTCGTTGTTTAAAAAGCTAAATGTTTGTTGTATAAAGAAGCATAAAATTGGTTGAGGACTTTGGTTTGGCTCATCTAGAGAAAAGGATTAGGGGGAACATGGTAGCAATATTCCAGTATTTGAGAGTTTGCCACAAAGGGGGTGTGTGTGTGTGTCAATTTATTTTCCAACGCATCGGAAGGCAGGACAAGAAACAATGCATGGAAACTAATCAAGGAGAGAAGCGACCTGGAGTTAAGGAGAAACTTCCTAACAGTGAGAACAATTAACCAGTGGAATAGCTTGCCGACAGCAGTTGTGGGTGTTTCATCACTGGAGCTTTTTAAGAAGACCCTGTATAGTCTCTTGTCTGGAATGGTATATGATCTCCTGTTTGAGCAGGGAGCTGGTCTAGAAGGTCTCTTCCACCTCTGTTCCGATTGAGATTTAAATATTTATGCACACTTATGCTGAGTAAATAAGTATTTACTACTTATTATTGTTTAATGAGTTGCATCTGTTAAATGAAAATTATATTAACAAGCAGGTGTTATTATGTAGATGTCAGTCTGCTACAATATTTAAATGCAATCTCTAACCCTACAAATATTTACATTTATTGAACCATGGTGGCGCAGTGGTTAGAGGGCAGTACTGCAGGCTACTTCTACTGACTGCTGGCTGCCTGTAATTTGGCAGTTCAAATCTCACTAGGCTCAAGGCTGACTCAGCCTTCCATCCAGGGGTGAAATGCTCCCAGTTCGGGCCGGATCGCTTGATCCGGTAACGATGGCGGTGGGTGATTCAGAGAACCATTAGCACACCCCACCACCACCACCATGCCCAGCTGAGCTGCATGATCATCAGAGGCTTGTGTTTTTTTTTACTTTTAAAAGCATTTTTTCAACAATCTCTTCCAATGAAAAAATGCTTTTAAAAGTAAAAAAAAGAAAACCTCTGATGATCGCACGGCTCAACTGGGATCGTCAAAGGCTTTTCAAAGCATTTTTTAAAAAGTCTCTCTGACGATCCCAGCTAGTTGCCTGATCAGCAGAGGCTTTTCAAAGCATTAGAAAAAATGTTTTGAAAAGTTTTTTTTTAAAAAAAAAAAAGTTGGTCACATTATCCCCCCACACCAAGCCACGCCCACAGAACTGGTAGGAACAAATTTTACATTTCACCCCTGCTTCCATCCCTCCAAGGTGGGTAAAATGAGGACCCAGATTGTTGTGAGGAATATGTTGACTCTGTAAACCGCTTAGAGGGGGCTCAAAAGCACTGTGATATAAGTCTAAGTGCTATTACTATTGGTATTTATATCCTCTTTTCATTCCTCTGAGTTCACTTTTAGTTGTTACCAATCACCAAAGTTTTTCTGTGATCTACATATTTTTCAACCATTTCCTCTTTTCCCCTTTATTGTTGGGCTATTATTGTTTTTTAAAGTAGAACAAAATGAGAAAAGAAGTTCAAACTTTATCACATTTCCTCCTCCTTACTTTCCCACTCCCTCCTTACCTTTATTTTTTTCATTAGGATGTCACACCTCATGTTCCTATAGTCTCAGTTTTCTGTGACAGCCTTCTATATCTCATACGGCAGATGTAATTCTCTATTTGTCACCAAAACCCACCTAGACTTACTTACTGGCTTACTTATTTACTTACTTATTTATTACATTTCTTTGCCACCTATATTGCTGTAGGCATATTCTAGGCAGCTTACAATCATGAAACGGAAGGAAAATGAAAAGAATGTAACAGAACAGAAGTAAAATAATAAAATAATAAAATAAACAATGGCAAAGGAACACAGGGAAATAATACATTGATATGTAAACCAAAAAGATGGAATTAAAAAATAACAGAATACTAACAATTGAAGGACATGAATTACAAGCAGGCTGGCATTCTTTTTTATGGGATGAGAGATACAAAACACATATCTACTTTAAAAGACACACAATTAGGAATGCACTATTACAAATTTGGCTAAAAATTAAAAAACAGCACTATAGAAAAATTCCGATCTGGCTTTCACCATTAGAAGTGGTAAGGCACCCAAACTTAACAGAACCTAAAAAACTAATTAGATACAAAGACTTAATTGAACAACAGCGGAAATTGAAAACAAAACAACAGTTGGAAATAGACCTAAACAGAGAAATCGACTGGTGGACTTTCACACAGATCCAATCTAAACATAAGGAACACACAAAAATATATGAAATATATAGAGAGAAACAAGAACTAGAGAAAATTATATTAGAATCCGAAGAAAAACTAATTAGTAAAGTTTATAAATTTTTGTTGCGATACAAAATGGAGGAGGAAATAGTGAAGGATTCAATGATTAAATGGATGCAAAATTTTAAATACACAATAGATTTGGAGAAGAAGTGGGAAGAATTATAGCAAATGAACACAAAATTAACATTAGTTGTGGCATATAAGGAAAAACAGCTGAAGATGTTCTACAGGTGGCATATGTCACCCACAAGACTGGCAAAAATTCATCCAAAAAATAGTGCATTATGTTGGAAATGCAAGAAATCACAAGGTACTTTTTACCATCTATAGTGGACGTGGCTGGCAGCAAAGAAATTTTGGTCTAATATTAAGAAATGGTTGGAACAAATAGCAAAACTACAAATAGACAAGAAACCAGAAACCTTCCTGCTAGGAATCTTCACAAAAACATATCCCAAAGAAATAAAATACTTGATGATACATATTCTAACTGCAGCGCGAATAATATACGCGAAAAATTGGAAACAGGAAAAAATCCCAACGGAAGAGGAACTAATAGACAAAATTGTACAATGTGCTGAAATGGATAGATTAACAAAAGAAATCAAGGAAAAAGAAGAGACAGATTATTATAGAATATGGAACAAATGGTATCAATGGATTAACACCACCAATAAAGAAACATAAATGTAAGAAGAACAGAATAAAGATGTACGTAAATATGCACATAAATAATGTATATAATAACTGTATATAAATAATCCCTTATAGGTATAGAAATATCAAAATGGAAATCCAAAAAATAATGGTATAATTAAAACACATAGCTCCCCAAAGGGGGAAACCCAAGGGGAAAAAAAGGAGAGGGAAAAAAATATAGAAAAGAGGGAAAAAGGAAAAAAATTCACTAGACTAAGAAAAAGGGGAAGAAATACAACAGTATCACTTGGAAAACCACTATGAAACAATGCTTAAAAAGAATAACTTTTTTAGGTTATATGTTGTATAAATGTTTTTATATGTGTTTTATATGTGTTTTAATATATGTGTTTTAATAAAGCTTATAAATTTTAATAAAAAAAGAAAAGAAAACCAAAAAGATGGATAGATGGTGGAGAGCAGAGACCAGCAGTGGGAACGGGGAGTTTGCCATCGATCTACCTCCTGTGTGAAACTCTCCGATTTGGTCCCAAAGCCAATTGGCAGAGTCATGTCTTAAAACGTTTGTGAAAGGACAGGAGCAGAGATGGGTTTCAGCAGGTTCTGACTAGTTCTGAAGAAACAGTAATGGAAATTTTGAGTAGTTCGGAGAACGGGTAGTAAAAATTCTGACTGGCCCCACCCCCATCTATTCTCTGCCTCTCAAGTTCCAGCTGATCTGGAGGAAATCGGGATTTTGCAGTAACCTTCCCATGGAGTGGGTGGGAATGGAGATTTTAAAATATCCTTCCCCTGCCCTGCCCACCAAGCCACACCCACCAAGCCACACCCACAGAACCAGTAGTAAAAAAAAGTGAAACCCACCACTGGACAGGAGGGTATGGGTGGATCTTACTTTACATGGTAAGAAGTTTAAAAGGGGAGGTGCTGCAGCAGAGAAGGCTCTTCTTCTGGATCCTGATAATCAGAGTTCTTTGAACAATGGGATCCAAAGTAGGCCTCTCTGCTGGCACAAGTAGGATAGGCTAGTCCTAACAGGATGAGGCAGTTCATCAGATAGCCTGGACCGATGCCGTTTAGGACTTTAATGGTCATAACCGAGACAATGAACTGCAGTCAGAAGCACATTGGTAGCCAGTGAAGTTTGTGGAATAGAAATGGATCAACCCAAAGGCCCCAAAGATTACACTGCTGCTTCTGCACTATGCACAAGCTAAAGCTTTTGAGCAGACCGCAAAAGTAGCTTCATATAGATACAGTATTCCAGATGAGAGATAACCAGGGCTTGAGTAACAAAGCACAGGGTGTCAGGTACAGATAACGCAGAACTAAGGATGAAAAATTCTCAGATCCTGGAGCTCCCTGTACCCAAAGCCACTCAGTTTTGCCAGGGTTATATAGAAAACATGCTATAAGAATTGCATTCAAAATGTTATATTTCACAACTGCATATTTTTGAACTAGTTTTCAATCAGTTCTTCAAGATGGTCAGTAGGCCTTTAATAAGGCAAATGAGGTAACTTATATTGGACCCAATAAATCGGTTTCATTTTTTTGTCAGCTGTTCCTTTCTGTTCAAATCAGGCCTCAGAATAATAATGTAACATTTGGGGGAAAAGATGCAACTCAGTAATCCAGCTGCAGAAGCCAAAATGGAAAAGATTTCCACAGCTACCATGTATTTTCCCTTGGTGCTCAGATAGGTGGGAACAAAGGATATCCAGACACTACAAAAGACCAACATGCTGAAGGTGATAAATTTGGCTTCATTAAAGCTGTCAGGTAATTTCCTAGCTAGGAAGGCAACTGAGAAGCTGACAGCAGTCAAGAATCCCAAAAAACCAAGAACAGTATAAAACATAGTGGTTGAACCTTCTTTACATTCTAGGACAATTTCTTCAGCCATGGAATACATGTCAGAATCTGGGAATGGGGGGGTAATTGCCAACCACACTGCACAAATGGAGAATTGTGTCAAAAAGCATGAAAGAACTATAGCGTTGGCCAGCCTTTTCCCCACCCATTTCCTCATTTTGGATCCAGGCTTGGTGGCCATGAAAGCAAGGACCACTATGACTGTTTTCCCCAATATACAAGAAAGAGCTACAGAGAAGATGATGCCAAAAGAAGTTTGTCGCATGAGACAATTCACCTGATTTGGTTGTCCAATGAAGAGGAAAGTACAAAGGAAAGAGAGGAGGAGAGCAATGAGAAGAATGTAGGTGAGGTTCCGGTTGTTGGCTTTGACAATGGGGGTGTCTCGATGCTTAATAAAGATTCCCAAGACCATAACTGAGATGAAAGAAAAGAAGGAAGCAATAGCTGTCAGGCTAATTCCCAGAGGCTCTTCATGAGACAAAAATGTGATGTGTTTTGGAATGCAAAGGTTGTGAGCTTTGTTTGGGTACTGATCTTCTGAACATGGGAAACAGTCATCTGCATCTGGAAAAGAAATTATTGCAGTCAAGTGTTTAATGTTATAGACAACAACCCATTACCGAATTGGTCATCACTTCAGAGATATTTCCTTTCCTGACAGTGAGCATTTGAAAACTTCCTTCGTTGCTTCCTCCTTTTCTCCCTTCCACCCTTCCTCCTTTCCTTCCTCCCTTTGCCCTGGTGAATTTGAGATGTACATGAAGCCCTGGTGAATTTGAGATTTTTCTATGCTAACCCCTTCTGCAAGATATATTCAGTTGGTCCAGCTCCAGTGATTAATGGGGCCAGTGAGGTTCCAAAGTGAGTTGGGGAGTTGTTTCATAGGATTTGCTGCATGGGCCTGCCAAATCCCTCACTGTTACTGGAATAGAGAGTTAGCAGAGAGCTTGGATAGAATTGAAGAGGGTCAGGCCCATGCAACTTTTTTCATCCTATTGAACCAGGCATTCTCAGTGCTTTATGGAAAATTTGAGAGGGTTGAAAAGAGTCAAGAGACATCTAGAGAGTTGCCGGAGTAAAACGAGGGATGAATCTGAACAATGACAAGCTAGAGTCACTATTAAATGTGTGTCATTTCTCAAAAAGTTATTACTGGATACAAACAGTTCATAACTTTTGTTCAGTCTCCCACCTGCCCTCTTTAGGGAAGGTGGTTGAGAAGATGATTGTGCTGCAGCTCCAGGAGATCCTTGATTAAATGAATTATCTGGGCTGCTTTCAGTCAAGTTTCAGGCCTGGACATGGGAAGGAAATGGTATTGGTCATTTTTTTGGATGATGTCTGGAGAGAATGGGATAGGGATAGTACATCCATCCTGGCTCTTCTTGACCATGGTATCCTTTTGAGATGGTTTTGGGAACTGTGAGAAGAAAGAACAGTTCTGGTCTAGTTCACGTCCTTCTTCTTTGATCAGTTCCAAAGGGAAAAGAGGTCCAGCCTGAAACACCAACTAAGGGGTGCTATATGATTCAGTGCTTTCTCTGTATCTTTTTATTATCTACAAAAGCAGTTTTAAGAGTCAGCATATTGCCGCCAACAATCTGGGTCTCATTTTACCGACCTCAGAAGAATTGAAGGCTGAGTCAACCTTGAGCCAATGAGAGTTGAACTGCCAAATTGCTCGCAGTTGGCAGTCAGCAGAATAGCCTGCAATACTGCATTCTAACCACTGCACCATCATGACTCTTATGTACTAGTTGTAGCCTTTTCAGCTCTACTCTCTATCACTCATATCTTGGTCATCTCCCATATGGATTATTGCAATGCAATCTATATGGGACTACTCTTGAAGAGGCTGTAGCAGATGTAGAATGCAGCATCACAAACAATATTGGGCACCCCTAGGGTTCCACATATAACATATAACACTTCTGCTATACAAACTTCGTTTTTTTCTCAATTGCTTCTGGGAATTCAATTCAAGCCCTTTCTCAGATTATTTGAAGAATTGCCATCCCCACTATATGATCCTATCCCACCTAATCGGGTAGGGAGGGAATATTGCAGATTCTGTCATTTAAGGAATTTTGGCTGGCAAGTTGCAGGAAGACAGCCTTTTCTGCTGCTTCTCCTACTCTGTGGAACACCTTACTCTCAGATGTGAGGCCGGTCCTTGGTCTTCATCATCATGGAAGTTGGAGCCCTGGTAGCGCAGCAGACTAAAGCAGACTAAAGCGCTGTTATTAACATCAGCTGCCTGCAATTACTGCAAGTTCAAATCTCACCAAGCTCAAGGTTGACTCAGCCTTCCATCCTTTCTAAGGTATGTAAAATGAGGACCCAGATTGTGGGGGCAATAAACTGACTTTGTATAAAATATACAAAAGTATGAAGGCTATTGCTTAACGCATTGTAAGCCGCCCTGAGTCTCTGGAGAAGGATGTGAGGCGGGTCCTTGGTCTTCATTATCATGGAAGTTGAAGACTGATATGCAACCCTTGGTGTCATGAGGGCATTCTTTTCACCTTAACATTTTAACTTTTAATGCTGCAACCCTTCTTTAAAATTTTGTTTTTCCAAGGTCCCTTCAATCTGTGTTATTCTGTTATACTAAGATATTTATTTATGTATATAATACATTAATATATATTCAAAAAATAATATAATAAAATAACCCCCATCACCCACCACAGTGACAATATATCACACTAAACATTTAATGGGCTCCATCCCGCTCTGGGTTCCCCAGACCTGCTGGCAGAACCAGATCTTCAATATCTTCCGGGAGAGTGTTAGAGTGGGGACCATTCTAATCTCTGGGGGAATGATGTTCCAGAGAGAGAGGGAGCCACCATGGAGAAGGCCCTTCTTCTGAGTTTATTTTATTTTATTTTTTTTATTTTATTTTGAATTTGTATACCGCCCTTCTCCCTGAGGACTCAGGGCGGTGAACAGCCAAGTAAAAACATCAAGTACAAATATTAAACTACAGTTAAAATATACATATATAAATTTGGCCCCATTAATTAAAAACAATAAACAAAACACTTAAAAACACTTAAAAAATTTAGGCCAGCCCGGCTTGCTGGAAAAGGAAGGTTTTAAGGGCACGGCGGAAGGCACCGAGGTCTTGGATTCTCCTTATCTCTGGAGGCAATTGATTCCAGAGGGTAGGTGCCCCCACAGAGAAGGCCCTCCCCCTGGGGGTCACCAGCCTGCACTGTTTGGCTGATGGCACCCCGAGGAGGCCCTCTCTGTGGGAGCGCACGGGTCGATGGGAGATTGTCGGTGGCAGCAGGCGGTCTCGAAGATAGCTAGGCCCTATGCCATGGAGCACTTTAAAGGTGATAACCAACACCTTGAAGCGCACCCGGAAGACCACTGGGAGCCAATGCAGCTCGCGCAGGAGCGGTGTTACATGGGAGCGCCAGGCTGCTCCCGTCACTACCCGCGCTGCCGCATTCTGGACCAGTTGGAGCCTCCGGGTGCTCCTCAAGGGGAGCCCCATGTAGAGAGCGTTGCAGTAGTCAAGGCGAGAGGTGACGAGGGCATGAGTGACTGTGCACAGGGAATCCCGATCAAGAAAGGGCCGCAACTGGCGGATCAGGCGAACCTGACAAAAGGTCCCCCTGGTTACAGCCGTCAGATGTTCCTCCAAGGACAGCTGCCTATCCAGGAGGACTCCCAGATTGCGAGCCCTCTCTGTGGGGGCCAACGACTCGCCCCCAATAGTCAGTGATGGAGTCAACTGACTATATCGGGATGCCGGGAGCCACAGCCACTCAGTCTTGGAAGGGTTGAGCCTGAGCCTTTTCCTTCCCATCCAGATCCGGACAGCCTCCAGGCACTGGGACATCACTTCAAGGGCATCGTTGGGGTGGCCTGGGGTGGAGATGTACAGCTGGGTGTCATCAGCGTACTGGTGGTATCTCACCCCAAAGCCACGGATGATCTCGCCCAGCGGCTTCACATAAATGTTGAACAGGAGGGGCAAGAGGACCAACCCCTGAGGCACTCCACATATAAGAGGCCTTGAGGTCGACCTCTGCCCCCCTGCCAACACGAACTGCGACCGGTCGGAGAGAAAGGAGGAGAACCACCGTAATACGGTGCCCCCCATCCCCAACTCTTCCAACCGGTGCAGCATGATACCATGGTCGATGGTATCAAAAGCCGCTGAGAGGTCTAACAGGACCAGAACAGAGGAACAACCCCTGTCCCGAGCCCTCCAGAGATCATCAACCAACGCGACCAATGCCGTTTCCGTGCTGTGTCCAGGCCTGAAACCCGACTGGAACGGATCTAGATAGGATGTTTCCTCCAAGAATTGTGGAAACTGTCGCGCGACCACACTCTCAACAAACTTCGCCAGGAAGCGAAGGTTGGAGACAGGACGATAGTTGGCCAATATTGCCGGATCCAGGGACAGCTTCTTGAGGAGAGGCCTCACCACCGCTTCTTTCAAGGCGGCGGAGAAGTGACCCTCACTCAACGAAGCGTTGATAACACCCTGGAGCAAGCCTCGTGTAACCTCCCGGGAGGCCAGTACCAACCAGGAGGGACACGGGTCCAGTAAACATGTGGCCGCACTAAGTCTCCCCAAAATCCTGTCCACATCATCCAGAGTCACAGCATCAAACTCCTCCCAGGTAACCTTCTCAAGACTATTCCTCGTCACCCTGCCCTGATCTACCCAGTCAGAGTCCAAATCCCCCCAGATCTGAGCGATTTTGTCATACAGGTATTGTCCGAAATCCTCCGCCCTGCCTTCCAAGGGATCCTCCCGCGCTCCCGGATGGAGCAGGGAGCGGGTTACCCTGAACAGGGCGGCCGGACGATTCCCTGATGACGCAATAGAGGCGGAAAAGTAGTTAAACTTTGCCGTCTTTATCGCCACTAGGTAGGTCTTAATATGTGACCTTACCAGTGTTCGGTCAGATTCAGCGAGACTGGCCCTCCAACCGCTCTCTAGGCGTCTTTTCTGGTGTTTCATCTCCCTCAGCTCCTCGGTGAACCAAGGAGCCGCGAGGGATCGACACCGGGTCAGAGGCCGCAAAGGCACGACTCGATCCAAGGCCCCACCAGCCGCCCGATCCCAGGCAGCTACCAGGTCCTCGGCCGAGTCGTGTGCCAGATCTTCAGGAATTGGCCCAAGCTCCGTCTGGAACCTATCAGGATCCATCAGGCGCCTGGGGCGGATCCATCTAATTGGGTCCGCCTCCCTGCGGCGGGGTGTAGCGGTTCGAAGGTCCAGACGAAGGAGTGAGTGATCTGACCATGACAAGGGTTTCATGTCTATATCCCCTATAATAAGACCACTCAACCACTGGCCAGAGACAAAAATCAGGTCCAGCGTGTGTCCCTCCCTATGCGTGGGGCCATGAACTAACTGGGTCAGGTCCATGGCTGTCATGGAAGCCATGAACTCCCGAGCCATCTCTGACGTTTCACCAACGGACGGCAGATTGAAATCACCCATGACCATAAGCCTGGGTGTATCAACTGCCACCGTGGCTATCACGTCGAGTAGCTCGGGCAGGGCCGTTGCCATGCAGCAGGGAGCCAGCTACGTAAGCAGCAAGCCCATCTGAACCCCATGACCCAATGAGGTGTATCTCCCTAGGGGATGGTACCCACAACATTACTTGCCTCCCTACTCTGATGGGTTGGGTAGATGTGACCGGTCCCTAAAATTACCTGGTTCCAAGCCATTAAGGGCTTTAAAGGTCACAACCAGCACCTGAATTTCACCCGGAAGCAAATTGGCAATTAATGAAGCTCCCGCAGGAGAGATAATACATGTGCACACTGAGGTCGGCACAAAAACATGCGGGCCACTGCACTTAGCACCAACTGGACCTTCTAGATGCTCTTCAAGGGCAGCCCCATGTAGAGCACATTGCAATAGTCAAAACAGGAAGTGACTAGGGCATGAGTGACAGTGAGTACAGATTGTTGGTCCAGGAAAGGCCATAACCGGTGCACATCCCGCAGTTGCGCAAAGGCCCTCCTGGCCACAACTGCCACCATCTCTTCGAGCAAGAGTTGCAAGTCCAAGAGAACCCTCAGATTATACACAGGGTCTGTTTAGATTAGTGCCACCCCATCCAAGACCAAAGGTGGAAATTCTCCCTAGGCCAAAGAACCCCAAACCCAGAGCCACTCGGTCTTGCAAGGGTTTTGTTTCAACCCATTCCTTCCCATCCAGCCCCTAACAGCCTCCAGGCACTCTCAGAGGCCTTTAGAGCGCTCCATGGCTTAGGACCTGGGTAATCTATGAGGCCGCCTTCTGCCACCAATAGCCTCTCACCGGGCAGTATGCTCCCATAGAGAGGGGCTCCTCAGGGTGCTGTCCGTCAAACAGTGTCGACTGGTGGCCCCCAGGGAGAGAGCCTTCTCTGTGGGGGCGCCTGCCATTTGGAACGAGCTCCCCCCGGAGATATGGAGGATCCCGGATTTATGCACATTCCACCATGCCCTCAAGACCTTTTTATTTCAGCAGGCTGGCCTGGCCTAACTTCCTTTTAATTGTTATTTTAAATTTGTTTTAAAACAATGGGGGTGTTTTAATTTGTTTGGGCCAAATTATTTAATGTGTTTTTACATTGTTTTTTAAATTTTTTATTATGTGTGTTTTATCTTTTGGCTGTTCACCGCCCTGAGTCCTTCGGGAGTAGGGCGGTATATAAATCCAAAATAAAGAAAAAGTAAAGTAAAGAGGGAGGACACAGCATCAATTAACTCACCACAGGCTGAGTCATACAGCTGAGTATTATCAGCGTATTGATGATACCTCAGTCCATGGTGATGGATGATCTTATTCAGTAGCTTCATATAAATGTTGAACAGGAGCAGAGAGAGTATATCTCTCCAGTGTAAGCTGTGCAGATTCGCTTAATTCAGATGACGGTATAGAAATGTGATGAATACATAAAAACATAACCTAAATTTAAATTATTGTTTGTTTCCCAAAATACACTGTCAAGAAATTGCTTAACTAACTGAGATCTCTCCTTTACCATTTATTTTAAATCTTTCTGAGCTGCAATTCCCAAAATTATAGTATGTTCATTCCACTCAATCTTGAAATCTCTTTACTTTCATAGAAACCATAGATGAAAATATTTATTTTTATGGTCTCGTTTATCTTTCCCAAAGTAAAAAAATATGACATGATATTTGAATAGACATCTAAATAATCAACATCTCTCCAGAATTATGAACAAATGAATTAAGACAAATGAATTATGGACAAATTTGTACAGAGATGGTAAACTACTGTTTATAATTAAAGAGTAATATAAGGCATTGCACAAAATACATAGCAATGGAATCTCTGCTTTAGATCTCTTACCTGTTTTGTTTGAAATTTTTCCTTCTGGACATTTAAGGCAATCATAGCAGCAAAAGGGCTTTCCTTCTATTTTTATTTTGCTGTAACCTGATGAGCATGGAGGATTGCACATAGAAAAGGGCTGTACCTATTGGATATTAAAAAATTGAGAAATTATTACTTAACATTTCAGAAATTCTTTCATCTGAAGAATTGGATTTGACTAGTATTTAAGGCATATACAGTGGTACCTTGGAATTCAGCTGCTTTGAAACTCACTGAATTCATCATTTGTTTGTTACTCAATGCACAAGCTGAAACTTGTTGATGTTGGCTACAATAATAATAATAATAATAATAATAATAATAATAATAATAATAATAATAATAATAATAATAATAATAATATAATAATATAATAATAATATAATAATAATAATAATAATAATTTTATTTCTATACCGCCCTTCTCACGAAGGACTCAGGGTGGTGTACAGCCAATTTAAAACACAGAACACAACAATGATTAAACATTAAAATAATTAAATAGATTTGGCTGATTTAAAACCCCAAAAATTAAAATACCCCAATTTAAAATTATTATGTTGATAGCCCTGCCTGGCGGAACAACAGGGTCTTCAGTGTGCAGCGAAACACCCGGAGGTCGGAGATCTTACGTATTTCCGGGGGCAGTTCATTCCACAGGGCTGGGGCTCCCACAGAGAAGGCCCTCCCCCTGGGTGTCGCCAGCCGACATAACTTGGCTGATGGCACCCTGAGGAGACCCTCTCTGTGGGAACGGACTGGTCGGTGGGAGGCTACTGGTGGCAGAAGACCTTGTGACTTATCACAATCTTATTCATTATGAGAAAAATATGTTGTTCTTTACTCATCATTTTTGGTATTTCCCGGTACCCTCCCGGTACCTGTTTTACTCATTGCACCTCCTGGAACCAATTAACAATGACTACAAAGGTATCACTGTATTAACAAAATATTGTCCAACAGGCCAGAAACACACATTGGGAGAAGCAAGCAGCCTTAGTCATTTTACAAACAGCACTTAAGATATGAGAAATGCAACTCTATTGCAAAAATATGATGTTGAGTAAATGTTAACCAACTAAATAAGTACACAGGCTGTATGCTGGGATGGCCATGTTGTACGAAGTATATATCCTTAAGTAACCATGTGACAGAAAGGGGTATAATTTAGGAAATGCAGCCATATTGGTTATTTTTTAAGACTCTTTTGTTATTTGTATAATCAAGCAAGATGTTGATTGCATCTTGCTTGATTATACAAATAATCAGTAATCACCTGCAAAGTCATGGAATCAATCATCAACCAATCCATTACCCTCCACCTAGAAACAAAAAAACATACTCTCTAATAAACAATTTGGTTTCAGAAAAAAATATCCTGTAATCTACAACTTCTATACTGCAAAAACCTATGGACTACAAATCTTGATCAGGGCAAAGCTATAGATGCAATTTACATAGGCTTCTGTAAAGGCTTTGATTCAGTGGTACATGACAAACTACTTCTAAAACTAAAATCCTACGGCATCTCCGGACCCCTCCATAATTGGATAACTGTGTTTCTGTCAAACAGACAACAAATGGTTAAAATAGGGAGCACCCTATCAAATCCTGCACCTGTTAATAGCGGTGTCCCCCAAGGCAGAGTTCTAGGACCAACACTCTTCATACTATACATAAATGATCTTTGTGATCATATTATAAGTATCTGCATTCTCTTCGCCATTGATGTTATCGGACATTAATACAATTGAGCGCATCTAGAAATATTTCACAAGAGGAGTCCTCCATTCCTCTGCTTGTAACAAAATACCCTATAACACCAGACTTGAAATTCTGGGTTTAGAAAATTTAGAACTACGCCGCCTTCGGTATGACCTAAGCATAGCTTATAAAATCAACTGCTACAATGTCCTACCTGTCAATGACTACTTCATCTTCAACCACAACAATACACGAGCACACAATAGATACAAACTTAAAGTAAACTGCTCCAGACTCGATTACAGAAAATATGATTACAGAAACAGAGTTACAGAGCACAAACGTGCCTATCATCCCTGTCCTAATGTTCCCTTTAATTGTATTCATTTTATGTATTCAATTCATGATTATACTTATATATATATTATCTAATATGTACTCGACAAAATTAAATAAATAAAAATAAATAAATAAATGCCCTTTGCCACAATTGGTGAAATGACAAAGAGAATCCTCAGAAAGGATTCATTTCTAAAATGAAATTATGTCTTAATGGCTCCAAGGATCTTCTATATTGTCTACTTGAAAGGATGTTTAATTGCTTCTTTGGAAGAACTGTGGAAGACTTCCATAACCAGAAGAACCTTGTATTTAAAAATTTGAAGTTCATTCTAACTGGAAATCATTCTTGCACTATAAAATGTGCATTCTTGCACATTATAAAAGAATGTATATCACAATGAAAAGTCTATCTTTTAATTTGATGGAAAATTAGATTTCCAGTATTGGTTCCATGCATTGCATTTATAGCTTTACTTGGTGATTTATATTATGTTAACTAGTTTTTTCCAATTTAAAACTTTAAATTAAATTAATTTTTTTCCAATTTAAAACTTCCAATTTTCAGACAGATATTTTACAATAACATGATTCATGGCATATTTATAAATAGTAGATATTTTACCGTTTGGTTATCAAGCAGTATCTTCTTACCTTTACTTTCTTTTTTTTTTTACTTCTCTTACGCTACTTTTGCTTATATATTTTTTTCTAAAAAGTGATATGGTATCTGGGTTAGTCATCCAATCATCACATCTTAATGAAATATTTCTAATGTGTTTGGAATGTAGTTTTCTCTGAGGCCCATGGTAATTTCTTTTAGTATCAAATCTGCATCTACTGACCAAGTCAAAGCAGAACCCTGAAAGATGTATCTAGTCTCCCCTTCTGGAAAAGCCTTAACCTTTGAGGCACATTAAGTTGCAAACCATTCTATATTCAAATATGCTATGAAAATTCAACCATCATCAGTCACCATTTCAGAATCATTTTTTTCTTCTGTTTTAACATAAATGAACCACTCAGTGAATATTGTATGTTCAAAGACAGAACACTTGTAGAAATATGTGTAAATAATGAATTACCATTTGAATATTCAGGGTCCAAAGAGCCTTTTCTGCCATGACTCTCACCCTCTGGAACATTGTTCTTCTTGAGAGAAAATCCACTTGTACTCTTAATTTACATGTAAAGAGTATCAAAACCTCACTCTGCTGATAGGCCTGGAGCCCCAATAGGGGTGTTCCATGCTGGAGGTGGTTAGTAGACTAGGGAGAAGATGCTGCCTCTGCCCCTTTGTATACTGATGATCTAATTTTAGTTAATTTTTAATTTTTACTCATTTGTATATTTGCTTTTATGATGTCAGTCACCCAGAGTAGTCTGACGATGAGATGAGTGGCATGTAAATTTAATTAATAAATAATTTTATCAACTCAAAAATAATAATAATGGAAGTTAATGCAGAATATTGTTGAACATGGTGGGCCAGATAATATTCTCTGCAGAAATATATCAGTGCAATTTCAAAGGCTGATACAGATCCCCATATTTTGTAGAAGCTATGACCGAGTAAGAGGTTAGATACCCATATTCTTTTCAGTATATGCTTTTTATATTGTAATAAAATGCCTATAGTTTTTAATATAATATTAAATATTGAAGAATGTTTTTTTTAAAAAAATGATATATTTTAATCTTTCCTGAAAATGTTTATATTTTTTCTTTTTTCTTAAGACCCAGAAAAATCTGGAGGATGAGGAAAAAGGCTGCATTCTCTTGTTATAGAATGACAATTATCTTATTCACCCTAACAAATTCAGTTCAAGTGAGCTTTTATATTGGGTTTTTAATTTATTATTATTCAGCTTTTTTTCCCCTACAAAATTAAGCTAGAATGATTTCATAAATGCAAAACAAAAACAAAACCCAGGATGGAAACACAACTTTGGTTAATTTATGCTTTACTGCTACCTTTGTAGAGAAATACAGGCCTTTCATCTATGTTCTGCATTTTTTTAAAATGATGCAGACATGTTTAGTAATTCTAACTCTGGGGATAAATCATAACTTCCTCAATGGCTTTAGTGTCTCTTTTTCTCATATGGAGATTCAGTGAACACTAATTTGATGGAGTATTAGGGAGATGGTGGGGAAATGGAGAGTCTCTTCTACCCAGCAGTCCTTATAACTGCATTTACTGCATCATCATCTTCGTTTAACAACCCCATCAGCCCTTGTGAGATTGGAGTCTGGGCAACTGAATGGAGTGTTAGCAGAGTGTTTATTGGCCGGATGCCCTTCCTGATGCCAATGTGGAGAGTGGTTCAGCAAATATATTCTCATTGTGTCCAGAGAGAGAAATATCTGCCTCTACCTAGAATTGAACTCACAGCTTCCTGATTGTGAGGCGAGAGCTCCACCTCTAAGCCACCACACCATTCCTAGCTGCATTTACTGCATGATGCTAATTAAATGAAGCTGACTTTATAATAGGGGTGTTTGGTGGGTAGAAAACTGTTATAATACTTGTATCTGTTACACAGGGAATGTCACAGGTTGCAATTTTTAGGAAGCTGAGTGTTACTAAAATTTGCCACTTTACATAGTGTTGCTATTTGAGGTCCTGCTTCTAAAACTCCAACATTCCCAGAAATCATGTAACCTCTTATATTTTTTAAATCCCCCTTGATAGAAATCTCTCTTCTAATCAGTGCAAATGTTTTGCGTTGGTTTTTTATTTTAGGGTAATCATGTTCACAAGTCACTTTGAGAAAAGAGTCATTGGATGCCTGTAATTCCTGAAAGAACTTTCTGAACATTGAAGCAGTAGGTAAAAATAAAGTAAATTATTCACCATGGTTTGATATTGGTGCCAAAACTACCTGGTTAAACATGGGGGGCCAGATTATTTCCTCTGCATAAAGAGTAAGAAGATTTTCAGAGGGAGTCACTGGAACTATGGTTCCAATTTTGATACGATGAAATGATTGGTTGGGGAAGGTGACCCAGTTGATAACATCAAATCCAGTAGGTAGCTCTCCTCTTTCGTCAAAGTAAACCATTTCTCCAGCACTGTTATTAAATGAAACAGCTTTCAGATACCAATGGAACTAAAAGGAAATCATTAAAAGAAATTTATAGCAATTGGAAGCAATGAACAAGTATGAATGAAGGATCTTTCATAAATTAGATGTTATCCTTTTAAGGCAAACCAATCAGCAAATATAATATGAGGAATACATGCAAGAATTTGCTTCTAAGAATTAGTCTCTATCTTCTTTCCTGGGAATAAATTGGCATTTACTTTCTCTTAACAGTCCTTCTCATGACTTTTGCATCCTTTCTAAAAAGCATTTAAGTATTTACAATTCTGACATATCACTTTTGAGTTAGTTCAACTTCAGAATATTCTTATTAGCTATACAACTCCAAAATACTAGCTGAATATTTACATGACTGGCCCTTATAAAAATATATAATATATTTTCATTCACGTCATTTTTACCTGCCACGACTGTTGACTGAGTTCCCAAATATTTCCTCTTTTTCTTCTCTTAGATGAAAGAATGGCTTGTAGAGCATGGGCCACTGCATAGACAGCATTGTAAATGCTATAACTTTGTCCAGTAATACTAGATTCAATCACAGATTCAGGAAGGGTCTCCAGTGACTCCTCACCAGTGCATTGATTGTCACTGTCCTCATCTAACCCAGCATTTGGGAAAGAACATTCAAATGCATCTTCCCAAAACACTCTTGTCAAACTGTCCTCTTCTTCTGAAGAAGGCTTTCTCATCTGAATAAATTTCTTAAACCCTAATATTTCCTTTGAGGAAATTGCCAACGATAGGGCACCATGGATGAAATCCAGTCCCCTGTATCTTTGAAAGCGGACTGATGTGAATTCCATCTGTGCTGGCATGACCCAAACTTTATCTTTTCTCTTCATTGGCACTTCTTCATATTCTGAACCAAATGGCAACATTCTAAGAAAAGGCATGTCGTCATTTTCACCATAAGTGATTACAACATTGGCAGTACTTCTCATAATAGCCTTATAGAGCAAAACATAACAATTAAGTTGAATTTCAATATCGTTGATAACAGATTCCATTGGCATTTCTTCCATGAAATCAAAGCAGATGCCTTTCTTAGAAAATATATCAAGCTTATTCTGTATGAAACTCTTTCCCTTTTTAGGGTTTTGGACAATGAGCCCAATCCATTTCCACTGGAAGTGAAGCAACAATTGGACCAGCCCCATAATTTGAAGGTCTTCATTTGGAAATAACTGATGGAAGAAAGCAGCTTGTATGTTGTCATCTATCTCTGCAGTTGAACCATATATGAGCTAGGAAAAAAGAAGAAATTAGAGTATATACTTTCAAATCACTTATGTCTATTTTAAGGATATTATTTAAATATCAATGTTTTCCAGGCATGGGCAGAGTTGACTACCATTTACATATTCCAATATAATTTCTATTATAATTGTTTAGGTTTTTTTTAAATAAACAAAGCTCTAGGAATGTCAGAACTTCAAGAATAAGTAGGAACCTCTGGATTATGCTATGTTTACACATGTTTCCATGACATGATTTACCCTGTAGATTAGGTATACATAACTTTCTAGCATTTTGAATCATTCCTCTCTGTCCCACCCTTGATGAAATATATTTTGATGTTTAGCTTGATTGTGATTTTAACTATGTGAGGCAATGTTATCCCTTTGTTTTGAATGTTTCTGAAACTAATAGATTCATAAATATAAAATTTGGAATAGAAATTAAACTAAATCAAGCAAGAAATACTGTATTTAAATTTGACTCCTTTCTTTATGGGATGGTTCTTACCTGTGGGATTTTATATATACTCAAAATGTTTGACATGAACTGACCAATGTGAGCATTATGTCCTGCAATCACAGATATTACACTGTCCTTGAGGTCACATTTGTAGTTTGGGATGAACCTTTCCTTCGTAGAGAGAAGCTCCATGGAAGCCAGATAGATCCATCTTCCCATGAAATAGCTATTGGAGATATGGATACCGAGGGTGATGTTTGGCAAGATCCTGGAATTCTCATTGATTTCTTTGACTGCAAATTCCAAAGCCAAGATGTGCTGGTAGTTGTGCATATAATATCTGAAATTAAATTTTACAACATCTGTTGCCAAATCTGGAATTGGCTGCATTCTAATTGTATCACACAAGTTTAGATTTTTCAGGCCATATGCACTGATACAGGTTGATGCACTAGCATCAAAGAAACCATTTGTTTAAAATATTCAGGAAAGAGGTCTAAGCAATATAACAATCCATAAGCATTCAGGCAGTCCAATTACAAAATTCAATAAACATCAATAATTAGTGGGGGGTTTTCTTAATTTGGAAGACTATATTTAATTTTACTTCATACCCTAATTTTCTACTTTACTTATTCAATACACTGGAAATTTCTGAGAAATATTTGATATAATATCTGCATGTAGAACTAACTGCAATCATGGACACCTTAACATATCGCTGGTATGAAGCAATGCTCTGCAGGCATTTATTTCATGTGTACTTCATCAAGTCATAGAGATATGAAAAAAGTGTATTAAAATTTAACTGATAACCTCTAGAATGGTACCAAAGCCAAAGAAATAACCACATATTGGAAAATAACTTATGTAACAGATGGAAATTGAACCAATATTATTTAGAAATAATAGTGCAGGATAGGCAATATAACATTCACCCTCCATCCTAATTCAATCATGTCACAGGCTTTAACTATTTTCTGTATTTGCATTACTGAAAAAAAGGAATTCCATACATTAAATCACCAAACAATTCAACTGATGGACTTATTCTGAATGTTACTTCATCAGATATCATGCAAATTTGAGACGAAATGCCTGCAATGACTAAATCTTCTGAATGATATTGCTTGTGCTTAATAAAAGGCTGATTTCCTACAGAACATTTAGCAAGGGTTGTATAAGCTTCTACAAAGAAGGACAATATTGCTACAGATGCAAAGAATAATATCATTTTGTACAGCAATTTATCTCTCAGCCATCTGTTCACTCCATGAGTATTAGGCATTTGAAATAGGACAGCCTGAGATACAGTGTTCCATGAGGCTGCTGTAAAGTAGAGGTTTCCTTTTTAAAAAAATCAGAATGACAGGACTTTGTCCTCTAGCTGTAGCTTTGGAGAAAAAAGAATATTGCATCTTTATTGTTGTGGAAATACATTACTTTTAGTATTTTCTGTAACTCCTTAGAGATTGAAAATAAGAATGAATTATCATGATTGTAGAGAACTAAACATGCTCAGGTGAACAAACCAACTTGTGATACACAGAGTATTGTAACCTGCAATTAAGGACAAAATAATCACGAGGGGGTACAGAGAGAACTAAATGAGAAATGTAAAAAGTTTTGTTCTCCAGGATCTGCAGTTGGCTTCCAACTGAGAAAACAGCTGAATTCAAATGGAAATTTCAGTCATCAATTAAACAATAAAGTAAATCAAATCAAATTGCATTAAATGAAACTTGGATCTCGCTGTTAAGAAGCATCTTTCTCTTCAGATATTCCTTCCTTCCTTCCTTCCTTCCTTCCTTCCTTCCTTCCTTCCTTCCTTCCTTCCTTCCTTCCTTCCTTCCTTGAGAGACCCATATACTTTATGTATATATACATACACATGAATATAAATATACTCATTATGTATATACATACACATAAATATAAATGTACTATACATACATAGATCTTTTCCAAACTTTGCTGTTTCATTAAAAGAGAATATATGTAGCTAAAGGTTGAACTGTCTGGACCTTAGTGCTCTCTGAGCTTGGTTGTTTTCCTGCAGATTTTTTATTGGAATAGTAGATAACATCATCTGTACTCCAAAGGAGTAGGGTTTGCTCTCATTGTACATAGTGGCTTGCCCTGTCAGTGAGACCTTCGTGGCTCCTTGATTAGGCTGTTTTTTACTGTTAGCTTGTTTGACTACTTTATTAGTTTCTTGATTGGACTTGTTTACTTGGTTATTGGTCTAGCATTAATCATTCTGTTGATTGCTGGTGAGGAGGTATTTTGAACTTTTTGTTTTCTTTTTGGTTTTTGATTGTCTCTTTTGAAAGATATAGAGTTATTGTTGTTACCTCTATATGCATTTTTGGACTTGCTTGGTCTCTGATTCTTAGTTGAAACTAGGCATTTCCATCATGTCTTCTGATTATGATTACTGGTTGGTGTTCATGGATCTGCTCTACTAACTTTCTGACTTTTGTCCTACACAGGGCCTCTTACAGTCCTTACACTATATGTTGTATAAACTATATGGTTTATTTCTATTCTGGGACAGCTGCGTCTTTTGATTTACTTTGGATAAATTCATGTGGTTTGCACTTTGCTGTATATTATTTACTATAGTAAGTAATTTTAAGTTGTATTAGTTATTTGTGTTATGAAATTTACATTGATAAGCAGCTAATATTATGGAAATGTCAAGACTGCTGAAAGATTTCAATCCCTAATCCTAGAAATACTTATACATATATCCTCTTTTTATTTTCTCAATTCTGTTTTAGAAGTTTTTATATTGCCAAACGATTTACCATCATTTATATGAGTTACA
Organism: Pituophis catenifer annectens; assembly: GCF_029215685.1. Classification (NCBI taxonomy): domain Eukaryota; kingdom Metazoa; phylum Chordata; class Lepidosauria; order Squamata; family Colubridae; genus Pituophis; species Pituophis catenifer. Next base: position 18,851,782 of record NW_027256895.1, on the reverse strand, counting down.
TCTTTTTTTTCTCTTTTCTTATGTCTTTGGGTTATTAATTTTTTTAATGGTAGTACAAAATGGCAAAAACCAGGTTCACATTTTATTTTTCACATTTCTCCTTTCCCTTCATTTTTTTCATTAGCTTTTACCTCCTGGTTTTCCTATGGGTCTCTCTTTTCTATGACAAACTTAAATTCTTACAGCAGCTATGTTATATTTCTCTATTTCTCACAAAATAGCCCCCAATCTGATGTGTAAAGACACCATTTTATAAGGACTACATTCCATATTTTATTCCTGCACACTTGTTTTCAATCAATTTTATAAAATGGACAGCAATTTCTTAAGGAGACATTGAGATTTCTATCACAATTTGGAAACTTTATAGCATACTGGATCAAAAGAGTCAGTTTTGTTTCTTTACCAACTGTTCTTTTCTGTTCAGATCAGACCTCAGAACAATAATGTAGCATTTTGGGGCAAAAATGCAGCCCAGCAAACCAGCTGCAGAAGCCAAAATAGAGAAGATCTCCACAGCCACCATGTACTTCCCCTTACTGCTGAGATAGGTGGGAACAAATGATATCCAGACACTGCAAAAGACCAACATGCTGAAGGTGATAAATTTGGCTTCATTGAAACTATCAGGTAGCTTCCTAGCAAAGAAAGCCACTGTAAAACTGATAGCAGTCAAAAAACCCATAAAACCAAGGACACTATAAAACATGAAGGTTGAACCTTCATTACATTCTAGGACAATTTCTTTAGCCATAGAGTGCATGTCTGAATCTGGGAATGGGGGAGAAATTGTCAGCCATATACTACTGATGGTGACTTGCACTAGGGAGCAAGAAAGAACGATAACATTGGCCAGCCTTTTCCCCACCCATTTCCTCATTTTGGAGCCTGGTTTGGTGGCCATGAAAGCAAGGACCACTATGATTGTTTTGGCCAATATACAAGAAAGGGCTACAGAAAAGATAATGCCAAAAGTCGTTTGTCGCATGAGACACTTTACTTGATCAGGTTCCTCAATGAAAAGCAAAGTGCAAAGGAAGGAGAGCAGGAGAGCAATGAGAAGAATGTAGGTGAGGTTTCTTTTTTTTCCTTTTTTTTAAATTTTTAAACTTTTATTAATTTAAGAAACGACATAATACATTTATAAATGCAAGTAAAACAATTTACAACAAGCATCATATTAATGACATCTATCTATAATATCTGAATTGTTACAATATCAATTTCCTATATTCTTCAATATACAATATTTCTCTCACCTTATATAATGATATTATTTTATTGATATCTCGTGTCTCTTTCTTAAATTTCATTTGATGTAAAAATTTATTTTACTCTATTGATATCTTTTCTTTTATTTAATTTTTCTTTCTTTCTTCTCTTTTTTTTTTCACTTCCCTCTAACCATTTATACCATTTTTGCCAGACTAGATAATATTCAGATTCTTCCTTTTCTTGGATCTCCTTGGTAAGTCTATCCATCTCAGCGCATTCCATAATTTTGGATATTAATTTCTTTTGAGTCGGGACCTCTTCTTGTTTCCAATTTTGTGCATATATAATTCTTGCTGCAGTCAAAATGTGTGTTATTAAATATATTATTTCTTTTTCATATTTGCTTGTAGGTATTCCTAATAAGTAAGTTTCTGGTTTTAATGGCACCTTTTGAGTTATTATTTGTTCCAGTTGCATTTTTATATTGTTCCAGAATTTTTTAGCTTTGGGACATGACCACCATATATGATAGTATGTCCCTTTATGTGCTTTACATTTCCAACAGAGTGGAGATGTGCCGGGAAACATTTTAGAAATTCGCGGTGGTAGATGCCACCTATAGAACAATTTATAAGCATTTTCTTTGTATGGTACAGATAATGTTAATTTATTAATACTTTTCCACAATTTTTCCCACTTATTTAATTCTATTGCATACCCAAAATTCGTCGCCCATGTGATCATATTCTCTTTAACTACTTCCTCTGCTACTTTATATTCTAATAGAAAATTATAAATTTTGGTTATTAATTTCTCATTGGGGCCTAATAAAATTTTATCCAACTGATTTAGTTCCATTTGAATTCCAGTTTTTTCCATATCAGATTTATATCTGGATTTTAATTGCAAATATGACCACCACTCTATTTCCACATTTTGCATTCTCAATTCTTCTCTTGTTTTTAATTTTCCTTCTTCATTTAAGATGTCCTGATATGTTTTTAATTTATTTGTATCTATTGTATTTGGATAAATATATGCTTCCATTATGGAAGTCCACCTAGGAATCCTATCATAGTGATATTTTCTGATTTCATTCCATATTTTAAGCAAGTTGTCTCTTACAATATGTCTGTGAAATTGTTCTTGTTTTGTAATTTTCTCTCCCCAAAGATATGCATGCCATCCCCTTGTTAAGTCAAAACCTTCCAATATTAATGTTCTTATATTTTTGAGTTCGATCCAATCTTTTATCCATATTAACGCTGAGGCTTAGTAATAACTCTGCCAATCAGGGAGTCCCATTCCCCCCCCCCCTCTTGTCTTGTAGATGTTTTAATTTGATTCTTGCTTTTTTTCCCTGCCAAATAAATTTTAATATCATTCTGTCTAAATCTTTAAAATATGTTCTTCCTGGGTTTACTGGTATTACCCTAAATAAGTATAACACTCTTGGCAGAATATTCATTTTAATGGTAGCAATTTTGCCTAAAAGAGACAATTGGAGTTTTGCCCATCTTTCCAAATCCTTTTCTATTTGTTTAGCCAATTTAATATAATTGTCTTCCTTCAACGTTGATATTTTGTTTGTAATCCATACTCCTAAGTATTTAACTTTCTTTGCTGTTTCTATCCCTAATATATTTTCCAATTCTTCTTCTTGATGCTTGTTAAGATTCTTTGTTAAAATTTTAGTTTTTTGTTTATTAATTTTCAATCCCGCTACTTCTCCATATTGTTGTACTTTTATCATTAATTTTGGTCCAGATTGTATGTAGGTGAGGTTTCTATTCTTGGCTTTGACAATGGGAGTATCTCGGTGTTTAATGAAGATATGCAGCACCAAATCTGAGATGAAAGAGAAGAAGAAAGCAGTAGTTGTCAGGCTAACTCCCAGAGTTTCATCATAAGACAAAAATATGATGTGTTTTGGAATGCAAAGATTGTGAGGTTCGTTCATATATTCATATTCTGAACACGGGAAACAGTCATCAGCATCTGAAAAAGAAATTATAGCACTCATATTTATAACTGTTTTGATCGAATGGGAGGAAAGATGACTAATGAAACTTTCTAAGCTAAGTGTTTTCAGTTTGTTCTGATAGAGTGTGATCAAGGAGATTTAATATGCCTGTCATCAACATTTGTATGATAAATAGATGTTGAGACTCTAGAAAGAGTGCAGAGAAGAGCAACAAAGATTATTAGGCGACTCAATGCTAAAACATATAAAGATCAGCTACTAGAACTGAGTATGTCTAGTTTGATGAAAAGAAGGACTAAGAGTGACATGATAACAGTGTTCCAATATCTCAGGGGCCGCCACAAAGATGAGGGAGTCAAGTTGTTATGTATGTATCTATTTTGTGCGGGAAATTCAAATGCAACAAATGCTTGTGATTGGTTAACGGGTATTTCAGAACTGTATATAAGGAGGACTGTTGCCTGTGGTTCTTTGCTGAAGTCTCACCCTGAATTAAAGAGCTGTTGTCACTAGCTTGCTTGTGCCTCTCGTTATTCCCGCGCTACAACATTGGCGACGAAGGTGGGATTGAGGCCACAAGAAGCAAATCAAAAAGAGCTCTGAGTTTCAGCCAGGGTGACTAGCGGTCTATGGAGACATACTGCGATGTCTGCCTACGTTCCACCAAAACCCTTCGATCCGACCCGAGAGAAGTAGGGGTCGTATCTGACCAGGTTCGAGTGTTCCCTGGAAGCAAGTGAGATGCAAGGGCTATCTGCGAATCGAAAAAGAGCCCTCTTCTTGAGCCACTGCGGGCCAGACGTTTTCGAGATGGCCGAGTCCCTCTGCGAGCCAAATCCAGTCCAGATGGTCCCCTGGGACATCCTACAAGCAAACCCGAGAGCCCACTACACTCCTGTTCCTTCGAAGTTTGTACAGCGCTATGAGCTCCGGCAACGAGTACAAAGAGAAGGAGAATCGGTCAGTGCATATGTGGCTGCCCTTCGAAAAGCCACACCGCATTGCAACTACCGGGATCTAGACGACGTGCTACTCGAGCAGTTGATTTGTGGCATGAGAGACACTTGATTACAGGGGCGCCTTCTAGCAAAGCCAGATTTAACGTTAGCCAGTGCGCTCGATGAAGCCAGAGCACACGAAGCGTCCACTAAGGCTTCTGAAGCACTACAACGGCCACAGCCAAGCAAAGATGGCCCGAAGTCAGCCCCCGTTCACAGAGAGGAGGCGCGAACCAGTACAGAGGAAGAGTCAGATGAGGACGTTTTCCACACGGATAAGAAAAAGCGAGCAAAGTCGCCGCCACAAGAACTGTTTGAGTTGCGGCGGAAATCACGAGAGACAGTCCTGCAAATACAGAGACGCCATTTGCAGGTGCTGTGAAAAGAAGGGCCATCTGGCTAGAGTCTGTAGAGCTCAATTTCTGCAAAATAACAAGTCACGTGACTATTCCAACCAACCAGAACCGACACGTTCAAACCAGCCAACCAGAGATGGTGGTGCGAGAAAACGGCGCGAGAATCAAAAGCGAGAAACCTACAGCACGAGAATCGGCCAAGCCAGCACGTCTGCAGTGGAAAAAGTCTACATGAGAGTAGAAATTGAAGGGAGACCATGCGACATGGAAATTGACACCAGGTCTACCCTGTCAATCATGTCCTGGGCTACACTTAAATCGCTTCTACCGAAGTTCCAGAAAAACCAGCTGTCACGGCAACGAGTTCGCCTCCTCGACTACCAAGGAAACCACACCCTGGTCTCTGATAACAGGCCCCAATTCACAGCAACTCAATTTGAAAGCTATCTGGCCGAGTTAGGCATACGACACACATTATCTGCTCCTTTCCATCCAGCTTCGAATGGCCTTGTAGAGAGATTCATACGAACGACCAAAGAAGCACTGTCCCGACTCGATGTGGGAGACTGGCAAGCTAGGATTGATCAATTCTTACCAATACAACATGCAACCCCATGCACTGCCACAGGGCGCAGCCCAACAGAGCTCTTAATGGGCCGTAAACTCAGGTGCACCCTCGACCGCTTACACCCAAACTACTCCACAGATAATTTTAAGGGGGAAGAGGGAGGATTGAGACAATTCCAAATCGGGACCCCGGTATTTGCTAGGAATTAGGCCAGTAGCCCACTATGGCTCGGGGGAATTATTGTAGGGATCACCGGTCCAAAATCATACACAGTGGACGTAGGGCAAGGTAAAATTTGGAGAAGGCACATAGATCAATTACGCAAACGTTTGAATTGTGAAGCCTGTGAAAATTCCAATACTGTAAAACCTAACTTCCAAAGTTTCCCCGAAACAGCTATCTCAAGCCCGAGTAAACCGGAATACTTATTGGGTAAGCCTGAGTTCCAGTGCCGCCCCTGCGAGTCGACACTCCCAGCCGGGGATGGCCACGCCTCTGGAGAAATCCAGGAGGTTCCATTGGCGGAGCCAGGAGAGACGGGAGGTCCCTCTGACCGGCTCGACATCTCTCCAGCAACTGAACTGCGCAGGTCAACCAGAGTAAAGTCACGCCCTGGTCACCTGCATGATTTTGTATGTAAATATGTGAATAGATAGGATAAGTGCCTTCTGGGAATGGAGAGGTGTTATGTATGTATCTATTTTGTGCGGAAATTCAAATGCAACAAATGCTTGTGATTGGTTAACGGGTATTTCAGAACTGTATATAAGGAGGGCTGTTGCCTGTGGTTCTTTGCTGAATCTCACCCTGAATTAAAGAGCTGTTGTCACTAGCTTGCTTGTGCCTCTCGTTATTCCCGCGCTACAACATAAGCTATTCTCTAAACCATCTTAAATCAGGACAAGAAGCAATGGATGGAAATTAATCAAGAAGAAAAGTAACCTAGAACTAAGGAGAAATTTCCAGACAGTGATAACAATTAATCCAGTAGGTGTTCAGACATTGGAGTTTTTAAGAAGATATTAGACATCCAGTTGTCTGAAAAGGTATAAGGTTGCCTTCTTGAGTAGAGAGTAGAAATAGAAGGCCTCCAAGGACCACTCAAACTCTATTATTCTGTTATGATGATGTATTATTTCTGACAGCTGTGCTGCATAAAACAAAAAGAAATTCTGATGGGTTTAATCTAGAAAACATCTATTGTCCTGTACTAGGGAGTTCTGGAACTGAAAGAAAGTCCCAAAGGTTATGTTATTCTACTTTACTAAGGTATCTAAAAACCTGTAAACTGTCCAGATTCACTTAATTTATTATTTATTTATTTATTTATTTATTTATTTATTTATTTATTAAATTTCTATACTGCCCTTCTCCAAATAGGACTCAGGGTGGTGCACAGCCAAAGTAAAAACAGAGCATACAAAATTTAAAAAAAACAGTATTAAAATAATTAAATATTTTGGCCATAAATTAAAACAACCCAATTTAAAATCAATTTAAAATTTAGCTCAAGCCAGCCCAGCTAGTTGAAATAAATAGGTTTTCAGGGCCCGACGAAAAATCCGGAGGTCTGTTATTGTACGTAACTCTGGGGGAAGGTTGTTCCAGAGGGTGGGCGCCGTCACAGAGAAGGCTCTCCCCCTGGGGGTCACCAGCCGACATTGTCTGGCGGACGGCACCCTGAGGATGCCCATTCTGTGCGAGCGTACTGGCCGGTGGGAGGCTATTGGTGGCAGAAGGCGGTCTCGTAAGTACCCCGGCCCTAAGCCATGGAGCACTTTAAAGGTGGTCATCAACACCTTGAAGCGCACCCGGAAGACCACCGGGAGCCAGTGCAGCTCACGCAGGAGAGGTGTCACATGGGAGCGCCTCGTCGCCCCCATAATCCCCCGCGCGGCCGTGTTCTGGACCAGCTGGAGCCTCCGGGTGCACCCCAGGGGGAGCCCATGTAGAGAGCGTTGCAGTAGTCCAGGCGGGAAGTGACTAGTGCCTGAGTGACTGTGCGTAGAGAGTCCCAATCTAGAAAGGGGCGCAACTGGCATATCAGGCGGACCTGATAAAAAGCCCCCCTGGCCACAGCCGTCAAATGATCTTCTAAAGACAGCCGTGCGTCCAGGAGGACGCCCAAGTTGCGAGCCCTCTCCGTGGGGGCGAGTAATTCACCCCCAATAGCCAGCGATGGCATCAGCTGGCTATATCGGGATGCTGGAAGCCACAGCCACTCGTTCTTGGAGGGGTTGAGTCGGAGCCTGTTCCTCCCCATCCAGGCCCGCACGGCCTCCAGGCACTGGGACATCACTTCAAAGGCATCGTTGGGGTGGCCTGGGGTGGAGATGTACAGTTGGGTGTCATCAGCGTACTGATGGAACACCCCGAAGCCACGGATGATCTCACCCAGGGGCTTTACATAAATGTTGAACAGAAGGGGCAAGAGGACCGACCCTTGTGGCACCCCGCAAGCAAGGTGCCTTGGGGTCGACCGCTGCCCCCCATCAACACAGATTGCGACCGGTCAGAGAGGTAGGAGGAGAACCACCGCATAATGGTGCCCCCCCACCCCCAACCCCGCCAACCGGTGCAACATGATACCATGGTCGATGGTATCAAAAGCCGCTGAGAGGTCTAACAGGACCAGGATAGAGGAGCAACCCCTATCCCGAGCCCTCCAGAGATCATCCACCAACGCGACCAATGCCGTTTCCATGCTGTGCCCAGGCCGGAAGCTGGACTGGAGCGGGTCTAGATAGACAGCTTAATCCAGGTACCGGGGAAGCTGTTGCGCCACCACAATCTCAACAACCTTCGCAACGAAGCGAAGGTTGGAGACTGGACGATAGTTAGCCAAAACAGCTGGATCCAGAGAGGGCTTCTTGAGGAGGGGCCTCACAACTGCTTCTTTCAAAGCGGCCGGCAGGACCCCCTCACTCAAAGAAGCGTTAACAATCTTCTGGAGCCAGCCTCGTGTCACCTCCCGAGAAGCCAGTACCAACCAGGAGGGACACGGGTCCAATAAACATGTGGTCGCGTTCAGTCATCCCAGGACCCTGTCCATGTCCTCGGGAGCCACAGGATCGAACTCCCCCCAGATAACACTCTCAAGACCTGCCTCAGTCATCCCGTCCGGACATACCCAGTCAGAGGCCAGCCCTTCCCGAATCTGAGCGATTTTGTCATACAGATACTGCACAAAGTCCTCAGCTCGGCCCTGCAAGGGGTCATCCCGCGCTTCCAGATGGAGGAGGGAGTGGGTCACCCTAAACAGGGCAGCCGGGCGATTATCTGATGATGCAATAAGAGCGGCAAAATAGCTAGATTTCGCCGCTTTTATCGCCACTAGGTAGGTCTTAATATGAGACCTCACCAGTGTTCGGTCGGATTCGGAGCGGCTGGTCCTCCAACTACTCTCCAGGCGTCTTTTCCAGCGCTTCATCTCCCTGAGCTCCTCGGAGAACCAAGGAGCTAGGTGAGTTCAGTGCTGGGTCAGAGGCCGCAAAGGCACGACACGGTCCAAGGCCCGGCAGCCGCACTCTCCCAGGCGGCCACCAGGTCCTCAGCCGAGTCATGAGCCAGAGTCTCAGGAAATTGCCCAAGCTCCATCTGGAACCTATCAGAGTCCATCAGGCGCCTGGGGTGGAACCACCTGGTCGGTCCCGCCTCCCTGCGGCGGGGTGCAGCGGTTAGAAAGTCCAGTCAAAGGAGTGAGTGGTCAGACCATGACAAGGGTTCGATTACTATATCCCCTGTATCAAGGCCACTCGACCACTGACCAGAGACAAAAACTAAGTCCAGAGTGTGTCCACCCGTGTGAGTGGGGTCATGAATTAACTGAGTAAGGTCCATGGCCGTCATGGAAGCCATGAACTCTCGAGCCACCTCAGACGTTTCACCGACAGATGGCAGGTTGAAATCCCCCATGACTAGAAGTCGGGGGGTACCAACCGCCACCTCAGCTATGACGTTGAGCAGCTCGAGCAGGGCCGTTGCCACGCGGCAGGGAGCCAGGTACATGATCAACAAGCCCATCTGTACTCCACGACCCCACCTCACAAAAAGGGACTCACATCCGGCTATCTGTGGAACAGTGGTCTCCCTCGGATCAAGACTTTCCTTTATAATAACCGCCACCCCCCCCGCCCCTGCCCTGAGCTCTCGGCTGATGGAATGCTCGGAAACCTGGTGGGCACATATCCACGAGGGGAACCCCCCCCTCATGGCCCAACCAGGTCTCCATAATACCTGCCAGGTCCGCTCCCCCCTCCTGAATAAGATCGCAAATGAGGGGGGCTTTATTTACCACGGACCTGGCATTGCACGACAGCAGCCGAAGGCTCGGGCCCTGAGAGTCTGAACAGCCTGGGATACGAGAAGGGCTATGGGGACCGGGGCGCGCCACTGCTCGAAGATAGCGAGTGTGCGCCCCCACCACATGATGCGGCCCCCTGCTCCCGCCATATCTGCCCCTCCCACTCAACACATTGATAGAAAAGCCCTAGACAGAATGGACTCTGAAGTCCCCCTTACCCCCGGAATCCGCACCCTCCGTGGCCCCACTGACAGCTGGGCCTGACCCCTCCCCCCATGGGTTAACCCCCAAACCCACACAACCCTCCCACCCCTTAAAATCCCTTAAAAATCTATCAAAAAGTTTCCCTAAAAAACCCCTTAATCCCCTTTTTGCAGCATGCCACCTCTCGGGGTGCCAAAGCCCGTCATAAAGGTAGGCCCTTGATAAAGTGGAGGGCCACACCTGCGAGAGGGGGGAGTCTCGCAGAATAAGAAGTTCTGTTGGTGAATACATCTAATCAGTCAGTTAATTAATTAATCTGGGGGAAGTCCACGTCCTGGGGGTAATCAAGATAGTCCAAAGTCTGGGGAGGGATATTCAATCAATTCCAAGTCAATAAATTCAATAAATTCAATAAATTCCACTGCTCTCTCACAGCAGTGGATGGAGTCTTAAGCCGCTTCGAGCGGTGTTGACACCAGCTGCCCTCTCACGAAAGCTGGGAAGGACCAGAAACCGCAGTCATCGTCCGGCTCCATACAAGGCTTGAAATCTGGAATATCTCGCTCTACAACTGGGGGGCATTAATAACAGCCACCAATCTACAGGTCCGCGGGCCAGGAGAAGCCTCCGATGGTTCTGGCGGCTGCACCTTAGGCAAATCAGGAGGCGAATCAGGAGGCTATAGATGTCCATGGGAGGCAAATATCATCATATTGTTCAGAGGAACCTCCAGATGATAAGTGGCCTCACAGAGGCTAACAGACCACATGGGGCATAAGAGCTTGGCCCCAGGTCTTTTCCAACCATCAGAACCAGCAATGTTTCTAGCTCGCCCCCATCCACATAAGGGAAGGGGGGAACCTCAGGGAGAACCAGGAAGAGGCCCCCTCCAAGTAAGCCTCCCATCTAAGTTGTAATAGCAGTTCCAAGGGACTGACATTAATAGTATATCGTGGTCAGAGGCTCCTCGCTCTCCCTAAGCAAGTTCCTCCTCCTTTTCGCCCCCTCTGGTGTCATCCCTCACAGCCGCTCGTCCTAGTATTGTAGCAAGTGCCAGCCCAACGATCCCAGCTCTCCGAAAAAATCTCCATCCATCGCTGGGAAGCCCCTGCCATCCCCTCGGAGCTCCGGGGAGAGACTACATCGCCGATGCCGCCACCACCCACTCCACCAGTCCGGCAGCCGCGGGGAGACACCGAAGCCGCTCTCCCTGCTCGTAAAACTGCAGCGCAGCCGCCTCCGTCCCCTCTTAATTCAGATGATGGTATAGAAATGTGGTGAATACATAAATAAATAATCTAAATTTAAATTATTTTTTGTTTCCAAAAATACACAATCAGGAAATTAGACTAGCTTAACTAACTGAGATCTCTCCTTTACCATTTATTTTAATTTTTTCCGAACTGCAACTCCCAAAGTTATAGTATGTTCATTCCACCCAATCTTGAAATCTCTTTACTTTCATAGAAACCATAGAAGAAAAGATTTATTTTTATGGTCTGGTTTATCTTTCTCAAAGTAAAAAAGATGTCATGATATTTGAATAGACTCCCAAGTAATCAACATCTCTCCAGAATTATTGTCAAATGAATTATGGACAAATTTGTAAAGAGATGGTAAACTACTGTTTATAATTAAAGAGTAATATAAGGCATTGCACAAAATACATAGCAATAGATCTCTGCTTTAGATCTCTTACCTGTCTTGTTTGAAATTTTACCTTCTGGGCATTTAAGGCAATCATAGCAGCAATAGAGGTTTCCTTCTATTTTTATTTTGCTGCAACCTGATAAGCATGGGGGATTGCACTTAGAAAAGGGCTGAACCTATTAAAAAGGAAAACTGAGAAATTATTACTTAACCTTTCAGGAATTCTTGCATCTGAAGAATTGGATTTGACTAGTATTTAAGTGGTACCTTGGAATTCAGTTGCTTTGAAACTCATTGAATTCATCGCTTGATACTCAATGAAGATCCTAGAACTTGTTGATATCAGCTACCTTGTGACTCACAACCTTATTCCATATGAGAACAATTTGTTTGGTACTCATCATTTTTGGTACTCGTTGTGCCTTTTGGAACCAATTAACAATGACTACCGAGGTACCACTGTAGTAACAAAGTACTGTCAAACACGCCAGAAAGACACATTGGGAGAAGGAAGCAGCCTTAATCATCTTACAAACAACACTTAAGATATGGAAAATGCAACTCTATTATAAAAATATGATGTTGGGTAAATGTTTACCAATTAAATAAGTTCACTGGTTGTATACTGGATTGGCCGTCTTGTATGAAGCGTACATCCTTAAGTAACCATGTGACAGGAAGTGGTATAATTTAGGAAGTGCAGCCATATTTAATTTAATTTAATTTAATTTAATTTAATTTAATTTAATTTAATTTAATTTAATTTAATTTAATTTAATTTAATTTAATTTAATTTAATTTAATTTAATTTAATTTAATTTAATTTAATTTAATTTAATTTAATTTAATTTAATTTAATTTAATTTAATTTCCAATTTATATACCGCCCTTCTCCCTGAGAGGACCGATCCCTGCGGCACTCCACAAATGAGAGGCCTCGAGGTCGACCTCTGCCCCCCTGCCAACACAAACTGCGACCGGTCGGAGAGAAAGGAGGAGAACCACCGCAACACAGTGCCTCCCACCCCCAACTCTTCCAGCCGGTGCAGCATGATACCATGGTCGATGGTATCAAAAGCCGCTGAGAGATCTAATAGGACCAGAACAGAGGAATAACCCCTGTCCCAAGCCCTCCAGAGATCATCCACCAACGCGACCAATGCCGTTTCCGTGCTGTGCCCAGACCTGAAACCCGACTGGAACGGATCTAGATAGAATGTTTCCTCCAGGAATTGCGGAAACTGTTGCGCGACCACACTCTCAACAACCTTCGCAATGAAGCGGAGGTTGGAAACAGGACAATAGTTGGCCAATATTGCTGGATCCAGGGACGGCTTCTTGAGGAGAGGCCTCACCACCGCCTCTTTCAGGGCAGCGGGGAAGTGACCCTCACTCAACGAAGTGTTGATAATTCCCTGGAACTAATGACGCCCTGGAGCCAGCCTCGTGTAACCTCCCGGGAAGCCAGTACCAACCAGGAGGGACACGGGTCCAGTAAACATGTGGCCGCACTAAGTCTCCCCAAAATCCTGTCCACATCATCGGGAGTCACAGCATCAAACTCCTCCCAGATAACATTCTCAAGACTGTTCCTCGTCACCCTGCCCTGATCTACCCAGTCAGAGTCCAGATCCCCCGGGATCTGAGCGATTTTGTCATACAGGTATTGTCCGAAATCCTCCGCCCTGCCTTCTAAGGGATCCTCCCGCACTCCCAGATGGAGCAGGGCGCAGGTCACCCTAAACAGGGCGGCCGGACGATTCCCTGATGATGCAATAGAGGCGGAAAAGTAGTTAGACTTTGCCGTCTTTATTGCCACTAGGTAGGCCTTAATATGCGACCTTACCAGTGTTCGATCAGATTCAGCGAGACTGGCCCTCCAACCGCTCTCCAGGCGTCTTTTCTGGCGCTTCATTTCCCTCAGCTCCTCAGTAAACCAAGGAGCCGCACGGGATCGGCATCGGGTCAGAGGCCGCAAAGGCACAACTCGGTCCAAGGCCCCACCAGCCGCCCGATCCCAGGTAGCCACCAGGTCCTCGGCCGAGTCATGTGCTAGATCCTCAGGAAATGGCCCAAGCTCCGTCTGGAACCTATCAGGATCCATCAGGCGCCTGGGGTGGATCCATCTAATTGGGTCCGCCTCCCTGTGGCGAGGGGTCGCGGTTCGAAGATCTAGGTGAAGGAGTGAGTGGTCAGTCCATGACAAGGGTTCCATGTCTATATCCCCTATAACAAGACCACTCAACCACTGGCCAGAGACAAAAATCAGATCCAGAGTGTGACCTCCCCTGTGAGTAGGGCCATGAACTAACTGGGTCAGGTCCATGGCTGTCATGGAAGCCATGAACTCCCGAGCCACCTCAGACGTTTCACCAATGGATGGCAAGTTGAAATCACCCATGACTAAAAGCCTGGGTGTATCTACTGCCACCATGGCTATCACGTTGAGTAGCTCAGGTAGGGCTGTTGCCACGCGGCAGGGAGCCAGGTACGTAAGCAACAAGCCCATCTGAACCCCACGGCCCCACCTCACAAGGAGGGACTCACATCCGGCTATCTGAGGCACAGTGGTCTCCCTCAGACCCAGATCCTCATTAATAATAACCGCCACCCCCCGCCCCTCCCCTGGGCCCTCGGCTGATGGAATGCTCTGAAGCCTGGTGGGCACATTTCAACCAGAGGGATGCCACCCTCCAGGCCCAACCAGGTCTCCGTAATACCCGCCAGGTCCGCTCCTCCCTCTTGTATAAGATCGTGAATGAGGGGGGCCTTATTGACCATGGACCTGGCATTGCACAGCATCAGCCGAAGGCCCAGCTCCTGAGTATCTAAGCCACCTAGTATCCGAGCAGAGCCTTGGGGACCGGGGCAAGCAATTGCTCTCAGACAGCAAGTGCGAGCCCCCAACACCTGATGTGGTCCCCTGCTCCCGCCATATCTGCCACTCCCATTCACCGTGCCGATGGTACAGCCCTCATAGATATCGTCCCCCATCCCTTTCCCAATCCCTCGTCCAGTGCCCCCCAGATCGTTACCCTGTGCCGGGCACGGCTCTGACCCTGGTGGTTTTCCCCCCCCATCCGCCATAGTCGTCTTCCCAATATCTTTAAAAGAATAATTACAACCCCCCCCAGAACCCCTTAAAATCTTTAAAAATTTCCCTAAAAAGCCCCATAAATTCTTCCTTGCTCCATGCCATCTCTCCGGACTCCAAAGTCCGTCATCGAGATAGGCCCTCGATAATGTGGGGGGCCAAACCTGCGAGAGGGGAGAATCTCGCAGGACAAGGAGTTCCGACACTGAATACATATAGCCATCAGGGGAAACAGTCCAAGGAGTATCTTATTACCTTTACTTTTACCTTATTATTTATTAATTTGAGGTTCTGCTTCTAAAACCCCAACATTCCCAGAAATCATGTAAACTCTGGGACAGAGTTTTCCTTATATTTTGTAAATCCTCCTTTATAGAAATTTCTCTTCTAATCACTGTAAATTTTTTACGTTGGTTTTTTTATTTTAGGGTAATCATGTTCATGAATCACTTTGAGAAAAGAGTCATTGCATGCCTGTAATTCCTGAAAGAACTTTCTGAGCATTAAAGCAGTAAGTATAAATAAAATAAATTATTCACCATGGTTTGATATTGGTACCAAAACAACCTGGTTAAACATGGTGGGCCAGATTATTTCCTCTGCAGAAATAGTAAGGAGATTTTCAAGCGAAGTCACTGGAGATATGTTTCCAATTTTGATCCGATGAAATGATTGGTTGGGGAAGGTGACCCAGTTGATAACATCAAATTCAGTTGCTAGTTCTCCTCTTTCATCAAAGGAAACCATTTCTCCAGCACTGTTGTTAAATGAAACAGCTTTCAGATACCAATGGAACTAAATGGAAATCATTAAAAGAAATTTATAACAATTGGAAGCAATGAGCAAGTATGAATGAAGGATCTTTTATAAATTAGATGTTATCCTTTTAAGGCAGACCAATCAGCAAATATAATATGAGGAATATTTATTGTTATGGGGTATGGCAACAGAAACTTGAATGCCTGCAGGAATTTCATTCTAAGGCAGAATTAGTCTCTTTCTCACTCTCTCTCTTCTTTCCTGGGACTAAATTGGCATTTACTTTCTCTTAACAGTCCTTCTAATGACTTTTGCAGCCTTTTAAAAAAAGCATTTATGTGAAGGAAAGGTTCTGTATTCAAATGGACCATGACCCGATATGCACACAAACGCACTAAAGCATGGAAGTTGACAGAGGAATCTTGAAAAACTACTTGGTTTAATAAAAACACATAAAAATAAAACCTACAAGAAGGCACCAACGGCCTAAAAGATTCTCCTCTCAGCAAAGTCCATTAGCTCTAATCTTCTTCCCAAGCGTGGGAGGCTCTCTGCGTTCTTTGTCAGTCTTCTCAGGAGCAAGACAGTGACTCAGCTCTTTGTAGCAACTTCAGCTCTGGAGTAAGGTCTCAGGTGAGGTTTCTGGCCATGATCTGCTGCTCTCTTCTGGGCTCTGCAGAGAACTCTGCAGTGAACTCTGGTGCTGCTTATATACTGATTAACTGACCGTTGGAAAGTGCGGGAAACTCAGAACCAGGAATCTGTGCTCTGATTGGTTCATTCAAACTGTTCAAACCAATCAATCAATTAGCTGCAGCAATATACTGAGAGGCTTTTCCTCTCACAATTTAGGTATTTAGAATTCCTTTAGTATTCCCATTCATTTTGGAAGCAATATTATTATATATGTCAGCTGGTCCAATAATATTGACTCTTAATGGCACCCTGGTTACTTGCTGTTGCTCACAAGCTCTGGTATACTAAAATATTGTGAGCATTTGATCTACGAAGAACCAACAAAAAAATTGTTGTGGTCTCTCTATTGATCACTCTTCAATGCCATCCTTTCTTTTTTCTCATACTCTTCTCTTCACTGTGGAATCAAAGTGGAATCAAACCAGGGTAGGGGAGAGGGGGTGGCGGTTGTTATTAGGGAGATTCTTAGTCCGTGAGAGGTCACTGCTCCTAAGATAGACGGGTGTGAGACCCTCCTCATGAAGTGGGGCCCGCAGGGTCAGCTGGACTTGTTGATTGCGTACCTGTCTCCCAGCTGCGTATCAACAGCCCTGCCCGGGCTGCTTGACGCCCTATTGAGGCTGGTGGTAGAGTTTCCCAGACTTATTGTGCTTGGGGACTTCAATCTGCCATCCCTGGGTGGGGTGTTGGGGGTGGCTTGGGAGTTCATGGCCTCCATTGTCTTTGTGTTTTTAATAGGCTGTATACCGGCCTGAGTCCTTCGGGAGAAGGGCGGTATAGAAATAAATTTATTTATTTATTTATTTATTTATTTATTTATTTATTTATTATGTATTTTATATTTTTAACTGGTTGTTTTATTGTTGTGAGCCGCCCTCAGTCCTCAGAGATAGGGCGGTATATAAATTTTATTAAATAAATTAAATAAAAATAAATAAAATGCAGGACCCCAAGCAAATATTCAAGACTCACTGCAACTCAATGCCTTTCCTTCCTTCATTCCTTCATGGAGGCTTGCACTTAGAAAAGGGCTGTATCTATTGGACATTTAGAAGGAAAATTAAGAAATTATTACTTAACATTTCAGGAATTCTTGCATCTGAAGAATTGGATTTTACTAGTATTTAAATGGTACCTTGAAACTCAGCTGCTTTGAAACTCATTGAATTCATTGTTCGTTTGATACTCAATGAGGAAGCTAGAACTTGTTGATATCAGCTACCTTGTGACTCACAACCGTATTCCTTATGAGAACAATTTGTTTAATACTCATCATTTTTGGTATTCATCGTGCCTCCTGGAACCAATTAAAAATGATGATTGAGGCACCACTGTATTAACAAAGTATTGTAAAACAGGCCAGAAATACACATTGAGAAAAGCAAGCAGCCTTAGTCATCTTACAAACAACACTTAAGATATGAGAAATGCAACTCTATTGCAAAAATATTATGTTGAGTAAATGTTAACCAATTAAATAAATACACAGGCTGTATATTGGGTTGGCCATGTTGTACGAAGCATACATCCTTAAGTAACCATGTGACAGAAAGTGGTATGATTTAGGAAGTGCAGCCATATTGGTTATTTTTAAAAGACTTTTGTTATTCATATAATCAAGAACTATGTCCTTTGTCACAGTTGGTGGAACTGCAAATAGAATGTCCAGAAAGAATTCATTTCTAAAATAAAATTATGCCTTAATGCCTTCAAGAATCTTCTATTTTGTCTACTTGAAAGAATGTTTAATTGCTTCTTTGGAAGAATGGCTAACTAATTTGTGAAAGTATTCTTCCCTATACAGAATAACTTTGTATTGAAAAATTTGAAGTTCATTCTAACTGGAAATCATTCTTGCACTATAACATTATAAAAGAATTTATATCACAACCAAAAATCTATCTTTGAATTTTATGGAAAATTAGATTTCCAGTATTGATTCTATTTATAGCTTTACTTGGTGATTTATACTATGTTAAGTAGGTATTTTCAGTTTACAGTAACAGCCAAAATTGTGGAAACCTTTTGGGAAAAGTGTATTTTCTAAAACTACCTAATAACACCACTTTTTTTTTTTTTTTGGAGTAGTACCATAAAATTATATATCAATGGAAAGATAATTTAATTAAGAATATAATGCAATAACTTTTATGAAGGATTTGCTATTAGGATAGCAGTTACAGTATAAAGAGGAAAAGTGAAACACGTAGAAAAAATAAGATATACCAAATTATCACCATAGAAAAAAACGAGATATACAAAAATTATCACGTCAGTTAATACTCATTTGGGTGAGTGGTAGCGTGAATTACAGCCTTACAACATCTTTCCATGGAGTGAACCAAGTCTTTTAGTTCTGCAGCTGTTATAATATGAAACCAAGATTGAATGATTCTATTAACTGGGTTTTATTGCTGGGTCGCTTCTGACTAACAAGTTTCTTTAGTCGGCTCCATAGAATTTCAATTGGGTTAAGGTCTGGGCTATTCCCAGGCCATTCCAGCAATGGAATATAATTATCTTGAAACTCCAAAAAAAGGTGGCGTTATTAGCCATCAAACCTCAAAAATACACTTTTCCCAAAAGGTTTCCACAATTTTGGTCACTACTGTAAAGCTCCAAATAATTTTCAGAGAGATATTGTACAATAACATGATTCATGGCATATTTATAAATAGTAGATACTTTACCTTTGGCTATCAAGCTGCATCTCATTATCTTTCCTGTGTTATTTTATTTCTCTTACACTATTTTTGCTTATATATTTTTTCTAAAGAGTTTTAAATTAAGAAATAATAAGGTATCGGTTAGTCATCCAGTCATCACATCTTAATTAAATATTAAGTTTGGAATCTACTTTTCTCTGAGGTCCGTGGTAATTTCTACTAGTGCCAAATCTGATTTGACCAAGTCAAATCATTACCCTGAAAGATATATGTAGTCTCCCCTTCTGGAAATGTTTACCTTTGAGGCAGATTAAGTTGCAAACCATTCTATTGTCAACCCTGAAGCTGACCTGCCCATGGCCATTTTGATGCTTCAGCATTGCCACACTGGAGATGAGGGATAGGGTGGGGGGAATAGAGATAGCTGGTGTTTTATAGCCAAAATAAAATGCTTTCCCCTGGGAACCAAGGACATTCTAACCAGAGAGAGGAGGAGCGACATTACCAGGTAACCAGACGGCACCTTGATTGGATCATATGAATCTCAATTCCAAAGGAAAGCGTTTTCGGGCGGCAGACCCGCGATCCCCTTCCTGATTCCAAACATGGGGTGTGCAGAGGCAAAAAAAGTGCACCGCATTTCAGGCGGCAGCTCTGGCCAAGAGGAAAGAGAAGGTGAGTCTGCTGAGATGAGGGCGTGCAGCTCTCCAATGTGCAATGGGTAGAAAGTATTTTCAGTCGGCAGCGCTCCGATCCCCTCCCCGAATCCAAAACAGTTCCCGGTTCCCCGCTGCACATTGCAGGAAAACTGACCGCCGCCTGAAACGCGGCTCTGAGAATTGGATTGGGGAATCCGGCCAATAGGCAGCGGTGGCTGGAAAGAAGGGGCATTTCACTTTAGGGACACCCATTCAGCTTGGCTCGGCTCTTGGGCGTGGAAAGGGTTTAGGCGGCGGTGGCAGCAGCTCCTCACATTGCTGGGAAGCGAAGTCATCACGACCATTGTCTGCCCTGAGCTGCCCATGCTGCGGCCAGATGGGTGACCAGCTGCGAATAGTGGGGCCTGCCTTGTTTCCCAAAGCTGCCAGGCAGAGCCCCCCCCCCAACCATCCTGAAGAGGTTTGTTCCTCAGGCTGTGCTCTGACTATCCCACCAGAGCATGCGAGGGGTCTCTTTGGGAGAAAGCGAGTAGTCCCTGCAGATCGCAGAAGCACCCTAATAAGTTTTCTGGAAAAGAACTTATCAGTAATCAACACCCTCTTTCCCAGCCGAGCATCTGAGGCACCTCTCGCTTGCAGGAGGAGGAGGAGGACAGAGTAAAGCAGCACCACCTTAAATGCTGGTAGGCAGAGGTAGAATTCTTTTTTCCTTGTTTTCCTCCCCCAAAATTAAGGTGCGTCTTATACTCCAAAAATTCCATAGGTATTTAGAATTCTTTTAGTATTCCCATGCATGTTGGAAGCAATATTATCATCTATGTCAGCTGGACTAATAATATTTATGGCACCCTGGTTACTTGCTGTTGCTCACAAGCTCTGGTGTACTAAAATATTGTGAGCATTTGATCTATGAAGAGCCAACAAAAAATTCTTGTGGTCTGTCTATTGATCACTCTTCAATGCCATTGTTTCTTTTTTTTCTTATGTATCTCCTACTCTTCTCTTCACTGTGGAATCAAAATGCAGGACCCCAAGCAAATAATCAAGACTTACTGCAGCTCAATGCCCTTCCTTCCTTCCTTCCTTCCTTCCTTCCTTCCTTCCTTCCTTCCTTCCTTCCTTCCTTCCTTCTTCTCATAATCTTTTCCTCACTGTGTAATCAAAACTCAGAATCTAAGCAAATAATCAAAGATAATTACAGTATTCTTTGTTAACTTAGGAAACTGAAAATATTCCATCCAGAAACTAATGGAGGAAACTAATGGAGAATTTATATTTCAAAAAGGAGGGCAAAAATTATTCATAAGTAATTACATAATGGATCTCAAGTAACTTCGAGTTCTTCTGTTATTTAAAGAGAACAATGGCCTTACTTAGAGGAAGCATAAGATTCAGAGGTGATTTAGTTCATCTTCAGAATACTCTTATTAGCTATAAAACTCCAAAATACTAGCTGAACATTTATGTTACTGGCCCTTATATAAGGGGGTATTTTCATTCATGTCATTTTTACCTGCCACGGCTGTTGACTGAGTTCCCAAGCATTTCCTCTTTTTCTGCTCTTAGATGAAAGCATGGCTTGCAAAGCATGGGCAACTGCATATACAGCATTGTAAATGCTATAACTTTGCCCAGTTATAGTAGATTCAATCACAGATTCAGGAAGGGTCTCCAGTGACTCCTCACCAGTGCATTGATTGTCACTGTCCTCATCTAACCCAGCATTTGGGAAAGAACATTCAAACACATCTTCCCAAAACACTCTTGTCAAACTATCCTCTTCTTCTGAAGAAGGCTTTCTCATCTGAATAAATTTCTTAAACCCTAATATTTCCTTTGAGGAAACTGCCAACGATAGTGCACCATGCATGAAATCCAGGCTCCTGTATCTTTGAAAGGGGACTGATGTGAATTCCATCTGTGCTGGCATGACCCAAACTTTATCTTTTCTCTTCATTGGCATGTCTTCATATTCTGAAATAAATGGCAACATTCTAAGAACAGGCTTGTCCTCATTTTCACCATCTGTGATTACAACATTGGCAGTACTTCTCATAATAGCCTTATATACCGATATATAACCATTAAGTTGAATTTCAATATCATTGGTAAGAGAGTCCTTTGGCATTTCTTCCATGAAATCAAAACAGATGCCTTTCTTAGAAAATATATCAAGCTTATTCTGTATCAACCTCTTTCCATTTTCAAGGTTTGGGAAAATGAGCCCAATCCATTTCCACTGGAAGTGAAGCAACAATTGAATCAGCCCCCTAATTTGGAGATCTTCATTTGGAAATAATTGATGGAAGAAAGCAGCTTCTATGTTGTCATCTATCTCTGCAGTTGAACCATATATGAGCTAAGAAAAAAGAAGAAATCAGAGTATATACTTCCAAATCACTTATGTCTATTTTAAGGATCTTATTTAAATATTAATGTTCTCCAGGCAAGGGTAGATTTGATTACCATTAGCATGTTCCAGTACAATTTCTATGATAATTATTTATTAATAAACAAAGCTCCAGAAATATATGAACTCCAAGGATGGATATGAACCTCTGGATTATGCTATCTTTAAACATGTTTCAATGACATAATTTACCCTGTAGATTAGATATACGCAACTAGATATATGTAGATTAGATATTCAAGCATTTTGAATCATTCCTCTCTTTCCCACCCTGGATGAAATATATTTTGATGTTTAGCTTGATTGTGATTTTAACTATATGAGGTAATGTTATCCCTTTGTTTTGAATGTGTCTGACACTAATAGGTTCATAAAGATAAAATTTGGAATAGAAATTAAACTAAATCAAGCAAGAAATACTGTATTTAGATTTGACTCCTTTCTTTATGGGATGGCTCTTACCTGTGGGATCTTATATATATTCAGAATGTTTGACATGAACTGACCAATGAAAGCATTATGTCCTGCAATCACAGATATTACATTGTCCTTGAGGTCACATTTGTAGTTGGGGATGAACCTTCCCTTTGTAGAGAGAAGCTCCAAGGTAGCCAGATAGATCCATCTTGCCAGGACATAGGTATTGAAGATATGGATACCGAGGTTGATGTTTGGCAAGATCCTGGAATTCTCATTGATTTCTTTGATTGCAAATTCCAAAGCCAATATGTGCTGGTAGTTTTGCATATAATATCTGAAATGAATTTTACAACATCTGTTGCCAAATCTGGAATTGGCTGCATTCTAATTGTATCACAGAAGTTTAGATTGTGCAGGCCACAAGCACTGATACAGGTGGAAGCACTAGCATCAAAGAAACCATTTGTTTAAAATATTCAAGAAAGAGGTCAAAGCAATATAACAATCCATATGCATTCAGGCAGCCCAATTGCAAAATGCAATGAATATTAATAATTTCTGGGGTTTTATATTCTTAATTTGGAGGTCTATATTTAATTTTACTTTCTACCCTAATTTTCTACTTTACTTATTCAATACCCTAGAAATTTCTGAGGAATATTGGATATAATATATGCATGTACAACTAACTACAATCATGCATACCTTAACATATCACTGGTATGAAACAATGCTTTGGAGGCATTTATTTCATTTGTACTTCATTGAGTTATATCCATATGAGAAAAGTGTCTTAAAATTAAACTGATACTTGCTAGAATGGTACCAAAGCATAGAAATAGAAACACAATGGAAAATAACTTGTGTAACAGATGGAAATTGAACCAATATTATGTAGAGAGAAATCATGCCCTTTGGAATGAATTGCCCCTGGATATTTGTAACATCTCTGACCTCTGGGTCTTTTGCTGTGCCCTCAAGACCCTACGGTTCTGACAGGCGGGGCTGTCTAACTGAATGATTTTAAATTGGATTTTAATTTTGGGCTTTAAAATTTGGCCAAAACTATTTAATGATTTTAATTAATTTTAACTATGATATTGTATATTTATATTTTAATTCTGACTGTACACCGCCCCGAGTCCTTTGAGGGAAGGGCGGTATATAAATAAAATTATTATTATTATTATTATTATTATTATTATTATTATTATTATTATTATTATTATTATTATTATTATTATTATTTAGCAAAGGGCAATTTAACATTCACCCTCCATCCTAATTCAATCATGTCATAGGCTTTAACTATTTTCTGTATTTTCATTACTTAAAAATAAGAATTCCATACATGAAATCATCAACCAGTTCATCTGATGGACTTCTTCTGAATGTTACTTGATCAGAAATCATGTAAATTTGAGACGAAATGCCCGCAATGACCAAGTCTTCTGAATGATAATGCTTATGCTTAATAAAAGGCTGATTTCCAACAGAACTTTTAGAAAGGGTTGTGTCAGCTTCTACATAGAAGGACAATATTGCTACAGATGCAAAGAATAATATCATTTTGTACAGCAATTTATCTCTCAGCCATCTGTTCACTCCATTAGAATTAGGCATTTGAAATAGGACAGCCTGAGATACAGTGTTCCATGAGGCTGCTTTAAAGTAGAGGTTTACTCTTTTAAAAAATCAGAATGACAGGACTTTGTTCTCTAGCTGTACCCTTGGGGAAAAAAGAATATTGCATTTTTGTTCCTGTTGAAATACATTACTTTTAATATTTTCTCTAACTCCTTAGAGATTGAAAATAAGAATGCATAATTAATAATGATTGTACAGGTCTAGACATGCTCAGGTGAACAAGCCAACTTGTGATACACAGAGTATTGTAACCTGCAATTAAGGACCAAATAATAGTGATGGGGGACAGAGAGAACTAAATGAGAAATGTAAAAAGTTTTGTTCTCCAGGATCTGCAGTTGGCTTCCAACTGAGAAAACAGCTGAATTCAAATGGAAATTTCAGTCACAATTAATTAAAAAACATACTAAATTGCATTAAATGATTTTTTTTATTGAAAAAGTTTTACAAGTACAAATTTTCCCATTTCCCCCCCCCATTTCCCTCCCTAACCCTCCCTAGCCCTCCCCTCCTCCCATGACTTCCCCAAGGTGAAATCCAAATCCAAATCATATTATATCATATTTTACCACCCATCTATTCTGCCCCCTGTGTACTATACATTTCTACATGACATTGAACTATTCTACCCCCTGTATACTATACATTTCTACACAACATTCAACTAAAAGCTATCTGGTACTTCCTAGTTTGATATTTATTCTGTACATAATCTATCCATTTCTTCCACTCCCATGCATAGGTCTCTTGAGTCCGGTCTTTTAAGTATGCTGATATCTTCGCCATTTCTGCAAAACTGGCCACCTTCAAAGTCCATTGTTCAATAGTAGGCATAACATCCCTTTTCCAATATTGACCAATCAGTAACCTAGCTGCTGTCACCATATACAATATCAATTTTGTTTCACCCCTTGAAAAGTCCTTAACTATGCCCAATAAAAACAATTGAGGAAAAAATGGAGTTTTTTCTTCAGAACATTTTGCATAACCCACCAAATCTTTATCCAGAATGCCTTCACTTTCTTGCAAGTCCACCATATATGATAATATGTAGCATCTAAACAATCACATCTCCAACATTTTGGTTGAACATTAGGATACATGCATGACAATTTCTTAGGATCTAAATGCCACCTATAAAACATTTTATAAAATTTTTCCCTCAAGTTCTGTGACTGCGTAAATTTAACATTCTGAACCCATATTTTTTCCCACATTTCCATCATAACTGGTTCTGCAAAGTTTTGCACCCATTTTATCATACAATCTTTAACCAATTCATTTTCTGAATCTCTTTCTAACAAAACATTATAAACCCTCTTGATATGCATTGGGCCTTTCTCTTTTATCTGTCTTACCAATTCTTCTTCATGCAACATTAAACCAGTTTTTTGATCTTCTCTCCATCTCAGTTGAAGCTGATTATACTGTAACCAAGTTAAATTAATCCCTTCTTCCAACAGTTTATTTAATGTCTTTAGTTGCCATCTGCCCCCATCATTAAAAAGTACTTCTTTGTATAAAAACCCCCTGAGTGACTTTATGTCTGTATTCCATATAATATGACCAAGATCCAACCACAACGGTATTTTATAATCCCATTTGTACCGGTGCTTCTTCCATACTCTCATCAAGGAGTTTCTAAGTATATGGCTGTTAAATAGTTTATCCACTTTATTTTCATAAAATAAATATGCATGCCAACCAAATTCAAGATCATAACTCTCTATATTCAATATTCCAGTCTTTGTCCTTCCAAACCAATCACTTGCTTGTGTCAACGCTGCTGCTTCATAGTACAGTCGTAGGTTTGGAAGTTTAAGGCCACCCCTTTCACGAACATCTTGCATAATTTTCAATTTAACTCTTGGCTTTTTCTCATTCCAAACAAACTTATTCACTCCTTTTTGCCATTCCATCAGCTGTTTATCACCTTTAAGCACCTGAATCATTTGAAACAAAAATAAAAATCTAGGTAGAACATTCATTTTAACTGCTGCTATTCTTCCAAGTAAGGACAGCTGCAGTTTTTTCCAAGTTTCCATATCCTTTTGTACCTTTCGCCACAACACCTCATAATTATTTTGGAACAGTTTTATATTTGAATCTGCAACTTGGACTCCTAGATATCTCACCTTTGATACTATTTCAAAGCCTGCCTTCCTTTCAAGTTCCTTCTTTTGATCTTCTGTCATGTTTTTAACTATCATCTTGTTTTTTTTTCTGATTCAGTCTAAATCCTGATACCATACCATATTCTTCTATAATGTCTTTCATCTGGATTATTGATTCCATCGGCCGTGTTAGGGTAACAACCAGATGGTCTGCAAATGCCCTTGTTCTGTAATCCTCTTGCCTTATAACTATTCCATTCAAAGTGCTCGAGTCCCGTATTGTGTTCAACAAGACTTCTAGAGTTAAGATAAACAACAACGGGGATAACGGACAACCTTGTCTTGTGCCTTTTTCTATACTGAAATTTGTAGTTAAGCTTCCATTAATAATAATTTGTGCTGTTTGCTCTTGATAAATTGCTGAAACCACCTGCACAAACTGATCCCCAAAGTCCATCTTTCTTAAAGTGTTTAATAGAAAGTTCCAGTTCACTCGATCAAAGGCCTTCTCTGCATCCAAAAAACCCAGCACTGCAGAGATCTGTTTATTCTTCTCAAGCATTAAATGAAATTTTGATCTCACTGTTAGGAAGCATCTTTCTCTTCAGATATTCTAAAAATAATACAATTAATCAAAATACTGGTACTGTCTGAATTTTGTTTGATATGCCTGTTGGTCAGCAATGTGCTTATTTCTGTCCCACTTAAGTGACCCACTTATTAGCATTAGCACTGCATACATAATTCTTCAATGGAGGTTTTCCCCTTTGGGAAAATCAGTAACAGAAGTAGAATAACTTCTACTTCTTAGCACATTTGGGGCATTTCCTGCTTTTCTATATGGGTCCTTGATTAAGCCCCATTATTTCCTTCCTTCCTTCCTTCCTTCCTTCCTTCCTTCCTTCCTTCCTTCCTTCCTTCCTTCCTTCCTTCCTTCCTTCCTATAGAGACCCATACACTCTTTATGTATATACATACACATAAATATAAATGTACTATACATACATAGAATTTTTCCAAACTTTGCTGTTTCAGTAAAAGAGAATATTTGTAGCTAAGGGTTGAACTGTCTGGACCTTAGTGATGTCTGAGCTTGGTTGTTTTCTTGCAGTTTTTGCATTGGGTTAGTAGATAACATTATTAGTACTACAAAGGAGTGGATTTGCTCTCATTGTATATGGTGGCTTGCCTTGTCAGTGAGGTCTTCATGGTTCCTTAATTAGGCTGTTGTTCACTGTTAGCTTGTTTGACTGCATTACTGGTTTCTTGATTGGACTTGTTTACCTGATTGTTGGTCTAGCATTAATCTTTCTGTTGATTGCTGTTGATTGCTGTTGATTATTTTAAACTTTTTGTTTTCTTTTTGGCTTTTTGATGGTCTCTTTTGAATGATATATAGTTGTTGTTACCTCTATATGCATTTTTGGACTCGTTTGGTCTCTGATTCTCAGTTGAAAGTATGGTTTCCCAGCTGAAACTATGGTTAAGTCATTCCATGTGTTCTGACATAGAAATTAGCATGGAGATTAAGAAAACTTCCATCATGTCTTCTGATGATGATTGGTTGTTGGTGTTCATGGATACACTCAAGTAGTCTTCTGACTTTTGTCCTACAAAGGGCCTGTTACAGTTCTTACACTATATGTTGTATTTCTACTCTGGGACTGCTGGGTCTTTTGATTTACTTTAGATGCTTTGGGGGGCTTTAATTGATTTATGAGAGATACAGGAAAGCCACCTAGTTTACCCTTTGCTGTATATTATTTACTTTTGTAAATAATTGTATGTTGTGTTAGTTATTTGTTTTATGAAATTTACATTGACAAGTAGATAATATTATGGAATTGTCAAAACTGCCTAAAGATTTCAATCCCTAATCCTAGAAATATTTACACATATATCCTCTTTTTATTTTCTCAATTCTGTTTTAGAGGTTTACCTACTGCCAATAGATTTACCATCATTTCTACGAGTTACATCTTTTTTAGACATGCTCAAATCAACGTGATACACAGGGTATCACAAGAGTTACAGGGTATCGTAACTTGGAATTAAGGTCAAAATAATAGTGACACGGGACAGAAAGAACTAAATGAGAAATGTAAAAAGTTTTGTTCTCAGACTATTGACTCTGGAGGGCCATGATTTAAAACTGGGTTGGAAAGCCTTGTGGTATGAGAAAAGCAAGACCCATGGTTACTTTCAAAGACATTTCATAAGGAATGCACTATTGTTAGTATGGGAGAAAATTAGAGGACATTATTTGAGGATACCAGTTTGACTTTCAACAGTGGAAGCACTGATCCACCAAAATGTCATTAACAGGGGAAATATTGTTAGATATAAAGATATTATGAATGTAAAGGGGGAACTTAAATCTAAAAAGAGCTGAGTGATCAAGAGATCAACATGGCATGGTATTCACAAGTGCAGATACATTCTAGATATGAGAAAGATGCTAAATATGGTTTCTATAAAGAATTATGAGATTAAGGTCATTATACTGGAAGATGAACAAGTGAAGGAGACAATGATAGCATGGGCAAAAAACTTTGGTTACACAATAGAATCAGATAAATGGCAGAAGTTGTGGGACAGGAACTATAAAGTAACAATGTCAACTGCATATAAAAAAAATCTGTATAAGATGTTTATAGATGGCATCTTGAACTGGCAAGGTTGGCAAAGATGTTTAAACACAAGTCAGCTAAATGTTGGAAATGTCACCAGATATCTGGGTCATATTATCATATGTGGTGGACCTGTGTAAAAGCAAAAAAAAAAAAAAAAAATTGTTGGGAATTTTACCTGAAACTTATTTAATTAAACATGTATTAACTGCAGATAGAATTGTATTTGCACAAAACTGGAAAAGCGGAGAGATCCCTACTGATGAGAATGTGAGTAGGGAAATATTAAAATGTGCAGAAATGAATAGATTAATGCTTGCTATAAAGGAGAATGAACAAACTGAATATTATATGACATGGGAGTTATTTTATGAGTGGTTGGAAAACAAAAATAGAAGTTAGATATAAATGGAGATCAGTGAAATATTGAAAACATGTTAAAATAGAGAAGCAAACAATATGATGATTCTTACTAATATGACAATTAAAATTATATTGTATTATTATTATTATTATTATTATTATTATTATTATTATTATTATTATTATTATTATTATTTTCTTATTAGAAGATAAGAAATGATACGTATAGATCAGGATGTCGTCCAGACATCACGATAGAGGTATTCATGGAGAACCTCGTTGATTAATTGCATAAACACTGCTGGGGCGCCCTGCAGTCTGAATGGCATAACTCGGAATTTATAACTTCCTAGGGGGCAATATTATTCATATTATGTTAAGAGGGAGAAATGAATAGATCTACTATGCTCATTATTTTTATTATAAGATTAGAGAATCAATATAAATGTAATGAATACCGTTGTAAATTTTGATTGTTATTGCACATGATATATTTATACCCAGATGACACACTGTTTAATGGAAGATGGAATGTTTAATAGAAGAATAGAATAGAATAGAATTTTTATTGGCCAAGTGTGATTGGACACACAAGGAATTTGTCTTGGTGCACATGCTCTCAGTTTACTTAAAAGAAAAGATACGATAGGAACGATGACATGATTAATAGTAGTGCAGACTTAGTAAATAGTTTGACAGTGTTGAGGGAATTATTTGTTTAGCAGAGTGATGGCATTCGGGAAAAATCTGTCTTTGTGTTTCGTTGTTCTGGTGTGCAGCGCAGTTAAGTCAAGAAATTAAAAAAAATTAAAGTAAAAAGTTTTGTTCTCCAGTATCCGCAGTTGGCTTCCAACTGAGAAAACAGCTGAATTCAAATAGAAATTTCACTCATGAAATTTTACAACGCATCGGAAGGCAGGACAAGAAACAATGGATGGAAACTAATCAAGGAGAGAAGCGACCTGGAGTTAAGGAGAAACTTTGTAACAGTGAGAACAATTAACCAGTGGAATAGCTTGCCCACAGCAGTTGTGGATGTTTCATCACTGGAGTTTTTTAAGAAGATCCTGTATAGCCTCTTGTGTGGAATGGTACAGTATATGATCTCCTGTTTGAGCAGGGAGCTGATCTAGAAGACTTCCAAGGTCTCTTCCAGCTCTGTTCTGATTGAGATATAAATATTTATGCACACTTATACTGAGTAAATAAGTATTTGCTATTTATTATTCTTTAATAAGTTGTATCTGTTAAATGAAAATTATATTAGCAAGCAGGTGTTATTATGTAGATGTCAGTCTGCTACAATATTTAAATGCAATTCCTAACCCTACAAATACTTACATTTTATTTATTTATTTATTTATTTATTTATTTATTTATTTATTTATTTATTTATTTGAATTTTTATACCGCCCTTATCCCCAAGGACTCAGGGCGGTGTATAGCCAGAATAACAACACACAAATATAAAATTTAAAAGCAATTTAAAATATATATTAAACAATATGGCCCATAACTAATTAAAAAACCCATTCTTAAAAAATGACGATTCAAAGTTGAAGAATTGGAATCATGCCAGCCCAGCTTGTTGGAACAGAAGAGTCTTGAGGGCACGGCAGAAGGTTCGTAGGTCCGGATCCTCCAAATCTCCAGGAGCAATTCATTCCAGAGGACAGGTGCCCCCACAGAGAAGGCTCTCCCCCTGGGGGTCACCAGTCGACATTGCCTGACTTGACGGCACCCGGAGGAGACTCTCTCTGTGGGAACGTACTGGCTGGTGGGAGGTTATTGGTAGCAGAAGGCGGTCTCGTAGGTATCCAGGTCCTAAGCCATGGAGCGCTCTAAAGGTGTTAACACCTTGAATTGCACCCGGAAGACCACCAGGAGCCAGTGCAGCTCATGCAGGATAGGTGTTACATGGGAATGCCACGTCGCCCCCACAATCACCCTTACGGCCGCATTCTGGACCAGTTGGAGCCTCCGGGTGCTCTTCAAGGGGAGCCCCATGTAGAAAGTGTTACAGTAGTCCAGGCGGGAAGTGACGAGGGCGTGAGTGACTATGTGCAAGGAGCCCTGATCCAGAAAGGGATGCAACTGGCGGATCAGGCGAACCTGATAAAAGGCCCCCCTGGCCACAGCTGTCAGGTGTTCTTCCAGGGACAGCCGTGCATCCAGGAGGACACCCAAGTTATGAACCCACTCCGTGGGGGCCTAAGACTCGCCCCCAATAGTCAGTGATGGCACTAACTGACTATATCGGGACATCGGAAACCACAGCCACTCGGTCTTGGATGGGTTGAGCCTGAGTCTGTTCTTCCCCATCCAGATCTGCACGGCCTCCAGGCACCGGGACATCATGTCAAGGGCATTATTGGGGTGGTCCGGGGTGGAGAAGTACAGCTGAGTGTCATCAGTGTACTGGTGAAACCTCACCCCAAAACCACGGATGATCTTGCCCAGCGGCTTCACATAAATGTTGAACAGAAGGGGTGAGAGGACCAACCCTTGCGGCACCCCACAAACAAGGCACCTCGAGGTCAACCTCTGACACCCCTCCAACACGAACTGCAACTGATCAGAGAGAAAGAAGGAGAACCACCGCAGCATGGTGCCCCCCACTCCCAGCCCCTCCAACCGGCACAGCATGATACCATGGTTGATGGTATCAAAAGCCGCTGAGAGGTCTAATAGGACCAGGACAGAGGAACAACCCCTATCCCGTGCCCTCCAGAGATCATCCACCAAAGTGACCAATGCCGTTTTCATGCTGTACCCGGGCCTGAAACCCGACTGGAACAGATCTAGATAGATCACTTCATCCAGGTGCTAGGAGAGCTGTCGCACCACCACACTCTCAACAACCTTCACCACAAAGTGAAGGTTGGAGACTGGACGATAACTAGCTAAAACAGCCAGGTCCAGGGAAGGCTTCTTGAGGAGGGGCCTCACCACTGCCTCTTTCAAGGCAGAGGGGAAGAAACCCTCACTCAAAGAAGCATTAACAATCCCCTGGAACCAGCCTTGTGTGACCTCCCAGGAGGCCAGTAACAACCAGGAGGGACACGGATCCAATAAACACATGGCCGTGCTAAGCCTACCCAGAATCCTGTCCACATCCTTGGGAGTCACAGGATCAAACTCCTCCCAGATAACATTCTCAAGACCCCCCTCCATCATCCCACCTGTACTTACCCAGTCAGAGTCCAAGCCCTCCCGAATCTGAGTGATTTTGTCGTGCAGATATTGCACAAAATCCTCCGCCCTACCCTGCAAGGGGTCTTCCCACGCTCCCAGATGAAGCAGGGAGTGGGTCACCCTAAACAGGGCGGCTGGGCGGTTACCTGCAGATGCGATAAGAGTGGAAAAATAATTAGATTTTGCTGTTCTTATCGCCACTAGGTAGTTCTTAATATGAGACCTCACCAGTGTTCGGTCAGATTCGGAATGGCTAGTCCTCCAACCGCTCTCCAGGCGTCTTTTCTGGAGCTTCATCTCCCTCAGCTCCTTGGAGAACCAGGGAGCTAGATGGGATCGGCGCCGGGTCAGAGGCACGATGCGGTCCAAAGCCCCAGCGGCCGCCCTATCCCAGGCGGCCACCAGGTCTTCAGTCAAGTCATGAGCCAGAGCCTCAGGGAGTGGCCCAAGCTCCATCTGGAACCTATCTGGGTCCATCAGGCGCCTGGGGCGGAACCAACTGATCGGTTCCACCTCCCTGCAGTGGGGTGTAGCAGTTTGAAGGTCCAGTCGAAGGAGAAAATGATCCGACCATGACAAGGGCTCAACGACTACATCCCCTATATCCAGACCATTTAGCCACTGACCAGATACAAAAATCAAGTCCAGAGTGTGTCCCCCCATGGGAATCGGGCCATGCACTAACTGGGTCAGGTCCATGGCCGTCATGGAAGCCATGAACTCCCGAGCCACCTCTGACATTTCATCGATGGATTATAGGTTGAAATCTACCATGACCATAAGCCTGGGAGTATCAACCGCCACCCCGGCTATTACGTTGAGCAATTTATTGAGCCAAGGTGGCACAGTGGTTAGAGTGCAGTACTGCAGGCTACTTATGCTGCTTGCTGGCTGCCTGCAATTTGGCAGTTCAAATCTCACTAGGCTCAAGGCTGACTCAGCCTTCCATCCCTCCAAGGTGGGTAAAATGAGGACCCAGATTGTTGTGCATTAGGCTGACTCTGTAAACCACTTAGAGAGGGCTGGGAAGCACTGTGAGTCTAAGTGCTATTACTATTGGTATTTATATCCTCTTTTCATTCCTCTGAGTTCACTTTTAGTTGTTAACCTATCACCAATTTTTTTCTGTGATCTACGTATTTCTCAACCATTTCGTCTTTCATCCCCATTTTTGGGCTATCATTATTTTTTAAAGTAGAGCAAAATGAGAAAAGAAGTTCAAACTTTACCACATTTCCTCCTCCTTACCTTCCCCCTCCCTCCTTACCTTTATTTTTCTCATTAGTATGTCATACCTCATGTTCCTATAGTCTCAGTTTTCTGTGACAGCCTTCAATATATCTTACTGCAGGTGTAATTCTCTATTTCTCACAAAAAGCCACCTAGACTTACTTACTTGCTTACTTATTTACTTACTTATTTATTACATTTTTTGCCATCTAACTTGCTGTGGGCCTACTCTAGTTAGCATACAATCATGAAAAAGAAGGAAAATGAAAAGATTGTAAACAGAATAGAAATAAAATAATAAAACCATAAAATAATCAATGGCAAAGGAATACTGGGTAATAATTCATCGATATGAAAACCAAAAAGATGGATGGGTAGAGAGCAGAGACCAGCAGTGGGAAGGTGGAGTCTGCCATCAATCTACTTCCTGTGTGAAACTCTCCCATTTGGTCCCAAAGCCAATTGGCAGAGTCATGTCTTAAGGCTTTTGTGAAAGGACAGGAGGGTGTGGTGGATCTTACTTTACCGGGTAAGAAGTTCCAAAGGGTAGGTGCTGCAGCAGAGAAGGCTCTTCTTCTGGATCCTGATAATCAGAATTCTTTGAACAAGGGGATCCAAAGTAGGCCCTCTCTGCTGGCACAAGCAGGACAGACTTGTCCTAACAGGATGAGGCAGTTCATCAGATAGCCTGGACCTATGCCCTTAAGGACTTTAATGGTCATAACCAACACCTTGAACTGCAACCAGAAGCACATTGGTAGCCAGTTAAATTTTTGGAACACAGATGGATCACCCTAGAGGAACCAAAGACTATTGCTGCTGCTGCACTATACACCAGATAAAGCTTTTGAGCAGACATCAAGGGTAGCTTCATGTAAATGCAGTAGTCCAGATGGAGACAACCAGAGCTTGAGTAACTAAGCACAGGAAGTCAAGATCCAGGAAAAGTCACAACTGGTGCACAAACTGGAGCTGTGCAAAAGCTCCCATGCTTACACCTGCCATCTGCTCTTTCGGTTGAAGTTGTGATTTCAGGAGAACCCCCAGCTTGCAAACTGGGTTTGAACAGATAATGCAGAACTAAAGATGACAAACTCTCAGATCCTGGAGCTCCCTGTACCCAAAGCTACTCAGTTTTGACAGGGTTATATAGGAAACATGCTATAAGGATTGCATTCTTATAGCAACTGCATATTTTTCACAACTGCATTTTTTTGTTTAAAAAAACAAAGAACTAGTTTTCAATCATTTCTTCAAGATGGTCAGTAGCCCTTTAATGAGGCAAATGAGGATTCTCTCACAATTTAGAGAACTTATAGTGGACCCAATAAATCAGTTTCATTTCTTTGTCAGCTGTTCCTTTCTGTTCAAATCAGGCCTCAGAATAATAATGTAACATTTAGGGGAAAAGATGCAACCCAGCAATCCAGCTGCTGAAGACAAAATGGAGAAGATCTCCACAGCCACCATGTATTTCCCCTTTGTACTCAAATAAGTGGGAACAAATGATATCCAGACACTACAAAAGACCAACATGCTGAAGGTGATAAATTTGGCTTCATTAAAGCTATCAGGTAACTTCCTAGCTAGGAAGGCAACTGAGAAGCTGACAGCAGTCAAGAATCCCAAAAAACCAAGAACAGTATAAAACATAGTGGTTGAACCTTCTTTACATTCTAGGACAATTTCTTCAGCCATGGAGTGCATGTCAGAATCTGGGAATGGGGGGGAAATTGCCAACCACACTGCACAAATGGAGAATTGTGTCAAGGAGCATGAAAGAACTATAGCATTGGCCAGCCTTTTCCCCACCCATTTCCTCATTTTGGATCCAGGCTTGGTGGCCATGAAAGCAAGGACCACTATGATTGTTTTCCCCAATATACAAGAAAGAGCTACAGAGAAGATGATGCCAAAAGAAGTTTGTCGCATGAGACATTTCACCTGATCTGGTTGCCCAATGAAGAGCAAAGTGCAGAGGAAGGAGAGGAGGAGAGCAATAAGAAGAATGTAGGTGAGGTTTCGGTTATTGGCTTTGACAATGGGAGTGTCCTGATGCTTAATGAAGATTCCCAGGACCATAACTGAGATGAAAGAAAAGAAGGAAGCAATAGCTGTCAGGCTAATCCCCAGAGGCTCTTCATGAGACAAAAAGGTGATGTGTTTTGGAATGCAAAGGTTGTGAGCTTTGTTTGGGTACTGATCTTCTGAACATGGGAAACAGTCATCTGCATCTGGAAAACAAATTATTGCAGTCATTTGTTTAATGTTATAGACAACAACCCATTACTAAATTGGTCATCATTTCATAGATATTTCCTTTCCTGACAGTGAGCATTTGAAAATTAACTTCCTTCCTTCCTTCCTTCCCTCGTGCCTTCCTCCCTTCCTGCCTCCCTCCCTCCCTCCCTCCCTCCCTCCCTGATACATGAGGCCCTGGTGACCTTGAGATTTTTCTATGCTAACCCCTTTTGCAAGACATATTCAATTGATCTAGCTCCAGTGATTAATGGGCCCAGTGAGATTCCAAATTGAGTTGGGGAGTTGTTGTATAGGATCTGCTGCATGGGCCTGCCAAAGCCCTCACTGTTATTGGAATAGAGAGGTAGCAGAGGGCTTGGATAGAATTGAATAGGTCAGGCCCATGCAACTTTTTTCATATCATTGAACCAGGCCTTCTCTGTGCTTCATGGAGGATGTGAGAGAGATGAAAAGAGTCAAGGGATATCTTGAGTATTGCTGGAGAAAGATGAGGGAAGAATCTGAACAATGACAACCTAAAGTCACTATTAGTAAGTGTGTATCATTTCTCAAAAAGTTATTACTGGACACAAAGAGTTCAGAACTTTTGTTTAGTCTCCCACCTGCCCTTTTTAAGGAAGGTGGTTGAGAAGATGATTGTGCTGCAACCCCAGAAGATCCTTGATTAAATGAATTATCTGGACTACTTACAGTCAGGTTTCAGGCCTCGATATGGGAAGGAAATGCTATTGGTCATTCTTTTGGATGATGTCTGGAGAGAATGGGATAGGGATAAGGATAGTACATCCATCATGGCTCTTCCTGATCATGGTATCCTTTTGAGATGGTTTTGGGAACCATCCCAGAGGAAAGAACAGTTCTGGTCTGGTTCACCTCCTTCTTCTTTGACCAGTTCCAAAGGGAGAAAGAGGTCCAGCCTGCAAGACCAACTATGGGGTGCTATATGAATCGGTGCTTTCTCTGTATCCTTTTATTATCTACAAAAGCCATTTTCAGAGTCAGCATATTGCCCCCAACAATCTGAGTCCTCATTTTACCGACCTCAGAAGGATGGAGGGCTGAGTCAACTTTGAGCCAGTGAGAATTGAACTGCCGAACTGCTGGCAGTTGGCATTCAGCAGAATTAGCCTGTAATACTGCATTCTAACCACTGCACCATCATGGCTCTTATGTACTAGTTGTAGCCTTTTCAGGTCTACTCTCTATCATTCATATCTTGGTCATCTCCCATATGGATTATTACAATGCAATCTATATGGGATTACTCTTGAAGAGGCAGTAGCTGATGTAGAATGCAGCATCACAAACAATATTGGGCACCCCTAGTGTTCCACATATAACACCTTTGCTATACAAACTTCATTTTTTCTCAGTTGCTTCTGGGAGTTCAATTCAAGGCATTTGCTATTACCTTGAAAGCCCTTTCTCAGATTATTTGGAGAACTGTCATCCCCACTCTATGATCCTATCCCACCTAATTGGGCAGAGAGGGAATATTGCAGATTCTGTCATTTAAGGAGTTTTGGCTGGCAGGTTGCAGGAAGACAGCCTTTTCTGCTGCTGCTCCTACTCTGTGGAACACCTTACTCTCAGATGTGAGGCCGGTCCTTGGTCCTCATCATCATGGAAGTTGAAGAATGATATGCAACCGTGGGTGTAATGAGGACATTCTTTTCCCCTTAATATTTTAACTATTAATGCTGCAACTCTTCTTTTAAATTTTGTTTTTAACTTATTCTTACTTATATCTCTATACTTCGATTTGCTTTTATATATATAGTCTAGTGAAAAGAAGAATCAGGGGTGTCATGATAACAGTGTTCCAATATTTGAGGGGATGCCACAAGGAAGAGGTGCTCAATCTATTCTCCAAACCCCCTGAAGGCAGGACAAGAAGCAATGGATGCAAACTAACACAGGAGAGAAGCAACCTAGAACTAAAGAGAAATTTTTTGACAGGGATAACAATTAATCCAATAGGAGCTTCAACATTGGAGGTTTTTAAGAAGATATTAGATAACCACTTGTCTGAAAAGGTATAGGGTTTCCTGCTTGAGCAGGGAGTTGGACTGGAAGACCTCCAAGGTCCCTTCAATCTCTGCTATTCTGTTATACTAAGATATTTATTTATGTATATAATACATTAATATACATTAAAAAAATAATATAATATAATAACCCACCACCCACCCTAGTGACAATATATCACACTAACATTTAATGGGCTCCATTCCACTCTGGGTTCCCCAGGCCTGCTGGCTGTACCAGATCTTCAGTGCCTTCTGAAAGAGTCTTAGACTGTGGGCCATTCTAATCTCTGGGGGAATGATGTTCCAGAGAGAGAGGGAGCCACCATGGAGAAGGCCCTTCTTCTGGGTCCCACGAGGTGTATCTCCCTAGGGGATGGGACCCACAACATTCCTTGCCTCCCTACTCTGATGGGTTGGGTAGATGTGACCGGTAAGAGATAGTCCCTAAAATAACCTGTTCCCAAGCCATCAAGGGCTTTAAAGGTGACAATCAACACTTTGAATTTCACCCGGAAGCAAATTGGCAACCAATGCAGCTCCCGCAGGAGATGTAATATATGTACACACTGAGGTCTGCACAAAAACATGCGGGCCACTGCATTTAGCACCAACTGGAGCTTCCAGGTACTCTTCAAGTGGAGCCCCATTTAGAGCACATTGCAATAGTCAAGACAGGAAGTGACTAGTGCATGAGTGACAGTGAGTACAGATTGTTGGTCCAGGAAAGGGCATAACTGGTGCACAACCCGCAGTTGCGCAAAGGCCCTCCTGGCCACAACTGCCACCATCTCTTCGAGCAAGAGTTGCAAGTCCAAGAGAACCCTCAGATTATGCACAGGGTCTGTTTAGATTAGTGCCACCCCATCCAAGACCAAAGGTTGAAATTCTCCCTAGGCCAAAGAACCCCAAACCCAGAGCCACTCAGTCTTGCAAGGGTTTTGTTTCAACCCATTGCTTCCCATCCAGCCCCTAACGGCCTCCAGGCACTCTCAAAGGGAGGACACAGCATCAATTAACTCACCACGGGCTGAGTCATACAGCTGAGTATCATCAGTGTATTAATGATATCTCAGTCCATGGTGATGGATGATCTTATTCAGTAGCTTCATATAAATGTTGAACAGGAGCGGAGAGAGTATATCTCTCCAGTGTAAGCTGTGCAGATTCACTTAATTCAGATGATGGTATAGAAATGTGATGAATACATAAAAACATGACCTAAATTTAAATTATTGTTTGTTTCCCAAAATACACTGTCAAGGAATTGCTTAACTAATT
Organism: Pituophis catenifer annectens; assembly: GCF_029215685.1. NCBI lineage: Eukaryota > Metazoa > Chordata > Lepidosauria > Squamata > Colubridae > Pituophis > Pituophis catenifer. The sequence continues at coordinate 18,813,051 of NW_027256895.1, read as the reverse complement.
GAGATCTCTCCTTTACCATTTATTTTAAATCTTTCTGAACTGCAGTTCCCAAAATTATAGTATGTTCATTCCGCTCAATATTGAAATCTCTTTACTTTCATAGAAACCATAGATGAAAATATTTATTTTTATGGTCTCGTTTATCTTTCCCAAGCAAAAAAAGATGACATGATATTTGAATAGATGTCTAAGTAATCAACATCTCTCCAGAATTATGGACAAATGAATTAGGACAAATGAATCATGGACAAATTTGTACAGAGATGGTAAACTACTGTTTATAATTAAAGAGTAATATAAGGCATTGCACAAAATACATAGCAATGGAATCTCTGCTTTAGATCTCTTACCTGCCTTGTTTGAAATTTTTCCTTCTGGACATTTAAGGCAATCATAGCAACAAAAGGGCTTTCCTTCTATTTTTATTTTGCTCCAACCTGATGAGCATGGAGGATTGCACATAGAAAAGGGTTGTACCTATTGACATTAAGAAAATTGAGAAATTATTACTTAACATTTCAGGAATTTTTGCATCTGAAGAATTGGATTTGACTAGTATTTAAGTCATATACAATGGTACCTTGGAATTCAGCTGCTTTGAAACTCACTGAATTCATGATTTCTTTGTTACTCAATGCACAAGCTGAAACTTGTTGATGTTGGCTACATTGTTACTCACAACCTTATTCCTTATGAGAAAAAACTCATCATTTTTGGTATCTCCCGGTACCCTCCCAATGCCTGTTTTACTCATTGCACCTCCTGGAACCAATTTACAACGACTACAGAAGTCTCATTGTATGAGCAAAATATTGTCCAACAGGCCAGAAACACACATTGGGAGAAGCGATCAGCCTTAGTCATTTTACAAACAACACTTAAGATATGAGAAATGCAACTCTATTGCAAAAATGTGATGTTGAGTAAATGTTAACCAATTAAATAAGTACACAGGCTGGATGCTGGGTTGGCCATGTTGTACGAAGTATATATCCTTAAGTAACCATGTGACAGAAAGTTGTATAATTTAGGAAATGCAGCCATATTGGTTATTTTTTAAGACTCTTTTGGTATTTGTATAATCAAGCAAGATGTTGATTGCATCTTGCTTGATTATACAAATAATTAATAGTCGCCTATTAATAGCGGTGTCCCCCAAGGCAGAGTTCTAGGACCAACACTCTTCATACTATACATAAATGACCTTTGTGATCATATTATAAGTAACTGCATTCTGTTCGCCATTGATGTTAAACTATTTAACATTAGCAACAATGCTGCTACCCTTCAAAAAGACCTTGACTTTGTGTCAGAATGGTCAAAAAATTGGCAACTCCAAATCTCAACCAACAAACATTGGCAAAAAGAATCAGAACACTAAATACAAGCTAAGTGGACATGACCTTGTAGATGACCCTCACTCTGTCAAGGACCTTGGAGTACTCATATCAAATTATCTAAGTGCCAAAGCCCACTGTAACAACATCACCAAAAAGACATTAAGGGTTGTAAACCTAATCTTGCAAAGCTTCTACTCCAGTAATATTACACTACTAACCAGAGCATACAAAACATTTGCTAGACCAATTCCCGAATACAGCTCATCTGTCTGGAACCTGCACTGCATATCGGACATTAATACAATTGAGTGCGTCCAGAAATATTTCACAAAAGGAATCCTCCACTCCTCTGCTTGTAACAAAATACCCTATGACACCAGACTTGAAATTCTGGGTTTAGAAAATTTAGAACTACGCCGCCTTCGGTATGACCTAAGCATAGCTTATAAAATCAACTGCTACAATGTCCTACCTGTCAATGACTACTTCAGCTTCAACCACAGCAATACACGAACACACAATAGATAGAAACTTAAAGAAAACCGCTCCAGACTCGATTACAGAAAATATGACTTCAGTAACAGAGTTGTTAATGCCTGGAATGCACTACCAGACTCTGTGGTCTCATCCTAAAACCCCCAAAACCTTAACCTAAAACTGTCTACTGTTGACCTCACCCCATTCCTACGAGGTCTGTAAGCAACGTGCATAAGAGCACCAGCGTGCCTACAATCCCTGTCCTAATGTTCCTTTTAATTGTATTCATTTTATGTATTCAATTCATGCTTATACTTATATATATTATCTAATATGTACTCGACAAAATTAAGTATATAAAAATAAATAAATAAATGTCCTTTGCCACAATTGGTGAAATGACGAAGAGAATCCTCAGAAAGGATTTGTTTCTAAAATGAAATTATGTCTTAATGGCTCCAAGGATCTTCTATATTGTCTACTTGAAAGGATGTTTAATTGCTTCTTTGGAAGAACTGTGGAATACTTCCATAACCAGAAGAAACTTGTATTTAAAAATTTGAAGTTCTAAGTGGAAATCATTCTTGCATTACAACATTATAAAAGAATGTATATCACAATGAAAAGTCTATTTTAAATTTGATGGAAAATTAGATTTCCAGTATTGGTTTCATGCACTGCATTTATAGCTTTAACTTAGTGATTTATATTATGTTAACTAGTTTTTTCCAATTTAAAACTCCAAACAATTTTCAGACAGATATTTTACAATAACATGATTCATGTGTTCTGTCCCCGTCCCCACACACACACAAACAGCCAGCCGGGGGTTAAAGAATTACTTGGCACACACAAGGTTTGTTATCAGGAACTTGGCAGCAATACGATAACCGTCTGCCAAGTCCTTTACTTCAAGAAGAGGGAGTTTTCCTCCACCAGATAATCACCAACAAATACACACAGTTTTCAAAAACAGTCCAGCTCAAACAGAAACCTTCAGCAGATCAGGGGTTGTACAAAATGACTAGCCAGAAGTTAGCTTTGTCCGTCACAGAGTCTAAATGGTCACCACACTCTCTTATATAGCCTGTGGGGTGTGGTCCAGTAACTCAGCTTAATCCCTGGCACGCCTCCTCATCTGCTGCAAACGTTTATCTCGCCTTCGTTGGCGTGGATCCAGGAACGACATATCACCGTCATCGCTGTCATCGGAGACACCTGGCTCCTGGCCAATCTCCTCTCCCTCGGCAGACACCTGAGACATAGCCAGAGAGGAGGGGCCTCGAGAGGGAGGCCTGGCCGGCTCCTCTCCTTCATGTTCGGAGCCTTCTTCCTCCGATAAGATGGGCTTGGGGGACGGAGCCACAACATCATGGCATATTTATAAATAGTAGATATTTTACCCTTTGGCTATCAAACAGTATCTTCTTACTTTTACTTTTTCATTTTACTTCTCTTACGCTACTTTTGCTTATATATTTTTTTCTAAAAAGTGATATGGCATCTGGGTTAGTCATCCAATCATCACATCTTAATGAAATATTTCTAATGTGTTTGGAATGTAGTTTTCTCTGAGGCCCATAGTAATTTCTTTTAGTATCGAATCTGCATCTACTGACCAAGTCAAAGCAGAACCCTGAAAGATGTATCTAGTCTCCCCTTCTGGAAATGCCTTAACCTTTGAGGCACATTAAGTTGCAAACCATTCTATATTCAAATATGCTATGAAAATTCAACAATCATCAGTCACCATTTCAGAATCATTTATTTCTTCAGTTTTAACATAGGTGAACCACTCAATGAATAATGTACGTTCAAAGACAGAACAGTTGTAGAAATATGTGTAAATAATAAATTACCATTTGAATATTCAGGGTCCAAAGAGCCTTTTCTGCCATGAGTCCCATTCTGCCATTGTTCTCCTTCAGAGAAAATCCACTTGTACTCTTAATTTACACGTAAAGGGTATCAAAACCTCACTCTGCTGATAGGCCTCGAGCCCCAATACGGATGTTCATGTTAGGGTGAATTATCTCATTTACCCTAACAAATTGAGTTCAAGTCAGTTTTTATATTGGGTTTTTAATTTATTATTATTCAACTTTTTCCCCCCTACAAAATTAAGCTAGAATGCTTTCATGAATGCAAAACAAAAACAAAACCCAGGATGGAAACACAACTTTGGTTAGTTTATGCTTTACTGCTACCTTTGTAGAGAAATACAGGCATTTCATCTATGTACTGCATTTTTTTTTTAAATGATGGAAAAATGTTCAGTAATTCTAATTCTGGGGATAAATCATAACTTCCTCAACGGCTTTAGTGTCTCTTTTTCTCACATGGAGATTCAGTGAACACTAATTTGATGGAGTATTAGGGAGATGGTGGGGAAATGGAGAGCCTCTTGTACCCAGCAGTCCTTATAACTGCATTTACTGCATCATCATCTTCGTTTAACAACCCTATCATCCCTTGCGGGATGGAGTCTGGGCAACTGAATGGAGTGTTAGCAGAGTGTTTACTAGCCGGATGCCCTTCCTGATGCCAATGTGGAGAGTTGTTCAGCAGATATATTATCATTGTGTCCAGAGAGAGAAATATCTGCCTCTACCTAGAATTGAACTCACAGCCTCCTGACTGTGAGGTGAGAGCTCCACCTCTAGGCCACCACACCACTCCTAACCGCATTTACTGCATGATGCTAATTAAATGAAGCTGACTTCATAATAGGGGTGTTTGGTGTCTGGGTAGGAAAACTTATAATACTTGTATCTGTTACACAGGGAATGTCACAGGTTGCAATTTTTAGGAAGCTGAGTGTTACTAAAGCATGCCACTTTACATTGTGTTGCTATTTGGGGTCCTTCTTCTAAAACTCCAACGTTCCCAGAAATAATATAAACTCTGGAACAGAGTTTTTCCTTATATTTTGTAAACCCCCCTTTATAGAAATCTCTCTTCTAATCAGTGCAAATGTTTTGCGTTGTTTTTTTATTTTAGGGTAATCATGTTCACAAGTCACTTTGAGAAAAGAGTCATTGTATGCCTGTAATTCCTGAAAGAACTTTCTGAACATTGAAGCAGTATGTAAAAATAAAGTAAATTATTCACCATGGTTTGATATTGGTGCCAAAACTACCTGGTTAAACATGGGGGGCCAGATGATTTCCTCTGCAAAAATAGTAAGAAGATTTTCAGGGGGAGTCTCTGGAGCTATGTTTCCAATTTTGATACGATGAAATGATTGGTTGGGGAAGGTGACCCAGTTGATAACATCAAATCCAGTTGGTAGCTCTCCTCTTTCGTCAAAGTGAACCATTTCTCCAGCACTGTTGTTAAATGAAACCGCTTTCAGATACCAATGGAACTAAATGGAAATCATTAAAAAGAAATTTATAACAATTGGAAGCAATGAGCAAGTATGAATGAAGGATCTTTCATAAATTAGATGTTATCCCTTTAAGACAGACCAATCAGCAAATATAATATGAGGAATATTTACTTTCTCTTAACAGTCTTTCTAATGACATTTGCATTCTTTCTAAAAAGCATTTAGGTATTTAGAATTCCTTTAGTATTCCCATGCATGTTGGAAGCAATATTATCATCTATGTCAGTTGGACCAATAATGTTCAGCCTTAATGGCACCCTGGTTACTTGCTGTTCCTCACAAGCCAAAATATTGTGAGCATTTGATCTATGGGGAGCCAACAAAAAAATTGTTGTGGTGTGTCTATTGATCACTCTTCAATGCCATCCTTTCTTTTTTTCTTATGTATCTCATACTCTTCTCTTCACTGTGGAATCAAAATGCAGGACCCCAAGCAAATAATCAAGACTCACTGCATCTCAATGCCCTTTCTTCCTTCCTTCCTTCCTTCCTTCCTTCCTTCCTTCCTTCCTTCCTTCCTTCCTTCCTTCCTTCCTTCCTTCCTTCCTTCTTATCTTCCTTCCACATCTCATAATCTTCTCCTCACTGTGGAATCAAAACTCAGAACCCAAGCAAATAAGCAAAGATTATTACAGTATTTATTCTTAACATAGGACACTAAAAAAGTTGCACCCAGTAACTAGTGGAGGGAACTTCTGCAGAGAGCTTATATTTCAAAAACCAAGGCAAAATGATGCATGCATACCTATTCATAAGTAATTACAAAATAAATCTCAAGGTACTTCAACCTCTCCTTTTATTTAAAGAATACAATGGTCTTACTTAGAAGAAGCCTTTGGCATCATAAATTTCAGAGGATCCTAATGGAATATTTTGATAGAACTATCACAAACCACTGTGGGATACAAGGACACATTCCTTATATCCTATTAAACAGTCCCATTCATTTGGAAACTGATTTACCCCACACTCCTTCCAAAACTTCCTTGAATTAATGTATGGCATTGCCTCATTCTCACTGTGCATTGTTGCACCTCATGTTTAGTGTTATCTGGAATTATTATTTGAAGTTCTGACATATCACTTTTTTTTTAATTTGATTTATATGCCGCCCTTCTCCGGAGACTCAGGGCGGCTTACAATGCGTTAAGCAATAGCCTTCATACTTTTGTATATTTATACAAAGTCAGCTTATTGCCTCCACAAACTGGGTCCTCAATTTACCTACCTTAGAAAGGATGGAAGGCTGAGTCAACCTTGAGCCTGGTGAGATTTGAATTTACAGTAATTGCAGACAGCTGGTGTTAATCACAATGCTATCAGTCTGCTGAGACACCACGTCCTGAACTAACTTTTGAGTTAGTTCAGCTTCAGAATATTCTTATTGGCTATACAACTCCAAAATACTAGCTGAACGTTTATATGACTGGCCCTTATATAAATATATAATATATTTTCATTCATGTCATTTTCACCTGCCATGACTGTTGACTGAGTTCCCAAGCATTTCCTCTTTTTCTGCTCTTAGATGAAAGCATGGCTTGTAGAGCATGGGCCACTGCATAGACAGCATTGTAAATGCTATAACTATGCCCAGTAATACTAGATTCAATCACAGATTCAGGAAGGGTCTCCAGTGACTCCTCACCAGTGCATTGATTGTCACTGTCCTCATCTAACCCAGCATTTGGGAAAGAACATTCAAATGCATTTTCCCAAAACACTCTTGTCAAACTGTCCTCTTCTTCTGAAGAAGGCTTTCTCATCTGAATAAATTTCTTAAACCCTAATATTTCCTTTGAGGAAACTGCCAACGATAGTGCACCATGGATGAAATCCAGTCCCCTGTATCTTTGAAAGCGGACTGATGTGAATTCCATCTGTGCTGGCATGACCCAAACTTTATCTTTTCTCTTCATTGGCATTTCTTCATATTCTGAACAAAATGGCACAATTCTAAGAAAAACCATGTTGTCACTTTCACCATAAGTGATTACAACATTGGCAATACTTCTCATAATAGTCTTATACAGCAAAGCATAAAAATTAATTTGAATTTCAATATCGTTGATACCAGCTTCCATTGGCATTTCTTCCATGAAATCAAAACAGATGCCTTTCTTAGAAAATATATCAAGCTTATTCTGTATGAAGCTCTTCCCCTTTTCAGGGTTCTGGACAATGAGCCCAATCCATTTCCACTGGAAGTGAAGCAACAATTGGACCAGCCCCATAATTTGAAGGTCTTCATTTGGAAATAATTGACGGAAGAAAGCAGCTTGTATGTTGTCATCTATCTCTGCAGTTGAACCATATATGAGCTAGGAAAAAAGAAGAAATTAGAGTATATACTTCCAAATCACTTATGTCTATTTTAAGGATCTTATTTAAATATCAATGTTCTCCAGGCATGGGCAGAGTTGACTACCATTTGCATATTCCAATATAATTTCTATTATAATTGTTTAGGTTTTTTTAAATAAACAAAGCTCCAGAAATGTAAGAACTTTAAGAATGAATATGAACCTCCGGATTATTCTATGTTTACACATGTTTCCATGACATGATTTACCCCGTAGATTAGGTATACGTAACTTTCTAGCATTTTGAATCATTCCTCTCTGTCCCACCCTGGATGAAATATATTTGGATGTTTAGCTTGATTGTGATTTTAACTACATGAGGTAATGTTATCCCTTTGTTTTAAATGTTTCTGACACTAATAGAGTCATAAATATAAAATTTGGAATAGAAATTAAACTAAATCAAGCAAGAAATACTGTATTTAGATTTGACTCCTTTCTTTATGAAATGCTCTTACCTGTGGGATCTTATATATACTCAGAATGTTTGACATGAACTGAGCAATGAAAGCATTATGTCCTGCAATCACAGATATTACATTGTCCTTGAGGTCACATTTGTAGTTGGGGATGAACCTTTCCTTCGAAGAGAGAAGGTCCATGGAAGCCAGATAAATCCATCTTCCCATGTAATAGCTATTAGAGATATGGATACCGAGAGTGATGTTTGGCAAGATCCTGGAATTCTCATTGATTTCTTTGATTGCAAATTCCAAAGCCAAGATGTGCTGGTAGTTTTGCATATAATATCTGAAATGAATTTTACAACATCTGTTGCCAAATCTGGAATTGGCTGCATTCTAATTGTATCACACAAGTTTAGATTCTGCAGGCCACAAGCATTGATACAGGTGGATGCACTAGCATCAAAGAAACCATTTGTTTAAAATATTCAGGAAAGAGGTCAAAGCAATATAACAATCCATAGGCATTCAGGCAGCTCAATTGCAAAATGCAATAAACATCAATAATTAGTGGGTTTTTTTTTTCTTAATTTGGAGGTGTATATTTAATTTTACTTCCTACCCTAATTTTCTACTTTACTTACTCAATACACTGGAAATTTCTGAGGAATATTTGATATAATATCTGCATGTAGGACTAACTGCAATCATGCACACCGTAACGTATCCCTGGTATGAAGTAATGCTCTGCAGGCATTTATTTCATGTTTTCTTCATCGAGTTATAGCCATATGAAAAAAGTATATTAAAATTAAACTGATACCTGCTAGAATGGTACCAAAACCATAGAAGTAACAACACATTGGAAAATAACTTGTGTAACAGATGGAAATTGAAGCAATATTATTGAGTAATAATAATGCAGGGTATGCAATATAACATTCATCCTCCATCCTAATTCAATCATGTCATAGGCTTTAACTATTTTCTGTATTTGCATTACTGAAAAAAAGGAATTCCATACATTAAATCACCAACCAGTTCATCTGATGGATTTCTTCTGAATGTTACTTTATCAGATATCATGTAAATTTGAGACGAAATGCCTGCAACGACCAAATCTTCTGAATGATATTGCTTGTACTTAATAAAAGGCTGATCTCCTATAGAACATTTAGCAAGGGTTGTATCAATTTCTATATATAAGGGCAATAATGCTACAGATGCAAATAATAATATCATTTTGTACAGCAATTTTTCTCTCAGCCATCTGTTCACTCCATTAGAATTAGGCATTTGAAATAGGACAGCCTGAGATACAGTGTTCCATGAGGCTGCTTTAAAGTAGAGGTTTACTTTTTAAAAAATCAGAATGACAAGAGTTTGTCCTCTAGCTATAGTTTTGGAGAAAAAAGAATGTTACATTTTTATTGCTGTTGAAATACATTACTTTTAGTATTTTCTTTAACTCCTTAGAGATTGAAAATAAGAATATATAATTGATAATGATTGTACAGATCTAGACATGCTCAGGTGCACAAACCAACTTGTGATACACAGGGTATTGTAACCTGCAATTAAGGACAAAATAATTGTGAGGGGGGACAGAGAGAACTAAATGAGAAATGTAAAAAGTTTTGTTCTCCAGGATCTGCAGTTGGCTTCCAACTGAGAAAACAGCTGAATTTGAAAGGAAATTTCAGCCATTAATTAAACAACAAGGTAAATCAAATCAAATTGCATTAATTGAAATTTGGATCTCACTGTTAAGAAGCATCTTTCTCTTCAATATTCTAAAAATAATACAATTAATCAAAATACTGGCACTATCTGAATTTTGTTTGATATTTTTTTTTTTCTTTCATTTATATGCCGCCCTTCTCCGGAGACTCAGGGCGGCTTACAATGCGCTAAGCAATAGCCTTCATTCTTTTTGTATATTTATACAAAGTCAGCTTATTGCCCCCACAAACTGGGTCCTCAATTTACCTACCTTAGAAAGGATGGAAGGCTGAGTCAACCTTGAGCCTGGTGAGATTCGAACTTGCAGTAATTGCAGGCAGCTGATGTTAATAACGGTGTTTTTTTTTTTTTAGTCTGCTGCGCTAACAGATATGCCTGTTGGTTACCAATGTACTTATTTGTGTCAAACTTATAATATTAGCATTAGCACTCCATACATAATTCTTCAGTGCACATTTTCCCTTTTGAGGAAATCAGTAACAGAAGTAGAATAACTTCTACTTCTTGGCACATTTGGGGCATTTCCTGCTCTTCTATATGGGTCCTTGATTGAAGCCCAATTTTAGAGAAAGAGTGGGAGGGAGAGGAGAGGAAGAGACAGAGAAACCCATGCACTTTATGTGTATATACATACACATAAATATAAACGTACTATACATACATAGATCTTTTCCAGACTTTGCTGTTTCAGTAAAAGAGAAAATATGTTGCTAAGGGTTGAACTGTTTGGACCTTAGTGCTCTCTGAGTTTGATTGTTTTCTTGCAGATTTTTCATTGGATTACTAGATAACATCATCTGTACTACAAAGGAGTGAGGTTTGCTCTCATTGTATATAGTGGCTTCCCCTGTCATAGTGATCTTCATGGTTCCTTGATGAGGCTTTTGTGTACTGTTAGCTTGTTTGACTGCGTTTCTAGTTTCTTACTTGGACTTGTTTACTTGATTGTTGTTCTAGTGTTAATCTTTCTGTTGATTGCTGGTGAGGAGGTATTTTAAACTTTTTGTTTTCTTTTTGGCTTTTTGATTGTCTCTTTTGAATGATATTTTTTTTTATTTGATTTATATACCGCCCTACTCCCGAAGGACTCAGGGCGGTGAACAGGCACAAGATAAAACACATAGAATACAAAAATTTAAGAGCAGAAGTAAAATCGAATTAAATCAATTTAGCCCAAGACAAATTTAAAACCCCAGGTTAAGAACAAATTAAAATTTACATTAAAATTTACATTAAAAAGAGAATGGGAGAGGTTAGGCCAGACCAGCCTGGTGAAAGAAAAAGGCCTTGAGAGCGCGGCGGAAGGTGCATAGATCCGGGATCCTCTGTATCTCCAGGGGGAGCTCGTTCCATATAGTAGGTGCCCCCACAGAGAAGGCTCTCCCCCTGAGGGCCTCCAGCCGACATTGTTTGGCCAACGGCACCCGGAGGAGTCCCTTTCTGTGAGAATGTACCTGCCGGTGGGAGGCCATTTGCGGCAGCAGGCGGTCCCGTAAATAACCAGGCCCTAAGCCATGGAGCGCTCTAAAGGTGGTAACCAAAACCTTGAAGCGCACCCGGAAGACCACCGGGAGCCAGTGAAGCTCGCACAGGAGAGGTGTTACATGGGAGCACCACATCGGTCCCATAACCACCCGCACAGCCGCACTCTGCGACAGTTGGAGCCTCCGGGTGCTCCTCAAGGGGAGCCCCATGTAGAGAGCATTACAGTAGTCCAGGCGGGAAGTGACGAGGGCATGAGTGACCGTGTGTAATGAGTCCCGATCCAGAAAGGGATGCAACTGCTGAATCAGGCGGACTGATGGAAAATCCTCCCGGTCACGGCCGTCAAGTGCTCTTCTAAAGACAACCGTGAATCCAGGAGGACGCCCAAGTTGCGAGCCCTCTCTGTGAGGGCCAGCGATTCGCCCCCAATAGTCAACGATAGCATCAACTGACTTTATCAGGATGTAGGAAACCACAGCCACTCAAGTTTTTTTTAAAATTTGATTTATATGCCGCCCTTCTCCGGAGACTCAGGGTGGCTTACAATTTGCTAAGCAATAGCCTTCATTCTTTGGTATATTTATACAAAGTCAGCTTATTGCTCCCACAACTGGGTCCTCAATTTACCTACCTTAGAAAGGATGGAAGGCTGAATCAACCTTGAGCCTTGGCAAGATTCGAACCTGCAGTAATTGCAGGCATCTGGTCTTAATAACCAGCTTAATAACAGGGTGCCTTAGACCACTGTACTACCAAGGCTCTACTACCAATCCAGTCTTGGACGGATTGAGCCTGAGCCTGTTCCTTCCCATCCAGATCCGCATGGCCTCCAGGCACCGGGACATCACTTCAAGGGCATCGTTGGGGTGGTCCGGGGTGGAGATGTACAGCTGAGTATCGTCAGAATGACATATAGTTGTTGTTACCTCTATATGCATTTTTGGACTTGCTTGGGCTCTGATTCTCAGTTGTAACTATGGTTAAGTCATTCCATGTGTTCTGATATGGAAATTAGCATGGAAATTAGCATGGCACTTTCATCATATCTTTGATAATAGAAGATAATTGAATAACAGAGTTGGAAGGTACCTTGGAGGTCTTCTAATCCAACCCCCTGCTTAGGACAAAATTGTAATAGTGATAGTTTAATGATTTTCACAATATAGGTTAATCAGGTTGGCAGTGCTATTCATGATAATCATGTATAATTTATGGAAATCATTAAGTATATTTTCAGTATAATTGGTAAATGTGGGCTGAACCCTCTCTTCCATGAAGTCAAAACAGGTACCTTCCTTGGAAAAATAACAGTATTTTTTATGAATTGTTCATTACTCTTTTCAAGTTGAAAAATCAGTCCAATCCATGTCCATCTTAAATACATCAGCAGCTGGAAAAGACCTGTAATCTCTTGATTACCATTTGGGAAAAATCGATAATAGAAAACATCTTGTGTCCTGCCATCTATTGCTGGAGAAGATCCGTAAATGAGCTAAACATGGGAGAAAGAGGGAATGTGGTTTTTCAAAATGAAATATTCATTCTTACTTTTGAAAATTCTATTCTTAATTTAATTATTTTTGTTGCAAATATTGAAAGATATCTATTAACATTCAGAAACAATTTGCAGAATGTTTATACAACAGCTGTTAATGTAATATACTGTATGTTCAAAGGCAGAGTCATCAGAAAGGCATTAATTCAGGAAATTTTTACCACAGGTTTTCAGGTCTAAAGCTTCTAGATCCTAACTAAGAAAGGAAACCTATAACTACATTTCACTAGTTTTCTCCTCATAGGAAATGGAAGAAGTTTGAAGAAATAAAAGTCATGATGTCTTTATTTTATCTTATGAAGATAGCATAGGACGAGCAACTGAAGAATATAATTTTGGGTAAAATATGTACCCCGTCCCTCTTCCAGCTTTGCTTCATTTTTATCTCAAATCTTTAAGCATCCTGATATGAATGCTTATATGGATATAATTTGCAATCCAACAAGTACTGAACAGGCACAATCATTTAACTCCTTCCTTTTTAATTGTTTCATATTTTTTTTGTAATCTGCCACCTACTATCCATTGTATCCTATCTGAATTTCAGATACAAGTACACTACAGATCAGAAGTAGAAAATATACAGCTCCCTAGCAACCAACATTGGCAACCAACATATTTCAGTGGTCTGAAATACAACTAGTGCTAAATCTTTGGCTGTGTTCCTCATTTTCAGAATTTGGCAGAAGCAAAAATAGTATCTTATGCTTTAAAGTGATTTAACACTATCACATTCAAGGTGATACAGAAACCCTGATAAAACATTCCAGCAGATGAAACTGCCCATGTCTCCCTGGGATTTAATAATCCATTGATTACTCAAATTTCAGGAGGAGGAGGAAAGGAAGAAATATATAATAATTATAATAACATTCTTATAACACTCTGTATTTAGCAAATGTTAGCAAATATTAGCAAGCATATGTAATACGTATTATAGTAACTCAGTCAGCTAATTATCTTTTACTTCAAATAGTTTTACAAGATACTTCATGCATTTTTACAGTACAGTGAAACAGCTATGTTTGGATAAGCTATAAGGTAAAAAAAATTGAGCATTTTATTTGAATTTCTGTACAATTATAATTAATTTGTAGAACATCACTACATTATTTTGTCATCATGAAAAATTCATAGAGAGGAAGGAGGGAGGGAGGGAGGGAGGGAGGGAGGGAAGGAAGGAAGGAAGGAAGGAAGGAAGGAAGGAAGGAAGGAAGGAAGGAAGGAAGGAAGGAAGGATATTCTGCAATATAAACATCAAGATAACTATTCCTATTACTTCATCAAGTCCATGAATCCTTTACTTGATTATTTAATCATGGTAACAAAATAGATACAATAAATGAATTGATATTTCTATAGAATTTATTAATAAATAAGTCAAGAAATCAAATATATTAATTGATTCAGATTCTTATTGAGGAATACATCTAGCAGATTACCAAAAATATCAATTTCATCTGCAAATTTCATCTGATCATAGTTTGTTCATTCCTTTTTGGGTTGCCACTATATTTCCAAATCACAAAATGTAACGTAAAAGGTGGGGGGGGGGAGATTGTTTGTTGCTGTTTGTTAAAAATAAATTTAATAAAAGTAAAAAAGGAGGGAGTACTTTTAGACTTGCAAGATTCTTCATTGTAATGTTATAATGGAAGAATTCAGGATTTTGTTTCCTAATCTGGAGAAACTTAAAAGGCTGACATCAACCTTGGAAACTAGATAGCATTTGGTCTCCTCTGTTTTTATCTTCCAAAGAATGAAGTATGTGTGGTGGGGTTAATCTGTGGCTATTTTCTTAGATTACACTTCTGATTTAGGCCCAGATTACTTTTATCAGAATGTTGAATAGATTGCGTCTCTTCCTCCTGTCTTTCAAGTTTATCCTTACAGTCTATTACACTTTGTTCAAGAACAAACATTACCTGAAGCATTTTATAGATATTCAGGATGTTTGCCATGAAGGGAAAGATGGAAGAATTAGGTCCTGCAATAACAGAAACCACCCAGTCCTTGACATCACACTTATAGTTGGGCATGAATCTGCCCTGTGTTGAGATAAGCCCCATTGTTGTTTATTGTTTATTTGATTTGAAGCCAAGTAGGTCCATCTTGCCATGAAATAACTATTAGAGATTTGAATACCCAGACTGATGTTGGGTTTTTTTTTTTTTTTTTTCGGAGAGCTGGGATCATCGGGCTGGCACTTGCTGCAATACTGGGACGAGCGGCTGTGAAGGATGACACCAGAGGGGGCGAAAGGAGGAGGAACATGCTTAGGGAAAGCGAGGAGCCTCTGACCACGATATACTATTAATGTCAGTCCCTTGGAACTGCTATTACAACTTAGATGGGAGGCTTACTTGGAGGGGGCCTCTTCCTGGTTCTCCCAGAGGTTCCCCCCTCCCTTATGTGGATGGGGGTGAGCTAGAAACATTGCTGGTTCTGATGGTTGGAAAAGACCTGGGGCCAAGCTCTTATGCCCCATGTGGTCTGTTAGCCTCTGTGAGGCCACTTATCATCTGGAGGTTCCTCTGAATAATAGGATGATATTTGCCTCCCATGGACATCTATAGCCTCCTGATTCGCCTCCTGATTCGCCCAAGGTGCAGCCGCCAGAACCATCAGAGGCTTCTCTTGGCTCGCGGACCTGTAGATTGGTGGCTGCTATTAAAGCCCCCCAGTTGTAGAGCGAGATATTCCAGATTTCAAGCCTTGCATGGAGCCGGACGATGACTTGGTTTCTGGTCCTTCCCAGCTTTCGTGAGAGGGCAGCTGGTGTCAACACCTGGCCTCGAAGCGGCTTAAGATTCCATCCACTGCTGTGAGAGAGCAGTGGAATTTATTGAATTTATTGAATTTATTGACTTGGAATTTATTGAATATCCCTCCCCAGACTTTGGACTATCTTGATTACCCCCAGGCCGTGGACTTCCCCCAGATTGATTAATTAATTAACTGATTGATTAGATGTATTCGCCAACAGAACTTCTTATTCTGCGAGACTCCCCCCTCTCGCAGGTGTGGCCCTCCACTTTATCAAGGGCCTACATTTATGACGGGCTTTGGCACCCCGAGACGTGGCATGCTGCAAAAAGGGGATTGAGGGTTTTTTTAGGGAAACTTTTTGATAGATTTTTAAGGGATTTTAAGGGGTGGGAGGGTTGTGTGGGTTTGGGGGTTAACCCACGGGGGGAGGGGTCCAGCCCAGCTGTTAGTGGGGCCACGGAGGGTGCAGATTCCGGGGGTAAGGGGGACATCAGGGTCCATTCTGTCGAGGGCTTTTCTATCAATGTGTTGAGTGGGAGGGGCAGATATGGCGGGAGCAGGGGGCCACATCATGTGGTGGGGGCGCGCACTCGCTATCTTTGAGCGGTGGCATGCCCCGGTCCCCATAGCCCTTCTCGTACCCCAGGCTGTTCAGACTCTCAGGGCCTGAGCCTTCGGCTGCTGTCGTGCAATGCCAGGTCCGTGGTAAATAAAGCCCCCCTCATTTGCGATCTTATTCAGGAGGGGGGAGCGGACCTGGCAGGTATTACAGAGACCTGGTTGGGCCATGAGGGGGGGTTCCCCTTGTGGATATGTGCCCACCAGGTTTCCAAGCATTCCATCAGCCGAGAGCTCAGGGCAGGGGCGGGGGGGGTGGCGGTTATTATAAAGGAAAGTCTTGATCCGAGGGAGACCACTGTTCCACAGATAGCCGGATGTGAGTCCCTGTTTGTGAAGTGGGGTTGTGGAGTACAGATGGGCTTGTTGATCACGTACCTGGCTCCCTGCTGCGTGGCAACAGCCCTGCTCGAGCTGCTCAACGTCATAGCTGGGGTGGCGGTTGGTACCCCCAGACTTCTAGTCATGGGGGATTTCAACCTGCCATCTGTCGGTGAAACATCTGAGGTGGCTCAAGAGTTCATGGCTTTCATGATGGCCATGGACCTTACTCAGTTAATTCATGACCCCACTCACATGGGTGGACACACTCTGGACTTAGTTTTTGTCTCTGGTCAGTGGTTGAGTGGCCTTGATACAGGGGATATAGTCATCGAACCCTTGTCATGGTCTGACCACTCGCTCCTTCGACTGGACTTTCTAACCGCTGCACCCCGCTGCAGGGAGGCGGGACCGACCAGGTGGTTCCGCCCCAGGCGCCTGATGGACCCTGATAGGTTCCAGATGGAGCTTGGGCCATTTCCTGAGACTCTGGCTCATGACTCGGCTGAGGACCTGGTGGCCGCCTGGGAGAGTGCAGCTGCCGGGGCCTTGGACCGTGTCGTGCCTTTGCGGCCTCTGACCTGGCACCGAACCCACCTAGCTCCTTGGTTCTCTGAGGAGCTCAGGGAGATGAAGCGCCGGAAAAGACGCCTGGAGAGTAGTTGGAGGACCAGCCGCTCTGAATCCGACCGAACACTGGTGAGGTCTCATATTAAGACCTACCTAGTGGCGATAAAAGCGGCAAAATTTAGCTATTTTGCCGCTCTTATCGCGTCATCAGATAATCGCCCGGCCGCCCTGTTTAGGGTGACCCGCTCCCTCCTCCATCTGGAAGCGCGGGATGACCCCTTGCAGGGCCGAGCTGAGGACTTTGTGCAGTATCTGTATGACAAAATCGCTCAGATTCAGGAAGGGCTGGCCTCTGACTGGGTATGTCCGGACGGGATGACTGAGGCAGGTCTTGAGAGTCTTATCTGGGGGGAGTTCAATCCTGTGGCTCCTGAGGACATGGACAGGGTCCTGGGACGGCTGAACGCGACCACATGTTTATTGGACCCGTGTCCCTCCTGGTTGGTACTGGCTTCCCGGGAGGTGACAGGAGGCTGGCTCCAGAAGATTGTTAACGCTTCTTTGAGTGAGGGGGTCCTGCCGGCTGCTTTGAAAGAAGCGGTAGTGAGGCCCCTCCTCAAGAAGCTTTCTCTGGATCCGGCTGTTTTGGCTAACTATCGTCCAGTCTCCAACCTTTGCTTCGTTGCGAAGGTTGTTGAGAGTGTGGTAGCGCAACAGCTTCCCCGGTACCTGGATGAAGCTGTCTATCTAGATCCGCTCCAGTCCGGCTTCCGGCCTGGGCACAGCACGGAAACGGCATTGGTCGCGTTGGTGGATGATCTCTGGAGGGCTCGGGATAGGGGTTGCTCCTCTATCCTGGTCCTGTTAGACCTCTCAGCAGCTTTTGATACCATCGACCATGATATCATGTTGCACCGGTTGGCGGGGTTGGGGGTTCTGCGGTGGTTCTCCTCCTACCTCTCTGACCGGTCGCAATCTGTGTTGATGGGGGGGCAGCGGTCGACCCCGAGGCACCTTGCTTGTGGGGTGCCACAAGGGTCGGTCCTCTCGCCCCTTCTGTTCAACATTTATGTAAAGCCGCTGGGTGAGATCATCTGTGGCTTCGGGGTGGAGTTCCATCAGTACGCTGATGACACCCAGCTGTACATCTCCACCCCAGGCCACCCCAACGATGCCCTTGAAGTGATGTCCCAGTGCCTGCAGACCGTGCGGGCCTGAATGGGGAGAAACAGGCTCCGACTCAACCCCTCCAAGACCGAGTGGCTGTGGCTTCCGGCGTCCCGATATAGCCAGCTGACGCCATCGCTGGCTATTGGGGGCGAATCACTCGCCCCCACAGAGAGGGCTCGTAACTTGGGCGTCCTCCTGGATGCACGGCTGTCTTTAGAAGATCATTTGATGGCCATGGCCAGGGGAGCTTTTTATCAGGTTCGCCTGATACGCCAGTTACGTCCCTTTCTAGATCGGGACTCTCTACGCACAGTCACTCAGGCACTAGTCACTTCCCGCCTGGACTACTGCAACGCTCTCTACATGGGGCTCCCCCTGGGGTGCACCCGGAGGCTCCAGCTGGTCCAAAACGCGGCCGCGCAGGGGATTATGGGGGCAACGAGGTGCTCCCATGTGACACCTCTCCTGCGCGAGCTGCACTGGCTTCCGGTGGTCTTCCGGGTGCGCTTCAAGGTGTTGGTGATCACCTTCAAAGCGCTCCATGGCTTAGGGCTGGGGTACTTATGAGACCACCAATAGCCTCCCACCGGCCTCCCACCCAAAGTGGACCTCCTCAGGGTGCCGTCCGCCAGACAATGTTGGCTGGCGACCCCCAGGGGGAGAGCCTTCTCTGTGACGGTGCCTACTCTCTGGAACAACCTTCCCCCAGAGTTACGTACAATAACAGACCTCCGGATTTTTCGTCGGGTCCTGAAAACCTATTTATTTAAACTAGCTGGGCTGGCTTGAGATAAAATTTAAAGTGATTTTAAATTGGGTTGTTTTAATTTACGGCCAAATATTTAATTATTTTAATACTGTTTTTAAATTTTGTATGCTCTGTTTTTACCTTGGCTGTGCACCGCCCTGAGTCCTAATTGGAGAAGGGCGGTATAGAAATTTAATTAATAATATATATATATATATATTTTATTGAAAAAGTTTTACAAATACAAATTTTTCCCCTTTCCCTCCCTAACCCTCCCTTACCCTCCCCTCCCCCCATGGCTTCCCCAGAATGAAATCCAATTATACATTTCTTCCTGACATTCTAGTATACTATCCCCTGTAAACTATACATTTCTAGACAACAGTCATCTAAAAATTATCTAATACTTCTTAGTTTAGTATTTATTCTATACATAATCTATCCCTATCCTCCACTCCCTTACATAAATCTCTTGTGTCCGGTCTTTTATATATGCTGATAACTTCACCAGACTAGCCAGCTTCAGAGTCCATTCTTCAATAACATCCCTTTTCCAGTATAACCTAATCTATCACCATATACCCTATCAGTTTTGTTTCACCCACTTTCCCGCAGGTCCACCATATATAATTATTTATAAAATCTAAACAATCACATCAGATCCTTCTTCCAACAAAGTATTTAGTGTCTTTAGTTGCCATCTGCCCACATCATTAAAAAATACTTTTATGTATAAACCCCCCCCCCGAGTGACTTTATATTTATATTCCATATAATATCTTCGCAAAGTCTTCCATCTAGATTATTAATTCCATCAGTCATGTTAGGGTAACAACCAGATCAACTGCAAATGCCCTTGTTCCATAGTCCTCTTGCCTCATAATTATTCCCTTCAACGTACACATAATCCATCTTTCTTAAAATCTATGATAGAAAGTTCCAATTCACTCAATTAAAGGCCTTCTCCACATGCCAGCACTGCAGGGATCTGTTTATTCTTCTCAAGATAGTCCAATAAGCCTATAATTTGCCTCACATTATCTTTCATATATCTGCCTTCTATAAGTCCTACATAAACATAAATCGGTTCTTAGATAACTGGCATTGATATGTTGGATAATAGATTTACAAAAATTTTATAATCCATATTCAAAAGAAATATTGGTCTAAAACTTTCTAGTTTTGTGGAACCTGTTTTTTTTCTTGCCTTGTGGTGGCTTGAAGCTGTGCTGTTGTTGCTTTTCTGGAATTTGTTTATATGCTGTTCGAGTTGTATGCTGATCTTTAACTGTACAGGACATTAGATCAAGATCCACAGCCGCTTCTCTTATGTTTTTAAGTGATCCAGCTAAAACCTTTAAAGGATAATCCAAGTGTGAGTCATCCAAAGAGCCCCCTGTATTTCCTTGTATTTCCATTGGCCCCACCTCCATCTGCTTCCACTGGACTTTAGTCTTTTGTTCAATTTGCTTTTCTTTATCTCCCTCCTGTATTCCTGACGCTGACAATATACGTGGAGATGTTGGGCCAATTTTAAAAACATTGCGATAAAATTCTTCCGCTTTTTCAACAGTGTTTAATCGATATCTTTCTCCTTGATATGTCAATCTTATGCCAACTGGGACATCCCATCTGTATGGAATCTGTTGTTTCTTTAGTTCAATCACCAAAAATCCAAAATCTTTTCTGTCTTTTAACATCTTAGGCGGCAGCTCTTTGTAAATCCCAATCTGCCTTCCATCCATTTGTAGGGTAGAAACAAAAGACTTTTGCAAGATGTCATTTCTTATTTTTTTATCTGTAAAATATATCACTACATCTCTGGGCAATTGCCTTTGTCTTGCTACCCAAGAATTCACTCTGTAAATCTTATCAATTTTGGATAAAACCTCTTCAGGGCTAACCTTTAACATCACAGCCAAAGCATCAGCACAGATCCTTCTCAAATCTCTGTTATTTTCCTTTATCCCCCTCAGTCTTACAGCAAATTCCATAAATTTAAATTGCATCATTGTAACTTCATTTTCAATCCTTTGCATTTTATTATCCACATTATAGATCTTATAATCAGCTTCCTTCATTTTAGACTCTACTTCTAAGTTGGTTTCTTCGATTCTTTTATCAATCTGAAGAATTATTTCTGAGAAGCCAGTCAGAACTATCAAAAAATCTCGCTTCATCTTATCATACCTTTCTTGCACCAGTTTTTTAGTTTTCTGTTGAAATTTCTCAAACTTCTGGTCCATAAGCACAATAATAAATTCCTTCAAGTCTTTAAAATCAGTGCTTAAAAACTGCTCTTATAACTTATGAGTAGGGGAACCCCCGCATACAGCTTTGTTTTCCGGCATTAAAGCCATTCTGCCATGCAGACAGACTCTTTTTTAAGGAGGAAATCTTCTCTCCCTTCTCACCAGCACAAAATTCTCTCAGAATTAATCAAGTCTCTAAGGGAGATAGAACATAAAGACAGTTTGGAAAAAAAAAACTTTTTCCTTCTCCTCTAACCAGCGCTGTTATTTTAGATACTTTATAACATACTGAAACAATCAGGCAAGTCCACTTTCGCTTTCAGCTTTTTTTTTTTTTCCCTTTCAAGCAGCTAAAGCCGGACGCCATTTTAAACCTTCATTCTTTCTTCAATCTTAAATCCAATCACAGGGGTAATATATATACTTGCAGTTTTAGATTCCAAATCCGGATTTCACTCTGTTTATTTTAATCCTTTAACTTTCACTAATTACGTTGGTTGCGCCGTCTGGCTCTGCAATAAGCAGAGTTCCCCCATCGTCTGGAGCCTCAGCGAGCTGGATAGGGAGCCTCATCTTGCTTCCTCCCCAGAGGCAAAAAAGACACTCTGGGGACTTCGCAGGGGCTCTACCTGCTCTCGCCGGCTCTCCTCACGCTTCTTCAAAGAAGCGGAGTTTTTTTTGAGCCGCCTCTCAGCTGTGAAGGCAGCTCTTTACGGGCGGCGGGGCTGGCGGTCATAAAAGACCGTCTGGCGACGACAGCGACTAAAACTGGAAGCCCCCAAGGCCAGTATATGTTGATAGTTCTGAAGGAAATATCTGTGATGACAGATATATTACAAATCATATTTCTTTTCCTGAAGAATGTGAGATTACACAACTACCAAATATAGCAATGGAAGAATATAAAACTGATCACATCATTGTATAGTAATGGAAATGTTTGACAAAGATTTTTTCAGAGTGTCTAAAAACATTTTTTATGAAATGGAAAATGCTCTTGGGATTTTCACTAGGAAACAGATGAATTGCTTGAAAGAACATTAATAATCTTTTAAAATGTATCTTTAACTCTTAGACATACTTCTAGTCTTTTAGCTTTAACTCCTCCATCTTCTTGCATGTTTTTTTTTTTTGTGGGGATAGGCATGAAGGATGTGCTTTGAAATACAATTGAGGGCAAATGTTATATATAATTTTCTGTGGGGGGAATCATGATAGACCTTCAGAGGACTATTATCATAAGAAAAGATGTAGAGGTTTCATTAGGAAAGACTGACATTTGTAATCCATGCATGCTCAACAACTGTTTTGAAAGTCATTCAAAGTGCTATACAGCACAACTGTTCCCCAATATTAAGTGAAACAATTAAACTATTAACACTCAGTTAGTTACAAAGGATGATTTGATAGTAGAGCACTGATGATTCATTTAAACAGTAAGAAAATGGAAAAAATGACTGAGGTGAGAGCTGTCATAAGTGTGTTTGTGTAAAATATTTATTTCCCAGTAAGAAATGTCAGTGCAGTGAATCTATATTAGAACGAAGGAACTAACAGCAAGGAATAGAATAAATAATGTATGCTGCAAATAATACCAGTAATCAGATATGCCCTATTTGATAAAAATACGTAGTTTAAGATATACTACCCTGTTTGATCTAAAGTAAGACATTCTCTGATAATAAGCCCAATCGGGCTTTTGAGCTCATGCACTTAAAAATAACCCTCCCTGGATCAATACCATAGTCAGCCAAAGAACTATAGGCCTATATCGCTTTTAAATACAGATTACAAGATTTTTGCTAAAATATTAGCAAATAGGCTAATGTTAGTTATGCAACAAATGATTCATAATGATCAAACTGGTTTTATAAATGGGAGACAAATGAAAAGTAACAAAAGGCAAATAGTTAATATATTGGAATATTTGGGGAAGAACAACCAAGTCCCTGCAGCGCTTATATTTTTGGATGCGGAGAAGGCATTTGATCGATTGAATTGGAATTTTTTATTGAAAATAATAGAAAAGATGCAGTTTGGAGAGTACTTTACATAATCTATTAAGGCAATATACCAGAAACAAACAGCACAAGTAATAATTAATAGTAGTTTAACAGAAACTTTTAATATTGAAAAAGGAACAAGACAAGGATGTCCTTTGTCTCCATTACTGTTTATTTTGACTTTGGAATTTTTGCTGAATAAAATATGTGGTTCAGATAAAATAAAGGGAATTAAAATTAGGCATTATGATTATAGATTACGAGCATTTGCAGATGACTTGGTTGTTATTTTAACCCAACCAGTGCAATCGGTTATAGGTTTAATGGATATAATTAATCAATATGGACAAGTATCTGGATTTAAAATAAATGCAGGGAAAATAAAGATAATAACTAAAAATATGACTATAAATCAAAAAGAAGCAATAGAAAGAGTAACAGGATATGAAATAGTAAAGAAGGTTAAATATTTAGGGGTTTATATTATGACTTCAAATGTAAAATTATATAAGTATAATTATGAATTGTTGTGGCAAAAAATACAGAAAGAGATGGAAAACTGGAAAAAACTACAACTGTCTTTGTTGGGAAGAATAGCAGCAGTAAAAATGAATGTTTTACCAAAGTTTTTATTTCTTTTTCAAATGATACCAATACTTAAAAAGATGCAAATTTGAAGGAATGGCAGAAGGGTATCAGTAACTTTGGTCAGGAAAGAGACCGAGAATAAAGCAAAAAATAATGCAAAATATACGTGAGAGAGGAGGTCTCAAAATGCCCAATTTAAGATTGTATTATGAGGCAGCTGCCCTTTCAGCAATTAGTGATTGGACTAATTCAATAGAAGAGAGAATATTGAATATAGAGGGATATGATTTGGTATATGACTGGCATGCATATTTATTATATGATAAAAAGGTGGATAAGAATTTTAAAAGTCATATATTAAGGAATGTGTTATTACGTGTCTGGAAAAAGTATCAATATAAATTAAACAATAAAATACCTATATGGGCAATACCCAGACATGCGATAGAGAATATAAGTGTAGAACAAAAACAAGATGTGATTACTTACAAAGAGCTTCTTATTATGGAAAGAGGCACATTGCAGTTAAAATCTTTGAATGTATTAAAGGAAGAAAGGATAATTCAAACTTGGTTTCAGTATGGACAGCTGCAAGATAGATGGAAAGAGGATCAGAAAATTGGTATCTTGCAAAATGAGGCAAACTCTAAAACAAATTAGAGATCAAGGTCAAATGCACATAAAAAGGTTGTAAAATGTACTGACATTCAGAAATGGAGTTAGTCAAAGACTGTATGATAAAATGTGCCAAAATATTGAGGAACCAATAACGATGGAAACATGGGAAAAATATGGGTTAGAAACATAAAATTTACGCAAGCCCAAAATTTGAGAGAAAATTTTTATAAAATGTTTTATAGATGGCATCTAGATCCTAAAAAGTTAGCTTGTATGTATCCAGGTTTACAATCTAAGTGTTGGAGATGTGTGATGATGCCACGTATTATCATATATGGTGGACATGTAAAAAAATCAAGGCATTTTGGATAAAAATATGGTGGATTATGAAAAATATTCTTAAAAAGAAGATAAAGTTTACCCCACAGTTGTTTTTATTGGGTATAATTACAGATTGTATGGTTATAGAGACTAATTTGATTTTGAACTTAATAACCGCAGCCACACTTTTGGTGGCGCAATACTGGAAGAAGGAAGATCTACCTACTATTGAAGAATGGACACTAAAAGTAGTGAATTTAGTGGAGATGGCTAAAATTTCAGCATATTTGAAGGATCACTCAAATGAAAGAAGATGGAAAATACCATCTTCTTCAAGAGAACATTTTAAACATTAATATGAACCAGATTCACCTGCAACCATGAAACATAAGAGGAAAAAAAATCTCTCACTAATTAGACTAGTCTGTATAAATATCCTTTCCTAAAGAGCAAATTTTTGCAGCTCTAGAATTTTGATCACACATTTAATAGCACCTTTCAATCCTGAGCTGTTCTTTGATGTTTGCCCTTGGAATTCCTCAAGGATTTGAGAAGAAGCTATTTTACTTAGATTATTTGGGTTATTACAGGGAAATCAAGGGACAGTTAATGAAGCTCCTCAGAGATTTTGAGTAGAAATGAGAATGAAGATATTTATGGTCTGGGAAAAGTTGCTCATAACTGAAAACTGTAAAGGAGCTAGAGAGAAAGAAAGAAAATGCAAATCAACAAATGCTAGTTCTGTAGCTGTAAAGATTTAATTCTCTGGAACAATAGAACTACCCTATTTTCCCCTGTTAGGAAGCACATTAAAGCGTGAATTTTTTAAAATGGACCTATCCAAAAGACCCAAAAAGAAATAGGATCCCAGTCACATTTTTAAAATTATTTTGAGAAGTCTTTAAGCACTTTTCTTATTGTATTTGTAATTTAATTTTATCATGACATTCCTTTTTAATATTCCCAATGGGAGAACATGGGAACAGTCCGTAATGCCAAGTGACAAGTAAACAAATAAGCAAATAAAAAGAAATATCATTGTAGACAAGTTTTTAATTAACCATCTTGATAGAGTGAATCAATTTCAGAAGAGAAAGTTCTTAATATTAAAAGCATTTCTAGTCTGCTCTCGAGTTGCCATTAGAAGCAAGGGGGGAGGAGTACATTCCACACATACCTTTCTCCGAAGGTGAATCTCAGATTACCAAAGGTGATGGGTGGGTGGGTGGGTGGGAGAGATGAGGTGTGTTTCTACAGCCCATGGGAGTGCCTTGTTGGAGAATGTGATTTATGACACAGATTGAAAGGAGGGGGGAACAGGGTCAAAGGTGGGCCGTAATTTACATGCGGGCAGAGCAAACCTCACTGGAGTAGATGCCGGCATGTTGCTCCTAATAAACCATTGGATTCCTTTTGAAACTTGGCTTGAGAGTCATGATTTGATTAGGCCATCTGTCGGAACCTTCACACCAGGGGTGAAATCCAGCAGGTTCTGACAGGTTCTGGAGAAGCGGTAGCGGGAATTTTGAGTAGTTTGGAGAACTGGCAAAGGCCACCTCTGACTAGCCCCAGAGTGAGTTGGGAATGGAGATTTTGCAGTATCCTTCCCCCAGGAGTGGGGAACTCTGAAATCTAATTGGTGCTGCAAATTTTGCTCTTTTTATCTAATACAAAAACATAACTTGAATCAGATTCTTTTTAATAAAGCATAGGAGGACAATCATAATCACTGGAATTTATTTTTTCTTTACTTTATCCTATATTAGTACTCCGTTGACCTCATGGACAAATAAATTGGAGCATGTGATACTATCCAGCTACTAAAATAACTTTAGGGAGTTCATTTATTTATAAATGTTAATTCCTCTCTCCCTCCCTCCCACTAACCTCCTAGGACCCACTAAATGCACCTCCATAGCCAACAGGACTATGGTTTGGGCTTCCTGGCTTATCTGGGTAATTGTGGTGGATCGGGCTACCAGTTGAGGTGCCCTAACGTCTGTATCGGGGACCCATGAAGCTTATGCCAAGGTGTAGCCTTTCCATAGGACGATGTATTGCAGCTGTCTCCTATGCCACCTGGCATCTAGAAGGACTTCCACTTCATAGTGCTGTTCCCCCAACAGTAAAATTGTGTGGGTTACCTTACAGGGTAAGATATTCCAAAGGGTAGGTGCTGCAGCAGAGAAGGCTCTTCTTCTGGATCCTGATAATCAGAGTTCTTTGAACAACGGAATCCAAACTATGTCCTCTCTGCTGCACGAGTAGGACAGGCTTGTCTTAACAGGATGAGGCAGTTCATCAGATAGCCTGGACCTATGCCATTAAGGACTTTAATGGTCATAACCAGCACCTTGAACTGCAGTCAGAAGTAGGTAACCAGTGAAGTTTTTGGAACAGAGATGGATCACGATTGAGGACCCAAAGCTCTTTCTATAGCTCCATTGGTTGTGGGATGGAAGGCTGAGCTGAGCGTCCTTGGGACGACCCTGGGACGGCTGAGCTGAGCATCCTTGGGATGACCCTATCATATTTATAAAATTCCTCCAGAAGCGAGGGGCAAACTGTCCCCCTGGTCTGATATTATCCTTTTGGGTACCCCATGGAGCCAATAGATGTGAATGATAAACAGTTTGGCCAATCGTTTAGCGGACAGGAGGCCATTACATGCTACAAAATGAGCCTGTTTAGAAAACAAGTCTACAACCATCCATATCATTTTTTTTCAATTTTTTTTTATTTTTAAACAAAACATAAAACATAAATCCATCATCCACTACAATTGCAAAAAGTGTCGGTCGGTTACAAGTCTTTTGTGCTTCATCCCCATATTCAAAGTTTACTAATCATCTAATTTCTCATATTGTCAAACAAATAAACATCCTCATATATCATTTATTTAACTATGGCTTTATCACTTCATAAAAATTATTTTCAAATATTAAATTTATAACATTCATTTCATGTTTCATATTTCATTTCCATGTTTTATTATCTAGCCATTGATAAAATAAATCCCATATTTTATAATATTGTTTATCTTCTTGTTCTCTAATTGACCGTCCATATCACTTTGTTACCTTGGCTATCTGGTAGGTCCACAATGAAGTCCATTGCAATCTGTTCCCATGGGCATACAGGGTCTTTCATGGGTTGTAATAATATGGGAGGGTGCCCTGGCCTGGCTTTCATGGTCGTGCAGACGACACAGCTCCCTAAGTACTCCTTTATGTCCTTCTTCATATGGGGCCACCATAACTGGCGATTGGTTAAATGCAAAGTTTTGAGGAACCCAAAATGTCTGGCTAAGCAGACATTATGACATCATCATAACACTAGCAAACGGATAGCACTGGGTACATATAATTTGGCTCCCTTCCAGGCAAGACTGTCTCTCTGAGTCAATAACAGGCAATTCTCCTGGTTCCATTGATCTGCTTGGAGGGCTGCCTGGATGGCCCTGGGTATGTCCTTGATTTGGGCTCATGCACAAGGTGTGGTTGACGAATGTTGCTTAGCTAAGGCCTTAGTGGGTGGTGTTGGGATTATAGCTTGTATTGAGTCCTCCCTCTTGCTGTTGTATTGGAGTTTACGAGAGAGGGCATCTGCAAGGAAGTTCTTTTCCCCTGGGATGTACTTCAGCATAAAGTTGAACCTCCTAAAATATAGCATCCACCTCACCTGTATTGGTGATAGTTGACATAGGGATTGGAGGGCTTCCAGGTTCTTATGGTCTGTCCACAACTCAAAGGCCACCCTGCCCCTTCTAATAAGTGCCGCCACGTTAACAAGGCCCACTGGACTGTGAATGCTTCTTTTCCCATATGGGCCAATTACGTTCAGTCTCAGTCAATTTCCTGGAGGTGTAGGCACACGGCTGGAGGACCCCATCATTGTTCGTCTGTAGGAGAACAGCAGCCCCTGCCACATTGCCTGCATCAGCCTCGACTACAAACGGCTTGTCTGTTTCTGGGTGTATAAGTACTGGCTCATTTGCAAACAGGACTTTCAATCAATCAAACACCCACTGACATTCAATCGTCCATAGCACTGGACAACCAGGGCATGGTTTTTTTTTTGTTGTTGTTGTTTTGAGATGTTTTGTTTTCAAGAGATCAGTCAGCAGGAGAGCTACTTGGGCAAAGGATGGGATGAATTGGTGATAGGAATTAGAGAATCCCAAAAAAACTCTGTAGCTGTTTGTGAGTTTTTGAGGCTTGCCAGTACAACACCACCTTTACCTTCACAGGATCCATTTCAACGCCCTTAGGTGAGATACAGAACCCAAGGTAATCCAGCCGTGACTGGTGAAACTCACATTTCAATAATTTTACATATAATTGCGCAGCTAATAGCTTTTTCAGGACCTGATGCATTAGGGAGACATTTTTCTCCATTGTTCTGGTATATATCAAGATATCCCCTAGGTAGACAAGCACCCCTTTGTATAAATGTTCATGCAACACCTCATTGATGAACTGCATGAACACAGCTGGAGCTCCCTGGAAGCCAAAGGGCATACCTCTGAACTGATAGCTGTCTACAGGGCAATTAAAGGCTTCATCCCCTGCCTGTATTCTTATCCAGTAATATGCCTCCCTGAGATATAATTTAGTGAAAACACAGCCCTCCACCAACTGGACCAATATATCCTTCATCAACGGGAGAGGATATAAGTGCTGTATATAGACTGTGTTAATCCCTCGGAAGTCAACACAAAGACATAGGTCGCCATCTTTCTTTCTCAGAAAAGAATGGGTGCCACCACCCAGGACATCGCTGGCTGAATGAATCCCCTTTTTAGATGTTTTTCTATGTACACCCTCATCTCTGTCAGTTCCTGTGGGGTCAAAGAATACATTTTGGGCTTGGGTAGTTTAGCCCCAGGGAGGATCTCAATAGTGCAATCCATGGACCGGTGAAGAGGAAGGGTGTTACACTCTCATTCGCTAAATACCTCCTTCAGGTCTGCATATAGTCTAGGGAATTCTCCATCATCCGTTGTTTTAACATGGGGTGGTGCGATACTTCACCCCTCCCTATCTGGTCTTGGTTCTTGGGGTTTCTCCTCATGGGGGGGAGGGTAAGGGCCAATCCCTATCCACAGGTGGTGAGAGCCACCACCCCCACCATATCATTGAGCCCCACTTATCTAACCATGGTAGGCCAAGTACTATCTCCTCCATATTGCTTGGGACCATGGTAAACCTCAGTGTCTCTCAATGTTGCCCTATCTCCAGTACCACCCTCTCTGTGACATGCATGTCTACCCCCCAACAATGACCCATCCATTTGCTCAAAGTGTATTGGCTTTACCAATGATCTAAGACCTACCTCTAAACTGGCGGCTACAGTAGCACTCATTAAACAACAAGTATACCCTGAATCAATCAGGGCTGTACATTTCCATCATTTGCTTGCCTCTACCACCACCGGTATGACACATGGTTTGACCGGTCTACATACCATTGAATCGGAGTCTCCTTCCTCGTCGCTTCCACTGGCATCAGGGGTGTCAACTATGCTGCTAAACTCCGTAGTGGGGGTGCTTGCCTGGCTCTCCTCCCCATGATTTCTATAGCCCATCCTTGATGCTCTTCCTGGCTGTTCCCTTCTTTGTGCTGGACAAACTACTGGACCCCTTTGGAACATTGTCAGAGCAGTCAGCTGCCCACATGATCAACGGCCTGACTGATGGCGGCTTTCCAGGGCCCGGGAGAGTGGCCATTGTGGATGGCAGGGGGACCCGTGGCAGAAGGCCAGTCCTTTGTTCTCAGGCTCCCCACTCTTTTTTTAGTCTGTCCTCCATGAATTCCACATCGAGTTCCATCGTGGCCTGAAATCATGCTGGCAATCTTGGGGGCAGTCCTCAGCACATACAGGTGCAGCGTAGAGCATGGTCAAGGCTGACCTTCAATTGATGCACAATCAGCTGCTCTGGCCAACCCCAGATCTTCCCAGCTAGGCGCTGGAACTTGCTAATGTATTCTCCTACAGGCTTCCTCCATTGTTTAACTGCGAACAGTTCACCCTCCACTTCTTGGGTCCTTGTACTGTCCTTGAATCTCTCTTGCAATGCTGCTAAGAACAGACCAAAATCACCGAGTTTGGCAGCATGTTCCCCATTGAGATCCGACACCCAATCAGCAGTCTCTTCATCCATTACTGCTCCACTGCCATTATCATGTACTTTCCCTGGGCTGCCGTCGAATGTGGGCAGCACTGCCAGTGGATCCCAACATCTCAATGTTCCATGGCCATGGCCAACGGACACCCCTCCGTGGCCTAGGGGGGGAGTAGTTCTCATATCCTGGTGTCCTCTCCCCCAGCATGTGCTGACCTCCAGGGAACTTGTTGGATGCTTATCCTACAGTTGGGTAGGTAATATATAGAAAACTATGTTCTGTAACTTTAACTGCTACAAGATGACTAATTGCCTGTGCTAAGCAGACATAAAAGAAGGCAGGAAGTTCATTCACTGCTGCTCCTGCTATTAGAAGGTTGAACTGCTGAAAGGAACTGTGTCTGTGTTACTGAAGAGAACTGGAATTGTAAGCAAAATATGTTTTTGTGTTGAACCGTGATTACTTGAAGAAGTGTTATCTTTGTTGTGAGAAGCCAAGTTTGTTTTTCTTACTACAAGTAAAGACTGTTTATTTTTCTTTAAACATTCAGAGTCTGTGAGTATCTGTGTGTTTTGCTAAGCAACATATCTATTTGCTGTCTGGTCCATTGCACCACTTTGCAGAGAGCAGTTTTACCCTCAACACTGGTTATGGGCCCAGTACCAGAGTGTGTGTACCAGTTACAGCAATAAGAGAGTTGTGACACACATTATTGCTCCAGATGTTCTGATACGTATTTAATATCCTGGTGAGGATGGCACAAGGTCAAGCTCCCAATTTATCGCTGGTTACCCGGCTGGATGGCACCAACTACAAATCCTGGTCCACCAAGCAGCAACAGGTTTATATACTGTTATCATCGCTAAATGAGAGCTACGACGATGTAGTAACATCATTTGAAGTTCTCACACAGCAGGAACTAACTTTTGCCAATGTAACCTTGCGACTACTAGAAGAGGTCAGAAGGAGAGAAGAAAGAAAACAACTAAGGGAAGAACTTGAGTTGATTAATATAAATGTAAAGGCAAATAACCATGTATATGCTGTAAAACATTATTTTAATTGTGGCAAGAAGGGTCATATAGCCAAGTTTTGCAGAAGGCTGAAACAAAAAACCATGGTTAAAGATAAAAAACAATGTAATGTAGCTATGTCTGATAAGAAACCGGTTAACCATGATTCGTGGGTTATTGATAGCAGGGCGTCGCTATGCATTGTCAGAACACAAAACTATTTTGTGAAAATGTTGCCTAGTAATAATAAGGTTTCTTTAGCAAATGGGTGGAAGCTAAAGGCATGTGGTGAGGGAACGGCAATATGTCCATATGTAAAAGAAAAAATGCATATGTTATATGTTCCAAATCTAAACTTTAATTTGATTTCGGTTAGAGTATTGGTTAAGCTAGGATATACAGTAACATTTAGAACCAATGATTGTTTAATTGAAAAAGGTGAAACCAAGATTATTGGAAAACTGAAAGATGGTTTATATGTATTATCTAGTAACCATGTTACAAATGTTGTATACTCAAATGTCAAACCACATGATGAATTTATTCACTTGCTTCACAGATGTATGGGGCATATCAGTTTTAAGATGTTACAGAAAACTGTAAAATTAGTTGATGGGTTGAAGCTGAAACCATGTAACCGATATTTAAATTGCAATATTTGTAATCAGCAGAAAAGTAGAAGAATCCCTGCTAATAGGTTTGACGGGTTTAAAACAAAGAGACCACTGGAAGTGGTATTTGCTGATTTAATAGTTTAGGGGGTGCTTGCTATGTTCTCAGTATAGTTGACCATTATTCCAGGTATGGTTTTTGCTACCTATTGAAGACTAAGGTAGATACTTTTCAGTATTTTGTTCAATGGATTAAGTTTGTGGAGAGAAAACCAAATAAAAAAATAGTTACCATTGTAACTGACAATGGTACTGAGTTTGTAAACACAAGGTTTAAATCAATGTTAGATAATGCTGGTATAAAGCACAAATATTCAGCTCCATATAGTCCACAACATAACTCATATGTTGAAAGGAGAGAACAAACCCTACAAACAATGATGAGATCAATGTTAGCTGCTGCAGGTTTACCGGCTAATTTATGGGGAGAAGCTATTATGTGTGCAAATACACTCTTAAACAACACCATAAATACAACCACTAGGGGAGATACAGCAATATCTAGGTGTAATGATCGAAAAAACTAGGGGAGGATTTTAATTATCCAAACTGATAAAATTAATAATCTATTAAAACAGTTCAGAATGGAATTGTGTAAACCATCAAAGACACCTATGGTTCAAGATTATTGCAACAATGATATGAAAAGTCTGTTGTTTGATAAAGGGATATACCAATCATTGATTGGCAGTTTATCATACCTTAGCAATTGGTCTAGACCCAATATTTCTTATAGCGTGAACCAATTAACTAGATTCAACACGGAACCTACAGAAAGACACTGGCAAGGAGCAAAACGTATTCTTAGATATCTGAAATATACCATGCATCATGCATTATATCTACAACCATCAGAAAACTTGCATGTAACCGCTTATGCAGATGCTAGTTTTGCAACAAATGTGAATACAAGAAAATCAACCTCAGGAATCGCTGTATTTCTGGGAAAATCTTTGATATGGTGGTGTTCAATAAGACAGAAGCATTTAAGTATGTCTACAACGGAAGCAGAGTTTTCTTGTTTATCTTTGTTATGTACAGATTTGATCAGTATTAAGCAGCTGATGCTAGATTTAGGAATAGATATACAAGATTCTATAATAGTATACGAAGATAATCAGGCAGCGATTAAAAAAGGCGACAAATATAGCTGTAAAGACTAGAACAAAACATACAGATCTTCGGTATCTCAATGTAAGAGAATGTATAATAAACAAGATGATAGAACTTGTATATTGTGCATCAGAAGACAATGTGGCCGATCATTTCACAAAAGCACAGGGAAGTAGGAAACATATAGATACATGTGAACAGTATGGTTTGATATTGTAAATATATTAGTCTACCCCAAGGGGAGAATGTTGGATGCTTATCCTACAGTTGGGTAGGTAATATATAGAAAACTATGTTCTGTAACTTTAACCCCAACACTGTACCTTCAGCCATGGTAATGTGCTCTGTCAAACTGTCAGGTTCCACAGGAAAAAAACCCCAGCCAAATGATGTTTAGGTTTGAAGCTTTTAATTTCTCCGGCACTCACTGACCATCCAAGCAATAAACAATGCAAAGAATGCAAAGAATGCAAAGAAAGGATTGACAGAGCTAACATCCAGTGCTCCCCATCCGCCACCACCCACCCTCTACTATGCGCCTGCCCCGTCACCCAGTTCTCCAGAAGTGCTGAGTCACTCTGAGTTGTCTCAGTTGTAAATTGTGCTCCTGAGGAATGCCTGCCACTGGAGATATTCTGAGGCAGTTCTAGAGGCCCTGCAAGGGGCATGACAATGTCCAGCTGTTTGCAGCAAGATTGCCTCCCCTGGGATCAGCCCCTGATGATCCCCCTCCCCCCGAATGACAGCTCCAAACTGAGCATGCTGGAGCTGACAGCACGATTGCTGGGCAGTGGCCTGAGCTGCACCGGCAGAGCAGCTGGTCGGCTCTCTGGCACCAGTCCCCCTGCCAAAGACTGACATTTTGAGGTCCTGCAACTCAAAAATAACAAGACCCCCGATAATAAGGCCAAGGCCATATTTTTGGGGTCAAAAGAAAATAAGACCCTGTCTTATATTCAGGGAAACATGGTAGTACTGTGTTGACCTCATGGAGAAATAAATTGGAGCATGTGATAATATCCAGATACTAAAATAACTTTAGGGAGTTCATTTATTTATAAATGTTAAATCCATCCTTCCTTCCTTCCTTCCTTCCTTCCTTCCTTCCTTCCTTCCTTCCTTCCTTCCTCTAACCTCCTAAACCCACTAAATGCACCCAGGCGTGGGCTTCAAAAATTTTAGCAAGGGATTCTCTGTCTGGTTACTGGGTGGGTGTGGCCATATGTGGCATGGCCTAGTCAACCTCCTGCACCATGGGTGGGGTGTGTATTTTTCCTTTCCTCAAGCCTCTGGGAGGGTAAAAACAGTCTCCCTAGGTTCCCGAGCCCTCTGCAGGCCAGAAACAGCCCTGTATCTGGCCTTCCCAAACGTTCAGTAGGCCTGTTTTTTGCCCTCCCCAAGCCTCCACGAGCCTCCTGCACTTACCTGCATCAAAAACAGGCCGTGTGGGGACTCCTGGGAAGAGGTGGGTGGGGTGGGAACAGGGCTGGGGTGGGATAGGCCAGCCAGGACTGGGATTTGGGGGTTCTCCAAACTGCACAGAATCTTAGCTAGAAGTTTTCCTGAACCCGTGCAAACCCCCAGCAGCCCACCCTTTCATGCACCTCCATAGTCAACTGGATTTGTAAGATGCCACTTCTGTGTATTGATTAAACCTCATAACATGGCAACCAGAGACCACCTAGCAGACTCATTTAGCTATTGAAGATAAAATGAGAGTATGAATACTGCAAAACACCACATAACAAGAGCCCAGGGAAGGATCTCTCCAAATCACCACTGACTGGAATGTACCCCAGAAAAAGTTGGCAAAGCAGCATGACACAATGTTGCCCATACTAATCCTGTGAGTTGATACGGAAGGGTAGAATGATTGCTTGTTTTGAAAACCACATTGATCTAAAGAATGGTGGTGGGGGGGAGGGAGGGAGGCTGAGCTCACAAACCTAAGGAACTATCCACTTCATCAGGCTGCATGGGTTCAAATTATTTCCAGATATTGGAGCAAGATTCATCCAAAGGCATCAACACCCACATTGACTTGCAATAAGGCTTGACCCCAAATGAGAACAAATTTCAGCAATTTTGTCTGATAGATGCTAACAAATAATTTCATGTGCCCATGCAAGGATTTATCTGGATCTCCTACACCCAGGAGTGCAGGTGGCAATCAAAACAGGGCTACAGAATGATATATTGTCAAAAGATTCATGAACTGGGATAGACATGGCAACAAGTCAGCCAATGTATAGGCATAGCAACTAAATCAGCCAATGAGGGCTGTTTGGCAGCTGAGATTGAAAAGAGCCTGAGCATAGCTCTGTAGCTCCGAGGTCTGTGCTGAGAACTAAACTAGTCTGGTCTTGTATGTCTGCTGAGAATTGAAATTAAAACTAATCTGCTGTACTCTGCTTGTGTTGTAACTGCTACCACATTGGAAGAATCTGCTGTTGGAATTGTTCATTTATTCAGGTGTTATTATGTATATAAAGAGAAGTTAATGAATCCTACTGCATCAGTTATCTGTGTGTGCCTCCTGGATGTGATTTCTGCAACAAATTCTGACATATATGCAGATGAAATAAGAATGAAGAAGTGTTGACAGGGCGACATCTTTTCTGCCACAATATAAAACTTAATAACAGCTCTAGCTCACATTTGGTTGAGTTAATCATTTGTGAAGTCCCGGTTATGTTCCAGACATCTCTTGTTTCACCTCCCTTAATTCTTCAGTGAAACATGGGGAGCAATGAGTTCTATGAAAGAGGATAGGTTGCATGGGTGCAACTTGGTTCAAAGCCTCCCCTTTCTCACTTTCTCCTTCTCCTCCTAATTGGGAGATTCTGGACATTCTGGTCCGGATTCTGGTGTGTGTGTGTCAATTTATTTTCCAAAGCATCAGTAGGCAGGACAAGACATAATGGATGGAAACTAATCAAGAAGAGAAGCAACCTGGAATTAAGGAGAAACTTCCTAACAGTGACAACAATTAACCAGTTGAATAGCCTGCCAACAGCAGTTGTGGGTGTTTCATCACTGGAGTTTTTTAAGAAGAGCCTGGATAGTCACTTGTCTGGAATGGTGCATGATCTTCTGTTTGAGCAGGAAGCTGGACTAGAAAACTTCCAAGGTCTCTTCCAGCTCTATTTTGATTGATTAAGATATAAATATTTATGCACACTTTTGCTGAGCTTTAGCATTTACTACTTATTATTGTTTAGATAGTTGCATCTGTTAAATTAAAATTATATTGGCAAGCTGGTATTATTATGTAGATGTCAGTTTGCTACAATATTTAAATGCAATTCCTAACCCTACAAATAAATATATTTATTGAGCCATGGTGACACAGAGGTTACAGTGCAGTACTACAGGATACTTCTGCTGAGTGCTGGCTACCTGCAATTTGGCAGTTCAAATCTCACAAGGCTCAAGGTTGACTCAGCCTTCCATCTTTCCGAGGTGGGTAAAATGAGGATCCAGATTGTTGGTGGTGATATGCTGACTCTATAAAACACTTGGATAGGGCTGGAAAGCACTGTGATATAAGTCTAAGTGTTATTGCTATTGGTATTTATATCATCTTTTCATTCCTCTGAGTTCACTTTTAGTTGTTAACTTATCCCCAAAGTTTTTCTGTGATCTACGTATTTCTCAACCATTTCCTCTTTTCCCTCTATTTTTGGCCTATTATTATTTTTTAAAATAGAACAAAATGAGAAAAGAAGTTCAAACTTTATCACATGTCCTCCTCCTTACTTTCCCCCTCCCTCCTTACCTTTATTTTTCTCATTAGTATGTCACATCTCATGTTCCTATAGTCTCAGTTTTCTGTGTCAGCCTTCAATATCTCGTATGGCAGGAGTAATTCTCTATTTCTCACAAAAAGCCACATAGACTTACTTACTGGCTTACTTATTTACTTACTTATTTATTACATTTATTTGAAACCTATCTTGCTGATGGCCTACTCTAGGCAGCTTACAATAATGAAAGAGAAGGAATATGAAAATAATGTAAACAGAACAGAAGTAAAATAATAAAACCATAAAATAAACAACGACAAAAGAACACAGGGAAATAATACATCGATATGAAAACCAAAAAGATGGATGGGTGGAGAGCAGAGACCAGCAATGGGAAGGTGGAGTCTGCCATCAATCTACCTCCTGTGTGAAACTCTCCCATTTGGTCCCAAAGCTAATTGGCAGAGTCATGTCTTAAGACTTTTGTGAAAGGACAAGAGGGTGTGGTGGATCTTACCTTACCAGGTAAGAGGTTCCAAAGAGTAGGTGCTGCAGCAGAGAAGGCTCTTCTTCTGAATCCTGACAATCAGAGTTCTTTGAACAATGGGATCAAAAGCAGGCCCTCTCTGCTGGCACGAGTAGGACAGGATGAAGCAGTTCATCAGATAGCCTGGACCTATGCCCTTAAGGACTTTAATGGTATAACCAACACCTTGAACTGCAGTCAGAAGCACATTGGTAGGCAATGAAGTTTGTGGAACAGAAATGGATCACCCTAGAGGAGCCAAAGACTACTGCTGCTGCTGCACTATGCACCAGCTAAAGCTTTTGAGCAGACCTCAAGGGTAGCTTCATGTAGATGCAGTAGTCCAGATGAGAGATAACCAGGGCTTGAGTAACAAAGCACAGGGAGTCATGATCCAGGAAAAGTCACAACTGGTGCAGAAACTGGAGTTGTGCAAAAGCTCCTGTGCTTACACCTACCATTGGCTCTTTGGGCTGGAGTTGTGACTTCAGGAGAACCCCCAGCTTGCAAACTGGGTTGGAAAAGATAATGCAGAACTAAGGATGACAAACTCTCAGATCCTGGAGCTCCCTGTACCCAAAGCTACTCAGTTTTGACACGGTTATTTAGGAAACATGCTATAAGTGTTGCATTCAAAAGGTTATGTTTCACAACTGCATAGTTTTGGTTTTAAAAAAACCAAAGAACTTGTTTTTAAACATTTCTTCAAGATGGTCAGTAGCCCTTTAATGAGACAAATGAGGATTCTGTCACAATTTAGAGAACTTATAGTGGACCCAATAAATTAGTTTCATTTCTTTGTCAGCTGTTCCTTTCTGTTCAAATCCGGCCTCAGAATAATAATGTAACATTTGGGGGAAAAGATGCAACCCAATAATCCAGCTGCAGAAGCCAAAATGGAAAAGATCTCCACAGCTACCATGTATTTTCCCTTGGTGCTCAGATAGGTGGGAACAAACGTTATCCAGACATTACAAAAGACTAACATGCTGAAGGTGATAAATTTGGCTTCATTAAAGCTGTCAGGTAATTTCCTAGCTAGGAAGGCAACTGAAAAGCTGACAGCAGTCAAGAATCCCAGAAAAGCAAGAACAGTATAAAACATAGTGGTTGAACCTTCTTTACATTCTAGGACAATTTCTTCAGCCATGGAATGCATGTCAGAATCTGGGAACGGGGGTGAAATTGCCAACCACACTGCACAAATGGAAACTTGTGTCAAGGAGCATGAAAGAACTATAGCGTTGGCCAGCCTTTTCCCCACCCATTTCCTCATTTTGGATCCGGGCTTGGTGGCCATGAAAGCAAGGACCACTATGATTGTTTTCCCCAATATACAAGAAAGAGCTACAGAGAAGATGATGCCAAAAAAAGTTTGTCGCATGAGACATTTCACCTGATCTGGTTGCCCAATGAAGAGCAAAGTGCAGAGGAAGGAGAGGAGGAGAGCAATGAGAAGAATGTAGGTGAGGTTCCGGTTGTTGGCTTTGACAATGGGGGTGTCTTGATGCTTAATGAAGATTCCCAGGACCATAACTGAGATGAAAGAAAAGAAGGAAGCAATAGCTGTCAGGCTAATTCCCAGAGGCTCTTCATGAGACAAAAATGTGATGCGTTTTGGAATGCAAAAATTGTGAGCTTTGTTTGGGTACTGATCTTCTGAACATGGGAAACAGTCACCTGCATCTGGAAAA
This sequence comes from Pituophis catenifer annectens, assembly GCF_029215685.1. Lineage (NCBI taxonomy): Eukaryota > Metazoa > Chordata > Lepidosauria > Squamata > Colubridae > Pituophis > Pituophis catenifer. The sequence goes on along the minus strand of NW_027256895.1, from coordinate 18,773,427 downwards.
CAAATTATTGCAGTCATGTGTTTTTAATGTTATAGACAACAATCCATTACCAAATTGGTCATTATTTCAGAGACATTTCCTTTCCTGACAGTGAGCATTTGAAAATTAACTTCCTTCCTTCCTTCCTTCCTTCCTTCCTTCCTTCCTTCCTTCCTTCCTTCCTTCCTTCTTTCTTTCCTTCCTTCCTTCCTTCCTTCCTTCCTTCCTTCCTTCTTTCCTTCCTGTCTGCCTGCCTGCCTACCTGTCTCCCTCCCTCCCTGATACATGAGGCCCTGGAAACCTTGATATTTTTATATGCTAACCCCTTTTGCAAGACGTATTCAATTGGTCCAGCTCCAGTGATTAATGGGCCCAGTGAGGTTCCAAAGTGAGTTGGGGAGTTGTTGCATAGGATCTGCTGCATAGGCCTGCCAAAGCCCTCACTGTTACTGGAACAGAGAGTTAGGAGAGGGCTTGGATAGAATGAAAGAGGGTCAGGCCCATGCAACTTTTTTCATCCCATTGAACCAGGCATTCTCGGTGCTTTATGGAGGATTTGAGAGAGTTGAAAAGATTCAAGAGACATCTAGGTCATTGCTGGAGAAAGACAAGGGATGAATCTGAACAATGACAAGCTAGAGTCACTATTAAGTGTGTGTCACTTCTCAAAAAGTTATTACTGGACACAAACAGTTCATAACTTTTGTTCAGTCTCCCACCTGCCCTTTTTAGGGAAGGTGGTTGAGAAGATGATTGTGCTGCAGCTCCAGGAGATCCTTGATTAAATGAATTATCTGTACTGCTTTCAGTCAGGTTTCAGGCCTGGATATGGGAAGGAAATGGTATTGGTCATTCTTTTGGATGATGTCTGAAGAGAATGGGATAGGGATAGAACATCCATCCTGGCTCTTCTTGACCATGGTATCCTTTTGAGATGGTTTTGGGAACTGTGAGAGGAAAGAACAGTTCTGGTCTGGTTCACCTCCTTCTTCTTTGATCAGTTCCAAAAGGAGAAAGAACTCCAGCCTGCAAGACCAACTATTGGGTGCTATATTTTCTCTGTACCTTTTTATTATCTACAAAAGTCAGCCTATTTCCCCCAACAATCCGAGTCGGCAGAATAGCCTGCAATACTGCATTCTAACCACTGCTCCATCATGGCTCTTATGTACTAGTTGTAGCCTTTTCAGCTCTACTCTCTATCACTCATATCTTGGTCATCTCCCATATGGATTATTGCAATGCAATCTATATGGGGCTACTCTTGAAGAGGCTGTAGCTGATGTAGAATGCAGCATCACAAACAATATTGGGCACCCTTAGGGTTCCACATATAACACCTCTGCTATACAAACTTCATTTTTTTTCTCAGTTGCTTCTGGGAGTTCAATTCAAGGCATTTGCTATTACCTTGAAAGCCTTTTCTCAGATTATTTGAAGAACTGTCATCCCCACTATATGATCCTATCCCACCTAATCGGGCACGGAGGGAATATTGCAGATTCTGTCATTTAAGGAATTTTGGCTGGCATGTTGCAGGAAGACAGCATTTTCTGCTGCTTCTTCTACTCTGTGGAACACCTTACTCTCAGATGTGAGGCCGATCCTTGGTCTTCATCATCATGTGAGTTGGAGCCCTGGTAGCGCAGCAGATTAAAGCAGACTAAAGCACTGTTATTAACATGAGCTGCCTGCAATTACTGCAAGTTCAAATCTCACCAGGCTCAAGGTTGACTCAGCCTTCCATCCTTTCTAAGGTAGGTAAAATGAGGACCCAGATTGTGGGGGCAATAAGCTGACTTTGTATAAAATATACAAAAGTATGAAGGCTATTGCTTAACGCATTGTAAGCCGCCCTGAGTCTCCGGAGAAAGGCGGCATATAAATCAAATAAATAAATAAAAAAAGACTGATATGCAACCCTGGGTGTCATGAGGACATTCTTTTCACCTTAACATTTTAACTTTTAATGCTGCAACTCTTCTTTTAAATTTTGTTTTTAACTTATTCTTACTTATATCTCTATACTACGATTTGCTTTTATACATATAGTCTAGTGAAAAGAAGAATCAGGGGTGTCATGATAACAGTGTTCCAATATTTTTTTTTTTTTTTTTATTGAAAAAGTTTTCAAATACAAATTTTTTCCCCCTTTTTCCCCCCCTCCCCCCCCCTCCCTAACCCCCCCTCCCCACCCTTCCCCCCCTGTGACTTCTTCGTAACAAAAAAAAAAACCCTAATTCATAACAGATTACTTGCTCCCTCCTCAAAATACTGACCTTTACTTACTAAAAGTATTATAAATCCCCCTTTATCCATACATCTCAGAAAAGAAGAAGAGAAAAAAACAAAACAAAAAACAAACACATTATACTATAACTATTATAAAATAACTTCTAATTTAGCATAATAGTGTTTTATATCTATACATTATTGCAACAATTCAAAACCACCTTCCACTTTAAAACTATACGATAAGTCCTACTTTAATAACATTTCAAAGCGGGCTCACCATAAAATCTAATTTAACATTTATTCCACTCTATCCATTTCCTCCACTCCCCTAAATGTATCACTTAAAAATCCCTTTTCTTAAACTAATCAATCTGTAGCTAGCTTATTCACCCACTGTCTTACAAATTTACCATACACAACAATTCTTGATATCTTTAATTCACTGCCCACACTACTTAAATATATATATATATATATATTCCATTATATCTAAATAAAAAAAGAAAAGACAATAACTCTAAATTTATAGTCCATATAATATCTTCTTGAAGTCTTTCCACTGGATTGTTAGAACCAACATCCATAATGGGGTAACATAGCTTGCTGATGCAACAGTTTATTCAAGGTCTCCAATCATATCTGCCCCCATCAGTAGTAAACATCTTCTTATATATATAAAAGTAAAAACAACCACCCGAGTGACATTATAATTATATTCCATATAATAATAATTGTGGGTTTCATCAGGATTATTAATTTCCATCATCGTATTGGGTAACAACCCGATCTTCTGCATGTCCCAATGTGATTCTCTTGCCTTATAATTCAAAATAATTATAATATATTTATCAACACAAAAAGAAGTTTCAAAGTAGATAATTCAAAACCATCAATTTGAGGCTCTTTCCATGTCCCAAAATTACGGCAATGCAGAGATCTGCCACTATCCTCAGGATGATATTGACCAATGTGTCGCCTCCTCTATGTTTTCACATAATCATTCATATTTTAAAATCACTGGCTTCACTGTTGCTTGGATTAGAAATTTCTATTTTTGCACAACCTATTTCTTTTTTGTTTTCTTTTTGTGGGTTTGACTTCCATCCTAATTTTTTGTGTCTCGCGTTTCTTTTTTATCCCTTGTATATCCTCTAATTGGTTTCCATGCTTGTCCTTGCCTTGATAAGTCATCACATTAAAATCAGATGGCACTTCTCTCGAATTTGTAGATAATCCAGCTGGGGTATCCGATAAATCCAAAGGCAATTTATCTGGTACAGTCTCTGTCTTTAGTTCCAGCTCCTTCTGCTTATCCTGTATTATATCTGAAGACGTTAAATTCATTTTCAACCTATTTTGATAAAATTCTTCCGCTCTTTCAACAGTATTTAACTGGTATCTTTCTCCTTGATATCTCAATATAATACCAACTGGGACGTCCCACCGGAATTGAATATTTCTCCTTTTTAACTCAGACACCAGAAAGCCAAATTTCTTCCTTTCCATTAATATCTTAGGTGGGAGTTCCTTGTAAATCCAAATCTTTCTTCCATACAATTGCAAATTAGAATTGAAGGAATTTTGCACAATTTTATTCCTAATTTCTTTATCTGAAAAATAGATTACCACATCTCTAGGCAATTGCCTTTGCTTGGCAGTCCAGGAGTTTATTCGATAAGCTCTGTCAATCCTACAAAACACTTCCTCAGGTTGAATCTTTAAAATCCCAGCTAGAAATTCAGAAGATATTTTCCTTAAGTCATCTCTGTTATTTTCCTGCAAACCTCTAAGTCTTATTGCATATTCTGTAAAATTATATTGTATCTTTAGAACCTCTTTTTCAATCCTCTGTTGCAGAGTTTCTACATTACCAGACTTTTGATCAGCATCCATTTTAAATTTTTCTTCTGAACTATAATCCTGAATATTTAACAAATCATTTTCAATTTTTTGAATTCTATTGTCCAATTTGTCTTGAATTTCATCCATTTTTGACTCTAGTAAATTAGCATTTGTTTCCAACCGAATCATGAATTCTGACATTTTTAAAATTTTTTGCTGCAAAAAGTCAAACTTGGATTTCACCAATTCCTTAGTTTCCTGCTTAAATTTTTCAAGTTGCTGATTCACAATCTCATCCCTTCTTTCAATCTCCTCTAAGAGAAATTCTATTATATTAAAATCAGGTTTCTGGGACTGAAGAGTTAAAACTTGTTCCTTTAAATTCTTAGTGGGGGAATCCCCCCCACCTATTTTTTTGTCTGACTTCACAAGCCTCAGTGCCATGTTTCCGCCTAAGCAGGCTTTGTTAGAAGAAAAAAAAACAAGACAAAAGACTTCCAGCCAGCAACAATCAGGCCTCCAGGGGAAAAAGAGAAAAACAAAAACAGGAGCGGAGTTTTGTCTACAAATGTAGCCAGTGGTATTTATTCCGCTACATTGTAATAATAAAAAACGGAAGAACTTTCCCTCTCAAACTCTTCTCCAGCCGCGGCAGACGCCATTTTAAAAAAAACCTTTTTTCCTCTTTCTCTTCCTCTATTCTCTTAAGTAATTTTTAAAAGATAAGTAAAATACTTGCGCTTCAGTATTACAGGTCCAGCTCACATTTTCTTTGAGTAATCTGTCAAATTCGCAGGCTTGCTTTTGACGCCTAGCTCTGCATTAGCAGAGGTCTCCCAAAGCCCGGAGCAGCGGCTGGGGATATGGGGCATCTCATCCGCTCCATCCCAAAAGTAAAAGAAAAACTTTTGGGACTCTGCAGAGAGTTCTACCCACCCCTGCCGGCTCTATCTCCGTTTCCTCATGGGAACGGAGTTTTTTCGAGCCGCCATTCCGTTGTGAAGGCGGCTCTGACAGGCTATGGAAGCTGACGATCCCAAAGGAACGTCTGGCGGCGGCCAGCAGCAAACAGGAAGTCAACAGTGTTCCAATATTTGAGGGGATGCCACAAGGAAGAGGTGGTCAATCTATTCTCCAAACCACCTGAAGGCAGGACAAGAAACTATGGATGGAAACTAATCAAGGAGAGAAGCAGCCTAGAACTAAGGAGAAATTTTCTGACAGGTATAACAATTAATCCAATACGTGCTTCAGCATTGGAGGTTTTTAAGAAGATATTAGATAACCCCTTGTCTGAAAAAGTATAGGGTTTCCTGCTTGAGCAGGGAGTTGGACTAGAATACCTCCAAGGTCCCTTCAAACTCTGTTATTCTGTTACACTAAGATATTTATTTATGTATTTACTTACTTACTTAACTATTTATTTATTAAATTTATATTATCACCTATTAGAAGACAGCGACTCAAGGCAGTTTACAAGAATATAAAAACCTTCTATAAAAACAATAAAACTAATAAAAGAGACAATCAAATAATATATTAAAAATAATATAATAAAATAACCCCCACACCCCCACCCTGGTGACAATATATCAAACAAACCATTTAATGGGCTCCATCCCACTCTGGGTTCCCCAGACCCTCTGGCAGTACCAGGTCTTTAACACCTTCCATAAGAGTGTTATAATGTGGGCCACTTCTCTGGGGGAATGATGTTCCAGAGAGAGGGAGCCACCATGGAGAAGGCCCTTCTTCTGGGTTCCACCAGGTGTATCTCCCTAGGGGATGGGACCCACAACATTCCTAGCCTCCCTGCTCTGGTGGGTCAGGTAGGTATAACCAGCAAGAGATGGTCCCTCAGATAACCTGGTCCCAAGCCATTAAGGACTTTAACAATGACAACCAGCACCTTGAATTTCACCCAGAAGCAAATTGGCAAGAGATGTGATACATGTGCACACTGAAGTCTGCACAAAACCATGCAGGCCGCTGTGTTTTACACCAGCTGGAATGTGTGGATGGTCTTCAAGGGCAGCCCCATTTAGAGCAGGTTGCCAGGTTGCAGTAGTCAAGACAGGAAGTGACTAGGGCATGAGTGACAGTGAGTAGGGATTGTTGATCCAGGAAATTGCATAACTGGTGCACAACCAGCAGTTTCGCAAAGGCCCTCCTGGCGACAACCACCACTTGCTCTTCAAGCAGGAGTCGCAAGTCCAAGAGAACCCCTACATTGTGCACAGGGTCTGTTTGGGATAATGCCACCCCACCCAAGACCAATGGTGGCAAGTCTTCTTGGGCCAAAGAACCCCAGAGACACTCAGTCTTTCAAGGGTTTAGTTTGAACCATTGCTCCCCATCCAGCCCCTAACAACCTCCAGGCACTGTCAGAGGGAGGACACAGCATCACTTAACTCACTACAAGCTGAGACATACAGCTGAGTATCATCAGCATATTGATGATACCTCAGTCCATGGTGATGGATAATCTCACCCAGGAGCTTCATACAAATGTTGAACAGGAATGGAGAGATTATGTAAAACCCTGTAAATTGTCCAGATTCACTTAATTCAGATGATGGTATAGAAATGTGATGGATACATAAAAACATAACATAAATCTAAATTATTGTTTGTTTCCCAAAATACACTATCAAGAAATTATGCTTGCTTAACTAACTGACATTTCTCCTTTACCATTTATTTTAAATCTTTCTGAACTGCAATTCCCAAAATGATAATAGGTTCATTCCACCCAATCTTGAAATCCCTTTACTTTCATAGAAAAAATAGGTGAAGATATTTATTTTTATGGTCTGGTTTATCTTTCCAAGAGTAAAAATAGATGGCATAATATTTGAATAGACTCCTAAGTAACTGACATCTGTCCTATATTATAGACACATTTGAAAAGAGATGGCAAACTATTGTTTACAATTAAAGAGTAATATAAGGCATTACACAAAATAAATAGCATTGAAATCTCTGCTTTAGATCTCTTACCTGTTTTGTTTGAAATTTTTCCTTCTGGACATTTAAGGCAATCATAGCAGCAAAAGGGCTTTCCTTCTATTTTTATTTTGCTATAACCTGATGAGCATGGAGGATTGCACATAGAAAAGGGTTGTACCTATTGGACATTGTGAAGGAAAATTGAGAAATTATTACTTAACCTTTCAGGAATTCTTGCATCTGAAAATTGGGTTTGACTAGTATTTAAGGCATATACAGTGGTACCTTGGAACTCAGCTGCTTTAAATTCATTCTTTGGTTGATACTCAATGAAGAAGCTAGAATTTGTTGATATCAGCTACCTTGTGATTCACAACTTTATTCCTTATGAGAACAATTTGTTTAATACTCATCATTTTTGATACTCATTGGGCCTCTCAGAACTTATTAAACCTATTAATTTTTTTAGGGTAATCAAGTTCACGAGTCACTTTGAGAAAAGAGTCATTTTATGCCTGTAATTCCTGAAAGTACTTTCTGAGCATTGAAGCAGTAGGTAAAAATAAAATAAATTATTCACCATGGTTTAATATTGGTGCCAAAACTACCTGATTAAACATGGTGGGCCAGACAATCTCCTCTGCAAAAATAGTAAGAAGATTTTCATGGAGAGTCACTGGAGCTATGTTTCCAATTTTGATTCGATGAAATGATTGGTTGGGGAAGGTGACCCAGTTGATAACATCAAATCCAGTTGCGAGTTCTCCTCTTTTGTCAAAGGAAACCATTTCTCCAGCACTGTTGTTAAATGAAACAGCTTTCAGATACCAATGAAACTAAATGGAAACCATTAAAAGAAATTTATAACAATTGGAAGCAATGAGCAAGTATGAATGAAGGCTCTTTCATAAATTAGGTGTTAATCTTTTAAGAAAGACCAATCAGCAGATATAACATGAGAAATATTTATTGTTATGGGGTATGATAACAGAAACTTGAATACCTGCAGGAATTTGCTTCTCTCTCACAATCTCTCTTCTTTCCCGGGACTAAATTGGCATTTACTTTCTCTTAACAGTCCTTCTAATGACTTTTGCATCTTTCTGAAAAATCATTTACGTATTTAGAATTCTTTTATTATTCCCATGCATGTGGGAAGCAATATTATAATCTATGTCAGTTGGACTAATAATGTTGATTCTTAATGGCACCCTGGTTACTTGCTGTTTCTCACACCCTCTGGTGTACTAAAATATTTTGAGCATTTGATCTATGAAGAGCCAACAAAAAAATTGTAGTTTGTCTATTGATTGCTCTTCAATGCCATCCTTTCTTTTTTTCTTATTTATCTCATACTCTTCTCTTCACCGTGGAATCAAAATGCAGTACCCCAAACAAATAATCTAGACTCACTGCAGCTCAATGCCCTCCCTCCCTCCCTCCCTCCCTCCCTCCCTCCCTTCCTTCCTTCCTTCCTTCCTTCCTTCCTTCCTTCCTTCCTTCCTTCCTTCCTTCCTTTCTTCCTTCCTTCCTTCCTTCCTGTCACAATCTTCTCCTCACTGTGGAATCAAAACTCAGAACCCAAGCAAATAATGAAAGATAATTACAGTATTCATTGTTAATTTAGGACACTGAAAAAAATTCCATCCAGAAACTAGTGGAGGGAACTACTGCAAAGAGCTTATATTTCAAAAAGGAGAGCAAAAATGATTCATAAGTAATTACATAACAGATCTTGTTAGATCGTGGGTTCAAGAAAGGACAGGACACGTAGTGAACTCCAACACTTTTATTAGGTCCGTAAATTGCAATCCCAGCCGCGGCAGCTCCTTTTATAGCTAGGAGCTGTCCGCGGCTTCAGCCACTGACGGTCCTATGAATTTCCCACTCTTGTCCCTGATTGGTCAGTTCAAATCTGCCATTCAATACTCAACACCCCTCCCCTCTAGTTAGCATAACCAATCCTGGAGTCCCTAGGCGACATAGTCACGCAGGTAGGTGGGTCGTCTCGACTCACGACTTGATCTGCGCAGTTCAGTCGTTTCAGCATTCCTGGAGTGAGAGGTCAAGTTCCGTGGCTCTGCTCGCCCCACCTCTGGAACTCTCTCGAACTCGCCTGCCGGTGTGGAATTATTTTCCTGGGTGTTACTCCCCTCCTCCCCCGGACGACATGTTGGGTTATTGCTGACGGTCTGCTCCTTCTTCTGGACTTCAGATATGTGTCCGCTGCCTCTGGACAGGTTTGAGTTCCTTTCCATGGTGTTTGGTGCTTGTACTTGTGGTGGTGGTGGGTGGTCTCTGTCTGGTGGGCCGAGTTCGCTCCTTCTTATTCTGCCCCTGAGATGATCGATGTGGCATTTCCTTTTTTTTAAATTTTTATTTATTTATTTATTTATTTTTAATTACTAACATTACAAACAACATATACAATACTTCACCCTGTGCTATACATAAGAAAGGAAGATTTGGGTCTTCGGATATATTCTCATGATCGCCAAAATCCACGTTCTCGGGGTACAGGTACCGAAGCATCCAATTTTCCCAGCGCATAGTCCACGAATGGTTTCCAAATTTTCCAGAAAATATCTTCTTTATAGTCACCATTTCTAATTTTAATATCACATGTCATTTTATCGTTTAGAGCTAATTTCCACATTTCACAATACCATTCTTCTATTCTAAAATTCACATCTAATTTCCAATATCTGGCTATTATAATTCTACCCATTATAATCATAATTCTAATCAATTCTTTCTCATATTTTGTTGGTTCTATTTCCTTAATTATCAACAGTAATATAGTTTCTGGTCTCAATATTATTACTTTCCCCATCATTTCAAATATCATTTCCTCCAATTGTTGCCAAAACTTTTTAACTTTATCACATTTGTACCACATATGTTCATAAGTCCCTAATTCCATATCATATCACATCTCCAACATTGTTTACTAATTTTGTTATCTATCAATGACAATCTTAATGGAGTCAAATACCATTTCCAAACAACCTTATAATTATGCTCTTTAATCCTTACAGATAAAGTCTTCATAATTCTACTCTTCCAATTCACATTCCAATCTAAATCTGATATTTTAATATTAAGTTCTTTTTCCCAATTCATCTTCATCACCCTTTGTGGTTTTCCATCAAAATTTATAATCTTATATATCTTACTAACGAGTCCCTTTAGCCCAATTTCATCTTTCATAATTTGGAATACTAAATGTTCAAATTCAGTTTTACTTCTACTTATTGAACAATTGTCCCTTACCTTCTTAGTCCATTTTTCTATCTGTACTTTTTCAAACCAGCCTAAACCCAATTTTTCAATGATTTCTTTTTTCCTCCTTTCATTTTCTGAAGTTTTTAACCAATCTATTATAGTTTGTATATTTTCATCTTCCATTACCCTATCACGACTTATATTAGTTTTAATTGGCCAATTTTCAATTGTCTTCCCTAAGAAAATTATATCTGGAATTAAAATTTTAACAAATTTATTCCAAATTTTACTCAGTCCCTTTAACCAATAGCTATTAATTACACATTTTGATTTTGCTTTATCTGAAAACCATGTTGAGCCAAATCTCTTGATGTCTTTTAATTCTAAATCTCTCCAATGACTATCTTCACCTTTAAATATTTTTACCACAGTCCGAATAGCATAAGCCCAATAATAATTGAGTAGTTTGGGGATTCCTAATCCACCTTCCTTTTGATTGTGATACCACATTTTCTTCACTAATCTAGGTCTTTTCCCACCATTGCAAAATTTATCCAATTTCTTCTGATATCCTTCAATATCTTTCTCTGTCAAGTTTAACGGTAACATCTCAAATAAAAAATTAAACTTTGGCAACAACATCATCTTACACATTGCAATTCTACCAAACCAAGACAACTTTATCATTTTATATTTATCTATCTTTTTCTCAATTTCATTCATCACCACATCATAATTTAGTTTTTTCATTTCTTTAACTTTGAGTGAAACTGTTATGCCCAAATATTTCAATGTTTTTTTAATCCTTATCCCAAGTTGTTCTTGCATATTCTCCCACTCCTTACCATTATTATTCATTAATAGTTCAGATTTTGACCAATTTATTTTCAAACCTGTCATTTCCTCAAATTCTTCCAAATGCTTATGTATCTTTTTCAAATCTTTCTCTATACCTTTCAAAATAATCAAAGTATCATCCGCATACAGATTTATCTTATATCCCTTATACCCTTCCAATTCTTCATCTTTTTCTATCATTTTAGTCAAAATTTCCATAACTAATAAAAATAATGTTGGAGACAGGGGACATCCTTGTCTCGTACCCGCTTCCAATCTTATCTCTTCTGTCAGCCTTCCGTTCACCTTCACTCTTGCACTACTTTTTTGATACAGTTTTGAAATAACATGTATAAACTTATTACCAAAACCTAGTACCTCAACAATTGTTTTAATCGTTTCCCATTGTACAGTCAAAAGCTTTAAAAATATCTAATGATACTATACCTATTTTATCAGCATTATATTCAGCAACATCTATAATATTTAATACTCTTCTGACAATATCATTCATGTATCTACCCTTCACAAAGCCTACTTGGTTATAACTTATATATCTATCTATAAATCTACTTAATCTATTACTTACAATGGTGGTAAATATCTTTGCATCTTGATTAATTAAGGAGATAGGCCGATAGGCTCAATCCTTTCTAAATCTTTATCTGGTTTAGGGATTATAGATACCACCGTTCTATTCCATGACAACGGAACTTCTCCACCATGTAAAATTCCATTAAATAGTTTTTGCAATTTTGGTATTATTATTTCCTTAAATTCTTTATAAAACTCAGCAGGTAATCCATCTTCACCTGGAGCTTTCCCTAATTTTATTTTTTGTATTACTCCATTAATCTCATCTTGTGTTATATCTTCTTCCATCAAGTCTTTATATGTTTGGTCAATTTTCACAACATGTTTTTCTAAATAACTTCTCAGTTTTTCCCGATCAATTAATTTTTTTGAATATAAATTTTGAAAAAAATTCCTGAACACTTCGCATTTTTCTAATTTTTTATAGCATCTTATACCCTTATCATCTATCAAGGCTCCAATTTCTCTCTTCTCTCTTTTATTTTTCGCCATCCTTGCCAATAACTTAGAGTTTGTATTGCTAAATTCAAAAAAATTCCTATTTAAATATCTCATATTCTTTTTTACCAATTCTATATCTTCTTCTATCAATTTATTTTTTAGCAAATTTAGTTCCTCCAAAAAATTTTTTTCTTTAGTAAGCAAAAATTGATTCTCCAATTCCTTAATCTGGCTTTTATCTTTTTCAATTTTATTTTTATAATTTTTATATTTTCTGCTTGATAACTTGATACTTTCCCCTCTAAACACTGCTTTCATTGCATCCCAAACAATTTCAGATTTAACCTCTCCATTATCATTCAATCTCCAACATTCTTCCCATTTTTTAAATATCCATTTTTTATCCTCCTCATTTTTATACAGTTTTTCATCATATCTCCAACAACTTCCTTTTTTCTCAAAATTAAAATCTATTTCCATCGTAACTTCTGCATGATCAGAATCCTTAAAAATTCCCACATCTATCTTATCCACATTATTCAACAAGTCTTTAGAAACTAAGATATAGTCAATTCTTGAATATGTATTATGTATCTTAGAGTAAAAAGTATACACTCTTTCAGTTCCTTTCACTTCTCTCCAGGCATCCACCACGCCGTTTCGAAACATCCATTTATTTAAGGTCCCCATTTTATTTGCTCCTCCACAACGAGTGGGGTTAGTACTATCTATTTTATCTCTAATTAAATTAAAATCCCCAGCCACAATTACTTTCCCTACACTTTCACTTTCCAAAATTTTAGTTATTTTTTCAAGAAATTCTTTTTGCTTCTCATTCGGTCGATATAAATTAACCAGTGTCACTTTTTCCTCATTAATATTTCCCACAATTATTACATATCTTCCTTCTTCATCCACGATTACTTGTTCTTTTTCAAAATATACCCTATCTGATATCAATGTTGCAACTCCTCTAGCTTTTGAAGTTCCAAAAGATTTTTCATAAATTTGCATACCCTTTTTATACATTTTATTTGAGCCTTCAGATTTCTGATGGGTTTCTTGCAAAAATAATATATCTGGTAGATCTCTTTTAATTTTAAGTTCCAATCGTCTTCTTTTGATCTGATTCCCTGTACCCTTCACATTCCATGTCATTATTTTTATTAAACCCATTTAAACTATAACTTTTTTAATCCTTTCCCCTCCTCTTCCTTTCTGTGCCCAGATCCCAGCACTAATCTCCCACATTCCAAACAACATTCAACATAAAAGAAAAAAAATAAAAAAAAATAAAAAGGGGCAAAAGAGACATCAAACATTAAATAACAAACGATCTTCGTCCCCCACATCCTCAATTGGTTTCCGCCTCTATAAAGAGAGTGGGGGAGAGGGGACGTGCTAATGGCCGGGTCACTTCTTTCGGGTAGTCTATTTAAATTCATCTCTCAGAGAAAAGGGTGGTAACTTCTCCCCGCACTCAACTTCCTGCAATTCTTTTTCAAGATCCTTCAATTTCTTATCCGCTCCATCTCCCATTATATCATCACGACTTTTCTTTTGTTCAACCATCACAGGTGAGATTTCCTTCCGCTTTAATCCTTTAGGGTCTTGTCCTCCAGCAGCCCCTTTTTCTTCTGGTGTTGATGTTTTTGCATATGTTCCACCCATCTTGAGCATTTGATCTTTTATCTCTGTTATGTCCTCATACTTTACAATCAATCCAAGTTCATGTAAGTATAACACTGCATCTGTTTCCAAAGTAATTATTTGCATTCTTCCTTTATAAAAATTATAAAATTATAAAATTTCCAATGTCAGCCGTCCTCGGTCTGCAATCTGTATGACAAAGGTCCTGTTATTTGTATTATTTCTCCCGGTATCCAGAGGGGGTTGCCGCTGAAGTTTTTTGCATAAAGTTTGTCCCCCACTTGGAATTTCCGGACCTTGCTTGTGGAGTCCATGGGTTTCTCCGGGCTGTATTGTCTAATGGGGACCACAGTTTTCTTCCCATCAGCAGTTCCGCCGGCTCTGGTGGGTGGATGCGCCTGGTGTGATGTGCTGAATTGTGAGCAGCTTGTCTATCTTAGCTTGCATGTCCCCGGGTCCCAGCCATGCCAACGTTTCTTTGGTCGTTCTCACCATTTGTTCTGCAAACCTATTAGTCGACGGCTTTCCCGGTGCTGATAGTGCGTGTCGGACCCCCTGGTTGGGTAGGAACATCTCGAAAGCATTGGCGGTGAATTGGGGCCCGTTATCTGATACTAGCATGTCTGGAAAACCGTGTATTGCAAACAGTCTTCTCAATGTTTTGATAACGGCTTCCATGGTTGTTGACAGCATCAGGAATACTTTTAACCATTTTGAAAATGTGTCGACTAAGATCAAGAACATGTTGCCCTGGCATGGCCCTGCAAAGTCTATGTGTATCCTTGCCCAGGGTGTTCCTGGGTTCTCCCAATCGTGTGTGGGGGCAGTGTGTGGTGCCGGCCGTGATTCTTGGCAGGGTGTGCATGTTGCTACCCAGGTCTCTATTTCCTTATCCATCCTGGACCACCATACATAACTTCTTGCTAAAGCTTTCATCTTCACTATTCCCGGGTGCTCCTCGTGTAATTAGCTCAGAATGTTTTGCCTCAGAACTTTAGGAATTATGACTCTGTCCCCCCACAAAAGGCACCCCTTTAGTCCTGACAGCTCGGTTTGCCTGGATTTGAAGGGTTGAAATTCTGTGCCCACGTTTGTTTCCGGCCAGCCTTTCCAAACCCAATTTAAAATGCGCGCCAGGGTTTTGTCTTTCGCGGTGGCTCTCGCAATGTCTGTAGTGGAGATTTGAGCACTTTCCATGGTTTCCATGGTTTCGATGAGTAGTGTGATTGATACTGGGGCTGGATCTAGGGCCAGGGTATTTGCGAGACCACCTGCTGCTACCGATAACCTCCCACCAGCCAATACGCTCTCACAGAGAGGGCCTCTGATGCCGTCAGGGTACCGTCGGTCAGGCAATGTCGGCTGGTGGCCCCCAGGGGGAGAGCCTTCTCTGTGGGGGCACCCGCCCTGTGGAATGAGCTGCCTCCTGGAATACGATTGATCCCAGACTTCCGGACCTTCCGTAAAGCCCTGAAGACGTTTTTATTCCATCAAGCCAGCCTAGCCTAAATGGTTTTTTAAATTGGGATTTTAAATTTTATGGATTTGGGGGTTTTAAATTGGGAAGCTAGTGATTTAATTCTTTTTAATTATCTTAACTTTTGTATTTGTATGTTTTTTAATTTTGGCTGTTCACCGCCCTGAGTCCCTTCTGGGAGAAGGGCGGTATACAAATTAAATTAATAATAATAATAATAATAATAATAATAATAATAATAATAATAATAATAATAATAATAATAATAATAATCTATTTCCAGAAGCGGGCATCTGCTGAGAGCGTCAGCGTGGTCAATTGTTTTTCCGGGCTTGTATTTCAGCTGGTATTCGTAGGCTGTTAAGAACTCTATCCAGTGCAGCATTCTTGGTGTGGGTTTGTCTCCTGTGATGATGCCCAGTAATGGTTTGTGGTCAGTGATGAGTTTGAATCTCCGGCCGTACAAATATTCGTGAAATCTTTTAATTCCGGCTACTGCAGCTAGTGCCTCTTTATCTAGCTGGCTGTAGTTCCTCTCTGGCTTGGACAACGTTCTGGAGTAGAATGCTATTGGGGCCTCTTTTCCATTTGGCATGCAATGGCTCAGTATAGTTCCGATGCTGAAGGGTGATGTGTCGCACGTCAGCCGGATTGGCAGTGTTCCGCTGTACTGAACTAATATTCTGTCCGATGTTAATAGTTTTTTTATTTCTCTAAAAGCCGTTTCTTCTTTCTTCCCCCACTTCCATTCCATTGTCTTATCCAGCAGCCGGTGGAGCGGTTCAGCAGTTGTGGTTTTCTATGGTAGAAAGATATTATAAAAGTTCAGTAAGCCTAAGAAAGCCTGTAGTTCTGTTTTGTTTTTTGGTGTTGGCGCCTCCTTAATTGTCCTCAGTTTCCCAGGTGTGGGTCTTATTCCGGATTCATCAATTAAGTACCCCAGGAATTCTACTCACTTTTCTGCCAGGTTGCATTTATTCTTTTTTACTTTGAGACCCACTTCTCTGAATCTAGATAGCACTTCTCTGAGGCGTTGCTTCAGCTGGTCTAAATTCTTTGCTGAGATGAGCACGTCATTGAAATATGGAACAACTCCCTCAATTCCTTGTAGTAATCGTTCCATCAGGCTTTGGAACAATCCTGGGGCTACACTGACTCCAAATTGTAACCGCTTGTACTTGAACGCACCCCTGTGCGTTACGATTGTTTGGGCTTCGGCTGTGGCATCATCCACAGGGAGTTGCTGATATGCCTGTGCTAGGTCTACTTTGGCGAATATCTCCCCTCGGCCCAGCAAGTGGAGCAGATGTTGCACCACTGGTACCGGGTAAGCGCTCTGCTGCAGGGCCTTATTCACGGTACTTTTATAGTCACCACAGATGCGTACAGACCCATCTGGTTTAACTGGGGTGACGATGGGTGTTTCCCATTTCACATGGTCTATGGGCTCTAATACTCCTTAAGGAACCAGCTTGTCTATTTGCTCATCTATTTTGGGCCTTAGAGCAAAGGGGACTCTTCTGGGCTTGATCCGGACAGGGGCAACTTGGGGGTCTAGATTAAAGGATATTGGGGACCTCGTGTACTTGCCTAATTTGCTGTTGAATAGTTCTGCGAATTCAGCCATCAGGTCTTCTTCCCAGCCGCTGTCGCCAATGTGGTCAATGCCTGTTACCGCCAGTCCTAATGGCTTGAACCACTCCAGGCCCAATAGGCTGGGTCTGTCCCGGTCCACAATGGTGAGAGGTAACTTTGCTTGGAAGTTTTTGTAGGCAACGTTGAATTTCCCTGTGCCAACTATTGGGATTCGGTTTCCCTGGTAGTCTACGAGGGTTATTCGTTGTTGTTTGAGAGCATTTGTCTTGATGCCTAGAACTAATTGTTGAATAGTTGTCCAGGAGACCATAGATAGGCAGGACCCCGAGTCTACCTCCATTTTGCAGGGTCTCCCCTCAAGGAGTATGGTCGCCGCCATCTTGTTGGCTCTTCCCGCGCTCACACGACCCACTATTAATATTTGGTGGGTTTCGCCTCGCTCTGATCCGGAATCCTCGTTTCTGCGGTTTCTTCCAAATGGCTGTTTCTTTCCGGTCGGCTTGAATGCTCGGTTGGATGGTGGTGGGCTTGGTAGGCAGTTCTAGCGGAGCGGCTTCTTCGGGTGGCTGGTTGAGATGCTCTGCAGGGTCTCACTATGTGCCATTTCTGGTTGCACCGTTGGCATATGGCATCACGGAATCTGCACTCTGCCCTGGGGTGATTTCCTTCGTAGCCTGTGCACTGGAATTCTAGCTTCCCTTTGCTTCGTGGCTTGCCTCTCCGGTTGGTTTGAAGGTGATGGACCTCATCCTCCTCTTCTTCTTCTGACTCTGTTTGTACATCCTCATAATGGACCCCGGATTCCTCCTTCCCTTGTGGTCCTTTATTGAAGCTGCCGGCTTCTGGGTTGCCGCTGATGCTGTGGCTTCTTCTAGGGCCTCTTTGAAAGTTATCTGAGGCTTGGCTAGTAGTCTGCTTTGTAATGTAAGATCACTTAGTCCCAACACTAGTCAGTCCCGCATGGCCTCTTCTAAGTTTAGGAAATCGCAGGCTGCTGCTATTTCCCTCAAGGTTGCAACAAATGCACTGATTGATTCACCCTCTTTCTGGTCCCTCCGGTAAAATTCGTGTCTTTTTACCAGGGATGATGCTTGTGGGGCATAGTGCGCCTTGAGGATGTTCTGCAGATCCATCCAGGTCATTGTTCTCAATTCTGTGGGAGCCACGAGCACTTTTGCCATTTTAAATACCGCGGTCCCATAGTGTGTGAGAAAAATTGCTCTCTTTCTCTGCTCCGATAGACTTAGGAGGTCGTTTCCTTCAATGTACAAATGGAACCTCTCCATGTACGATCCCCAGTCTTCTCCAGCTGGGTTGAATGGTGCGGGTGGGCTGATTGAAGGCATGGTGGTAGCCGATGATCTGACTGAGTCTCGTGGCCGTTGATTGGTTGGCTGTGATTGCAGTGGAGGTTTCAGTGCCTCGTTCTCTGTCCTAGGATCCCACCTACATTGCCAGTGTTAGATCATGGGCGCAAGAAAGGACAGGACACGTAGTGAACTCCAACACTTTTATTAGCTCCGTAAATTGCAATCCCAGCTGCGGCAGCTCCTTTTATAGGTAGGTGCTGTCCGCGGCTTCAGCCACTGATGGTCCTATGAATTTCCCGCTCTTGTCCCTGATTGGTCCATTCAAATCTGCCATTCAATACTCAACAGATCTCAAGTTACTTCAAGCTCTCCTGTTATTTAAAGAAAACAATGGTCTTAGAAGAAGCATTTGCATTATATAATTCAGGGGTTCCTAGTGAAATGTTTTGATAGAACTATCAGAAACCATTGTGGAATACAAGGACACATTCCTTATATCCTATTAAACAGTCCCATTCATTTGGAAACTGATTTACCCGACATTCCTTCTAAAACTCCTCTTGAATTAATATTTGACATTGCCTCCTTCTCATTGTGCATTGTTGCACCCCGTGTTTAGTGTTCTCTGGAATTATTACTTAAGTTCCCATATATCACTTATGAATTAGTTCAGTGTCAGAATACTTTTATTAGTTATACAACTCCAAAATACAGTAATATCTGAACATTTATATGACTGGCCCTTATATAAATATATAATATATTTTCATTCATGTCGTTTTTACCTGCCACGACTGTTGACTGAGATCCCAAGCATTTCTTCTTTTTCTGCTCTTAGATGAAAGCATAGCTTGCAAAGCATGGGCCACTGCATAGACAGCGTTGTAAATGCTATAACTATGCCCAGTAATACTAGATTCAATCACAGATTCAGGAAGGGTCTCCAGTGACTCCTCACCAGTGCACTGATTGTCACTGTCCTCATCTAACCCAGCATTTGGGAAAGAACATTCAAATGCATTTTCCCAAAACACTCTTGTCAAACTGTCCTCTTCTTCTGAAGAAGGCTTTCTCATCTGAGCAAATTTCTTAAACCCTAATATTTCCTTTGAGGAAACTGCCAACGATAGTGCACCATGGATGAAATCCATGGCCCTGTATTTTACAAAGGAGACTGATGTGAATTCCATCTGTGCTGGCATGACCCAAACTTTATCTTTTCTCTTCATTTGCATGTCTTCATATTCTGAAATAAATAGCAACATTCTAAGAATAGCCATGTTCTGATTTTCACCATATGTGATTACAGCGTTGGCAGTACTTTTCATAATAGTCTTATACAGCAAAACATAACCATTCAGTTGAATTTCAATATCATTGGTAACAGAGTTCTTTGACAATTCTTCTATGAAATCAAAACAGATGCCATTCTTAGAAAATATATCAAGCCTATTCTGTATGAACCTCTTCCCATTTTCAGGGTTTGGGACAATGAGCCCAATCCATTTCCACTGGAAGTGAAGCAACAATTGGACCAGTCCCATAATTTGAAGGTCTTCATTTGGAAATAATTGACGGAAGAAAGCAGCTTCTATGTTGTCATCTATCTCTGCAGTTGAACCATATATGAGCTAAGAAAAAAGAAGAAATTAGAGTATATACTTGCAAATTACTTATGTCTATTTTAAGGATCTTATTTAAATATGAATGTTCTCCAGGCAAGGGCAGAATTGATTACTATTTGCATGTTCCAATATAATTTCTATGATAGTTGTTTCTTTTTGTTTTAATAAACAGAGCTCCAGAAATGTAAGAACTGCAAGAATGAATATGAACCTCCGGATTATGCTATGTTTACACATGTTTCCATGACATGATTTACCCCATAGATTAGCTATATGCAACTTTCTAGCATTTTGAATCATTCCTCTCTGTCCCACACTGGATGAAATATATTTGGATGTTTAGCTTGATTGTGATTTTCCCCAAAACACTATATGAGGCGATGTTGGTTATCCCTTTGTTTTGAATGTTTCTGACACTAATAGATTCAAAAAGATAAAAATTTGGAATATAAATTAAACTAAATCAAGCAAGAAATACTGTATTTAGATTTGACTCCTTTCTTTATGGGATGGCTCTTACCTGTGGGATCTTATATTTGCTGAGAATGTTTGACATGAACTGACCAATGAAAGCATTATGTCCTGCAATCACAGATATTACATTGTCCTTGAGGTCACATTTGTAGTTGGGGATGAACCTTCCCTTTGTAGAGAGAAGCTCCATGGAAGCCAGATAAATCCATTTTGGCAGGTAATAGCTATTGGAGATATGGATACCGAGAGTGATGTTTCGCAAGATCCTGGAATTCTCATTGATTTCTTTGATTGCAAATTCCAAAGCCAAGATGTGCTGGTAGTTGTGCATATAATATCTGAAATGAATTTTACAACATCTGTTGCCAAATCTGGAATTGATTGCATTCTAATTGTATCACACAAGTTTAGATTGTGCAGGCCACATGCACTGATACAGGTGGAAGCACTAGCATCAAAGAAACCATTTGTTTAATATTTCAAGAAAGAGGTCTAAGCAATATATCAATCCATAGGCATTCAGGCAGCCCAATTGCAAAATGTAATAAACATCAATAATTAGTGGGTTTTTACCCCTTAATATGGAGGTCTATATTTAATTTTATTTCCTACCCTAATTTTCTAATTTACTTATTCAATACACTGGAAATTTCTGAGGAATATTGGATATAATATCTGCATATAGGACTAACTGCAATCATGCACACCTTAACATATCACTGGTATGAAGCAATGCTCTGCAGGCATTTATTTCATGTTTTCTTCATCGAGTTATAGCGATATGAAAAAAGTGTATTAAAATTTAACTGATACCTGCTAGAATGGTACCAAATCCATAGAAATGAAAACACATTGGAAAATAACTTGTGTAACATATGGAAATTGAAGCAATATTACTGAGAAATAATAGTGCAGGATAGGCAATTTAACTTTCATCCTCCATCCTAATTCAATCATGTCACAGGCTTTAACTATTTTCTGTATTTGCATTACTGAAAAACAGGAATTCCATACATTAAATCACCAAACAGTTCATCTGATGTATTTCTTCTGAATGTTATTTCATCAGATACCATGTACATTTGATAAGAAATGCCTGCAATGACCAAATCTTCTGAATGATATCGCTTGTGCTTAATGAAAGGCTGATTTCCTACAGAACATTTAGCAAGGGTTGCATCAGCTTCTACAAGGAAGGACAATATTGCTATTGCAAAGAATAATATCATTTTGTACAACAATTTATCTCTCGTCCATCTGTTCACTCCCCTGAGAATTAGGCATTTGAAATAGAACAGCCTAGAGATACAGTGTTCCATGAGGCTGCTTTAAAGTAGAAATTTACTTTTTTAAAAATCAGAATGACAGGATTTGGTCCTCTAGCTGTACCCTTGGAAAAAAGAATATTGCATCTTTATTGCTGGGGAAATATATTACTTTTAATATTTTCTGTAACTCCTTAGAGATTGAAAATAAGAATGCATAATTGATAATGATTGTACAGGTCTAGACATGTTCAGGTGCACAAACCAACTTGTGATTCACAGGGTATTGTAACCTGCAATTAAGGACAAAATTATAGTGACGGGGACAGAAAGAACTCAATGAGAAATGTAAAAAGTTTTGTTCTCCTGGATCTGCAGTTGGCTTCAAATGGAAATTTACAGCTGAATTCCAATGGAAATTTCAGTCATGATTAATTAAA
Source organism: Pituophis catenifer annectens (assembly GCF_029215685.1). Classification (NCBI taxonomy): domain Eukaryota; kingdom Metazoa; phylum Chordata; class Lepidosauria; order Squamata; family Colubridae; genus Pituophis; species Pituophis catenifer. The sequence goes on along the minus strand of NW_027256895.1, from coordinate 18,751,488 downwards.
CAACAAAGTAAATCAAATTAAATTGCATTAAATGAAATTTGGACCTCACTGTTAAGAAGCATCGTTCTCTTCAGATATTTTAAAAATAATACAATTAATCAAAATACTGGTACTGTTTGAATTTTGTTTGATATACCAGTTGGTCACCAATGTGCTTATTTGTGTCACACTTATAATATTAGCATTAGCACTGCATACATAATTCTTCAGTGGAGGTTTTCCCCCTTGGGGAAATCAGTAACAGAAGTAGAATAACTATTACTTCTTGGCACATTTATGGCATTTCCTCCTCTTCTATATGGGTCCTTGAGTGAAGCCCAACTTGAGATAGAGGGAGAGAGAGAGAGAGAGGGAGAGGGAGGGAGGGAGGGAGAGTGAGAGAGGAGAGAGAGGGGTGAGGAGAGAGAGAGAGGCCCATACACTTTATGTGTATATAAAAAGTAAAGGTTCCCCTTGCACATATGTGCTAATCGTTCCTGACTCTAGGTGATGGTGCTCATCTCCGTTTCAAAGCCAAAGAGCCAGCTATGTCCAAAGATGTCTCTGTGGTCATGTGGCTCGCATGACTAAACACCAAAGGCACCCAGAACGCTGTTACCTTCCCACCAAAGTGGCCCCTATTTTTCTGCTTGCATTTTCTACGTGCTTTTTAGGTTGGCAGAAACTGGGACAAGTAATAGGAGCTCACACCGTTATATGGCACTAGGGATTCAATCGACAAGCTCAGTGTCTTAGCCACCGAGCCACCATGTCCCCACCTATGTTTATATACATACACATAAATATAAATGTACTATACATACATAGATTTTTTTCCAAACTTTGGTATTTCAGTAAAAGAGAATATTTGTAGCTAAGGGTTGAAATGTCTGGACCTTAGTGCTCACTGAGCTTGTTTGCTTTCTTGCAGATTTTTCATTGGATTAGTAGATAACATCATCTGTACTACAAAGGAGTGGGGTTTGCTCTCATTGTATATGGTGGCTTGCCTTGTCAGTGAGGTCTTCATGGTTCCTTAATTTGGCTGTTGTTCACTGGTAGCTTGTTTGACAGCATTACTAGTTTCTTGATTGGACTTGTTTATCTGATTGTTGGTCTAGCATTAATCTTTCTGTTTATTGCCAGTGATGAGGTATTTTAAAATTTTTGTTTTCTTTTTGGCTTTTTGATTGTCTCTTTGGAAAGATATATAATTGTTGTTACCTTTATATGCATTTTTGGACTCGTTTTGTCTCTGATTCTCAGTTGAAAGTATGGTTTCCCAGCTGAAACTATGGTTAAGACATTCCATGTGTTCTGACATAGAAATTAGCATGGAGATTAAGGCACTTCCATCATGTCTTCTGATGATGATTGGTTGTTGGTGTTCATGGATGCGCTCAAGTAGTCTTCTGACTTTTGTCCTACAAAGGGCCTGTTACAGTCCTTACACTATATGTTGTATTTCTACTCTGGGACTGCTGGGTCTTTTGATTTACTTTAGATGCTTTGGGGGGCTTTAATTGATTTATGAGAGATACAGGAAAGCCACCTAGTTTACCCTTTGCTGTATATTATTTACTTTTGTAAATAATTGTATGTTGTGTTAGTTATTTCTTTTATGAAATTTACATTGACAAGTAGATAATATTAGGGAATTGTCAAAACTGCTGAAAGATTTCAATCCCTAATCCTAGAAATACTTACACATATATCCTCTTTTTATTTTTTCAATTCTGTTTTAGATGTTTACCTACTGCCAACAGATTTACCATCATTTCTATGAGTTACATCTTTTTTAGACATACTCAAACCAACTTGTGACACACAGGGTATTGTAACCTGGAATTAAGGACAAAATGATAGTGACAGGGGACGGAAAGAACTAAATGAGAAAAGTAAAAAGCTTTGTTCTCAGACTATTGACTCTGGAGGGCCATGATTTACAACTCGGTTGGCAAGCCTTCTTGTGGCATGAGAAAATCAAGGCTCATGGTTACTTTCAAAGACATTACAAAAGGAATGCACTATTGTTAGTATGGGAGAAATTTAGAGAACATTATTTGAGGATACCAGTTTGGCTTTCAACAGTGGAAGCACTGATCCACCCAAACGTCATTAACAGTGGAAATATTGTTAGATATAAAGATATTTTGAATGAAATGGGGAAATTTAAAACCAAACAAGAGCTGATCAAGGCATCGACATGGCATGGTATTCACAAGTGCAGATACATTCTAGATATGAGAAAGATGCTAAATATGGTTTCTATAAAGAATTAAGAGTATTAGAGAAGATGTTAACAGGGACAGAAGAAAGATTGATAAAAAATTACTTATTGGTCATTATACTGGAAGATGAACAAGTGAAGGAGACAATGATAGCATGGGCAAAAAACTTTGGTTACACAATAGAATTAGATAAATGGCAGAAGTTTTTTTTTTTTTTTAATTAATTTGATTTATATGCCGCCCTTCTCCGGAGACTCAGGGCGGCTTACAATGTGCTCAGCAATGTTAGTTGTGGGACAACTAACAATGTCAACTGCATATAAAGAAAATCTGTATAAGATATTTTATAGATGGCATCAGCCCAGAGTCCTCGGAGAGTGGGCAGCATAGAAATATTATTATTATTATTATTATTATTATTATTATTATTATTATTATTATTATTATTATTATTATTTATTGGTTAATCTTTAGTGAGATTCACAGCCTTTGAGGCTGGTTAATAGCTCAGCAGCTCGAGTCCTAACCAAGGACCTAGGAACTGTTAAGGTATCGTCGGAGGATGTAAGCTGTTCCGAGTAAGGTGGTTTTTTGTAGAGTCAAAATGTTCAAGTCCGGCAAATTTAGAATTTCTAAATAGCGGGGTAGCCCTTTGGGTATTGCTCCGAGGGCTCCAATTACAATCGGGACAACACACAATTTCTTTTTCCACAGTCGCTCAACTTCAATTTGTAAGTCCCGGTACTTTGTGATTTTTTCTTGCTGCTTATCTTCAATTCGTGCATCACCAGGTATTGCAATGTCAATGAACCATACTTTTTTCTTTTCAACTATTGTTATGTCAGGTGTGTTGTGGACCAAGTGCCTGTCAGTCTGAATCCTAAAGTCCCACAAGATCTTGAGTTTCTCATTCTCTAAAACTTTCTCAACCTGATGTTCCCAGTGGTTTTTGCTGTACTCAAATCCAAACTTCTGGCACAATTTCCAGTGAATGATTTTAGCAACACGGTCATGGCATTGTAGGTAGTCAGTTTGTGAAATTTTGCTGCACCCACTGATCAGGTGGTCGACTGTCTCATCTTTCTCATTGCAGAGGCGGCATTTGCTGTTGGTGGTAACATGTTGAATTTTTGCCTTCATACAGTTTGTGGCTAGGGCTTGTTCTTGAGCTGCCAAAATAAAGCTTTCAGTTTCTTTTTTCAGTACTCCTGATGTTAACCAGTTCCAAGTTAGTTTCTGGTCAGCTTTGCCTTCAATACTTTTCAAGTATTGGCCATGCAGAGCTTTGTGTTTCCAATTTTCAGCTCGCTGCTCAATTACTTCTTTCTTATATTCTGCTTTTGTTTTAGTTGTCTTTAAAAGGCCTCATTTATTTACTTCCTTAATCATTGGTTCTTCACTTTTATGGATGTAATCATTCAAGCTGCATTTTTCTTCTTCCACAGTCTGCTTTACTTGTAGGAGTCCTCGACCACCCTCTGCTCTTGGTAAATATAATCGGTCAACATCACTTTTAGGGTGCAAGGTATGATTCATTGTCATAAGCTTCCTTGTTTTTCTGTCCAAATTGTCTAACTCCATCTGGGTCCAGTCAATTATTCCTGCAGAGTATCTAATCACAGGTATAGCCCAGGTATTTATGGCTTTTATGATGTTTCCTCCACTCAATTTGGACATTAATATCTTACGAATTCGCCGAATGTACTTGGCTGAAGTTAATTCCTTGACTTTATTATGCATTAAGTCAGAGGCTTCTAAAATCCCCAAGTACTTGTAGCCTTCTTCTGATTTTACTGCCTTTATCATTTCTTCATTCTCTAGTTCTATTCCATCCTCTTTTATGATCTTGCCTGCTTTGGTTGCTATTGTTGCACATTTGTCAATTCCAAACTGCATACCAATGTCTTGGCTGAATTCTTTTGTGTTTTCAATTAATAAATTCAGTTCAGCTTTTGTTTTACCAAACAGCTTCAAATCATCCATGTACATCAAGTGCGAGATTTTCAGTCCTTTCTTTGCAAGTTCGTATCCACAGTTCATCTTCTTCAAAATGATTGTCAGTGGTAGCATTGAGAGTATAAAAAGTAGGGGTGAAAGGGAATCGCCCTGGAAAATGCCTCGTTTAATTTCAACTTCACCCAGTTCTTCTTCATTAGCCATAAGTTTTGTTTTCCAGAGGTTCATTGAAGATTCCATGAATTTTTGTATGTTGCTGCTGATGCCTAATATTTCCAGGCATTTCTTGATCCAGCTATGGGGAACTGAATCAAATGCTTTCTTATAGTCTATCCAAGCCATGAACAGGTTGGTTCGTCTTTTCTTTGAGTTCTTTAGGATTAGCTTGTCGATCAGCAATTGATCTTTTGTTCCTCTTGAGTTTTTGCAGCATCCTTTCTGTTCTACAGGAAGCAAGTTATTTCTTTCCAGGTATCTATAGATTTGGTTTGCAATGATACCAGTAAGGAGCTTGTATGTTGTTGGCAAGCAGGTGATTGGCCTATAGTTTCCAGGGTCCTTTCCTTTTTCTTTATCTTTTTGGATCAAAAATGTCCTTCCAGTTGTCATCCATCCATCATTTTCAGGTGTTTTTAGGATCTGGTTCATCTGGGTTGCCAATCTTTTGTGCAGACTTGTAAGTGCCTTTAACCAGAAGCCATGCAGCTCATCCGGTCCAGGTGCACTCCAGTTCTTCACTTTTTTTGACTGTCTTTGCACCATTGCTTTTGTTATTTTCACGTCTTCCATTTTATACATTTTAATAGAGTCCTCAACCTGTTTGATCCATTTTGCATTTCTGTTGTGCTTCTTGTTGTTTTCCCACAAATTCTTCCAGAATTTCAGAGCTTTCTCTTTATCAGGCTTTTCATTTGTTGTTACTCCGTTTCCATTTTCTAAATTCTTATAAAACTGGTGCTGATTTGCTCTGAACTGTGAGTTTTCCTTGAACTGAGTTACTCGGTTTTCATACCTTTTAATCTTTTCAGCGATGGCAACAACCCTCTGCTTCAGCTCTTCAATTACTACTGCAATCTCCTTATTCCTTAGATCGTATCTTGCTTCCAGGCTGCTTTTGACCTGCTTGTTCTTTAGCTGACCTTGCCTTAGGTTCTTCAAGTTGCTCAAATCTCCACGTACTTTTTTGATCTTCAATTCTAACCGAATTTTCCACTTAGGCTTCCCCTTCTTGCCTCTTTGGTTCTTTTGTATTTTCAACCCCAGTTCTTTGGTGGTTATGACAGCTGCTGCATACATCAGTTGGTTAGTTTCGGCTAATGTAGTGGTTCGAATAGTTTGCACAGCCTCATTGACCATTTTTAGTACATTTCTCAATTCTTCCCGGTTCACTTGGTTCAGCTTTGGCAAACGTTTTCTTTCATCATCTTCCATTTGGTGCTTTATTTTTCCAGCTAATTGAGCACTATCTGTTGGTGTTTGTTCTTTAGTGCTTCCTTGTTCTTTATCTTCATCCATTTCAGTATCCTCTTCTTCCCTTTCTTCCTCAATGTGCTTTTGAGTCTGGAAATCATTCTTGATGTTACTCTTCTTTGTTGTTGTACTCAGACCATTAATTGCTTTCTCTTCTATTGCTATTAATTCTTCTGTAGTGAAAAATTTGTGGTTTAGGACTACACGTCGTTGGTCCATTAACCTTTGTTCACTGGTGTCACAGTCCGTATGGTTCATCTTCCAAATCTGATACATTCTTTTTTGAAATCCACGTTTTGCTGGCTCAGTCTGATAGTAAGCTTTCATAATAGAGGTGTTTCCTTCCCTGGTCCAGATTTTTCGCTTTTTGGGGTTTTCTTCCAGTAGCTTGTCAGCTCCATGCCCTGGTTGCCTAGCAGAGGGAGTTGAGCCCTGTAACTCATTTTGCGTAGAATGCCCAGGAGCCATAGCATCCAACGGAACCCTTGTTAATCCGGGCGATGGTTCAGCCGGCATAAATTTCATTTTTTCTGTATTCACCATGTTTGAATGGGTTGTGGAGCAGATTTTGTCTGGCCCTTCACCTAAGGTCTGTCTGATATGGTTGCACCTGTTCAGCATAGCCCTTAGGATCACTAGAGCACGCAAGCCCCTCCACCACGACAAGGTAGAACTCCTCGGAGGGGTTATTATTATTATTATTATTATTATTATTATTATTATTATTAATAATAATAATTGACTTAAAACCAGAAATATTTCTGTTGGGGATTTTACCTGAAGCTAAAGGGAATACACATTTAATTATACACTTATTAACCGCAGATAGAATTGTATTTGCACAATCCTGGAAAAGCAGAGAGATCCCTACTGATGAGAATGTGATTAGGAAAATATTAGAATGTGCAGAAATGAATAGATTAACCCTTGCTCTAAAGGAGAAAGGACAAACTGAATATTATATGACATGGGAATTATTTTATGAATGGTTGGGGAAAAAATAGAAATTAGAAATAAATGGAGATCAGTGAAATATAGAAAACATGTTAAGATAGAGGAGCATACAATATGATGATTCTTACTAATATGACAATTAAGATTATTATATTTAATATTATTATTATATTCTTATTAGATGATATGTTAAGAGGGAGAAATGAATAGATGTTTTATGCTCATTATTTTTATTGTAAGATTAGAGAATCAATATCATTGTAATGAATACTGTTGTAAATTTTGCTTGTTATTGCACAGATATATTTCTACCCAGACGACACACTGTTTAATGGAAGATGGAATGTTTAATAGAAGAATAGAATAGAATATAATTTTTATTGGCCAAGTGATTGGACACAAAAGGAATTTGTCTTGATACATATGCTCTCAGTGTACTTAAAAGAAAAGATACTCTCATCAAGAATCATAAGGTACAACACTTAATGATAGTCATAGGGTACAAATAAGCAATGAAATCATATTAGGAAACAGTCAATATAAATGGTAAGGATATCAGCAACAAGGTTTCAGTCATACAGTCATAAGCAGGAGGAGATGGGTGATAGGAACAATGACAAGATTAAAAGTAGTGCAGACTTAATAAATAGTTTGAAAGTGTTGAGGGAATTATTTGTTTAGCATAGTGATGGCATGCGGGAAAAAACTGTTTTTGTGTCTAGTTATTCTGGTGTGCAGTGCAGTTTAAATTTAAGTTTAATTTTTTTAAAAAAAATTAAAGTAAAAAGGTTTGTTCTCAACTTCCAACTGAGAAAACAGCTGAATTCAAATGGAGATTTCAGTCATGATTAATTAAACTCCTCCTCCTCGTCCTCCTCCTCCTCCTTTCCTTGTCAACTATTAAAATAGGTTGTGTGAATCTGAAAACAGTAACTGCGGGAATTACCTTATAGTCCTAATGGATGATCACTTAAATATGTGCTAGCAGTGTGTGGCAGCAGCCAAAGAAATTGTTCGTTGTTTAAAAAGCTAAATGTTTGTTGTATAAAGAAGCATAAAATTGGTTGAGGACTTGGGTTTGGCTAATCTGGAGAAAAGGATTAGGGGGAACATGGTAGCAGTATTCCAGTATTTGAGAGTTTGCCACAAAAGGTGTGTGTGTGTGTCAATTTATTTTCCAACGCATCGGAAGGCAGGACAAGAAACAATGCATGGAAACTAATCAAGGAGAGAAGCGACCTGGAGTTAAGGAGAAACTTCCTAACAGTGAGAACAATTAACCAGTGGAATAGCTTGCCGACAGCAGTTGTGGGTGTTTCATCACTGGAGTTTTTTATAACTGTATAGTCTCTTGTCTGGAATGGTACAGTATATGATCTCCTGTTTGAGCAGGGAGCTGGTCTAGAAGACTTCTAAGGTCTCTTCCACCTCTGTTCTGATTGAGATATAAATATTTATGCACACTTATGCTGAGTAAATAAGTATTTACTACTTATTGTTGTTTAATGAGTTGCATCTGTTAAATGAAAATTATATTAACAAGCAGATGTTATTATGTAGATGTCAGTCTGCTACAATATTTAAATGCAATCTCTAACCCTACAAATATTTACATTTATTGAGCCATGGTAGCACAGTGGTTAGAGGGCAGTACTGCAGGCTACTTCTACTGACTGCTGGCTGCCTGTAATTTGGTAGTTCAAATCTCACTAGGCTCAAGGCTGACTCAGCCTTCCATCCAGGGGTGAAATGCTCCCAGTTCGGACTGGATCGCTCAATCTGGTAGCGATGGCGGCGGGTGGTTCGGAGAACCATTAGCAAAAATCTCTGCACACCCCACCACCACCACCATGCCCAGCTGAGCTGCATGATCATCAGAGGCTTGTGTTTTTTTTACTTTTAAAAGCATTTTTTCAACAACCTCTTCCAATGAAAAAATGCTTTTAAAAGTTAAAAAAAAGAAAGCCTCTGAAGATAGTGCGGCTCAGCTGGGATCGTCATAGGCTTTTCAAAGCATTAGAAAAAATGTTTTGAAAAGTTTTTTTTTTAAAAAAAAAAGTTGGTCACATTATCCTCCCACACCAAGCCACGCCCACAGAACTGGTAGGAACAAATTTTACATTTCACCCTTGCTTCCATCCCTCCAAGGTGGGTAAAATGAGGACCCAGATTGTTGTGGGGAATATGTTGACTCTGTAAACCACTTAGAGGGGGCTCAAAAAAACTGTGATATAAGTCTAAGTGCTATTACTATTGGTATTTATATCCTCTTTTCATTCCTTTGAGTTCACTTTTAGTTGTTAACCAATCACCAAAGTTTTTCTGTGATCTACATATTTCTCAACCATTTCCTCTTTTCCCCTTTATTGTTGGGCTATTATTGTTTTTTAAAGTAGAACAAAATGAGAAAAGAAGTTCAAACTTTATCATATTTCCTCCTCCTTACTTTCCCACTCCCTCCTTACCTTTATTTTTTTCATTAGGATGTCACACCTCATGTTCCTATAGTCTCAGTTTTCTGTGACAGCCTTCAATATCTCATACGGCAGATGTAATTCTCTATTTGTCACCAAAACCCACCTAGACTTACTTACTGGCTTACTTATTTACTTACTTATTTATTACATTTCTTTGCCACCTATATTGCTGTGGGCATATTCTAGGCAGCTTACAATCATGAAACGGAAGGAAAATGAAAAGAATGTAACAGAACAGAAATAAAATAATAAAATAAACAATGACAAAGGAACACAGGGAAATAATACATCGATATGAAAACCAAAAAGATGGAATTAAAAAATAACAGAATACTAACAATTGAAGGACATGAATTACAAGCAGGCTGGCACTCTTTTTTATGGGATGAGAGATACAAAACACATATCTACTTTAAAAGACACACAATTAGGAATGCACTATTACTAGGAATGCAAATTTGGCTAAAAATTAAAAAACAGCACTATAGAAAAATTCCGATCTGGCTTTCACCATTAGAAGCAGTAAGGCACCCAAACTTAACAGAACCTAAAAAACTAATTAGATACAAAGACTTAATTGAACAACAGGAGAAATTGAAAACAAAACAACAGTTGGAAATAGACCTAAACAGAGAAATCGACTGGTGGACTTTCACACAGATCCAATCTAAACATAAGGAACACACAAAAATATATGAAATATATAGAGAGAAACAAGAACTAGAGAAAATTATATTAGAATCAGAAGAAAAACTAATTAGTAAAGTTTATAAATTTTTGTTGCGATACAAAATGGAGGAGGAAATAGTGAAGGATTCAATGATTAAATGGATGCAAAATTTTAAATACACAATAGATTTGGAGAAGAAGTGGGAAGAATTATAGCAAATGAACACAAAATTAACATTAGTTGTGGCATATAAGGAAAAACAGCTGAAGATGTTCTACAGGTGGCATATGTCACCCACAAGACTGGCAAAAATTCATCCAAAAAATAGTGCATTATGTTGGAAATGCAAGAAATCACAAGGTACTTTTTACCATCTATAGTGGACGTGGCTGGCAGCAAAGAAATTTTGGTCTAATATTAAGAAATGGTTGGAACAAATAGCAAAACTACAAATAGACAAGAAACCAGAAACCTTCCTGCTAGGAATCTTCACAAAAACATATCCCAAAGAAATAAAATACTTGATGATACATATTCTAACTGCAGCGTGAATAGTATCCGCGAAAAATTGGAAACAGGAAAAAATCCCAACGGAAGAAGAACTAATAGACAAAATTGTACAATGTGCTGAAATGGATAGATTAACAAAAGAAATCAAGGAAAAAGAAGAGACAGATTATTATAGAATATGGAACAAATGGTATCAATGGATTAACACCACCAATAAAGAAACATAAATGTAAGAAGAACAGAATAAAGATGTACGTAAATATGCACATAAATAATGTATATAATAACTGTATATAAATAATCCCTTATAGGTATAGAAATATCAAAATGGAAATCCAAAAAATAATGCTATAATTAAAACACATAGCTCCCCAAAGGGGGAAACCCAAGGGAAAAAAGGGAGAGGGAAAAAAATGTAGAAAAGAGGGAAAAAGGAAAAAAGTTCACTAGACTAAGAAAAAGGGGAAGAAATACAACAGTATCACTTGGAAAACCACTATGAAACAATGCTTAAAAAGAATAACTTTTTTAGGTTATATGTTGTATAAATGTTTTTATATGTGTTTTATATGTGTTTTAATATATGTGTTTTAATAAAGCTTATAAATTTTAATAAAAAAAGAAAAGAAAACCAAAAAGATGGATAGATGGTGGAGAGCAGAGACAAGCAGTGGGAATGGGGAGTTTGCCATCGATCTACCTCCTGTGTGAAACTCTCCCATTTGGTCCCAAAGCCAATTGGCAGAGTCATGTCTTAAAAGGAGCAGAGATGGGTTTCAGCAGGTTCTGACTAGTTCTGAAGAAACGGTAATGGAAATTTTGAGTAGTTCGGAGAACTGGTAGTAAAAATTTTGACTGGCCCCACCCCCATCTATTCTCTGCCTCTCAAGTTCCAGCTGATCTGGAGGAAATCGGGATTTTGCAGTAACCTTCCCATGGAGTGGGTGGGAATGGAGATTTTAAAATATCCTTCCCCTGCCCTGCCCACCAAGCCACACCCACCAAGCCACACCCACAGAACCAGTAGTAAAAAAAAGTGAAACCCACCACTGGACAGGAGGGTATGGGTGGATCTTTCCTTACATGGTAAGAAGTTTAAAAGGGTAGGTGCTGCAGCAGAGAAGGCTCTTCTTCTGGATCCTGATAATCAGAGTTCTTTGAACAATGGGATCCAAAGTAGGCCTCTCTGCTGGCACAAGTAGGATAGGCTAGTCCTAACAGGATGAGGCAGTTCATCAGATAGCCTGGACCGATGCCATTCAGGACTTTAATAGTCATAACCGAGACCTTGAACTGCAGTCAGAAGCACATTGGTAGCCAGTGAAGTTTTTGGAATAGAAATGGATCAACCCAAAGACCCCAAAGATTACACTGCTGCTTCTGCACTATGCACCAGCTAAAGCTTTTGAGCAGACCACAAGGGTAGCTTCATATAGATACAGTATTCCAGATGAGAGATAACCAGGGCTTGAGTAACAAAGCACAGGGTGTCAGGTACAGATAATGCAGAACTAAGGATGAAAAATTCTCAGATCCTGGAGCTCCCTATACTGAAAGCCACTCAGTTTTGCCAGGGTTATATAGAAAACATGCTGTAAGAATTGCATTCAAAATGTTATATTTCACAACTGCATATTTTTGGTTTAAAAAACCGAGTTCCGGTGGCTCTGCGTTCCACAAATGGACACTCCTTCAGGAGCTCCAGCCCCGTGATTCCATTTGCCACTAGAACAGAGAAAATCAGCTGTTCTAGCGGCTCGAAACTCTCCCCCAGGGAAAAAGGGGGAGAGAAGAGCAGAAGGGTCTGGGTAGAGCTCCCCTAGACCCCCAGGCTTTTTTTTTTTTAAGCCTGGGGTTTGCAGGGTGAGAGCTTCCTGAAAGCCCTTCAGTGCTCTGGATCCGGGACAATTCTGCTTTAAGCAGAACAAGGGGTCGCGACCACACCAGCAGCGCAATTTTAAGGATTATGAGAAAATTCGAATCTGGATGCTGGCAGAGCAAATCAGGAGAACAGGAAATGCAAGTATTAAACTTTAACTCCGTTTAAAAGAAAAAGGAAAAAAGATGGCGCTTAAGGGCGTTTAAAATGAAAGTTACAAGTGAAAGTGATAGTTAAAGCTGCAACATTGTAAACATGGCAAGAAAAAGATTTAAAGTGCTAGTGAAATGAAAAAGACTATGGTATTGATCTTAACTACTCTATACTTCTAAATTGTGTGGAAAATTATTGGATTTATTGACTTGATAGCTGAACAAATTTAAAAATAATTGGACTTTGAAAAAAAAAAAGAAAATGGCTGGCACCTTTGAAAGTGCTAAAGGACTATTATTACACACACCAGCAAATACACAAATAAGAGCTATAATACATGTAATTTTTGAGTCACAAACCACTGCTTTACTGGAAAGTCTTAAAGGTTTTTTTGATGAAAGGTCTCAGGAAGAGGCCTTTTGACTCAAAACATGGAGACAAAGGAGAATATAGTATCACTTCAAGGCTTGTTAGACAGTAGTGAGCTGTTGGAACAAGATGGGGCAGAAATTCAGTTTAATGTGACTTTGGACAAAAAGGATGCTTTCCAGACCAAGAGGGGAAAGCAAAGGAATCTGGAAGAGTCTAATCAGGAGGACTTGAGAGAGATTTATGGGGGTTTCAAATTAAATGAAATAACTTTAAGAAGACAAAAACTTTTAAAGAGACATCAACCTCAGATCTAAATTTTAAAATTCTCGAAAATAAAAGCAGGAGGAGGAGCAATGCTGAAGAAGAAAGAATTATCGAAGAAAAAGGACTGGAAAAAAATACAGAAAGAAGGGAAGAACCGAAGATTAATCTTTTGGGGGGAGGATTTTGGCAATAGGTTGAGAAGCTTAATTAAATTTGTATTTTTAAAGTTTATTCTAAGATAATAATATAAAGGAAGTGTGTTATTACATTTGGTTCTGGATATAAAAATGATAGCTTCTTAAGAGTTATCAAGGTAAAAATGATAGCTTTTTAAGAGTTATCGAGGTATTTAAATGGATAATTAAAAATTTGAGGGACACCTTTCTGAAGGGTTTGAAATTTATATTTTGAGAAATGACTTAATGTCCTATTGATGTATTAAGAGATTTCTAAAATGTTTAACATAAGATTATAGTATTTTAAGATGGTATATAAGATAAAATGTTTAAAGTTTTAAAATGTTTAATTTTATGAAGGATTAAAGAGGATAAATGTCTAATTTAGAACTTTATTAGGGAGCAATGTTGATTGAGGAAGAAGGACTGATAAAAATATAGAAATGGTTAATTAAAAATTTAAGGGATAGTTTCCTGAAGGTTTTGAAATCTATATTTTGAGGAATGAACTAAGAAGGTCTTATTGATGTATTAAGAGGTTTTTTAAAATGTTTAATATAAGATTATATTATTTTAAAAGGTATAGGTGATAAAATGTTTAAAGTTTTAAAATGTTTAATTTAGAATTTTTAATGCTGAATAGTTAGAAATTGATAATAGGTTTATGAAGGAATAAAGAAGATAAATGTCTAATTTAGAATCTTATTAGGGAGCAATGTTGAAAAAGGAAGGTGTTTGAGGGATGAAAATGAAATTTATCAATGTTTGTTAATGCTTGTAATATTGTTAAAGTTATTGGATTACATACCAAGAAAAAGGCTCTTATATTCAGGAAGAAAGAATTTAATCTAACTGATTTTGAGAATTTACAAAAGGGAGGTTGATGAATTTGCAAAAGAGGAGTTAAAGAGTGTGAGGGAGTTTTAAACTTTGTAGTAGGTTAGTATATTTTAGCCTTTGCTTGTTAAATGTTATACCCTGTTTTTGCTCTGGGAAGTCGAGGGGTGGGGGTGGGGAGGGGTGGGAGGGGTGGATTGGGATAAAATTGTTGATAAATGTGGGGAAAATGTTACAACAAATGAAACGATAATATCAGGAAAAAAGATGTATTCAGATGATACACTGATTGATTGATTATATATTGTATGTATGCGTGTTTATAAAATAAAAACTTTTTAATAAAAAAAAAGTAAAAATAAAAAAAACCAAAAATCCCCCCAAAGAACTAGTTTTCAATCAGTTCTTCAAGATGGTCAGTAGGCCTTTAATAAGGCAAATGAGGATTCTGTCACAATTTAGAGAACTTATAGTGGACCAAATAAATCGGTTTCAATTCTTTGTCAGCTGTTCCTTTCTGTTCAAATCAGGCCTCAGAATAATAATGTAACATTTGGGGGAAAAGATGCAACCCAGTAATCCAGCTGCAGAAGCCAAAATGGAAAAGATCTCCACAGCTACCATGTATTTTCCCTTGGTGCTCAGATAGGTGGGAACAAAGGATATCCAGACACTACAAAAGACCAACATGCTGAAGGTGATAAATTTGGCTTCATTAAAGCTGTCAGGTAACTTCCTAGCAAGGAAGGCTACTGAGAAGCTGACAGCAGTCAAGAATCCCAAAAAACCAAGAAGAGTATAAAACATAGTGGTTGAACCTTCTTTACATTCTAGGACAATTTCTTCAGCCATGGAGTGCATGTCAGAATCCGGGAATGGGGGGGAAATTGCGAACCACACTGAACAAATGGAGAATTGTGTCAAAGAGCATGAAAGAACTATAGCGTTGGCCAGCCTTTTCCCCACCCATTTCCTCATTTTGGATCCAGGCTTGGTGGCCATGAAAGCAAGGACCACTATGATTGTTTTCCCCAATATACAAGAAAGAGCTACAGAGAAGATGATGCCAAAAGAAGTTTGTCGCATGAGACATTTTACTTGATCTGGTTGCCCAATGAAGAGCAAAGTGCAGAGGAAGGAGAGGAGGAGAGCAATGAGAAGAATGTAGGTAAGGTTCCGGTTGTTGGCTTTGACAATGGGGGTGTCCTGATGCTTAATGAAGATTCCCAGGACCATAACTGAGATGAAAGAAAAGATGGAAGCAATAGCTGTCAGGCTAATTCCCAGAGGCTCTTCATGAGACAAAAATGTGATGTGTTTTGGAATGCAAAGGTTGTGAGCTTTGTTTGGGTACTGATCTTCTGAACATGGGAAACAGTCATCTGCATCTGGAAAAGAAATTATTGCAGTCAAGTGTTTAATGTTATAGACAACAACCCATTACCGAATTGGTCATCACTTCAGAGATATTTCTTTTCCTGACAGTGAGCATTTGAAAACTTCCTTCTTTCCTTCCTCCTTTCCTCCCTTCCTCCCTTCCTCCTTTCCTTCTTCCCTCCGTCCCTCCCTGATACATGAGGCCCTGGAGGATTTGAGAGAGTTGAAAAGAGTCAAGAGACATCTAGAGCATTGCAGGAGAAAGACAAGGGATGAATCTAAACAATGACAAGCTAGAGTCACTATTAAGTGTGTGTCACTTCTCAAAAAGTTAATACTGGACACAAACAGTTCATAACCTTTGTTCGGTCTCCCACCTGCCCTTTTTAGGGAAGGTGGTTGAGAAGATGGTTGTGCTGCAACCCCAGAAGATCCTTGATTAAATGAATTATCTGGACTATCTGGAAATGGTATTGGTCATTCTTTTGGATGATGTCTGGAGAGAATGGGATAGGGATAGTACATCCATCCTGATTCTTCTTGACCATGGTATCCTTTTGAGATGGTTTTGGGGACTGTGAGAAGAAAGAACAGTTCTGGTCTGGTTCACCTCCTTCTTCTTTGATCAGTTCCAAAGGGAGAAAGAGGTTCAGCCTGAAACACCAACTATGGGGTGCTATATAACTCATCGCTTTCTCTGTATCTTTTTATTATCTACAAAAGCAGTTTTAAGAGTCAGCATATTGCCCCCAACAATCTGGGTCCTCATTTTACCGACCTCAGAAGAATTGAAGGCTGAGTCAACCTTGAGCCAGTGAGAGTTGAACTGCCAAATTGTTGGCAGTTGGCAGTCGGCAGAATAGCCTGCAATACTGCATTCTAACCACTGCACCATCATGGCTCTTATGTACTAGTTGTAGCCTTTTTAGCTCTACTCTCTATCACTCATATCTTGGTCATCTCCCATATGGATTATTGTAATGCAATCTATATGGGACTACTCTTGAAGAGGCTGTAGCTGATGTAGAATGCAGCATCACAAACAATATTGGGCATCCTTAGGGTTCCACATATAACATATAACACCTCTGCTATACAAACTTCATTTTTTTCTCAATTGCTTCTGGGAGTTCAATTCAAGCCCTTTCTCAGATTATTTGAAGAACTGCCATCCCCACTATATGATCCTATCCCACCTAATTGGGCAGGGAGGGAATATTGCAGATTCTGTCATTTAAGGAATTTTGGCTGGCAGGTTGCAGGAAGACAGCCTTTTCTGCTGTTGCCCCTTTTCTGTGGAACACTTTACTCTCACATGTGAGGCCGGTCCTTGGTCTTCATCATCATGGAAGTTGAAGACTGATATGCAACCCTGGGTGTCATGAGGGCATTCTTTTCACCTTAAGATTTTAACTTTTAATGCTGCAACTCTTCTTTTAAATTTTGTTTTTAACTTATTCTTACTTATATCTTTATACTAAGATTTTGCTTTTATACATATAGTCTAGTGAAAAGAAGAACCAGGGGTGTCATGATAACAGTGTTCCAATATCTCAGGGGCTGCCACAAAGAAGAGGGAGTCAATCTATTCTCCAAAGCACCTGAAGGCAGGACAAGAAGCAATGGATGGAAACTAATCAAGGAGAGAAGCAACCTAGAACTAAGGAGAAATTTTCTGACAGGGATAACAATTAATCCAGTAGGTGCTTCAACATTGGAGGTTTTTAAGAAGATATTAGATAACCACTTGTCTGAAAAGGTATAGGGTTTCATGCTTGACCAGGGAGTTGGACTAGAAGACCTCCAAGGTCCATTCAAACTTTGTTATTCTGTTATACTAAGATATTTATTTATGTATTTAATCACTTACTTACCTATTTATTTATTAAATTTATATTACCACCTATTAGAAGACGGCGACTCAAGGCAGCTTACAAGAATATAAACACCTTATATGAAAACAATAAAACTAATAAAAGAGACAATCAAATAATATATTAAAAATAATATAATAAAATAACCCCCACACACCCACCCCGATGACAATATATCAAACAAACCATTTAATGGGCTCCATCCCACTCTGGGTTCCCCAGACCCTCTGGCAGTACCAGGTCTTCAGCGTCTTCCAGAAGAGTGTTAGAGTGGGGGCCATTCTAATCTCTGGGGGAATGATTTTCCAGAGAGAGGGAGCCACCATGGAGAAGGCCCTTCTGGGTTCCACCAGGTGTATTTCCCCAGGGGATGGGACCCACAACGTTACTTGCCTCCCTACTCTGATGGGTTGGGTAGATGTGACCGGTCCCTAAAATAACCTGGTCCCAAGCCATTAAGGGCTTTAAAGGTGACAACCAGCACCTTGAATTTCACCCAGAAGCAAATTGGCAGGAGATGTGATACATGTGCACACTGACGTCTGCACAAAACCATGTAGCCACTGTATTTTACACCAACTGGAAGGTGTGGATGTTCTTCAAGAGCAGCCCCATTTAGAGCAGGTTGCAATAGTCAAGACAGGAAGTGACTAGGGCATGAGTGACAGTGAGTAGGGATTGTTGGTCCAGGAAATTGTATAACTGGTGCACAACCCGCAGTTGCACAAAGGCCCCCCTGGCCACAACCACCACCTGCTCTTCGTCCAGGAGTCGCAAGTCCAAGAGAACCCCCAGGTTAAGCACAGGGTCTGTATGGGGTAATGCTACCCCATCCAAGACCAAAGGTGACAATTCTTCTTGGACCAAAGAACCCCAAACCCAGAGCCACTCAGTCTTTCAAGGGTTTAATTTCAACCCATTGCTCCCATCCAGCCCCTAACAACCTCCAGGCACTGTCAGAGGGAGGACACAGCATCACTTAACTCACCACGGGCTGAGACGTACAGCTGAGTATCATCATCATATTGATGATACCTCAGTCCATGGTGATGGATAATCTCACCCAGTAGCTTCACACAAATGTTGAACAGGAACGGAGAGATTATGTAAAATCCTGTAAACTGTCCAGATTCACATAATTCAGATGATGGTATAGAAATGTGATGAATACATAAAAACATAACATAAATCTAAATTATTGTTTGTTTCCCAAAATACACTATCCAGAAATTATGCTTGCTTAACTAACTGACATTTCTCCTTTACCATTTATTTTAAATCTTTCTGAACTGCAATTCTCAAAATGATAATAGGTTCATTCCACGCAATCTTGAAATCCCTTTACTTTCATAGAAAACATAGGTGAACATATTTATTTTTATGGTCTGGTTTATCTTTCCAAGAGTAAAAAAAGATGGCATAATATTTGAATAGACTCCTAAGTAACCAACATCTGTCCTGTATGATAGACACATTTGAAAAGAGATGGTAAACTACAGTAATTAAAGAGTAATATAAGGCATCACACAAAATAAATAGCATTGAAATCTCTGCTTTAGATCTCTTACCTGTTTTGTTTGAAATTTTTCCTTCTGGACATTTAAGGCAATCATAACAGCAAAAGGGCTTTCCTTCTATTTTTATTTTGGTGTAACCTGATGAGCATGGAGGATTGCACATAGAAAAGGGTTGTACCTATTGGACATTGTGAAGGAAAATTGAGAAATTATTACTTAACCTTTCAGGAATTCTTGCATCTGAAAATTGGATTTGACTAGTATCTATCTATTTATTTATTTACTTACTTACTTATTTATTTGTTTGTTTGTTTGTTTTAATTTGTATACCACCCTTCTCCAGCAGGACTCAGGGCGGTGAACAGCCAGAATAAAACAGAACATACAAAATTTAAAAACAGTTTAAAAATAATTAAATATTTTGGCCACAATTTAAAACAACCCAATTAAAAACAAATCAAACCCAATTAAAATCAATTAACCAAAACAGTGGGATCAAGCCAGCCCGGCTAGGTGAAATAAATAAGTTTTCAGGGCCCGACGAAAAGTCCGGAGGTCTGGTATTGTGCGTTTCTCTGGGGGGAGGTTGTTCCAGAGGGCGGGTGGCGCCACAGAGAAGGCTCTCCCCCTGGGGGTCGCCAGCCGACATTGTCTGGCAGACGGCACCCTGAGGAGGCCCTCTCTGTGCGAGCGTACTGGCCGGTGGGAGACTATTGATGGCAGAAGGCAGTCTTGTAGATATCCCGGCTCTAAGCCATGGAGTGCTTTAAAGGTGGTCACCAACACCTTGAAGCGCACACGGAAGACCACCGGGAGCCAGTGCAGCTCGCGCAGGAGAGGTGTCACATGGGAGCGCCCCGTCGCTCCCATAATCCCCTGCACGGCCACATTCTGGACCAGCTGGAGCCTCCGGGTGCACCCCAGGGGGAGCCCCATGTAGAGAGCATTGCAATATTCCAGGTGGGAGGTGACGAGCGCCTGAATGACCATGCGTAGAGTCCCAATCCAGAAAGGGACGCAACTGGTGTATCAGGTGAACCTGATGAAAAGCCCCCCTGGCCACGACTGTCATATGCTCTTCTAAAGACAGCCGTGCATCCAGGAGGATGCCCAAGTTGCGAGCCCTCTCCGTGGGGGCCAGTGATTTGTCCCCAATAACCAGCGATGGCACCAGCTAGCTATATCGGGACGCCGGAAGCCACAGCCACTCGGTCTTGGAAGGGTTGAGTCAGAACCTGTTTCTCCCCATCCAGGTCCACACGGCCTCCAGGCACTGGGACATCAGTTCAAGGGCATCGTTGGGGTGGCCTGTGGTGGAGATGTACAGCTGGGTGTCATCAGGGTACTGATGGAACTCCACCCCAAAGCCATGGATGATCTCACCCAGCGGCTTTACATAAATGTTGAACAGAAGGGGCAAGAGGACCGACCCTTGCAGCACCCCACAAACAAGATGCCTCGGGGTCGACCGCTGCCCCCCTGTCAACACAGATTGCGACCGGTCAGAGAGGTAGGAGGAGAACCACCGCAAAACGGTGCTCCCCACTCCCAACCCCTCCAATCAGCGCAACATGATACCATGGTTGATGATATCAAAAGCCGCTGAGAGATCTAATAGGGCCAGGATAGAGGAGCAACCTCTATCCTGAGCCCTCCAGATATCATCCACCAACGCGAGCAATGCCGTTTCCATGCTGTGCCCAGGCCTGAAGCCAGACTGGAGCGGATCTAGATAGACAGCTTCATCCAGGTACTGTGGCAGCTGCCGCGCCACCATACTCTCAACAACCTTCGCAATAAAACGAAGGTTGGAGACTGGACAATAGTTAGCCAGAATAGCCAGATCCAGAGAGGGCTTCTTGAGGAGGGGCCTCACCACCACCTCTTTCAAGGTGGCCGGCAGGACACCCTCCCTCAAAGAAGTGTTAATAATCCTCTGGAGCCAGCCTCATGTAACCTCCCGGGAAGCCAGCACCAACCAGGAGGGACACGGGTCCAGTAAACATGTGATCGCGTTCAGCTATCCCAGAATCCTGTCCACATCCTCGGGAGCCACAGGATCAAATTCCTCCCAGATAACACTCTCAAGACCTGCCTCAGCCATCCCGTCCGGACATACCCAGTCAGTGGCCAGACATTCCCAATTCTGAGCGATTTTATCATGCAGATACTGCACAAAATCTTCAGCTCGACCCTGCAAGGGATCATCCCGTGCTCTCAGATGGAGGAGGGAGCGGGTCACCCTAAACAGGGTGGCTGGGTGATTATCTGATGATGCAATTAGAGTGGAAAAATAACTAGATTTTTCGCCACTAGGTAGGTCTTAATATTTTCATTTTTTTTCATTTTATTAAATTTGTATACCGCCCTACTCCCGAAGGACTCAGGGCGGTGAACAGGCACGAAATAAAACACATAAATACAAAAGTTAAGACATGATTAAAACCCAATTAAATAATTTTTGCCTGAGACAATTTAAAATCCCCAATAATTTAAAATGAATTAAAATTTGAGTTTAAAAATTTAGAAGAAGGGGAAAAAATTAGACCAGGCCGGCCTGCTGGAATAGGAGTGTCTTCAAAGCACGGCGGAAAGTTGCACAGATCCGGGATAGTCCGTATCTCCGGGGGGAGCTCGTTCCAGATAGTAGGTGCCTCCACAGAGAAGGCCCTCCCCCTAGGGGCTGCCAGTCGACATTGTTTGGCTGACGGCACCTGGAGGAGCCCCTCTCTATGAGAGCGTACCGGCCGGTGGGAGGCCGTTTGTGGTAGTAGGCGGTCCCGTAACTAGCCAGGTCCTAAGCCATGGAGCGCTCTAAAGGTGGTAACCAAAACCTTGAAGCGCACCCGGAAGACCACCGGGAGCCAGTGCAACTCGCGCAGGAGAGGTGTCACATGGGAGCGCCATGATGCTCCCATAACCACCCGCGCAGCCGCACTCTGCGCCAGTTGGAGCCTCCGGTTGCTCCTCAAGGGGAGCCCCATGTAGAGAGCATTACAATAGTCCAGGCGGGAGGTAACGAGGGCATGAGTGACTGTGTGTAGGGAGTCCCGATCCAGAAAGGGATGCAACTGGCGAATCAGGCGAACCTGATGAAAAATCCTCCCAGTCACGGCTGTCAAGTGCTCTTCTAAAGACAGCTATGAGTCCAGGAGGACGCCCAAGTTGCGAGCCCTCTCCGTGGGGGCCAGCGATTCGCCCCCAATAGTCAGCGATGTGGACATTGGAAACCACAGCCACTCGATCTTGGATGGGTTGAGCCTGAGCCTGTTCCTCCCCATCCAGATCCGCATGGCCTCCAGACACTGGGACATCACTTCAAGGGCATCGTTGGGGTGGTCCGGGGTGGAGATGTACAGCTGGGTGTCATTAGCATACTGGTGGTACTTCACCCCGAAACCATGGATGATCTCACCCAGCGGCTTTACATAAATGTTGAACAAAAGGGGCGAGAGGACCGACCCTTGTGGCACCCCACATATGAGGGGCCTCAGGGTCGACCTCTGCCCCCCTGCCAACACAGACTGCAACCGGCCAGAGAGAAAGGAGGAGAACCACCATAGTACAGTGCCTCCCACTCCTAACTCTTCCAACCAGTGCAGCATGATACCATGGTTGATGGTATCAAAAGCCGCTGAGAGATCTAACAGGAGGAGCACCCCCTGTCCCGAGCCCTCCAGAGATCATCAACCAACGCGACCAATGCCATTTCCATGCTGTACCCGGGTCTGAAACCCAACTGGAACGGATCCAGATACGTCATCTCATCCAGGTGCTAGGGAAGCTGTTGCGCAACCACACTCTCAACAACCTTCGCCACAAAACGAAGGTTGGGGACCGGACGATAATTAACCAACATTGCCGGGTCCAGGGAAGGCTTCTTGAGGAGAGGCCTCATCACCGCCTCTTTCAAGGCGGCGGGGAAGTCACCCTCACCCAATGAAGCATTTATAATCCCCTGGAGCCAGCCTCACGTCACCTCCCGGGAAGCCAGCACTAACCAGGAAGGACACGGGTCCAATAAACAAGTGGTCGCATTCAGTCTGCCCAGAATCCTGTCCACGTCCTCAGGGGTCACAGGATCAAACTCATCCCAGATAACATTCTCAAGACCTGCCCCAGTCCCTCCCCCTGAGACTACCCAGTCGGAGTCCAGACCTTCCCGAATCTGAGTGATTTTGTCATACAGATACTGAACAAAATCATTGGCTCTACCCTCCAAGGGGTCCTCCCGCGCTTCCTGGTGGAGCAGGGAGCGGGTCACCCTAAACAGGGTGGCTGGGAGGTTATCTGATGACGCAATAAGAGCAGCAAAATAACTACATTTCGCTGCTTTTATTGCCACTAGGTAATTCCTAATATGGGATCTTACCAGTGTCCGGTCCGATTCAGAAAGACTGGCCCTCCAACTACACTCTAGGCGTCTTTTCCAGCGCTTCAACTCCCTCAGCTCCTCAGTGAACCAAGGAGCCAAATGAGATTGGCGCCGGGTCAGAGGCCGCAAAGGCACGACCCGATCCAGAGCTCCAGTGGCCACCCTATCCCAGGCGGCCACTAGGTCTCCAGTCGAGGCGTGTGCCAGAGCCTCAGGAAATGGCCCAAGCTCCATCTGGAACCTATCAGGTTCCATCAGGCACCTGGGGAACCACCTAGTCGGTTCTGCCTCCCTGCAGCGGGGTGTAGCGGTTAGAAAGTCTAGTCGAAGGAGTGAGTGGTCAGACCATGACAAGGGTTCGATGACTATATCCCCTATATCAAGGCCACTCAACCACTGACCAGAGATAAAAATTAAGTCCAGAGTGTGCCCGCCTATATGAGTGGGGCCATGAATTAACTGAGTCAGGTCCATGGCCGTCATGGAAGCCATGAACTCCCGGGCCACCTCAGACATTTCGTCAATGGATGGCAGGTTAAAACCCCGCATGACCAAAAGCCTGGGGGTATCAACCGCCACCCCGGCTATGACGTTGAGCAGCTCGGGCAGGGCCGTTGCCACGTGGCAGGAAGCCAGGTACATGATCAACAAGCCAATTTAAGGCATATACAGTGGTACCTTGGAACTCAGCTGCTTTGAATTCATTCTTTGGTTGATACTCAATGAAGAAGCTAGAACTTGTTGATATCAGCTACCTTGTGATTCACAACATTATTCCTTATGAGAACTATTTGTTTAAAACTCATCATTTTTTATACTTATTGTGCCTCTCAGAACTTATTAAACTTTTTTTTTTTTTTAGGGTAATCAAGTTCATGAGTCACTTTGAGAAAAGAGTCATTTTATGCCTGTAATTCCTGAAAGTACTTTCTGAGCATTGAAGCAGTAAGTAAAAATAAAATAAATTATTCACCATGGTTTGATATTGGTGCCAAAACTACCTGATTAAACATGGTGGGCCAGACAATCTCCTCTGCAAAAATAGTAAGAAGATTTTCAGGGGCAGTCACTGGAGCTATGTTTCCAATTTTGATTCGATGAAATGATTGGTTGGGGAAGGTGACCCAGTTGATAACATCAAATCCAGTTGGTAGCTCTCCTCTTTCGTCAAAGGAAACCATTTCTCCAGCACTGTTGTTAAATGAAACAGCTTTCAGATACCAATGAAACTAAATGGAAACCATTAAAAGAAATTTATAACAATTGGAAGCAATGAGCAAGTATGAATGAATGCTCTTTCATAAATTAGGTGTTAATCTTTTAAGAAAGACCAATCAGCAGATATAACATGAGAAATATTTATTGTTATGGGGTATGATAACAGAAACTTGAATACCTGCAGGAATTTGCTTCTCTCTCACAATCTCTCTTTTTTCCCGGGATTAAATTGGCATTTACTTTCTCTTAACAGTCCTTCTAATGACTTTTGCATCCTTTCTAAAAAAGCATTTAGGTATTTAGAATTCCTTTACTATTCCCATGCATGTTGGAAGCAATATTATAATCTATGTCAATTGGATTAATAATGTTGATTCTTAATGGCACCCTGGTTACTTGCTGTTTCTCATACGCTCTGGTGTACTAAAATATTGTGAGCATTTGATCTATGAAGAGCCAACAAAAAATTGTTGTGGTCTGTCTATTGATCACTCTTCAATGCCATCCTTTCTTTTTTTCTTATTTATTTCATACTCTTCTCTTCACCATGGAATCAAAATGCAGTACCCCAAACAAATAATCTAGACTCACTGCAGCTCAATGCCCTTCCTTCCTTCCTTCCTTCCTTCCTTCCTTCCTTCCTTCCTTCCTTCCTTCCTTCCTTCCTTCCTGTCATAATCTTCTCCTCACTGTGGAATCAAAACTCAGAACCCAAGCAAATAATGAAAGATAATTACAGTATTCATTGTTAATTTAGGACACTGAAAAAAATTCCATCCAGAAACTAGTGGAAGGAACTAATGAGAGAACTTATATTTCAAAAAGGAGGGCAAAAATGATTCATAAGTAATTACATAACAGATCTCAAGTTACTTCAAGCTCTCCTGTTATTTAAAGAAAACAATGATCTTAGAAGAAGACCATTTGCATCATAAGATTCAGGGGTTCCTAGTGAAATGTTTTGATAGAACTATCAGAAACCACTGTGGGATACAAGGACACATTCCTTATATCCTATTAAACAGTCCCATTCATTTGGAAATTGATTTACCCATCATTCCTGCTAAAACTCCTCTTGAATTAATATTTGACATTGCCTCCTTCTCATTGTCCATTGTTGCACCCCGTGTTTAGTGTTCTCTGGAATTATTACTTAAGTTCCCACATATCACTTATGAGTTAGTTCAGCTTCAGAATACTTTTATTAGTTATACAACTCCAAAATACAGTAAGAGCTGAACATTTATATGACTGGCCCTTATATAAATATATAATATATTTTCATTCATGTCGTTTTTACCTGCCACGACTGTTGACTGAGTTCCCAAGCATTTCCTCTTTTTCTGCTCTTAGATGAAAGCATGGCTTGCAGAGCATGGGCCACTGCATAGACAGCATTGTAAATGCTATAACTATGCCCAGTAATACTACATTCAATCACAGATTCAGGAAGGGTCTCCAGTGACTCCTCACCAGTGCATTGATTGTCACTGTCCTCATCTAACCCAGCATTTGGGAAAGAACATTCAAATGCATTTTCCCAAAACACTCTTGTCAAACTGTCCTCTTCTTCTGAAGAAGGCTTTCTCGTCTGAATAAATTTCTTAAACCCTAATATTTCCTTTGAGGAAACTGCCAACGATAGTGCACCATGGATGAAATCCATGGCCCGATATCTTAGAAAGCGGACTGATGTGAATTCCATCTGTGCTGGCATGACCCAAACTTTATCTTTTCTCTTCATTTGCATGTCTTCATATTCTGAAATAAATGGCAACATTCTAAGAATAGCCATGTTCTGATTTTCACCATATGTGATTACAACGTTGGCAGTACTTTTCATAATAGTCTTATACAGCAAAACATAACCATTCAGTTGAATTTCAATATCATTGGTAACAGAGTCCTTTGACAATTCTACTATGAAATCAAAACAAATGCCATTCTTAGAAAATATATCAAGCCTATTCTGTATGAACCTCTTCCCATGTTCAGAGTTTGGGACGATGAGCCCAATCCATTTCCACTGGAAGTGAAGTAACAATTGGACCAGCCCCATAATTTGAAGGTCTTCATTTGGAAATAATTGACGGAAGAAAGCAGCTTGTATGTTGTCATCTATCTCTGCAGTTGAACCATATATGAGCTAAGAAAAAAGAAGAAATTAGAGTATATACTTCCAAATCACTTATGTCTATTTTAAGGATCTTATTTAAATATGAATGTTCTCCAGGCAAGGGCAGAATTGATTACTATTTGCATATTCCAATATAAATTTTATGATAGTTGTTTCTTTTTCTTTTAATAAACAAAGCTCCAGAAATGTAAGAACTGCAAGAATGAATATGAACCTCCGGATTATGCTATGTTTACACATGTTTCCATGACCTGATTTACCCCATAGATTAGGTATATGCAACTTTCTACCATTTTGAATCATTCCTCTCTGTCCCACCCTGGATGAAATATATTTGGATGTTTAGCTTGATTGTGATTTTCCCCAAAACACTATTTGAGGCGATGTTGGTTATCCCTTTGTTTTGAATGTTTCTGACACTAATAGATTCAAAAAGATAAAAATTTGGAATATAAATTAAACTAAATCAAGCAAGAAATATTGTATTTAGATTTGACTCCTTCCTTTATGGGATGGCTCTTACCTGTGGGATCTTATATTTGCTCAGAATGTTTGACATGAACTGAGCAATGAAAGCATTATGTCCTGCAATCACAGATATTACATTGTCCTTGAGGTCACATTTGTAGTTGGGGATGAATTTTCCCTTTGTAGAGAGAAGCTCCATGGAAGCCAGATAAATCCATTTTGGCAGGTAATAGCTATTGGAGATATGGATACCGAGGGTGATGTTTGGCACGATCCTGGAATTCTCATTAATTTCTTTGATTGCAAATTCCAAAGCCAAGATGTGCTGGTAGTTTTGCATATAATATCTGAAATGAGTTTTATAACATCTGTAGCCAAATCTGGAATTGACTGCATTCTAATTGTATCACACAAGTTTAGATTCTGCAGGCCACATGCACTGATACAGGTGGAAGCACTAGCATCAAAGAAACCATTTGTTTAATATTTCAAGAAAGAGGTCTAAGCAATATATTAATCCATATGCATTCAGGCAGCCCAATTGCAAAATGTAATAAACATCAATAATTAGTGGGTTTTTTCCCCTTAATATGGAGGTCTATATTTAATTTTACTTCCTACCCTAATTTTCTAATTTACTTATTCAATACACTGGAAATTTCTGAGGAATATTTGATATAATATCTGCATGTAGGACTAACTGCAATCTGTTTTATTAAAATTAAACTGATACCTGCTAGAATGGTACCAAATCCATAGAAATGAAAACACATTGGAAAATAACTTGTGTAACAGATGGAAATTGAAGCAATATTATTGAGAAATAACAGTGCAGGATAGGCAATTTAACTTTCATCCTCCATCCTAATTCTATCATGTCACAGGCTTTAACTATTTTCTGTATTTGCATTACTGAAAAACAGGAATTCCATACATTAAATCACCAAACAGTTCATCTGATGTATTTCTTCTGAATGTTATTTCATCAGATACCATGTAAATTTGATAAGAAATGCCCGCAATGACCAAATCTTCTGAATGATATCGCTTGTGCTTAATGAAAGGCTGATTTCCTACAGAACATTTAGCAAGGGTTGTATCAGCATCTACATACAAGGACAATATTGCTATTGCAAAGAATAATATCATTTTGTACAACAATTTATCTCTCATTCATCTGTTCACTTCCTGAGAATTAGGCATTTGAAATAGGACAGCCTAGAGATAAAGTGTTCCATGAGGCTGCTTTAAAGTAGAGATTTACTTTTTTAAAAATCAGAATGACAGGACTTGGTCCTCTAGCTGTACCCTTGGAAAAAAAAGAATATTGCATCTTTATTGCAGGGGAAATATATTACTTTTAATATTTTCTGTAACTCCTTAGAGATTGAAAATAAGAATGCATAATTGATAATGATTGTACAGGTCTAGACATGTTCAGGTGCACAAACCAACTTGTGATTCACAGGGTATTGTAACCTGCAATTAAGGACAAAATTATAGTGACGGGGACAGAAAGAACTCAATGAGAAATGTAAAAAGTTTTGTTCTCCTGGATCTGCAGTTGGCTTCAAATGGAAATTTACAGCTGAATTCAAATGGAAATTTCAGTCATGATTAATTAAACAACAAAATAAATTAAATTAAATTGCATTAAATGAAATTTGGATCTCACTGTTAAGAAGCATCATTCTCTTCAGATATTTTAAAAATAATACAATTAATCAAAATACTGGTACTGTCTGAATTTTGTTTGATATGCCAGTTGGTCACCAATGTGCTTATTTGTGTCACACTTATAATATTAACATTAGCACTGCATACATAATTCTTCAGTGGAGGTTTTCCCCCTTGGGGAAATCAGTAACAGAAGTAGAATAACTATTACTTCTTGGCACATTTGTGGCATTTCCTCCTCTTCTATATGGGTCCTTGAGTGAAGCCCAACTTGAGATAGAGGGAGAGAGAGAGGGAGAGGGAGGGAGGGAGAGTGAGAGAGGAGAGAGAGGGGTGAGGAGAGAGAGAGAGGCCCATACACTTTATGTGTATATAAAAAGTAAAGGTTCCCCTTGCACATATGTGCTAATCGTTCCCGACTCTAGATGATGGTGCTCATCTCCGTTTCAAAGCCAAAGAGCCAGCTATGTCCAAAGATGTCTCTGTGGCCATGTGGCTCGCATGACTAAACACCAAAGGCACCCAGAATGCTGTTACCTTCCCACCAAAGTGGTCCCTATTTTTTTGCTTGCATTTTCTATGGGCTTTTTAGGTTGGCAGAAGTTGGAACAAGTAATAGGAGCTCACACCGTTATATGGCACTTGGGATTCAATCGACAAGCTCAGTGTCTTAGCCACCGAGCCACCATGTCCCCACCTATGTTTATATACATACACATAAATATAAATGTACTATACATACTGAACATAGATTTTTTTCCAAACTTTGCTATTTCAGTAAAAGAGAATATTTGTAGCTAAGGGTTGAACTGTCTGGACCTTAGTGCTCTCTGAGCTTGGTTGCTTTCTTGCAGATTTTTCATTGGATTAGTAGATAACATCATCTGTACTACAAAGGAATGGGGTTTGCTCTCATTGTATATGGTGGCTTGCCTTGTCAGTGAGGTCTTCATGGTTCCTTAATTAGGCTGTTGTTCACTGTTAGCTTGTTTGACAGCATTACTAGTTTCTTGATTGGACTTGTTTACCTGATTGTTGGTCTAGCATTAATCTTTCTGTTTATTGCCAGTGATGAGGTATTTAAAACTTTTTGTTTTCTTTTTGGCTTTTTGATTGTCTCTTTTGAATGATATATAGGTGTTGTTACCTCTATATGCATTTTTGGACTTGTTTGGTCTCTGATTCTCAGTTGAAAGTATGGTTTCCCAGCTGAAACTATGGTTAAGACATTCCATGTGTTCTGACATGGAAATTAGCATGGAGATTAAGGCACTTCCATCATGTCTTCTGATGATGATTGGTTGTTGGTGTTCATGGATGCTCTCTAGTAGTCTTCTGACTTTTGTCCTACAAAGGGCCTGTTACAGTCCTTACCCTATATGTTGTATTTCTACTCTGGGACTGCTGGGTCTTTTGATTTACTTTAGAGAGATCCCTACTGATGAGAATGTGATTAGGAAAATATTAGAATGTGCAGAAATGAATAGATTAACCCTTGCTCTAAAGGAGAAAGGACAAACTGAATATTATATGACATGGGAATTAATTTTATGAATGGTTGGGGAAAAAATAGAAATTAGAAATAAATGGAAATCAGTGAAATATAGAAAACATATTAAGATAGAGAAGCATACAATATGATGATTCTTACTAATATGACAATTAAGATTATTATATTTAATATTATTATTATATTCTTATTAGATGATATGTTAAGAGGGAGAAATGAATAGATGTATTATGCTCATTATTTTTATTGTAAGATTAGAGAATCAATATCAATGTAATGAGTACTGTTGTAAATTTTGCTTGTTATTGCACAGATATATTTATACACAGACGACACACTGTTTAATGGAAGATGGAATGTTTAATAGAAGAATAGAATAGAATAGAATTTTTATTGGCCAAGTGTGATTGGACACAAAAGGAATTTGTCTTGATACATATGCTCTCAGTGTACTTAAAAGAAAAGATACTCTCATCAAGAATCATAAGGTACAACACTTAATGATAGTCATAGGGTACATTATTATTTGTAATAATTATAAATTATTTGTTTAGCAGAGTGATGGCATTCGGGAAAAAACTGTTCTTGTGTCTAGTTGTTCTTGTGTGCAGTGCAGTTTAAGTTTAAGTTTAAATTAAAAAAAAATTAAAGTAAAAAGGTTTGTTCTCAACTTCCAACTGAGAAAACAGCTGAATTCAAATGGAGATTTCAGTCATGATTAATTAAACTCCTCCTCCTCCTCCTCCTCCTCCTCCTCCTCCTCCTCCTCCTCCTCCTCCTCCTCCTCCTCCTCCTCCTCCTCCTCCCTTTCCTTGTCAAGTATTAAAATAGGTTGTGTGAATCTGAAAACAGTAACTGCGGGAATGACCTTAGAGTCCTAATGGATGTGTATTTGAGTATTGCAGTATTTGAGAGTTTGCCACAAAGGGTGTGCATGTGTGTGTGTCAATTTATTTTCCAATGCATCGGAAGGCAGGACAAGAAACAATGCATGGAAACTAATCAAGGAGAGAAGCGACCTGGAGTTAAGGAGAAACTTCCTAACAGTGAAACAATTAACCAGTGGAATAGTTTGAAACAGCAGTTGTGGATGTTTCATCACTGGAGTTTTTTAAGAAGACCCTGTATAGTCTCTTGTCTGGAATGGTATATGATCTCCTGTTTGAGCAGGAAGCTGGACTAGAAGACTTCCAAGGTCTCTTCCAGCTCTGTTCTGATTGAGATTTAAATATTTATGCACACTTATGCTGAGTAAATAAGTATTTACTACTTATTATTGTTTAATGAGTTGCATCTGTTAAATGAAAATTATATTAACAAGCAGGTGTTATTATGTAGATGTCAGTCTGCTACAATATTTAAATGCAATTCCTAACCTTACAAATAAATACATTTATTGAGCCATGATAGCACAGTGGTTAGAGGACAGTACTGCAGGCTACTTCTGCTGACTGCTGGCTGCCTGTAATTTGGTAATTCAAATATCACTAGCTTTCATCCTGGGGTGAAATGCTCCCGGTTTGGACCGGATCACTCGATCCAGTAGCGATGGCAGGTGGTGGTTCCGAGAACCAGTAGCAAAAATATATGCACACACACACACCCCACCATGCCCAGTTGAGCTGCATGATCATCAGAAGCTTGTGTTTTTTTTTTTTACTTTTAAAAGCATTTTTGTTATAACCTCTTCCGACGAATAAATGCTTTTAAAAGTAAAAAAAAAAAAAGCCTCTGATGATCATGCGGCTCAGCTGGGATCGTCAGAGGCTTTTCAAAGCATTTTTTTAAAAAGCCACTATGACAATCCCAGCTAGTTGCCTGATCAGCAGAGGCTTTTCAAAGCATTATAAAAAATGCTTTGAAAAGTTTTTTTTAAAAAAAACTTGGTCACATTACCCCCACCACCACCAAACCACGCCCACAGAACTGGTAGTAACAAATTTTACATTTCATCCTTGCTTCCATCCCTCCAAGGTGGGTAAAATGAGGACCCAGATTGTTGTGGGGAATATGTTTACTCTGTAAACCGCTTAGAGGGGGCTGAAAAGCACTGTGATATAAGACTAAGTGCTATTACTATTGGTATTTATATCCTCTTTTCATTACTCTGAGTTCACTTTTAGTTGTTAACCAATCACCAAAGTTTTTCTGTGATCTACATATTTCTCAACCATTTCCGCTTTTCCCCTTTATTGTTGGGCTATTAATGTTTTTTAAAGTAGAACAAAATGAGAAAAGAAGCTCAAACTTTATCATATTTCCTTCTACTTACCTTCCCCCTCCCTCCTTACCTTTATTTTTTTGATTAGGATGTCACACCTCATGTTCCTATAGTCTCAGTTTTCTGTGACAGCCTTCAATATCTCATACGGCAGGTGTAATTCTCTATTTGTCACCAAAACCCACCTAGACTTACTTACCGGCTTATTTATTTACTTACTTATTTATTACATTTCTTTGCCACCTATATTGCTGCGGGCATATTGTAGGCAGCTTACAGAGCAGAGATGGGTTTCAGCAGGTTCTGACCTGTTCTGGAGAACCAGTAATGGAAATTTTGGGTAGTTCGGAGAACTGGTAGTAAAAATTCTGACTGACCCCATCCCCATCTATTCTCTGCCTCCCAAGTTCCAGCTGATCTGGAGGAAATGGGGATTTTGCAGTAACCTTCCCCTGGAGTGGGGTGGGAATGGAAATTTTACAATATCCTTCCCCTGCCATGCCCAGCAAGACATGCCCACCAAGCCAAACCCACAGAACCAGTAGTAAAAAAAAAGTGAAACCCAGCACTGGACAGGAGGGTATGGGTGGATCTTACCTTACATGGTAAGAAGTTTCAAAGGGTAGGTGCTGCAGCAGAGAAGGCTCTTCTTATGGATCCCGATAAGCAGAGTTCTTTGAACAACGGGATCCAAAGTAGGCCCTCTCTGCTGGCAAGAGTAGGCAGTTCATCAGATAGCCTGGACCGATGCCGTTTAGGACTTTAATGGTCATAACCAACACCTTGAACTGCAATCAGAAGCACATTGGTAGCCAGTGAAGTTTTTGGAATAGAGATGGGTTACCCTAGAGGCCCCAAAGATTACACTGCTGCTTCTGCACTATGCATCAACTAAAGCTTTTGAGCAGACTGCAAGGGTAGCTTCGTATAGATATAGTAGTCCAGATGAGAGATAACCAGGGCTTGAGTAACAACGCACAGGGTGTCAGGTACAGATAATGCAGTCCTAAGGATGAAAAATTCTCAAATCCTGGAGCTCCCTGTACCGAAAGCCACTCAGTTTTGCCAGAGTTATATAGGAAACATGCTATAAGAATTGCATTCAAAATGTTGTATTTCACAACTGCATATTTTTTGTTTAAAAAAACCAAAGAACTAGTTTTCAATCAGTTCTTCAAGATGGTCAGTAGGCCTTTAATGAGGCAAATGAGGATTCTGTCACAATTTAGAGAACTTATAGTGGACCAAATAAATCAGTTTCATTTTTTTGTTAGCTGTTCCTTTCTGTTCAAATCAGGCCTCAGAATAATAATGTAACATTTGGGGGAAAAGATGCAACCCAGTAATCCAGCTGCAGAAGCCAAAATGGAAAAGATCTCCACAGCTACCATGTATTTTCCCTTGGTGCTCAGATAGGTGGGAACAAAGGATATCCAGACACTACAAAAGACCAACATGCTGAAGGTGATAAATTTGGCTTCATTAAAGCTGTCAGGTAACTTCCTAGCTAGAAAGGCTACTGAGAAGCTGACAGCAGTCAAGAATCCCAGAAAAGCAAGAACAGTATAAAACATAGTGGTTGAACCTTCTTTACATTCTAGGACAATTTCTTCAGTCATGGAGTGCATGTCAGAATCTGGGAATGGGGGGGAAATTGCCAACCACACTGCACAAATGGAGAATTGTGTCAAAGAGCATGAAAGAACTATAGCGTTGGCCAGCCTTTTCCCCACCCATTTCCTCATTTTGGATCCAGGCTTGGTGGCCATGAAAGCAAGGACCACTATGATTGTTTTCCCCAATATACAAGAGAGAGCTACAGAGAAGATGATGCCAAAAAAAGTTTGTCGCATGAGACATTTTACTTGATCTGGTTGCCCAATGAAGAGCAAAGTGCAGAGGAAGGAGAGGAGGAGAGCAATGAGAAGAATGTAGGTGAGGTTCCGGTTGTTGGCTTTGACAATGGGGGTGTCCCGATGCTTAATGAAGATTCCCAGGACCATAACTGAGATTAAAGAAAAGAAGGAAGCAATAGCTGTCAGGCTAATTCCCAGAGGCTCTTCATGAGACAAAAATGTGATGCATTTTGGAATGCAAAGGTTGTGAGCTTTGTTTGGGTACTGATCTTCTGAACATGGGAAACAGTCATCTGCATCTGGAAAAGAAATTATTGCAGTCAAGTGTTTAATGTTATAGACAACAACCCATTACCAAATTGGTCATCATTTCAGAGATATTTCTTTTCCTGACTGAACATTTGAAAACTTCCTTCGTTGCTTCCTCCTTTTCTCCCTTCCTCCTTTCCTTCCTCCCTCCGCCCCTCTCTGATACATGAAGCCCTGGTGAATTTGAGATTTTTCTATGCTAACCCCTTCTGCAAAATATATTCAGTTGGTCCAGCTCCAGTGATTAATGGGGCCAGTGAGGTTCCAAAGTGAGTTGGGGAGTTGTTTCATAGGATTTGCTGCATGGGCCTGCCAAATCCCTCACTGTTACTGGAATAGAGAGTTAGCAGAGAGCTTGGATAGAATTGAAGAGGGTCAGGCCCATGCAACTTTTTTCATCCCATTGAACCAGGCATTCTCGGTGCTTTATGGAGGATTTGAGAGAGTTGAAAAGAGTCAAGAGACATCTAGAGAGTTGCCGGAGTAAAACGAGGGATGAATCTGAACAATGACAAGCTAGAGTCACTATTAAGTATTTGTCATTTCTCAAAAAGTTATTACTGGATACAAACAGTTCATAACTTTTGTTCAGTCTCCCACCTGCCCTTTTTAGGGAAGGTGGTTGAGAAGATGATTGTGCTGCAGCTCCAGGAGATCCTTGATTAAATGAATTATCTGGACTGCTTTCAGTCAAGTTTCAGGCCCGGACATGGGAAGGAAATGGTATTGGTCATTCTTTTGGATGATGTCTGGAGAGAATGGGATAGGGATAAGGATAGTACATCCATCGTGGCTCTTTTTTTTTATTATTGAAAAAGTTTTACAATTACATTTTCTCACCAATTTCCCCCCCCCCCCGGCCCTCCCTAATCTCCCTAACCCTCCCTAACCCCCCTAGCCCACCCCTCCCCCCCGGACTTCCACAAAATATAATCCAAATCAAAATCCCCTTTTTATAAAACTTGAACCCCTCCACCCCCTGTATATTTTTCATATCTTCACAAAATTCAAATATTCTATCTTTATATAATACTTTCAGTTAAAAGCTATCTGATATTTCCTAGTTTGATATTTATTCTGCACATAATCTATCCACTTTTTTCACTCCCATTCATAAGTCT
The DNA here is from genome assembly GCF_029215685.1 of Pituophis catenifer annectens. NCBI lineage: Eukaryota > Metazoa > Chordata > Lepidosauria > Squamata > Colubridae > Pituophis > Pituophis catenifer. Next base: position 18,715,900 of record NW_027256895.1, on the reverse strand, counting down.
CTTGTGAGCGATCTTTTAGATATGCTGAAAGCTTCGCCATCTCTGCAAAGCTGGCCATCTTCAAAGTCCATTCCTCAATAGTAGGCATAGCTTCATTTTTCCAATATTGACCTATCAGTAATCTCGCTACTGTTATCATATACAATATCAACTTTGTTTCACCCAATGTAAAACCCTTAACTATACACAATAAAAACAATTGTGGAGAAAACTGAATTTTTTTCTTCAAAACATTCTGCATAACCCACCAAATTTTTATCCAAAAAGCCTTCACTTTCTTACAAGTCCACCACACATGATAATATGTGGCATCTAGGCAATCACATCTCCAGCATTTTGGTTGAACATTAGGGTACACGGACGACAATTTCTTAGGATCTAAATGCCATCTATAAAACATTTTATAAAAATTTTCCCTCAAATTCTGCGACTGTGTAAATTTAACATTCTGAACCCATATTTTTTCCCATGTTTCCAACATCACTGGTTCTTCAAAATTTTGTGCCCCCTTAATCATGCAATCTTTAACCAATTCAGTTTCTGAATCCCTTTCTAACAAAACATTATAAAGCCTTTTAATATGCATTGGACCTTTCTCTTTTATATGTCTAACCAATTCTTCCTCATGCATCATTATACCAATTTTTTGGTCCTCTTTCCATCTCAATTGAAGTTGATTATACTGTAACCAAGTTAAATTAATCCCTTCTTCCAACAGCGTTTCTAAAATCTTCAGTTGCCATCTGCCCGCATCTGCAAAAAGAACTTCTTTATATAACCCCCCCCCGAGTGACATTATATTTGTATTCCACATGATATGACCAAGATCCAGCCATAGCAGTATTTTGTAATCCCATTTGAGTCGGTGCTTCTTCCAAACTCTCATTAAAGAGTCTCTAAGTATGTGGCTTTTAAATACTTTATCCACTTTGTTCTCATAAAATAAGTAAGCATGCCAACCAAATTCAAGATCAAAACTTTCTATATTCAATATTCCAGTCTTTTTCCTTCCAAACCAATCACTTGCTTGGGTCAAAGCTGCTGCTTCATAATATAATTGTAGGTTTGGAAGTTTAAGACCTCCCCTTTCTGGAACATCTTGCACAATTTTCAGTTTCACTCTCGGTTTTTTCTCGTTCCAGACAAACTTATTCAGTCCACTTTGCCATTCTTTCAATTGTTTATCACTTTTAAGCACCGGAATCATTTGAAACAAAAAAAGAAATTTTGGCAAAATGTTCATCTTAACTGCTGCTATTCTTCCTAGTAAAGACAGCTGCAGTTTTTTCCAAGTCTCCATATCTTTCTGTACGTCTCACCACAACACCTCATAATTATTTTGAAACAGTTTCATATTTGATTCTGCAACCTGAACTCCTAGATATTTAACCTTTGGTACTATCTCAAAACCTGCCTTGCTTTCAAGTTCGTGTTTTCGATCTTGTGTCATATTTTTAACTATCATCTTAGTTTTTTTCTGGTTCAATCTAAATCCTGATACTGTACCATAATCTTTTATAATGTCTTTCATCTGGATTATTGATTCCATCGGCTGTGTTAGGGTAACAACCAGATCATCTGCAAATGCCCTTATTCTGTAATCCTCTTGCCTTATCACTATTCCTTTCAAGGTACTCGAGTCCCGTATTGTATTCAACAAGACTTCTAATGTTAAAATAAATAACAATGGGGATAACGGACAATCTTGTCTTGTTCCTTTTTCAATATTAAAATCTGTTGTCAAAGTTCCATTAATAATAATCTGTGCCTTTTGATAAATTGCTGAAACCGCCTGTATAAATTGATCCCCAAAGTCCATCTTTTTAAAAGTCTTAATAGAAAATTCCAATCCACTCTATCAAAGGCCTTCTCCGCATCCAAGAAGACCAGCACTGCAGGGATCTGTTTATTCTTCTCAAGATATTCCAATAAATCTATAACTTGCCTTACGTTGTCCTTCATGTATCTGCCTTCTATAAATTCCGCTTGGTCACAATGAATCACCTCTTGAATAACTGGCATCAACCTGTTGGCTAATACTTTTGCAAATATTTTATAGTCATTATTCAGAAGAGATATTGGTCTAAAATTCTCAGTTTTTTTAGGACCTATTTGCTCTTTCGGTATCAATGAAATATAAGCTGTTTTCCATGATGGGGGTATTTTACCCCCTTGTTGTATACTACAAAATAAATCTTTAAGATGCTCAATCATTTCTGTTTGTAAAGTTTTATAGTACACCGCAGTTAAACCATCCGTCCCAGGAGCTTTAGCTGTTTTCAATTGTTTAATTGCGGCAATAATCTCCTCGGCTGTTATAGGATAATTCATTCTCTCCTTTTGTTGATTGGTAATTTTTGTAACTCTTTTATTTTCTAGATATTTTTCTATAAGTCCATTCTGTGTGTCATCTTTGGCATATAATTTAGTGTAATAATCTACAAAAACTTCTTTAATTAATTTTTGTTGAGAAATTTCCTTCCCTCCAATATCAATACTATCAATAATCCGTGCACTCTGCTTCTTCCTTAGTGTATAAACCAACCATCTGCCCGGTTTGTTAGCGTTGCAAAATGTGTTATGTTTCGCAAATTATAAATTTGTTGCTGTTTGTTCCGCCATAAGCATTTGAAATTGATCTTTCAGAAGTTTTATAGCTCCTCGTATTCTTTCATCTGTTGGATTTTTTATAAGTAACTGTTCTTTATTCTTTATTTCTGCTTCGATTTCAGATCTTTTCTTTTGTCTATTCAGTTTGTGTTTAGAGTTCATATGAATGAGTACCCCTCTCATATACGCTTTACTCGCATCCCACACGATTTCAATAGGGGTACCCTTATTCAAATTCATTTCAAAAAATTCTTTCATCTGCTTTTTGAGTTCTATTATATTTTTTTCATATCTAAACAGATTTTCATTTAATCTCCATGATCTTCTCTCACTCTTTTCCAGCTCAATTTTTATCCATACCGGGCTATGGTCAGTTAAAGTCCTTGGAAAAATCTTTGTTCTTTTTGTTTTTACAAGTAAATCGGTTGATAGTAAAATAAAATCAATCCTAGAGAAAGATCTATGTCTATCTGAAAAGAAAGTAAAGTCCAATTCTTTTGGATTATGTATTCTCCAAATATCTTTTAATTCCAAATCTTCTTTCATATAAAAAAAAAGTCTGTGGCAGTTTAATCCTTGACTTCGCCGAACTCTTTTTATCTATTTTTGAATCAATTACTCCATTCCAATCTCCCATAATTAAGATAGATCTATAGTCCCATTGCAATATTTTAGAATGCAAAGTTTTGTAAAAATTATCCTGTTGTTGATTAGGAGCATAAATTCCAATCACTAAAATTGGACCACTTGCTGTGTGCAGTTCAATTGCTATAAACCTACCACCTTCATCTGCTTCTATAATATTAGCTGACAGTCTTTTATTTATATAAATAACCACATCATTCTTTTTTTCCAGACTTGAGGCTATAAAATGTATTCCTAATCTTGAATTTATCAGATATTTTTGATCTTGTGTTCTAACATGAGTTTCTTGTAAACAGATTATATCATTATTAAATTGTCTCAGGTATGTAAATAATTTCTTCCTTTTCTGTGGTGAGTTCAGTCCATTCACATTCCAAGATAAAATCTTAATCATCATGTACACTTTTTTGAAGCAACGAGCAAAATTGCCGAAGATCTTCCAAATCGGTAGTCTTCGGCTTTGCTCCCCCCATGGCTTCACATTCTTGTATATTGCTCTTGGCTCCTTTCTTATATTGTTGTGGCTTGGGCCTTTCCTGTTGTTGTTTTTCTTTGAGTTGCTTAGAAATTGCTCGAGTTACACACTGATCTTTAGCTTCAGCCATCCGGGCTAGGTCCAAAGCCACATCTCTTGTAGTCTTAGGTGGGTCAATCACAATTTTCGAAGGAGGGTCTAGCAGGGGCTCCTCCAGAAAACCTCCTATAGCTCCCTGCATTTCCATTACCTCTGGCTCCACCTGCTTAAATTGCTCTTCCATCTCTTTCTGGAGTTGCTTCTCCTTGTCACTCTCCTTTATCTCCAACACAGTAGATGTACGTGGGGATGGTGAACTCCTTTTAAAAACATTAGAGTAAAATTCTTCCACCTTCTCAACAATGTTTAATCGATATCTTTCTCCATTGTACCTCAGGATTATACCAGTTGGGGCATCCCACCGAAATGGAATTTGTTGTTTTTTTAATTCATTCACCAAAAATCCAAAATCCTTTCTATCTTTTAACATCTTAGGTGGTAGTTCTTTATAAACTCCAATCTCCTTTCCCTCCACTTGGACAGTAGAGAGAAAAGACTTTTGCAAGATATCATTTCTCATTCTTCTGTCTGTAAAGTATATTACCACATCTCTAGGCAATTGTCTTTGTCTGGCCACCCACGAATTCACTCTGTAAATTTTATCAATTTTGCAAAAAATCTCTTCAGGACTAATCTTTAAAAACACTGCAAGAGCATCAGAACAAATCTGTCTCAAATCTTGTCTATCATTCTCTTTTATGCCTCTCAGCCTTATGGCAAATTCCATTGACCTGAACTGCATCATTGTGATTTCATTTTCAAATCTCTGCATTTTATTGTCAGCATCAGAAATTTTATAATCAGTCTCCTTCATTTTGACATCCATTTCTAATTTAAATTCTTCCACCTTAGCATCCGTTTTAATAATTGCTTCTGATAATCCAGTCACCACTGTCATTAATTTGTTAGTCACCTTATCATACTTTTCTTGCACCACCTCTTTAATTTCTTTAATCTCCTGCTTAATTTCAGTTGTGATTCTTTAAATTTTTCATCCAAAACCTGGGTAATAAAATCCTTTAAGCTTTCAAAATCAATCTCTTTTTTCTGGCTCTGCTGGCTGGGAGGCTGCTGTTCAGGCTTACGTGTGGGGGATCCTCCCCCGCCACCTTCCCTTCCTGTTTGGTCTGCTTAGAAGCCATCCTGCCACGTAAGCTGGCTTTTCCAAAAAAAAAGAAATCCTTTTTCCCTTTCCTCCACCACAAAGTCCTCTAAAAATTCCCCCAGGTTTAATCAGAGTAAGGGTGAAGTTGAAGCAAAATCAGACTTATTTTAAAGAGAGTTTTCTTTTCTCTTCCTCCACTTGTTACAGACAATGCAACTTTGTAACTAGTTGAAATCCACTCTCGCTTTCAGCTCGTTAACGCTGAAGCCAGGCGCCATTTTCAAAGGACTTTCACTCACTCACTCTTCTGTTTTTAAAATAAATCACAGGGCTAGTAATACTTGCAGTTTTTAAGGTTCAAGTTGTTCTTCCACCCTGGTGATTTGAATTGCTTTATTTTCAGTAAAAAGAGGTTGCTCCTGCCGCCTTGTTCTGTGCTAGGCAGACTTGTCCCACACTGTCCGGAGTCTCAGCAAGCTGAAAGGGAGCCGCGACTGTTTCCTCCCCAGAAACAAACGATAGCTATCTGGGGGCTCACAGGGGCTCAACCTGCTTCTCACCCACTCTCTTCCAATATTCCTGCAGGATTCTGGAACTTCTGAGCTGCTTCTCTTGATCGAAGCGGCTCTAACAGGCAGCGGGGCTGGTGGTCCAAAAATGGGACCGTCTTTCGGTGTCAGGAAGCAAACCGGAAGTCGATCATGGCTCTTCTTGATCATGGTATCCTTTTGAGATGGTTTTGGGAACCATCCCAGAGGAAAGAACAGTTCTGGTCTGGTTCACCTCCTTCTTCTTTGGTCAGTTCCAAAGGGAAAAGAGGTCCAGCCTGAAACACCAACTAAGGGGTGCTATATGACTCAGTGCTTTCTCTGTATCTTTTTATTATCTACAAAAGAAGTTTTAAGAGTCAGCATATTGCCCCCAACAATCTGGGTCCTCATTTTACCAACCTCAGAAGGATGGAAGGCTGAGTCAACCTTGAGCCAGTGAGAGTTGAACTGCCAAATTGTTGGCAGTTGGCAGTCGGCAGAATAGCCTGCAATACTGCATTCTAACCACTGCACCATCATGGCTCTTATGTACTAGTTGTAGCCTTTTTAGCTCTACTCTCTATCACTCATATCTTGGTCATCTCCCATATGGATTATTGTAATGCAATCTATATGGGACTACTCTTGAAGAGGCTGTAGCTGATGTAGAATGCAGCATCACAAACAATATTGGGCATCCTTAGGGTTCCACATATAACACCTCTGCTATACAAACTTCATTTTTTTCTCAATTGCTTCTGGGAGTTCAATTCAAGCCCTTTCTCAGATTATTTGAAGAACTGCCATCCCCACTATATGATCCTATCCCACCTAATAGGGCAGGGAGGGAATATTGCAGATTCTGTCATTTAAGGAATTTTGGCTGGCAGGTTGCAGGAAGACAGCATTTTCTGCTGCTTCTCCTACATTGGGGAACACCTTACTCTCAGATGTGAGGCCCGTCCTTGGTCTTCATCATCATGGAAGTTGGAGCTCTGGTAGCGCAGCAGACTAAAGCAGACTAAAGCGCTGTTATTAACATCAGCTGCCTGCAATTACTGCAAGTTCAAATCTCACCAGGCTCAAGGTTGACTCAGCCTTCCATCCTTTCTAAGGTAGTTAAAATGAGGACCCAGATTGTGGGGGCAATAAACTGACTTTGTATAAAATATACAAAAGTATGAAGGCTATTGCTTAACGCATTGTAAGCCGCCCTGAGTCTCTGGAGAAGGATGTGAGGCGGGTCCTTGGTCTTCATTATCATGGAAGTTGAAGACTGATATGCAACCCTCGGTGTCATGAGGGAATTCTTTTCACCTTAACATTTTAACTTTTAATGCTGCAACCCTTCTTTAAAATTTTGTTTTTCCAAGGTCCCTTCAATCTGTGTTATTCTGTTATGCTAAGATATTTATTCCTGTATATAATACATTAATATATATTCAAAAAATAATATCATAAAATAACCCCCATCACCCACCCCAGTGACAATATATCACACTAACCATTTAATGGGCTCCATCCCGCTCTGGGTTCCCCAGACCTGCTGGCAGAACCAGATCTTCAATGTCTTCCGGGAGAGTGTTAGAGTGGGGGCCATTCTAATCTCTGGGGGAATGATGTTCCAGAGAGAGAGGCAGCCACCATGGAGAAGGCCCTTCTTCTGGGTTCCACGAGGTGTATCTCCTTAGGAGATGGGACCCACAACATTACTTGCCTCCCTACTCTGATGGGTTGGGTAGATGTGACCGGTCCCTAAAATTACCTGGTTCCAAGCCATTAAGGGCTTTAAAGGTGACAACCAGCACCTTGAATTTCACCCGGAAGCAAATTGGCAATCAATGAAGCTCCTGCAGGAGAGATAATACGTGTGCACACTGAGGTCTGCACAAAAACATGCAGGCCACTTCATTTAGCACCAACTGGACCTTCTAGATGCTCCTCAAGGGAAGCCCCATGTAGAGCACATTGCAATAGTCAAAACAGGAAGTGACTAGGGCATGAGTGACAGTGAGTACAGATTGTTGGTCCAGGAAAGGCCATAACCGGTGCACAACCCGCAGTTGCGCAAAGGCCCTCCTGGCCACAACTGCCACCATCTCTTCGAGCAAGAGTTGCAAGTCCAAGAGAACCCTCAGATTATGCACAGGGTCTGTTTAGATTAGTGCCACCCCATCCAAGACCAAAGGTGGAAATTCTCCCTAGGCCAAAGAACCCCAAACCCAGAGCCACTCAGTCTTGCAAGGGTTTTGTTTCAACCCATTCCTTCCCATCCAGCCCCTAACAGCCTCCAGGCACTCTCAGAGGCCTTTAGAGCGCTCCATGGCTTAGGACCTGGGTAATCTATGAGGCTGCCTTCTGCCACCAATAGCCTCTCACCGGCCAGTACGCTCCCATAGAGAGGGGCTCCTCAGGGTGCTGTCAGTCAAACAGTGTCGACTGGCGGCCCCCAGGGAGAGAGCCTTCTCTGTGGGGGCGCCTGCCATTTGGAACGAGCTCCCCCCGGAGATATGGAGGATCCTGGATTTACGCACTTTCCACCATGCCCTCAAGACCTTTTTATTTCAGCAGGCTGGCCTGGCCTAACTTCCTTTTAATTGTTATTTTAAATTTGTTTTAAAACAATGGGGGTGTTTTAATTTGTTTGGGCCAAATTATTTAATGTGTTTTTACATTGTTTTTTAAATTTTTTATTATGTGTGTTTTATCTTTTGGCTGTTCACCGCCCTGAGTCCTTCGGGAGTAGGGCGGTATATAAATCCAAAATAAAGAAAAAGTAAAGTAAAGAGGGAGGACACAGCATCAATTAACTCACCACGGGCTGAGTCATACAGCTGAGTATTATCAGCGTATTGATGATACCTCAGTCCATGGTGATGGATGATCTTATTCAGTAGCTTCATATAAATGTTGAACAGGAGCAGAGAGAGTATATCTCTCCAGTGTAAGCTGTGCAGATTCACTTAATTCAGATGACGGTATAGAAATGTGATGAATACATAAAAACATAACCTAAATTTAAATTATTGTTTGTTTCCCAAAATACACTGTCAAGAAATTGCTTAACTAACTGAGATCTCTCCTTTACCATTTATTTTAAATCTTTCTGAACTGCAATTCCCAAAATTATAGTACGTTCATTCCCCTCAATCTTGAAATCTCTTTACTTTCATAGAAACCATAGATGAAAATATTTATTTTTATGGTCTCGTTTATCTTTCCCAAGTAAAAAAAGATGACATGATATTCGAATAGACTTCTAAGTAATCAACATCTCTCCAGAATTATGGACAAATGAATTAGGACAAATAAATTATGGACAAATTTGTACAGAGATGGTAAACTACTGTTTATAATTATAGAGTAATATAAGGCATTGCACAAAATACTTAGCAGTGGAATCTCTGCTTTAGATCTCTTACCTGTCTTGTTTGAAATTTTTCCTTCTGGACATTTAAGGCAATCATAGCAGCAAAAGGGCTTTCCTTCTATTTTTATTTTGCTCCAACCTGATGAGCATGGAGGATTGCACATAGAAAAGGGCTGTACCTATTAGACATTAAGAAAATTGAGAAATTATTACTTAATCTTTCAGGAATTCTTGCATCTGAAGAATTGGATTTGACTAGGATTTAAGGCAGTGGTACCTTGGAATTCAGCTGCTTTGAAACTCACTGAATTCATCATTTGTTTGGTACTCAATGCACAAGCTGTATACAAAGGTATCACTGTATTAACAAAATATTGTCCAACAGGCCAGAAACACACATTGGGAGAAGCAAGCAGCCTTAGTCATTTTACAAACAACTCTTAAGATATGAGAAATGCAACTCTATTGCAAAAATATGATGTTGAGTAAATATTAACCAATTAAATAAGTACACAGGCTGGATGCTTGGATGGCCATGTTGTACGAAGCATATATCCTTAAGTAACCATGTGACAGAAAGTGGTATAATTTAGGAAATGTAGCCATATTGGTTATTTTTTAAGACACTTTTGTTATTTGTATAATCAACCTACTCTCTAATAAACAATTTGGTTTCAGAAAAAAATATCCTGTAATCTATAACTTCAGTACTGCAAAAACCTATGGACTACAAATCTTGATCAGGGCAAAGTTATAGATGCAATTTACATAGGCTTCTGTAAAGCCTTTGATTCAGTGGTACATGACAAACTACTTCTAAAACTAAAACCCTACAGCATCTCCGGACCCCTCCATAATTGGATAACTGTGTTTCTGTCAAACAGACAACAAATGGTCAAAATAGGGAGCGCCCGATCAAATCCTGCACCTGTTAATAGCGGTGTCCCCCAAGGCAGAGTTCTAGGACCAACACTCTTCATACTATACATAAATGACCTTTGTGATCATATTATAAGTATCTGCATTCTCTTCGCCATTGATGTTAAACTATTTAACACTACCAACAATGCTGCTACCCTTCAAAAAGACCCTGACTTTGTGTCAGAATGGTCAAAAAATTGGCAACTCCAAATCTTAACCAACAAATGCTCTGTCTTACACATTGGCAAAAAGAATCAGAACACTAAATACAAGCTAAATTCACATGACCTTGTAGATGACCCTCACTCTGTCAAGGACCTTGGAGTACTCTTATCAAATGATCTAAGTGTCAAAGCCCACTGTAACAACATCACCAAAAAGGCATTAAGGGTTGTAAACCTAATCTTGCAAAGCTTCTACTCTGGTAATATTACACTACTAACCAGAGCATACAAAACATTTGCTAGACCAATTCCTGAATACAGTTCATCTGTCTGGAACCCGCACTGCATATCGGACATTAATACAATTGAGTGCGTCCAGAAATATTTCACAAGAGGAGTCCTCCACTCCTCTGCTTGTAACAAAATACCCTATGACACCAGACTTGAAATTCTGGGTTTAGAAAATTTAGAACTACGCCGCCTTCGGTATGACCTAAGCATAGCTTATAAAATCAACTGCTACAATGTCCTACCTGTCAATAACTACTTCAGCTTCAACCACAACAATACATGAGCACACAATAGATACAAACTTAAAGTAAACCGCTCCAGACTCGATTACAGAAAATATGACTTCAGTAACAGAGTTGTTAATGCCTGGAACCCACTACCAGACTCTGTGGTCTCATCCCAAAACCCCCAAAACCTTAACCTAAAACTGTTGACCTCACCCCATTCCTATGAGGTCTGTAAGCAGCATACATATATATTTTTTTCTAAAAAGTGATATGGTATCTAGGTTAGTCATCCAATCATCACATCTTAATGAAATATTTCTAATGTGTTTGGAATGTAGTTTTCTCTGAGGCCCATGGTAATTTCTTTTAGTGTAGAATCTGCATCTACTGACCAAGTCAAAGCAGAACCCTGAAAGATGTACCTAGTCTCCCCTTCTGGAAATGCCTTAACCTTTGAGGCACATTCAGTTGCAAACCATTCTATATTCAAATATGCTATGAAAATTCAACCATCACGAGTCACCATTTCAGAATCATTTATTTCTTCAGTTTTAACATAAATGAACCACTCAGTGAATACTGTATGTTCAAAGACAAAACACTTGTAGAAATATGTGTAAATAATGAATTACCATTTGAATATTCAGGGTCCAAAGAGCCTTTTCTGCCATGAGTCCCACCCTCTGGGACATTGTTCTCCTTGAGAGAAAATCCACCTGTACTCTTTTAGTCCTGTCAAGAGTATCAAAACCTCACTCTGCTGATAGGCCTGGAGCTCCAATGGCGGTGTTCCATGTTGGAGATGGTTAGTAGACTAGGGAGAAGATGCTGCCTCTGCCCCTTTGTATACTGATGATCTAATTTTAGTTAATTTTTAATTTTTACTCGTTTGTATATTTGCTTTTATGATGTTGTCAGTCAGCCAGAGTAGTCTGACGATGAGATGAGTGGCATATAAATTTAATTAATAAATAAATTTGATCAATTCGAAAATAATAATAATGGAAGTTAGTGCATAATATTGTTGAATATGGTGGGCCAGATAATATTCTCTGCAGAAATATATCAGTGCAATTTTAAAGGCTGATACAGATCCCCATATTTTGTAGAAGCTATGACCGAGTAAGAGGTTAGATACCCATATTCTTTTCAGTATATGCTTTTTATATTGTAATAAAATGCCTATAGTTTTTAATATAATATTAAATATTGAAGAATGTTTTTTTAAAAAAATGATATATTTTAATCTTTTCTGATAATGTTTATATTTTTTATTTTTTCTTAAGACTCAGAAAAATCTGGAGGATGAGAAAAAAGGTTGCATTCTCTTGTTATAGAATAACGATTATATTATGCACCCTAACAAATTCAGTTCAAGTGAGTTTTTATATTGGGTTTTTAATTTATTATTATTCAGCTTTTTTCCCCTACAAAATTAAGCTAGAATGGTTTCATAAATGCAAAACAAAAACAAAACCCAGGATGGAAACACAACTTTGGTTAATTTATGCTTTACTGCTACCTTTGTAGAGAAATACAGGCCTTTCATCTATGTACTGCATTTTTTAAAAATGATGCAAACATGTTTAGTAATTCTAACTCTGGGGATAAATCATAACTTCCTCAACGGCTTTAGCGTCTCTTTTTCTGATATGGAGATTCAGTGAACACTAATTTGATGGAGTATTAGGGAGATGGTGGGGAAATGGAGAGTGTCTTCTACCCAGCAGTCCTTATAACTGCATTTACTGCATAATCATCTTTGTTTAACAAGCCCATCATCCCTTGCGGGGTGGAGTCTGGGCAACTGAATTGAGTGTTAGCAGAGTGTTTACTAGCCAGATGCCCTTCCTGATGACAATGTGGAGAGTGGTTCAGCAGATATATTCTCATTGTGTCCAGAGAGAGAAATATCTGCCTCTACCTAGAATTGAACTCACAGCCTCCTGATTGTGAGGCGAGAGCTCCATCTCTAGGCCACCACACCACTCCTAACTGCATTTACTGCATGATGCTAATTAAATGAAGCTGACTTCATAATAGGAGTGTTTGGTGTCTGAGTAGGAAAACTGTTATAATACTTGTATCTGTTACACAGGGAATGTCTCAGGTTGCAATTTTTAGCAAGCTGAGTGTTACTAAAGCATGCCACTTTACATAGTGTTGCTATTTGAGGTCCTGCTTCTAAAACTCCAACATTCCCAGAAATCATGTAACCTCTTATATTTTTTAAATCCCCCTTGATAGAAATCTCTCTTCTAATCAGTGCAAATGTTTTGTGTTGGTTTTTTTATTTTAGGGTAATCATGTTCACAAGTCACTTTGAGAAAAGAATCATTGTATGCCTGTAATTCCTGAAAGAACTTTCTGAACATTGAAGCAGTAGGTAAAAATAAAGTAAATTATTCACCATGGTTTGATATTGGTGCCAAAACTACCTGGTTAAACATGGGGGGCCAGATGATCTCCTCTGCAAAAATAGTGAGAAGATTTTCAGGGAGAGTCATTGGAGCTATGTTTCCAATTTTAATTCGATGAAATGATTGGTTGGGGAAGGTGACCCAGTTGATAACATCAAATCCAGTAGGTAGCTCTCCTCTTTCGTCAAAGTGAACCATTTCTCCAGCACTGTTGTTAAATGAAACAGCTTTCAGATGCCAATGGAACTAAATGGAAATCATTAAAAGAAATTTATAACAATTGGAAGCAGTGAACAAGTATGAATGAAGGATCTTTTATAAATTAGATGTTATCCTTTTAAGGCAGATCAATCAGCAAATATAATATGAGGAATATTTATTTCTCTTAACAGTCCTTCTAATGACTTTTACATCCTTTCTAAAAAGCATTTAGGTATTTAGAATTCCTTTAGTATTCCCATACATGGTGGAAGCAATATTATCATCTATGTCAGTTGCACTGATAATGTTCAGCCTTAATGGCACCCTGGTTACTTGCTGTTGCTCACAAGCCAAAATATTGTGAGCATTTGATCTATGAGGAGCCAACAAAAAAATTGTTGTGGTCTGTATATTGATCACTCTTCAATGCCATCCTTTCTTTTTTTATTACTGTATGTATCTCATACTCTTCTCTTCACTGTGGAATCAAAATGCAGGACCCCAAGCAAATAATCAAGACTCACTGCAGCTCAATGCCCTTCCTTCATTCCTTCATTCCTTCCCTCCTTCCTTCCTTCCTTCCTTCCTTCCTTCCTTCCTTCCTCTCATAATCTTCTCCTCACTGTGGAATCAAAACTCAGAACTCAAGCAAGTAAGCAAAGATAATTACAGTATTTATTCTTAACATAGGACACTAAAAAAATTGCACCCAGAAACTAGTGGAGGGAACTTCTGCAGAGAGCTTATATTTCAAAAACGAAGGCAAAATGATGTATGCATACCTATTCACAAGTAATGACATAATAGATCTCGAGGTACTTCAAGCTCTCCTTTAATTTAAAGAATACAATGGTCTTACTTAGAAGAAGCTTTGCCTTCATAAGATTCAGAGGATCCTAATGGCATATTTTGATAGAACTATCACAAACCACTGTGGGATACAAGGACACATTCCTTATATCCTATTAAACAGTCCCATTCATTTGGAAACTGATTTACCCCACACTCCTTCTAAAACTCCTCTTGAATTAACATTTGACATTGCCTCCTTCTCACTCTGCATTGTTGCACCTCATGTTTAGTGTTATCTGGAATTATTATTTGAAGTTCTGACATATCACTTTTGAGTTAGTTCAGCTTCAGAATATTCTTATTAGCTATACAACTCCAAAATACTAGCTGAACATTTATATGACTGGTCCTTATATAAATATATAATATATTTTCATTCATGTTGTTTTTACCTGCCACGACTGTTGATTGAGTTCCCAACCATTTCCTCTTTTTCTGCTCTTAGATGAAAGCATGGCTTGCAAAGCATGGGCCACTGCATAGACAGCATTGTAAATGCTATAACTATGCCCAGTAATACTAGATTCAATCACAGATTCAGGAAGGGTCTTCAGTGATTCCTCACCAGTGCATTGATTGTCACTGTCCTCATCTAACCCAGCATTTGGGAAAGAACATTCAAATGCATTTTCCCAAAACACTCTTGTCAAACTGTCCTCTTCTGAAGAAGAAGGCTTTCTCATCTGAATAAATTTCTTAAACCCTAATATTTCCTTTGAGGAAACTGCCAACGATAGTGCACCATGGATGAAATCCAGTCCCCTGTATCTTTGAAAGCGGACTGATGTGAATTCCATCTGTGCTGGCATGACCCAAACTTTATCTTTTCTCTTCATTGGCATTTCTTCATATTCTGAAACAAATGGCACAATTCTAAGAAAAATCATGTTGTCTGTTTCACCATATGTGATTACAACATTGGCAGTACTTCTCATAATAGTCTTATACAGCAAAACACAAGCGTTAAGTTGAATTTCAATATCATTGGTAGCAGATTCCTTTGGCATTTCTTGCATAAAATCAAAACAGATGCCTTTCTTAGAAAATATATCAAGCCTATTCTGTATCAACCTCTTCCCCTTTAGAGCGTTTTGGAAAATGAGTCCAATCCATTTCCACTGGAAGTGAAGCAACAATTGGACCAGCCCCATAATTTGAAGGTCCTCATTTGGAAATAATTGACGGAAGAAAGGAGCTTGTATGTTGTCATCTATCTCTGCAATTGAACCATATATGAGCTAAGAAAAAAGAAGAAATAAGTGTATATACTTCCAAATCACTTATGTCTATTTTAAGGATCTTATTTAAATATCAATGTTCTCCAGGCATGGGCAGAGTTGACTACAATTTGCATATTCCAATATAATTTCTATGATAATTGTTTAGTTCTAGCATTTTGAATCATTCCTCTCTGTTCCACCCTGGATGAAATAGATTTTGATGTTTAGCTTGATTGTGATTTTAACTATATGAGGCGATGTTATCTCTTTGGTTTGAATATTTCTGACACTAATAGATTCATAAATATAAAATTTGGAATAGAAATTTAACTAAATCAAGCAAGAAATACTGTATTTAGATATGACTCCTTTCTTTATGGGATGGCTCTTACCTGTGGGATCTTATATAAACTCAGAATATTTGACATGAACTGACCAATGTAAGCATTTTGTCCTGCAATCACAGTGATTACATTGTCCTTGAGGTCACATTTGTAGTTTGGGATGAACCTTTCCTTTGTAGAGAGAAGCTCCATGGAAGCCAGATAGATCCATCTTCCCATGAAATAGCTATTAGAGATATGGATACCGAGGGTGATGTTTGGCAAGATCCTGGAATTCTCATTGATTTCTTTAATTGCAAATTCCAAAGCCAAGATGTGCTGGTAGTTTTGCATATAATATCTGAAATGAATTTTACAACATCTGTTGCCAAATCTGGAATTGGCTGCATTCTAATTGTATCACACAAGTTTAGATTCTGCAGGCCACAAGCATTGATACAGGTGGATGCACTAGCATCAAAGAAACCATTTGTTTAAAATATTCAGGAAAGAGGTCAAAGCAATATAACAATCCATATGCATTCAGGCAGCCCAATTACAAAATTCAATAAACATCAATAATTAGTGGTTTTTTTTCTTAATTTGGAAGACTATATTTAATTTGACTTCATACCCTAATTTTCTACTTTACTTATTCAATACACTGGAAATTTCTGAGGAATATTTGATATAATATCTGCATGTAGGACTAACTGCAATCATGCACACCTTAACATATTGCTGGTATGAAGCAATGCTCTGCAGGCATTTATTTCATGTGTACTTCATTGAGTCATAGCCATATGAAAAAAGTGTATTAAAATGAAACTGATAACCTTGTAGAATGGTACCAAAGCCAAATAAATAACAACATATTGGAAAATAACTTGTGTAACAGATGGAAATTGAACCAATATTATTTAGAAATAATAGTGCAGGATAGGCAATATAACATTCACCCTCCATCCTAATTCAATCATGTCACAGGCTTTAACTATTTTCTGTATTTGCATTACTGAAAAACAGGAATTCCATACATTAAATCACCAAACAATTCAACTGATGGACTTCTTCTGAATGTTATTTCATCAGATATCATGTAAATTTGAGACAAAATGCCTGCAATGACTAAATCTTCTGAATGATATTGCTTGTGCTTAATAAAAGGCTGATTTCCTACAGAACATTTAGCAAAGGTTGTATCAACATCGACAAAGAAGCACAATATTGCTACAGATGCAAAGAATAATATCATTTTGCAGACCAATTTATCTCTCAGCCATCTGTTCACTTCATGAGTATTAGGCATTTGAAATAGGACAGCCTGAGATACAGTGTTCCATGAGGCTGCTTTAAAGTAGAGGTTTCCTTTTTAAAAAAATCAGAATGACAGGACTTTTTCCTCTAGCTGTAGCTTTGGAGAAAAAAGAATATTGCATCTTTATTGTTGTGGAAATACATTACTTTTAGTGTTTTCTGTAACTCCTTAGAGATTGAAAATAAGAATGAATTATCATGATTGTAGAGAACTAGACATGCTCAGGTGCACAAACCAACTTGTGATACACAGGGTATTGCAACCTGCAATTAAGGACAAAATAATCACGAGGGGGTACAGAGAGAACTAAATGAGAAATGTAAAAAGTTTTGTTCTCCAAGATCTGCAGTTTGCTTCCAACTGAGAAAACAGTTGAATTCACATAGAAATTTCAGTCATCAATTAAACAATAAAGTAAATCAAATCAAATTGCATTAAATGAAACTTGGATCTAACTGTTAAGTAGCATCTTTCTCTTCAGATATTCCTTCCTTCCTTCCTTCCTTCCTTCCTTCCTTCCTTCCTTCCTTCCTTCCTTCCTTCCTTCCTTCCTTCCTTCCTTCCTTCCTTCCTTCCTAGAGAGACCCATACTCTTTATGTATATATACATACACATGAATATAAATGTACTATACATACATAGATCTTTTTCAGATTTTGCTGTTTCAGTAAAAGAGAATATTTGTAGGTAAAGGTTGAACTGTCTGGACATTAGTGCTCTCTGAGCTTGGTTGTTTTCTTGCAGATTTTTTATTGGAATAGTAGATAACATCATCTGTACTCCAAAGGAGTAGGGTTTGCTCTCATTGTACATAGTGGCTTGCCCTGTCAGTGAGACCTTCGTGGCTCCTTGATTAGGCTGTTGTTTACTGTTAGCTTGTTTGACTGCATTACTAGTTTCTTGATTGGACTTGATTACTTGGTTATTTATTTATTTTATTTTATTTATTTTATTCGGCTTATATGCCGCCCTATCTCACAATGGACTCAGGGCGGCTCACAACAATAAAACACAAGCCACAATAAAAATAAAGACTAAAATCTAAAAATTTAAAATTAACCCATTAAAACCCTTAAATCCCCGTCATCAGACCAGATCAAGGGATTTGAAAAGCCAAGTTTTTAATTCCCGGCGGAAGGTGCGAAGGTCAGGAGCTAGTCGGAGCTCCAAGGGGAGTTGTTTCCAGAGGGTGGGCACCCCAACTGAGAAGGCTCTACTCCTGGGGGCTGCCAGCTGCCACTGTCTAGCCGACGGCACCCTGAGTAGGCCCTCTCTATGGGCGCGAACCGGGCGATGGGATGTTGTTGCTGGCTGTAGGTGGTCCGCCAAATATCCTGGTCCTAAGCCATGTAGGGCTTTATAGGTCAACACCAGCACCTTGAATCTCACCCGGAGGGCAACCGGTAGCCAATGCAAACCGCGCAGGAAGGGTGTAACATGGGAGTATCGGGATTCTCCCATCACAACCCGCGCGGCCGCATTTTGCACCAGCTGAAGCCTCCGAGTGGTCCTCAAGGGCAGCCCCATGTAGAGAGCGTTGCAGTAGTCAATCCGTGAGGTGACCAGCGCATGAGTAACTGTGTGTATGGCAACTCGGTCCAAGTAGGGACGCAACTGGCGCACCAGACGTATCTGGGCGAATGCCCCCCTGGTCACGGTCGTTATCTGGTCTTCTAAGCTCAACCGTGAATCCAAAAGGACGCCCAAGTTGCGCACCCTGTCTACAGGGGGCAAAACTTCACACACCCCTTTTTTTTTAATTTGATTTATATGCCGCCCTTCTCCGAAGACTCAGGGCAGCTTACAATGTACTCAGCAATAGCCTTCATCCTTTTGTATATTTATACAAAGTCAGCTTATTGCCCCCACAAACTGGGTCCTCATTTCACCTACCTTAGAAAGGATGGAAGGCTGAGTCAACCTTGAGCCTTGGCTAGATTCGAACCCTGCAGTAATTGCAGGCAGCTGGTCTTAATAACCAGCTTAATAACAGGGTGCCCTAAACCCCTGTACTACCAAGGCTCTTATAGTCAGCGATGGCACCTCTCCCCTGAACCGAGATGCCGGTACCCACAGCCACTCGGTCTTGGCCGGGTTGAGTTGCAATTTGTTTCTACCCATCCAGACCCGTACCGCTTCCAGGCATTGTACCGCTTCCAGGTACCGCTTCCAGGTTATTGGTCTAGCATTAATTGTTCTGTTAATTGCTGGTGAGGAGGTATTTTGAACTTTTTGTTTTCTTTTTGGTTTTTGATTGTCTCTTTTGAATGATATATAACTGTTGTTGTTATCTCTATATGCATTTTTGGACTTGCTTGGTCTCTGATTCTCAGTTGAAACTAGGCATTTCCATCATGACATCTAATGACATTTACTGGTTGGTCTTCATGGATCTGCTCTACTAACTTTCTGACTTTTGTCCTACACAGGGCCTGTTACAGTCCTTATACTATATGTTGTATACACTATATACAACATAGTGTATACAACAATATACACTATATACAATATAGTGTTGTATATACAATATACACTATATATTGTTGTATATAGTGTATATTGTATATAGTGTATATACAATATACACTATATACAACAATATGGTGTATTTCTACTCTGGGACAGCTGCGTCTTTTGATTTACTTTGGATAAATCCATGTGGTTTGCACTTTGCTGTATATTATTTACTATAGTAAGTAATTGTAAGTTGTATTAGTTATTTGTTTTATGAAATTTATATTGATAAGCAGCTAATATTATGGAAATGTTAAGACTGCTGAAAGATTTCAATCCCTAATCCTAGAAATACTTATACATATATCCTCTTTTTATTTTCTCAATTCTGTTTTAGAAGTTTATATATTGCCAAAGATTTACCATCATTTATATGAGTTACATCTTTTCTTTCTCTTTTCTTATGTCTTTGGGTTATTAATTTTTTTTAATGGTAGTACAAAATGGCAAAAACCAGATTCACATTTTATTATGACAAACTTATATAATTCTTACAGCAGCTATGTTATATTTTTATATTTCTCACAAAATAGCCCCCAATATGATGTGTAAAGAAACCATTTTATAAGGACTACATTCCATATTTAATTCCTGCACACTTGTTTTCAATCAATTTTACAAGATGGGCAGCAATTTCTTAATGAGACAATTGAGATTTCTATCACAATTTGGAAACTTTATAGCATGCTGGATCAAAAGAGTGAATTTTGTTTCTTTACCAACTGTTCTTTTCTGTTCAGATCAGGCCTCAGAACAATAATGTCGTATTTTGGGGCAAAAATGCAGCCCAGCAAACCAGCTGCAGAAGCCAAAATAGAGAAGATCTCCACAGCTGCCATGTACTTCCCCTTACTGCTGAGATAGGTGGGAACAAATGATATCCAGACACTGCAAAAGACCAACATGCTGAAGGTGATAAATTTGGCTTCATTGAAACTATCAGGTAGCTTCCTAGAAAAGAAAGCCACTGTAAAACTGATAGCAGTCAAAAAACCCATAAAACCAAGGAAAGTATAAAACATGAAGGCTGAACCTTCATTACATTCTAGGACAATTTCTTCAGCCATAGAGTGCATGTCTGAATCTGGGAATGGGGGAGAAATTGCCAGCCATATACTACTGATGGTGACTTGCACTAGGGAGCAAGAATAACATTGGCCAGCCTTTTCCCCACCCATTTCCTCATTTTGGAGCCTGGCTTGGTGGCCATGAAAGCAAGGACCACTATGATTGTTTTGGCCAATATACAAGAAAGGGCTACAGAGAAGATAATGCCAAAAATCATTTGTTGCATGAGACACTTTACTTGATCAGGTTCCCCAATGAAAAGCAAAGTGCAAAGGAAAGAGAGGAGGAGAGCAATGAGAAGAATGTAGGTGAGGTTTCTATTGTTGGCTTTGACAATGGAAGTGTCTTGGTGTTTAATGAAGATATGCAGCACCAAAGTTGAGATGAAAGAAAAGAAGAAAGCAGTAGTTGTCAGACTAACTTCTAGAGTTTCATCATAAGTCAAAAATATGATGTGTTTTGGGATGCAAAGATTGTGAGGTTCATTCGTATATTCATATTCTGAACATGGCAAACAGTCATCAGCATCTGAAAAAGAAATAATAGCACTCATATTTATAAATGTTTTGATCGAACTGGAAAAAAATGACTAATGAACTAATGAAACTTTCAAAGCTAAATGTTTTCAGTTTGTTTTCATAGAGTGTGATCAAGGAGATTTAACATGCCTGTCGTCAACATTTGTATGATAAATAGATGTTGAGACTCTAGAACAGTGGTTCCCAATGTGGGCAGTACCACCCCCTGTGGGCGGTATGAGGCAAGGGGGGGCGGCAGGGTGGTGCTAGAGGCAAAAGGGGGTGGCAGGGGGGTGCTAAGTGGCAAGGAGGGTGGCCCTCACCCTTTGGCCTGTGCCTCGCAGCAGTTACCTCCTTGCAAGCAAACAGCAAGGAAAAACAGCTCCTTTCAGCTTCAGCATAGGCTAATTAGCACAAGTTGATTAAAATGGCCTCCCGACTCTCCGCTGATTTGCTCTCAGCTGTTTTGTGCAGGGCTCTGCTGCTTGCTGCAAAGAGCTAAATTGCTGGAGCAGATTTTTTTTTCTCCTTCTGCTAATCAAGCTGAAAACGAAACTGAAAGTAAAGCAGGCTGTTGGCTGTTGGCTGTTTGCTGCAACGTTGGAAAATTAGGCAGAGGCTGATTTCTTTTTCTTCTTTTTCCTCACCAAAAAAGGTAGGTGCAAACAATTGGAAATTTAGGGCAAAAGAGGAGAGTTCAAGATTTTAAAACACAAAAGAAAAAAAGGAGAAAGAAAAAGGCAAAAAGAAAAATAGGAAGAAAGAAAAAGAAATGAAAGAGAAAGATTTATATTTAGAATTGAAATATGAATAGTAGTAAGAAATAAGTGGGAAATCATGATTGTAAAAATGAAATGAATAATAATTGGAATATTTGTCTTTGTATTTTTGAAATCTAGACAATGATATGTTTTTCTTTTCTTTCTTTTTTTTTGAAATATGAATAAGTATAAACTGTAAAAATTGAAATACCTTTAATGGTATATGGTGGTGAAAGTAAAAAGGATTAAGTTGTAGCTTGGATAACAGCTAGAATATTTTTAAATTTAATTAGGGAAATTGTAATGATTGAAATATTTTTAATTATATATTGTGATGAAAGTAGAAATGATTAAGTTGTGATTTGGAGGATTATATGGGCAAAACGATTTGGGTTATTGGGGGTATTTAAGATGTGAAAATGAGTAATGTAAGGGGAAAACTCTAACTAGGGAATTGTAATAATTGAGATACTATTAATTGTATATTGTGTTGAAAGCAGAAATGGTTAAATTGTGGTTTGGAGGAATATATGGGGAAAATTATTTGGTTTATTATTATTGGTAAATATAATTAATTGATTTGTAAGAAATTGGATTGAATGGAAATAATTGGAATATTCATGTTCATATTGATTAATATACAAAAAAGGTAGTTATATAACTAATTGATTTATATTAAAATGTTGAATTTGTATTAAACAACTGTAATATTACATAATTAACCAATGTGAGGATGGATATAAAAATAGATGACAATGGGAAGGGGTATAATATAGAATAGAAGTTGAATTTGATTAAGATTAGAGATGAGGATGAAGGGTAATATTGGTTTTTTAAAAAAATAGATGAGGAATAAAAATGGCAAAAAGGAAATATAGAAATTATAAATTTAATTGAAATGACTAATCATTGTTTAAATTTGTGAACCAGCCAAATACTCTGTTCAAAGAAAATACATTGTATGTTTGTATGTGTGTTTCTAATTATTGCTATTTATTGCTATTTGTTCTCTTTTATTCTTTAAAGTTTAATAATTCATTCTTTATCTTAATATCTTAATATTTGTTTGGGGTTGCCCTTCTTCCCTTTCATCTTTTTTATTGTACAGCAATCTTTCTCCTCAAACCTACCACCTCTCTCTTTTCTTTCTTTCTTACTTTCTCTTCCCCCCCTCTTTTTCTCCTCCCTACTTCCCCTTCCTTTCTCTTTCTCCTCCTCTCCTCCTCCCTCTCTTACCCTCACTCCTACTCTAATTTCCCTTCCCTTCCTTTTTCCCTTCTCTTCCTTCCTTCCGTCTCTCTCCTTCCTTCTTCCATCTCTCTTCTCCTTCCTTCATCCCTCTCTGTTGTTTTATTCATTTTCAATTTTATATTTTCCACTATGGAGTCCAGGCAACCCCGGTCTTTCTTTCATTTATCAAATATATTTCTCAAAATTTCCCCTCATCTTTTTAATTATTAGCAGTATATTTCATCTTATTCCTTTTTTCTTTTAAATCTTTACTCAAACAATCTTCCAATCCTTAGACTTTTTACTTTTAACAATATATTTTACTTTACTTCTTACAAGTATATGATTTGAATCATTTTTGCATTTCAATTTCATTCAATTTTACATTTAATTTCCATATTCCATCTTATTCAATTAATTCTTATATTATAATTTATTCTGTCCTTTTAGTGCTTCTTCCAATATCATACTTTCTTTCACATTACATTGTTCTATTTTTCATTTAACAGCATTTTCATATATAATTTCTACAACTAGCATCCTTCTCTTTATTAACAAATTAACATTTTCACTGACTCTTAACCATTTTCTCTTAGTCTCTCCAAAGTTCTCTTTCTTGATGTTTTCCTCCCTTTCTCCCATTTCTTTAGCTTCTTCTTTTTCCTGTTCTTATATCTCCCCTTCAAACTAAACAAGAGCTGAGTGATCAAGGCATCGACATGGCATGGTATTCACAAGTGCAGATACATTCTAGATATGAGAAAGATGCTAAATATGGTTTCTATAAAGAATTAAGAGAATTAGATAAGATGTTAACAGGGACAGAAGAAAGATTGATAAAAAATTACTTATTGGTCATTATACTGGAAGATGAACAAGTGAAGGAGATAATGATAGCATGGGCAAAAAACTTTGGTTACACAATAGAATTAGATAAATGGCAGGAGTTGTGGGACAACTAACAATGTCAAATGCATATAAATAAAATCTGTATAAGATGTTTTATAGATGGCATCAGCCCAGTGTCTTCGGAGAGTGGGTGGCATAGAAATATTAATAATCATAATCATAATCATAATCATAATCATAATAATTGACTTAAAACCAGAAATATTTTTGTTGGGGATTTTACCTGAAGCTAAAGGGAATACACATTTAATTATACACTTATTAACCGCAGATAGAATTGTATTTGCACAATACTGGAAAAGCAGAAAGATCCCTACTGATAAGAATATGATTAGGAAAATATTAGAATGTGCAGAAATGAATAGATTAACCCTTGCTCTATAGGAGAAAGGACAAACTGAATATTATATGACATGGGAATTAATTTTATGAATGGTTGGGGAAAAAATAGAAATTAGAAATAAATGGAGATCAGTGAAATATAGAAAACATATTAAGATAGAGAAGCATACAATATGATGATTCTTACTAATATGACAATTAAGATTATTATATTTAATATTATTATTATATTCTTATTAGATGATATGTTAAGAGGGAGAAATGAATAGATGTATTATGCTCATTATTTTTATTGTAAGATTAGAGAATTTCTACCCAGACAACACACTGTTTAATGGAAGACGGAATGTTTAATAGAAGAATAGAATAGAATAGAATTTTTATTGGCCAAGTGTGATTGGACACAAAAGGAATTTGTCTTGATACATATGGTCTCAGTTTACTTAAAAGAAAAGATACTCTCATCAAGAATCATAAGGTACAACACTTAATGATAGTCATAGGGTACAAATAAGCAATGAAATCATATTAGGAAACAGTCAATATAAATGGTAAGGATACCAGCAACAAGGTTTCAGTCATACAGTCATAAGCAGGAGGAGATGGGTGATAGGAACGATGACAAGATTAATCGTAGTGCAGACTTAGTAAATAGTTTGACAGTGTTGAGGGAATTATTTGTTTAGCAGAGTGATGGCATTCAGGAAAAAACTGTTCTTCTGTCTAGTTGTTCTTGTGTGCAATGCAGTTTAAGTTTAAGTTTAAAGTAAAAAGGTTTGTTCTCAACTTCCAACTGAGAAAACAGCTGAATTCAAATGGAGATTTCAGTCATGATTAATTAAACTCCTCCTCCTCCTCCTCCTCCTCCTCCTCCTCCTCCTCCTCCTCCTCCTCCTCCTCCTCCTCCTCCTCCTCCTCCTCCTCCTCCTCCTCCTTTCCTTGTCAACTATTAAAATAGGTTGTGTGAATCTGAAAACAGTAACTGCGGGAATGACCTTAGAGTCCTAATGGATGATCACTTAAATATGTGCTAGCAGTGTGTGGCAGCAGCCAAAGAAATTGTTCGTTGTTTAAAAAGTTAAATGTTTGTTGTATAAAGAAGCAGAAAATTGGTTGCAGGACTTGGGTTTGGCTAATCTAGAGTAAAGGATTAGGGGGAACATGGTAGCAGTATTGCAGTATTTGAGAGTTTGCCACACAGGGTGTGTGTGTGTGTCAATTTATTTTCCAACGCATCGGAAGGCAGGACAAGAAACAATGCATGGAAACTAATCAAGGAGAGAAGCGACCTGGAGTTAAGGAAAAACTTCCTAATAGTGAGAACAATTAACCAGTGGAATAGCTTGCCGACAGCAGTTGTGGGTGTTTCATCACTGGAGTTTTTTATAACTGTATAGTCTCTTGTCTGGAATGGTACAGTATATGATCTCCTGTTTGAACAGGAAGCTGGTCTAGAAGACTTCCAAGGTCTCTTCCAGCTCTGTTCTGATTGAGATATAAATATTTATGCACACTTATGCTGAGTAAATAAGTATTTACTACTTATTATTGTTTAATGAGTTGCATCTGTTAAATGAAAATTATATTAACAAGCAGGTGTTATTATGTAGATGTCAGTCTGCTACAATATTTAAATGCAATTCCTAACCTTACAAATAAATACATTTATTGAGCCATGGTAGCACAGTGGTTAGAGGGCAGTACTGCAGGCTTCTTCTGCTGACTGCTGGCTGCCTGTAATTTGGCAATTCAAATCTCACTAGCTTTCATCCTGGGGTGAAATGCTCCCGGTTCAGACCAGATCACTCGATCCGGTAGCGATGGCGGCGGGTGGTTCGGAGAACCAGTAGCAAAAATATCTGCACACACACACATACCACCATGCCCAGCTGAGCTGTATGATCATCAGAGGCTTGTATTTTTTTTTTTTACTTTTAAAAACATTTTTGTTATAACCTCTTCTGATGAATAAATGCTTTTAAAAGTAAAAAAAAAGAAAGCCTCTGATGATCGCGCGGCTGAGCTGGGATCATCAAAGGCTTTTCAAAGCATTTTTTTTAAAAGCCTCTCTGACAATCCCAGCTAGTTGCCTGATCAACAGAGGCTTTACAAAGCATTAGAAAAAATCCTTTGAAAAGTTTTTTTTTAAAAAAAGTTGGTCACATTACCCCCTCCACCAAGCCACACCCACAGAACTGGTAGTAACAAATTTTACATTTCACCCTTGCTTCCATCCCTCCAAGGTGGGTAAAATGAGGACCCAGATTGTTGTGGGGAATATGTTGACTCTGTAAACTGCTTAGAGGGGGCTGGAAAGCACTGTGATATAAGTCTAAGTGCTATTACTATTAGTATTTATATCCTCTTTTCATTACTCTGAGTTCACTTTTAGTTGTTAACCAATCACCAAAGTTTTTCTGTGGTCTACATATTTCTCAACCATTTCCTCTTTTCCCCTTTATTTTTGGGCTATTATTGTTTTTTAAAGTAGAACAAAATGAGAAAAGAAGTTCAAACTTTATCACGTTTCCTCCTACTTACCTTCTCCCTCCCTCCTTACCTTTATTTTTTCATCAGGATGTCACACCTCATGTTCCTATAGTCTCAGTTTTCTGTGAGAGCCTTCAATATCTCATACGGCAGGTGTAATTCTCTATTTGTCACCAAAACCCACCTAGACTTACCCACTGGCTTATTTATTTATTTACTTATTTATTACATTTCTTTGCCACCTATATTGCTGTGGGCATATTCTAGGCAGTTTACAATCATGAAACGGAAGGAAAATGAAAAGAGTGTAACAGAACAGAAGTAAAATAATAAAATAAACAATGGCAAAGAAACAAAGGGAAATAATACATCGATATGAAAACCAAAAAGATGGATGGGTGGAGAGCAGAGACCAGCAGTGGGAAGGTGGAGTCTGCCATTGATCTACCTCCTGTGTGAAACTCTCCCATTTGGTCCCAAAGCCAATTGGCAGAGTCATGTCTTAAAATGTTTGTGAAAGGACAGGAGCAGAGATGGGTTTCAGCAGGTTCTGACTAGTTCTGGAGAACCAGTAATGGAAATTTTGGGTAGTTCGGAGAACTGGTAGTAAAAATTCTGACTGACCCCACCCCCATCTATTCTCTGCCTCCCAAGTTCCAGCTGATCTGAAGGAAATGGGGATTTTGCAGTACCCTTCCCCTGGGGTGGGGTGGGGTGGGAATGGAAATTTTACAATATCCTTCCCCTGCCATGCCCAGCAAGACATGCCAACCAAGCCAAACCCACAGAACCAGTAGTAAAAAAAAAGTGAAACCCAGCACTGGACAGGAGGGTATGGGTGGATCTTACCTTACATGGTAAGAAGTTTCAAAGGGTAGGTGCTGCAGCAGAGAAGGCTCTTCTTATGGATCCCGATAAGCAGAGTTCTTTGAACAACAGAATCCAAAGTAGGCCCTCTCTGCTGGCAAGAGTAGGCAGTTCATCAGATAGCCTGGACCGATGCCGTTTAGGACTTTAATGGTCATAACCGACACCTTGAACTGCAGTCAGAAGCACATTGGTAGCCAGTGAAGTTTTTGGAATAGAGATGGGATACCCTAGAGGCCCCAAAGATTACACTGCTGCTTCTGCACTATGCATCAACTAAAGCTTTTGAGCAGACCGCAAGGGTAGCTTCCTATAGATACGTCCAGATGAGAGATAACCAGGGCTTGAGTAACAAAGCACAGGGTGTCGGGTACAGATAATGCAGACCTAAGGATGAAAAATTCTCAAATCCTGGAGCTCCCTGTACCGAAAGCCACTCAGTTTTGCCAGTGTTATATAGGAAACAAGCTATAAGAATTGCATTCAAAATGTTATATTTCACAACTGCATACAGGTGAAACTCGAAAAATTAGAATATTGTGCAAAAGTTCATTTATTTCAGTAATGCAACTTAAAAGGTGAAACTAATATATGAGATAGACTCATTACATGCAAAGCGAGATAGTTCAAGCCTTGATTTGTCATACTTTTGATGATTATGGCTTACAGCTCATGAAAACCCCAAATTCACAATCTCAGAAAATTAGAATATTGTGAAAAGGTTCAATATTCTAGGCTCAAAGTGTCCCACTCTAATCAGCTAATTAAGCCATAACACCTGCAAAGGGTTCCTGAGCCTTTAAATGGTCTCTCAGTCTGGTTCAGTAGGAATCACAATCATGGGAAAGCCTGCTGACCTGACAGTTGTGCAGAAAACCATCACTGACACCCTCCATAAGGAGGGAAAGCCTCAAAAGGTAATTGCAAAAGAAGTTGGATGTTCCCAAAGTGCTGTATCAAAGCACATTAATAGAAAGTTATGTGGAAGGGTAAAGTGTGGAAGAAAAAGGTGCATAAGCAGCAAGGATGACCGCAGCCTGGAGAGGATTGTCAGGAAAAGGCCATTCAAAAGTGTTGGGGACTTGCACAAGGAGTGGACTGAGGCTGGTGTCAGTGCATCAAGAGCCACCACACAGAGACGGATCCGGGACATGGGCTTCAAATGTCGTATTCCTCTTGTCAAGCCGCTCCTGAACAACAAACCGCATCAGAAGCGTCTTACCTGGGCTAAAGACAAAAAGAACTGGTCTGTTGCTCAGTGGTCCAAAGTCCTCTTTTCTGATGAGAGCAACTTTTGCATCTCATTTGGAAACCAAGGACCCAGAGTCTGGAGGAAGAATGGAGAGGCACACACTGCAAGATGCTTGAAGTCCAGTGTGAAGTTTCCACAGTCTGTGTTGATTTGGGGGAGCCGTGTCATCTGCTGGTGTTGGTCCACTGTGCTTCATTAAGTCCAAGGTCAACGTAGGAGATTTTGGAGCACCTCAGGCTTCCTTCCGCAGATGAGCTTTATGGGGATTTCATTTTCCAGCAGGACTTGGCACCTGCCCACACTGCCAAAAGTCCCAAAACCTGGTTCAATGACCATGGGATTACTGTGCTTGATTGGCCAGCAAACTCGCCTGACCTGAACCCCATAGAGAATCTATGGGGCATTGCCAAGAGAAAGATGAGAGACATGAGACCGAACAATGCAGAAGAGCTGAAGGCCGCTATTGAAGCATCCTGGTCTTCCATAACACCTCAGCAGTGCCACAGGCTAATAGCATCCATGCCATGCCGCATTGAGGCAGTAATTGATGCAAAAGGGGCCCAAACCAAGTACTGAGTACATATGCATACTTATACTTTTCAGAGGTCCGATATTGTTCTATGTACAATCCTTGTTTTATTGATTTCATGTAATATTCTAATTTTCTGAGATTGTGAATTTGGGGTTTTCATGAGCTGTAAGCCATAATCACCAAAGTTATGACAAATCAAGGCTTGAACTATCTCACTTTGCATGTAATGAGTCTATCTCATATATTAGTTTCATCTTTTAAGTTGCATTACTGAAATAAATGAACTTTTGCACGATATTCTAATTTTTCGAGTTTCACCTGTATTTTTGGTTTAAAAAACCAAAGAACTAGTTTTCAATCAGTTCTTCAAGATGGTCAGTAGGCCTTTAATGAGGCAAATGAGGATTCTGTCACAATTTAGAGAACTTATAGTGGAACAAATAAATCTGTTTCATTTTTTTGTCAGCTGTTCCTTTCTGTTCAAATCAGGCCTCAGAATAATAATGTAACATTTGGGGGAAAAGATGCAACCCAGTAATCCAGCTGCAGAAGCCAAAATGGAAAAGATCTCCACAGCTACCATGTATTTTCCATTGGTGCTCAGATAGGTGGGAACAAAGGATATCCAGACACTACAAAAGACCAGCATGCTGAAGGTGATAAATTTGGCTTCATTAAAGCTGTCAGGTAATTTCCTAGCTAGGAAGGCAACTGAAAAGCTGACAGCAGTCAAGAATCCCAAAAAACCAAGAACAGTATAAAACATAGTGGTTGAACCTTCTTTACATTCTAGGACAATTTCTTCAGTCATGGAGTGCATGTCAGAATCTGGGAATGGGGGGGGAAATTGCCAACCACACTGCACAAATGGAGAATTGTGTCAAAGAGCATGAAAGAACTATAGCGTTGGCCAGCCTTTTCCCCACCCATTTCCTCATTTTGGATCCAGGCTTGGTGGCCGTGAAAGCAAGGACCACTATGATTGTTTTCCCCAATATGCAAGAAAGAGCTACAGAGAAGATGATGCCAAAAGAAGTTTGTCGCATGAGACATTTTACTTGATCTGGTTGCCCAATGAAGAGCAAAGTGCAGAGGAAGGAGAGGAGGAGAGCAATGAGAAGAATGTAGGTGAGGTTCCGGTTGTTGGCTTTGACAATGGGGGTGTCCCGATGCTTAATGAAGATTCCCAGGACCATAACTGAGATGAAAGAAAAGAAGGAAGCAATAGCTGTCAGGCTAATTCCCAAAGGCTCTTCATGAGACAAAAATGTGATGCATTTTGGAATGCAAAGGTTGTGAGCTTTGTTTGGGTACTGATCTTCTGAACATGGGAAACAGTCATCTGCATCTGGAAAAGATATTATTGCAGTCAAGTGTTTAATGTTATAGATAACAACCCATTACCAAATTGGTCATCATTTCAGAGATATTTCTTTTCCTGACTGACCATTTGAAAACTTCCTTCTTTGCTTCCTCCTTTTCTCCTTTCCACTCTTCCTCCTTTCCTTCCTCCCTCCGCCCCTCTCTGATACATGAAGCCCTGGTGAATTTGAGATTTTTCTACGCTAACCCCTTCTGCAAAATATATTCAGTTGGTCCAGCTCCAGTGATTAATGGGCCCAGTAAGGTTCCAAAGTGAGTTGGGGAGTTGTTTCATAGGATTTGCTGCATGGGCCTGCCAAATCCCTCACTGTTACTGGAATAGAGAGTTAGCAGAGAGCTTGGATAGAATTGAAGAGGGTCAGGCCCATGCAACTTTTTTCATCCCATTGAACCAGGCATTCTCGGTGCTTTATGGAAAATTTGAGAGGGTTGAAAAGAGTCAAGAGACATCTAGAGAGTTGCCGGAGTAAAACGAGGGATGAATCTGAACAATGACAAGCTAGAGTCACTATTAAGTGTGTGTCATTTCTTAAAAAGTTATTACTGGATACAAACAGTTCATAACATTTGTTCATGTTATGTTAGCATGGGCCAAAAATATAGGACAGAATATAAATTTGAACGAATGGGATTCAATATGGAATAATAACCTTAAAATGACAAAGGCGACGGCTTATAAGGAAAACCAATACAAGCTGTTTTATAGATGGCATATGGCCCCAGCCAGGATAGCGAAGATCTACCCCAATTCGAGCCCTAAATGTTGGAAATGTGACCATCAGCAGGGTACTTTTTATCATTGCTGGTGGACATGTAATCAGACACAAAAATTCTGGAGGATTATATGGATGTGGATTAGAGAAATAATAAAAGAAAATTTTGATTTTGACCCAAAAGCTTTTCTCCTGGGAATTTTGAAAACTGAATATGCAAAAAAGAAAAAGTATTTAATTATACATATTCTGACAGCCGCTAGAATTTCCTTTGCCCAGTATTGGAAAGAAAAACAAATACCACCTCAAGAACATGTTATTGGAAAAATATTGGAGTGCGCCGAAATGAACAAATTGACTTCAGAAATTAATGACAGAGAAGATTCAGAATTTTATAGCGTGTGGGACATGTGGTACGAATGGATGGGGGAAAGAAATAAAGAAGGTAATAGAGATTAAATTTTAACTAATTAACAAAATCTATATGAATAGTATTAGATTTAGTCTTAGAGAGTTGAGCACTATTATTTTTAAGTGTTTGAAATTAAATCTAGCTTCAAGAAACAATATCAACAAAAGACAAGCAATAATGCATGTAGATGTATATATGTATATAATTGCACCAATGAACCGAAAATGTACCGATTGTATCACTATATGTTATAATAAAATCAAATTTAAAAAAAGGAAAAAAAAAACATTTGTTCAGTCTCCCACCTGCCCTTTTTAGGGAAGGTGGTTGAGAAGATGATTGTGCTGCAGCTCCAGGAGATCCTTGATTAAATGAATTATCTGGACTGCTTTCAGTCAAGTTTCAGGCCTGGATATGGGAAGGAAATGGTATTGGTCATTCTTTTGGATGATGTCTGGAGAGAATGGGATAGGTATAGTACATCCATCGTGGCTCTTCTTGATCATGGTATACTTTTGAGATGGTTTTGGGAACTGTGAGAAGAAAGAACAGTTCTGGTCTGGATCACCTCCTTCTTCTTTGATCAGTTCCAAAGGGAGAAAGAGGTTCAGCCTGAAAAAACCAACTATGGGGTGCTATATGACTCAGTGCTTTCTCTGTATCTTTTTATTATCTACAAAAGCAGTTTTAAGAGTCAGCATATTGCCCCCAACAATCTGAGTCCTCAGTTTACCGACCTAAGAAGGATGGAAGGCTGAGTCAACCTTGAGCCAGTGAGAGTTGAACTGCCAAATTGCTCGCAGTTGGCAGTCGGCAGAATTAGCCTGCAATACTGCATTCTAACCACTGCACCATCATGGATCTTATGTAATAGTTGTAGCCTTTTCAGCTCTATTCTCTATCACTCATATCTTGGTCATCTCCCATATGGATTATTGCAATGCAATCTATATGGGACTACTCTTGAAGAGGCTGTAGCTGATGTAGAATGCAGCACCACAAACAATATTGGGCACCCTTAGGGTTCCATATATAACATATAACACCTCTCCTATACAAACTTTGTTTTTCTCAGTTGCTTTTGGGAGTTCAATTCAAGCCCTTTCTCAGATTATTTGAAGAACTGTCATCCCCACTATATGATCCTATCCCACCTAATTGGGCAGGGAGGGTATATTGCAGATTCTGTCATTTAAGGAATTTTGGCTGGCAGGTTGCAGGAAGACAGCCTTTTCTGCTGTTGCCCCTTTTCTGTGGAACACCTTACTCTCAGATGTGAGGCCGGTCCTTGGTCTTCATTATCATGGAAGTTGAAGACTGATATGCAACCCTGGGTGTCATGAGGGCATTCTTTTCACCTTAACATTTTAACTTTTAATGCTGCAACACTTCTTTAAAATTTTGTTTTTCCAAGGTCCCTTCAATCTGTGTTATTCTGTTATACTAAGATATTTATTCCTGTATATAATACATTAATATATATTCAAAAAATAATATAATAAAATAACCCCCATCACCCTCCCCAGTGACAATATATCACACTAAACATTTAATGGGCTCCATCCCGCTCTGGGTTCCCCAGACCTGCTGACAGAATGAGATCTTCATTCCCTTCTGAAAGAGTCTTAGAGTGGGGGCCATTCTAATCTCTGGGGGAATGATGTTCCAGAGCGAGAGGGAGCCACCATGGAGAAGGCCCTTCTTCTGGGTTCCACCAGATATATCTCCATAGGGGATGGGACCCACAACATTACTTGCCTCCCTACTCTGATGGGTTGGGTAGATGTGACCTTTAAGAGACGGTCCCTAAAATAACCTGGTCCGAAGACATTAAGGGCTTTAAAGGTGACAACCAGCACCTTGAATTGCACACAGAAACAAATTGGCAACCAATGCAGCTCCCGCAGGAGAGGTAATACATGTGCACACTGAGGTCTGCACAAAAACATGTGGGCCACTGCATTTAGCACCAACTGGACCTTCTAGATGCTCTTCAAGGGAAGCCCCATTTAGAGCACATTGCAATAGTCAAAACAGGAAGTGATTAGGGCATGAGTGACAGTGAGTACAGATTGTTGGTCCAGGAAAGGGCATAACCGGTGCACAACCCGCAGTTGCGCAAAGGCCCTCCTGGCCAGAACTGCCACTATCTCTTCGAGCAAGAGTTGCAAGTCCAAGAGAACCCTCAGATTATGCACAGGATCTGTTTAGATTAGTGCCACCCCATCCAAGACCAAAGGTGGCAATTCTCCCTTGGCCAAAGAACCCAAAACCAGAGCCACTCAGTCTTGCAAGGGTTTTGTTTCAACCCATTGCTTCCCATCCAGCCCTAACAGCCTCCAAGCACTCTCAGAGAGTGGACACAGCATCAATTAACTCACCACGGGCTGAGTCATACAGCTGAGTATCATCAGCATATTGATGATACCTCAGTCCATGGTGATGGATGATCTTATTCAGTAGCTTCATATAAATGTTGAACAGGAGCGGAGAGAGTATATCTCTCCAGTGTAAGCGGTCCAGATTCACTTAATTCAGATGACGGTATAGAAATGTAATGAATACATAAAAACATAACCAAAATTTAAATTATTGTTTGTTTCCCAAAATACGCTGTCAAGAAATTGCTTAACTAACTGAGATGTCTCCTTTACCATTTATTTTAAAACTTTCTGAACTGCAATTCCCAAAATTATAGTACGTTCATATTTATTTTTATGGTCTCGTTTATCTTTCCCAAAGTAAAAAAATATGACATGGTATTTCAATAGACATCTAAATAATCAATATCTCTTCAGAATTATGGACAAATGAATTAGGACAAATGAATTATGGACAAATTTGTACAGAGATGGTAAACTACTGTTTATAATTAAAGAGTAATATAAGGCATTGTACAAAATACATAGCAATGGAATCTCTGCTTTAGATCTCTTACCTGTTTTGTTTGAAATTTTTCCTTCTGGACATTTAAGGCAATCATAGCAGCAAAAGGGCTTTCCTTCTATTTTTATTTTGCTCCAACCTGATGAGCATGGAAGATTGCACATAGAAAAGGGCTGTACCTATTGGACATTAAGAAAATTGAGAAATTATTACTTAATGTTTCAGGAATTTTTGCATCTGAAGAATTGGATTTGACTAGTATTTAAGGCATATACAGTGGTACCTTGGAATTCAGCTGCTTTGAAACTCACTGAATTCATCATTTGTTTGTTACTCAATGCACAAGCTGAAACTTGTTGATGTTGGCTACCTTGTGACTCACAATCTTATTCCTTATGAGAAAAATATGTTGTTGTTTACTCATCATTTTTGGTACCTCCCAGTACCCTCTCGGTACCTGTTTTACTCATTTGACCTCCTGGAACCAATTAACAATGACTACAAAGGTATCACTGTTTTAACAGAATATTGTCCAACAGGCCAGAAACACACATTGGGAGAAGCAAGCAGCCTTAGGCATTTTACAAACAACACTTAAGGTATGAGAAATGCAACTCTATTGCAAAAATATGATGTTGAGTAAATGTTAACCAATTAAATAAGTACACAGGCTGGATGCTGAGATGGCCATGTTGTACGAAGCATATTTCCTTAAGTAACTATGTGACAGAAAGTGGTATAATTTAGGAAATGCAGCCATATTGGTTATTTTTTATGACTCTTTTGTTATTTGTATAATCAACCTACTCTCTAATAAACAATTTGGTTTCAGAAAAAAATATCCTGTAATCTACAACTTCTATACTGCAAAAACCTATGGACTACAAATCTTGATCAGGGAAAAGCTATAGATTCAATTTACATAGGCTTCTGTAAAGCCTTTGATTCAGTGGTACATGACAAACTACTTCTAAAACTAAAATCCTACGGCATCTCCGGACCCCTCCATAATTGGATAACTACGTTTCTGTCAAACAGACAACAAATGGTCAAAATAAAGAGCGCCCGATCAAATCCTGCACCTGTTAATAGCGGTGTCCCCCAAGGCAGAGTTCTAGGACCAACACTCTTCATACTATACATAAATGATCTTTGTGATCATATTATAAGTATCTGCATTCTCTTCGCCATTGATGTTAAACTATTTAACACTACCAACAATGCTGCTACCCTTCAAAAAGACCTTGACTTTGTGTCAGAATGGTCAAAAAATTTGCAACTCCAAATCTCAACCAACAAATATTCTGTCTTACACATTGGCAAAAAGAATCAGAACACTAAATACAAGCTAAGTGGACAAGACCTTGTAGATGACCCTCACTCTGTCAAGGACCTTGGCGTCCTCATATCAAATGATCTAAGTGCCCAAGCCCACTGTAACAACATCACCAAAAAGGCATTAAGGGTTGTAAAGCTAATCTTGCAAAGCTTCTACTCCGGTAATATTACACTACTAACCAGAGCATACAAAACATTTGCTAGACCAATTCCTGAATACAGCTCATCTGTCTGGAACCCGCACTGCATATCGGACATTAATACAATTGAGTGCGTCCAGAAATATTTCACAAGAGGAGTCCTCCACTCCTCTGCTTGTAACAAAATAACCTATGACACCAGACTTGAAATTCTGGGTTTAGAAAATTTAGAACTAAGTCGCCTTCGGTATGACCTAAGCATAGCTTATAAAATCAACTGCTACAATGTCCTACCTGTCAATGACTACTTCATCTTCAACCACAACAATACACGAGCATACAATAGATACAAACTTAAAGTAAACCGCTCCAGACTCGATTACAGAAAATATGACTTCAGTAACAGAGTTGTTAATGCCTGGAATGCACTACCAGACTCTGTGGTCTCATCCCAAAACCCCCAAAACCTTAACCTAAAACTGTCTACTGTTGACCTCACCCCATTCCTACGAGGTCTGTAAACAGCGTGCATAAGAGCACCAGCGTGCCTACCGTCCTTGACCTAATGTTCCCTTTAATTGTATTCATTTTATGTATTCAATTCATGCTTATACTTATATATGTTATCTAATATGTACTCGACAAAATTAAGTAAATATAAATAAATAAATAAATGTCCTTTGCCACAATTGGTGAAATGATGAAGAGAATCCTCAGAAAGGATTCGTTTCTAAAATGAAATTTGGTCTTAATGGCTCCAAGGATCTTCTATATTGTCTACTTGAAAGGATGCTTAATTGCTTCTTTGGAAGAACTGTGGAAGACTTCCATAACCAGAAGAACCTTGTATTTAAAAATTTGAAGTTCATTCTAACTGGAAATCATTCTTGCACTATAACATTATAAAAGAATTTATATCACAATGAAAAGTCTATCTTTAAATTTGATGGAAAATTAGATTTCCAGTATTGGTTCCATGCATTGCATTTATAGCTTTACTTGGTGACTTATATTATGTTAACTAGTTTTTTCCAATTTAAAACTCCAAACAATTTTCAGACAGATATTTACAATAACATGATTCATGGCATATTTATAAATAGTAGATAATTTACCCTTTGGCTATCAAGCAGTATCTTCTTACGTTTACTTTTTTATTTTACTTCTCTTACGCTACTTTTGTTTATATATTTTTTTTCTAAAAAGTGATATGGTATCTGGGTTAGTCATCCAATTATCACATCTTAATGAAATATTTCTAATGTGTTTGTAATGTAGTTTTCTCTGAGGCCCATGGCAATTTCTTTTAGTATCGAATCTGCATCTACTGACCAAGTTAAAGCAGAACCCTGAAAGATGTATCTAGTCTCCCCTTCTGGAAATGCCTTAACCTTTGAGGCAGATTTAGTTGCAAACCATTCTATATTCAAATATGTTATGAAAATTCAACCATCGTGAGCCACCATTTCAGAATCATTTATTTCTTCAGTTTTAACATAAATGAACCACTCAGAGAATATTGTATGTTCAAAGACAGAACACTTGTAGAAATATGTGTAAATAATGAATTACTATTTGAATAACATGGCATCAATTCAGGGTCCAAAGAGCCTTTTCTGCCATGACTCCCACCCTCTGGAACATTGTTCTCCTTGAGAGAAAATCCACTTGCACTCTTTTAGTCCTGACAAGAGTATCAAAACCTCACTCTGCTGATTGACCTGGAGCCCCACTGCGAGTGTTCCATGTTGGAGGTGGTTAGTAGACTAGGGAGAAGATGCTGCCTCTGCCCCTTTGTATACTGATTATCTAATTTTAGTTAATTTTTAATTTTTACTCTTTTGTATACTTGCTTTTATGATGTCAGTCACCCAGAGTAGACTGACAATGAGATGAGTGGCATGTAAATTTAATTAATAAATATTTTTTTTAATAATACTTTATTGATTTTAAAAAGAGAAAATTTTTTTAAAAAGAAAACATCAAATCTCCAATAACATCTGAGGTGTCATGCGGTTACATATTTACATTATGTACATATCAAGTATCTTCAAATCTACCATTATTAATAATAGACATATCCTTATAGTCTCGTTCTATTATTCCACCATTTGTACCACCTTTCCCATACTGCCTTAAATTTTGAGTTCTCATCGTCTTTAAGAACACTTGTTAATTTTACCATTTCTGCGCATTCTAGGATTTTATTTATTATTGTCATCTCTGGAGGGGTTTGTTTGGCCTTCCAGTATTTTGCAAAGGTTAATCTGGCCGCTGTTATAACATGTATAATTAATTGTAACTTGCCCTTAGAGAGTCCATCTCCCATCATTCCTAATAAAAAGATTTCGGGGTAAAGTTTTATCCACTATTTCTCATAGCCAAGTTCATATTTTTGTCCAAAACTTTTTTGTCTCTGGGCAGGACCACCACATATGAAAGAAGGTGCCAACCTCCTTTCCACACTTCCAACATATTGCTGAGGCACTGGGAAATATTTTTGCTAGTCTAGCTGGGGCTAGATACCATCTATGAAATATTTTATAATGATTCTCCCTGTAAATTGCTGATTTGGTGAGATTATAATTTCTGTTCCAAGCCTCCTCCCAGTCATTGAAATTTAGTCTATAGCCAATGTTTTTTTCCCAAATGCTTAGCTGATTCCTAGCTATTCCTTCTGCTCTTTCCTCGCCTAATAAGAAGTTATAGAATCTCGCTAGCGTTTTCTTTTCAGTCCCCAACATAATTTTATCCAAATTGTTGTACTTCGTCTCTATGCCAAATTGATCCCTATCTTTTTGATATCTAGAGTTTATCTGCAGGTAGCTCCACCAATCTAAATTGAAACCTTGATTATTTAATATTTCTCGTGATTTAAGAATACCATTTTCATCTAATATTTCTTTGTACGTGCTGAATTTCAAGATACCCCTTTTATTAGAGGTCAAAGCCTCCATAATTGAGAGCCAGATCGGTACTTTCATATAAAATCTTTGTGTAATTTCTTCCCATGTTTGAATCAGGGTCCCCCTTAATTTGTGTTTGTGGAAATGTGAGTTCTTTTTATTCTTTAGGCCCCATAAATAAGCGTGCCAGCCTGCCTGTAGATCGTGGCCTTCTAACATCAGAATTCTCTTGTTTTGTAGTGAAACCCAATCTTTGATCCATACTAATTTGGCCGCCTTCTGATATGCTTCCCAATCGCGTAATCCGAAGCCACCCATGCTTCTTTTCCCTTGCAGTGTTTGATATGCAATCCTTGCCTTCTTCCCTTCCCACAAAAAGTCTCGCACCTTCCTTTCCAAATCTAGGAAGTATTTTTTATCAATATTCACTGGGATAGTTTGGAATAAAAATATAATCTTGGGGAGAGTATTCATTTTAATTGCTGAGATCTTACCTGTAAAAGACAGTTTTAACTTCTTCCATCTGTCTATATCCTGCTTTATTTTTTGTAGTAGTGGACTGTAGTTATCCTCCTTTAAAGAGGAATATCTTGCAGTAATCCGTATTCCCAAATATTTTATTTTCTTTGCTATCTGAAGTTCTAAGGACTTTTCTAGCTCTTTCTTGTTTGTCTCTGTCATATTTCTTACTAAAATTTTAGTTTTGGTTTTATTAAGCTTGAAGCCAGCAACTTCTCCATACTGTTGTACTTCCTGGAGTAATTTGGGGCCAGATTTCAAGGGATCTTCCATTATTAAGGCCACGTCATCTGCGAAGGCTTGTGTTTTAAAAATTTCTTTCTTAATTTGTAGTCCTTTGATTTCTTTGTTATCTCTTATCTTTCTGAGTAGGATTTCCAACGCCATTATAAAGAGTAGAGGGGACAGGGGGCATCCCTGTCTGACTCCCTTTTGTATCCAAAATATCCGTGTCTTGTCCCCATTTATTAAAATGCTTGCCCTCTGTTTATGATAAATATTTTCGATCATCTTTCTAAAATTTGTCCCAAATCCCATTAAATCAATTTGGTTGATCATGAATTTCCAATTTAAGTTGTCGAACGCCTTTTGGGCGTCCAAGAACACTAACGCCAGCTGTTTTTCCGTGTGCTGTTCATAATATTCTATGACATTTATTACAGTCCTCACGTTATCCCTCATTTGCCTCCCTGGGAGGAATCCTTTCTGATCATTATGAATCCAGCCATTTAGAATTTTTTTTTAATCTTTCCGCAATTATACTTGTGAATAATTTGTAATCTGAATTTAACAAAGAAATCGGCCTATAATTTGCTATCTGTTTCGGATCAGCACCTTCTTTCAATATGAGTGTAATATAAGTTTCTTTCCAGGAATCTGGGATTCTTGTACCAACTAATACCTCATTAAATATATCTAACAGTTCTAATTGTAATTCTTCCTCAAATTTTGCATAAATTTTCCCCGGGAGACCATCTGGGCCTGGTGTTTTGTTTTTTTTAATTTTGACAAGAGCCAGTTTGAGTTCTTCCACTGTGATTTTGTTATTTAGCATTTCTCTCTCTTCTTCCATTATCTGTGGCAAGTTAGCTTCCATCAGGTATTGTACAGTTTTATCTGGATCAATCGCTTCCTCTTTATATAAAGTTTCGTAAAATTCTCTCGCTCTTTCTAACTTGTCCACTTCTTTTGTCAAGATATCTCCCTTGGAGTCTTCTAGTATAAGAATTTGATTTTTTTCCTGTTCTTTTTTTAATCTGTATGCCAACCATCTTCCCGACTTGTTGGCGTTCTCAAAGTGGTAGTGTTTTGTTCTCTTGATTTTTCGCGCCAACTCTTCCTGATCCAGAATGTTAAGATTATGCCTTGCCATCATCCATTTTTGTTTGGCCATCTCGTCTCCCGGGTTTTGTTGTAATTTGCTATCCGCTTCTTCTAGTTTTCTATTATAATCCTCTCTAACTTTCCTTTCTTCCTTATTTTTGAATGCCGTGTACGATATCACTACACCTCTCAAATACGCTTTCATAGTATCCCATACAATTTCCTTTGCCATATCTTGCTTGCCATTTTCGATGAAGAAGCGCTTAATTTCTTCATTTAATTTTATTATAAACTCTTTTTCATTCAAGAGGTTGGACCTTAGACTCCATCTTTGTTGCCTTCTCTTATTAATATAGTGCCAATTTACTTTGAGAAGTTTATGATCTGTCCAAGTATTTATACTTATATCCACTTTCTTAATTTCTAGACCTAATTTTCTAGTAGTCCACACAATGTCAATTCTGGACCAAGAATTCTGTGGATTTGAGAAAAAAGTGTATTGGGAGTCGTGCGGGTGTAAAGTACGCCACATATCAATTAGGTTAATTTCGTCCACCAGATCAAAGAAGCTTTTTGGTAGAGGTAATCTTTTATTTCTTTTTCTCTCCCCGCTTTTATAATCTTTCACTGGGTTAATAAATAAATTTGATCAACACAAAAAATAATAATGTAAATTAGTGCAGAATATTGTTGAATATGGTGGGCCAGATAATATTCTCTGCAAAAATATATCCTTGCAATACTGGGCCTGGTGGCTCAACAGACTAAAAGCATTGTGATTAACACCAGCTGTCTGCAATTACTGTAAGTTTGAATCTTGCCAGGCTCAAGGTTGACTCAGCCTTCCATCCTTTCTAAGGTAGGTAAATTGAGGACCCAGTTTGTGGGGGCAATAAACTGACTTTGTATAAATATACAAAAGTGTGAAGGCTATTGCTTAACGCATTGTAAGCCACCCCGAGTCTCTGGAGAAGGGCGGCATATAAATCAAATTTAAAAAAAAAACAACCTTTCCCTGGGTCCATCTCGATCCCCTTATTCAACACCCTGTATTCCAGGTAGTCCAGGCCTCCTTATGGAACTCGCATTTGGACAATTTTGCATAAAGTTTGGCCGTTACGAGCTTTCTCAGCACTTGTCTGACCAATTTGATGTGATCTTCCATATTTTCACTGAA
This sequence comes from Pituophis catenifer annectens, assembly GCF_029215685.1. NCBI lineage: Eukaryota > Metazoa > Chordata > Lepidosauria > Squamata > Colubridae > Pituophis > Pituophis catenifer. Next base: position 18,673,848 of record NW_027256895.1, on the reverse strand, counting down.
ATATTATTTAAAGGCTGATACAGATCCCCATATTTTGTAGAAGCTTTTGTAGAAGCTATGACCGAGTAAGAGTAATAATTTTGTATTTCTTGTGTTTTATCTGTTGGCTGTTCACCGCCCTGAGTCCTTCAGGAGAAGGGCGGTATATAAATATGAACAATAAATAAATAAATAAATAAATAAATAAATAAATAAATAAGAATTTAGATAACCATATTCTTTTCAGTATATGCTTTTTACATTGTAATAAACTGCTTATAGTTTTTAATATAATATTAAACATTGAAGAATGGGTTTTTTTTTAAAAAATGATATATTTTAATCTTTCCTGAAAGTGTTTATATTTTTTTATTTTTTCTTAAGACTCAGAAAAATCTGGAGGATGAGGAAAAAGGCTGCATTCTCTTGTTATAGAATGACAATTATCTTATTCACCCTAACAAATTCAGTTCAAGTCAGTTTTTATATTGGGTTTTTAATTTATTATTATTCTGCTTTTTTTCCCCTACATAATTAAGCTAGAATGGTTTCATAAATGCAAAACAAAACCAAAACCCAGGATGGAAACACAACTTTGGTTAATTTATGCTTTACTGCTACCTTTCTATAGAAATACAGGCATTTCATCTATGTTCTGCATTTTTTTTAAATGATGCAAACATGTTCAGTAATTCTAACTCTGGGGATAAATCATAACTTCCTCAATGGCTTTAGTGTCTCTTTTTCTCACATGGAGATTCAGTGAACACAAATTTTAGCATTGGTGGAGTATTAGGGAGATGTTGGGGAAATGGAGAGCCTCTGTAACTGCATTTACTGCATCATCATCTTCATTTAACAACCCCATCATTCCTTGCGGGGTGGAGTCTGGGCAACTGAATGGAGTGTTTACTGGCCGGATGCCCTTCCTGATGCCAATGTGGAGAGTTGTTCAGCAGAGAGAAATATCTGCCTCTACCTAGAATTGAACTCACAGCCTTCTGATTGTGAGGCGAGAGCTCCACCTCTAGGCCACTGCACCACTCCTAACTGCATTTACTGCATGATGCTAATTAAATGAAGCTGACTTCATAATAGGGGTGTTTGGCGTCTGGATAGGAAAACTGTTATAATCTGTTACACAGGGAATGTCGCAGGTTGCAATTTTTAGGAAGCTGAGTGTTACTAAAACTTGCCACTTTACATGGTGTTGCTATTTGAGGTCCTGCTTCTAAAACTCCAACATTCCCAGAAATCATGTAAACTCTGGGACAGAGATTTCCTTATATTTTTTAAATCCCCCATGATCGAAATCTCTCTTCTAATCAGTGCAAATGTTTTACTTTTACTTACTTTACTTTCTATTATTTCTATACCGCCCTTCTCCCGAAGGACTCAGGGCGGTGTACAGCCTATTTAAGAACACAACACAAAACAACAATTAAAATTTAAAATCATTAAATGATTAGGCTCCAATTAAAATCCCAGAAATTTAAAATACCCCAATTTAAAATTATTATGTTGATAGCCCAGCCTGGCGGAACAACAGGGTCTTCAGTGCGCAGCGAAACACCCGGAGGTCGAAGATCTTATGTATTTCCGGGGGCAGTTCATTCCACAGGGCTGGGGCTCCCACAGAGAAGGCCCTCCCCCTGGGTGTCGCCAGCCGACATAACTTGGCCAATGGCACTCTGAGGAGACCCTCTCTGTGGGAGCGGAGTGGTCGGTGGGAGGATATTGGTGGCAGAAGTCGGTCTCGAAGGTACCCGGGTCCTATGCCATGGAGCGCTTTAAAGGTGGTAACCAACACCTTGAATCACACCCGGAAGACCACTGGAAGCCAGTGCAGCTCACGCAGGAGGGGTGTCACGTGGGCGCAACGAGTTGCACCCATAACCACCCGCGCGGCCGCATTCTGGACCAGTTGGAGCCTCTGAGTGCTCTTCAAGGGGAGCCCCAGGTAGAGAGTATTACATTAGTCCAACCGGGAAGTAACAAGGGCGTGAGTGACCGTGCTCAGGGCGTCCCGGTCCAGAAAGGGCTGCAACTGGCGAATCAGGCGAACCTGATAAAAGGCCCCCCTGGCCACGGCCGTCATATGCTCTTCTAAAGACCGTGTGTCCAGGAGGACACCCAGATTGTGAGCCCTCTCCGTGGGGGGCAAAGATTCACCCCCAATAGTCAGCGATGGCACCTGCTGACTATATCAGGGCGCCGGAAGCCACAGCCACTCGGTCTTGGAGGGGTTGAGTCTGAGCCTGTTCCTCCCCATCCAGACCTGCACGGCCTCCAGGCAGCGGAACATCACATCAAGGGCATCGTTGGGGTGGTCTGGGGTGGAGATGTACAGCTGAGTATCATCAGCGTACAGATGACACTTCACCCCAAAACCACGGATGATCTCACCCAGCGGCTTCACATAAATGTTGAACAGGAGGGGCGAGAGGACCGACCCTTGCGGCACTCCCCACGCGAGATGCCTCGAGGTCGACCTCTGTCCCCCTGCCAACACAAACTGCGAGCGGTTGGAGAGGAAGGAGGAGAACCACCACAGAACGGTGCCCCCTATTCCTAACCCCCTCAACCCAGCATGATACCATGGTCGATGGTATCAAAAGCCGCTGAGAGGTCTAATAGGACTAGGACAGAGGAGCAACCCCTGTCCTGAGCCCTCCAGAGATCATCCACCAATGCGATCAATGCTGTTTCTGTGCTGTACCCCTGCCTGAAGCCCGACTGGTACGGGTCTAGATAGATAGCTTCATCCAGGTGCCGGGGAAGCTGCCGTGCCACCACGCTCTCAACAACCTTCGCCACAAAACGAAGATTGGAGACTGGACGATAGTTGGCTAATTCAGCCGGGTCCAGGGAAGGCTTCTTGAGAAGGGGCCTCAATACCGCCTCTTTCAAGGCGGCAGGAAAGGCACCCTCACTCAGAGAAGCACTTATAATCTCCTGGAGCCAGCCTCGTGTAACCTTTTGCATTGTTTTTTTATTTTAGGATCATCATGTTCACGAGTCACTTTGAGAAAAGAGTCATTGTATTCCTGTAATTCCTGAAAGAACTTTCTGAATATTGAAGCAGTAGGTAAAAATAAAGTAAATTATTCACCATGGTTTGAAATTGCTGTCAAAACTACCTGATTAAACATGGGGGGCCAGATGATCTCCTCTGCAAAAATAGTAAGAAGATTTTCATGGAGAGTCACTGGAGCTATGTTTCCAATTTTGATACGATGAAATGATTGGTTGGGGAAGGTGACCCAGTTGATAACATCAAATCCAGTTGGTAGCTCTCCTCTTTCGTCAAAGTGAACCATTTCTCCAGCACTGTTGTTAAATGAAACAGCTTTCAGATACCATTGGAACTAAATGGAAATCATTAAAAGAAATTTATAACAATTGGAAGCAATGAACAAGGATGAATGAAGGATCTTTCATAAATTAGGTGTTATCCTTTTAAGGCAGACCAATCAGCAAATATAATATGAGGAATATTTATTGTTATGGGGTATGATAACAGAAACTTGAATATCTGCAGGAATTTGCTTCTAAGGCAGGATTAGTCTGTCTCTCACTCTCTCTTCTTTCCCAGGACTAAATTGGCATTTACTTTCTCTTAACAGTCCTTCTAATTACTTTTGCATCCTTTCTAAAAAGCATTTAGGTATCTAGAATTCCTTTAGTATTCCCATGCAAGTTGGAAGCAATATTATCATCTATGTCAGTTGGAACAATAATGTTTACCCTTAATGGCACCCTGGTTACTTGCTGTTGCTCACAAAATCTGGTGTACTAAAATATTGTGAGCATTTGATCTATGAAGAGCCAACAAAAAAATTCTGTGGTTTATATATTGATCACTCTTCAATGCCATCCTTTCTTTTTTTCTTATGTATCTCATACTCTTCTCTTCATTGTGGAATCAAAATGCAGGACCTCAAACAAATAATCAAAACTCACTTCAGGTCAATGCGGTCCCTTCCTTCCTTCCTTCCTTCCTTCCTTCCTTCCTTCCTTCCTTCCTTCCTTCCTTCCTTCCTTCCTCTCATAATCCTCTCCTCACTGTGGAATCAAAACTCAGAACCCAAGCAAATGATCAAAGATAATTGCAGTATTCATTGTCAAATTAGTACAATGAAAAAATTCCATCCAGAAACTAGTTGAGGGAACTTCTGCAGAGAATTTATATTTCAAAAAGGAGGGCAAAAATGATTCATAAACAATTACATAATAGATCTCAAGTTACTTCCACCTCTTCTGATAAAGAGAACAATGGCATTACTTAAAAGAAGCTTTTGCGTCATAAGATTCAGAGGTTCCTAGTAGAATATTTTGATAGAACTATCACAAACCACTGTGGGATACAAGGACACATTCCTATTATCCTATTAAATAGTTCCATTCATTTGGAAACTGATTTATCCCACACTCCTTCCAAAATTTCTCTTGAATTAACATTTAACATTGCTTCCTTCTCATTGTACATTGTTGCACCTCATGTTTAGTGTTACCCGGAATTATTATTTGAAGTTCTGAAATATTACTTACGAGTTAATTCAGCTTCAGAATACTATTACTAGCTATACAACTCCAAAATACTAGCTGAACATTTATATGACTGGTCCTTATATAAATATATAATATATTTTCATTCATGTCATTTTCACCTGCCACGACTGTTGACTGAGTTCCCAAATATTTCCTCTTTTTCTGCTCTTAGATGAAAGCATGGCTTGCAGAGCATGGGCCACTGCATAGACAGCATTGTAAATGCTATAACTATGCCCAGTAATACTAGATTCAATCACAGATTCAGGAAGGGTCTCCAGTGACTCCTCACCAGTGCATTGATTGTCACTGTCCTCATCTAACCCAGCAGTTGGGAAAGAACATTCAAATGCATTTTCCCAAAACACTCTTGTCAAACTGTCCTCTTCTTCTGAAGAAGGCTTTCTCATCTGAGCAAATTTCTTAAACCCTAATATTTCCTTTGAGGAAACTGCCAACGATAGGGCACCGTGGATGAAATCCAGTCCCCTGTATCTTTGAAAGCGGACTGATGTGAATTCCATCTGTGCTGGCATGACCCAAACTTTATCTTTTCTCTTCATTGGCATTTCTTCATATTCTGAACCAAATGGCACAATTCTAAGAAAAACCATGTTGTCACTTTCACCATAAGTGATTACAACATTGGCAGTACTTCTCATAATAGCCTTATAGAGCAAAACATAAGAATTAAGTTGAATTTCAATATCGTTGATAACAGATTCCATTGGAATTTCTTCCATGAAATCAAAACAGATGCCTTTCTTAGAAAATATATCAAGCTTATTCTGTATGAAGCTCTTCCCCTTTTTAGGGTTCTGGACAATGAGCCCAATCCATTTCCACTGGAAGTGAAGCAACAATTGGATCAGCCCCATAATTTGAAGGTCTTCATTTGGAAATAATTGACGGAAGAAAGCAGCTTGTATGTTTTCATCTATCTCTGCAGTTGAACCATACATGAGCTAAGAAAAAAGAAGAAATTAGAGTATATACTTCCAAATCACTTATGCCTATTTTAAGGATCTTATTTAAATATTATTTTCTCCACGCATGGGCAGAGTTGACTACCATTTGCATATTCCAATATAATTTCTATTAAATAAACAAAGCTCCAGAAATGTAAGAACGTCAAGAATGAATATGAACCTCTGGATTATGCTATGTTTACACATGTTTCCATGACATGATTTACCCTGTAGATTATGTATACATAACTTTCTAGCATTTTGAATCATTCCTCTCTGTCCCACCCTTGATGAAATAGATTTTGATGTTTAGCTTGACTATGTAAGGCAATGTTATCCCTTTGTTTTGAATCTTTCTGACACTAATAGATTCATAAATATAAAATTTGGAATAGAAATAAAACTAAATCAAGCAAGAAATACTGTATTTAGATTTGACTCCTTTCTTTATGGGATGGCTCTTACCTGTGGGATCTTATATATACTCAGAATGTTTGACATGAACTGAGCAATGAAAGCATTATGTCCTGCAATCACAGATATTACATTATCCTTGAGGTCACATTTGTAGTTTGGGATGAATCTTTCCTTCGTAGAGAGAAGCTCCATGGAAGCCAGATAGATCCATCTTCCCATGAAATAGCTATTAGAGATATGGATACCGAGGGTGATGTTTGGCAAGATCCTGGAATTCTCATTGATTTCTTTCATTGCAAATTCCAAAGCCAAGATGTGCTGGTAGTTTTGCATAAAATATCTGAAATGAATTTTACAACATCTGTTGCCAAAATCTGGAATTGGCTGGATTCTAATTGTATCACACAAGTTTAGATTGTGCAGGCCACATGCACTGATAAAAGTGGATGCACTAGCATCAAACAAACCATTTGTTTAAAATATTCAGGAAAGAGGTCAAAGCAATATAACAATCCATATGCATTCAGGCAGCCCAATTGCAAAATGCAATAAACATCAATAATTAGTGGGTTATAAAATAAAAAAAAATAATAATTAGTGGGTTTTTTTCTTAATTTGGAGGACTATATTTAATTTTACTTTGTACCCTAATTTCCTACTTTACTTATTCAATACACTGGAAATTTCACAGGAATATTGGATATAATATCTGCATGCTGGACTAACTGCAATCATGCACACCGTAACCTATCCCTGGTATGAAGTAATGCTCTGCAGGCATTTATTTCATGTGTACTTCATAGAGTTATAGCCATATGAAAAAAGTGTATTAAAATGAAACTGATACCTGCTAGAATGGTACCAAAACCATAGAAATAACAATACATTGGAAAATAACTTATATAAGTGATGGAAATTGAAGCAATATTATTGAGAAATAATAATGCAGGATAGGCAATTTAACATTCACCCTCCATCCTAATTCAATCATGTCAGAGGCTTTAACTATTTTCTGTATTTGCATTACTGAAAAACAGGAATTCCATACATTAAATCACCAAACAGTTCATCTGATGGATTTCTTCTGAATGTTACTGTATCAGATATCATCGCAATTTGTGACAAAATGCCTGCAACGAACAAATCTTCTGAATGATATCGCTTGTGCTTAATAAAAGGCTGATTTCCTACAGAACATTTAGCAAGGGTTGTATCAGCTTCTACATATAAGGGCAATAATGCTACAGATGCAAAGAATAATATCATTTTGTACAGCAATTTATCTCTCAGCCATCTGTTCACTCCATGAGAATTAGGCATTTGAAATAGGACAGCCTGAGATACAGTGTTCCATGAGGCTGCTTTAAAGTAGAGGTTTACTTTTTTTAAAATCAGAATGACAGGACTTTGTCCTCTAGCTGTAGCTTTGGAGAAAAAATAATGTTACATTTTTATTGCTGTTGAAATACATTACTTTTAGTATTTTCTTTAACTCCTTAGAGATTGAAAATAAGAATGTATAATTGATAATGATTGTACAAGTCTAGACATGCTCAGGTGCACAAACCAACTTGTGATACACAGGGTATTGTAACCTGCAATTAAGGACAAAATAATAGTGATGGGGGACAGAAAGAATTCAATGAGATATTTAAAAAGTTTTGTTCTCCAGGATCTGCAGTTGACTTCCAACTGAGAAAACAGCTGAATTCAAATCGAAATTTCAGCCATTAATTAAACAACAAAGTAAATCAAATCAAATTGCATTAATTGAAATTTGGATCTCACTGTTAAGAAGCATCTTTCTCTTCAAATATTCTAAAAATAATAGAATTAATCAAAATACTGGTATTGTCTGAATTTTGTTTGATATGCCTATTGGTCACCAATGTGCTTATTTGTGTCACACTTATAATATTAGCATTAACACTGCATACATAATTCTGCAACTCTTTCCCCTTTTTGGCACATTTGGGGCATTTCCTGCTCTTCTATATGTGTCCTTGATTGAAGCCCAATTTTAGAGACAGAGAAAGAGAGGGAGGGAGAGGAGAGGAGAGGAAGAGACAGAGAAACGCATGCACTTTATATGTATATACATACACATAAATATAAATGTACTATACGTACATAAATAGATCTTTTCCAGACTTTGCTGTTTTAGTAAAAGAGAAAATTTGTTTCTATGGGTGAACTGTCTTGACCTTAGTGCTCTCTGAGTTTGATTGTTTTCTTGCAGATTTTTCATTGGATTACTAGATAACGTCATCTGTACTACAAAGGAATGAGGATTGCTCTCATTGTATATAGTGGCTTGCCCTGTCATAGTGATCTTCATGGTTCCTTGATGAGGCTTTTGTTTACTGTTAGCTTGTTTGACTGTGTTACTAGTTTCTTACTTGGCATTGTTTGCTTGATCGTTGGTCTAGAATTAATCTTTATGTTGATTGCTGGTGAGGAGGTATTTTGAATTTTTTGTTTTCTTTTTGGGTTTTTGATTGTCTCTTTTAAATAATATATAGTTGTTGTTATCTCTATATGCATTTTTTGGACTTGCTTGGTCTCTGATTCTCACTTGTAACTATGGCTTCCCAATTGAAACTATGGCTAAGTTATTCCATGTGTTCTGATATGGAAATTAGCATGGAAATTAAGACACTTTCATCATGTCTTTGATAATAGAAGATAATTGAATAACAGAGTTGGAAGAGACCTTGGAGGTCTTCTAGTCCAACCCCCTGCTTAGGACAACATTGTAATAGTGATAGTATAATGATTTTCACAATATAGGTTAATCACATTGACAGTGCTATTCATGATAATCATGTATAATTTATGGAAATCGTTAAGTATATTTTCAATATAATTGTAAATGTGGGCTGGACCCTCTCTTCCATGAAGTCAAAGCAGATACCTTTCTTGGAAAAGTAACAGTATTTTCTATGAATTGTTCACCACTCTTTTCAAGTTGAAAAATCAGTCCAATCCATGTCTACCTTAAATACATCAGCAGCTGGAGGAGACCTGTAATCTCTTGATCACCGTTTGGGAAAAATCGATGATAGAAAACATCTTGTGTCCTGCCATCTATCGCTGGAGAAGATCCATAAATGAGCTAAACATGGGAAAAAGAGGGAATGTGATTTTCCAAAATGAAATATTCATTCTTATTTTTGAAAATTCTATTCTTAATTTATTTATTTTTGTTGGAAATATTGAAAGATATCTATTCATATTCAGAAAGAATTTGCAGAATTTTTATACAACAGCTATTAATGTAGTATATGTTCAAAGGCAGAGTCATCAGAAATGCATTAATTCAGAAAATTTTTACCACAGGTTTTCAAGTCTAAAGCTTCTAGATCCTAACTAAGAAAGGAAACCTATAACTACATTTTACTAGTTTTCTCTAAATGGAAGAAGTTTGAAGAAATAAAAGTCATGATGTCTTTATTTTATCTTATGAAGATAAGATAGGACGAGCAACTGAAGAATATAGTTTTGGGTAAAATACTTACCACGTCCCTTTTCCAGCTTTGCTTAATTTTTATCTCAAATCTTTAAGCATTCTGATATGAACGCATACCAATATGGATGCTTGTATCAATATAATTTGCAATCCAACAAGTACTGAACAGGCACAATCTTTTAACCCCTTCCTTTTTAATTGTTTCATTTTTTTTCCAATCTGCCTCCTACTATCCTATCTAAATTTCAGAAACAAGTACACTACAGATCAGAAGTAGAAATTATACAGCTCCCTAGCAACCAACAAGCGATATATAAATTTAATAAAACAAACAAACAATAAAACAAACATTGGCATCCAACATATTTCAGTGGTTTGAAATACAATTAGTGCTAAATCTTTGGCTGCATTCCTCATTTTCAGAATTTGGCAGAGGCAAAAATGGTATCTTATGCTTTAAAGTGATTTAACGCTATCACATTCAAGTTGATACAGAAACCCTGATAAAACATTCCAGCAGATGAAACTGCCCATGTCTCCCTGGGATTTAATAATCCATTGATTACTCTAATTTCAGGAGGAGGGAGAGAGGAAGAAGTATATAATAATTATAATAACATTCTTATAACACTCTGTATTTAGCAAATATTAGCAAATATTAGCAAGCATATGTAATAAGTATTATAGTAACTCAGTCAGCTGTTTATCTTTTACTTCAAGTAGTTTTCCTAGATACTTCATGCATTTTTACAGTATAGTGAAACAGCTATGTTTGGATAAGCGATAAGGTAAAATAAATAGAGCATTTTATTTGAATTTCTGTGCGATTATGATTACCTTGTAGAACATCACTACATTATTTTGTCATCATTAAAAATTCATAGACAAGAAGGAAGGAAGGAAGGAGGAAGGGAGGGAGGGAGGGAGGGAGGGAAGGAAGGAAGGAAGGAAGGAAGGAAGGAAGGAAGGAAGGAAGGAAGGAAGGAAGAAAGGAAGGAAGGAAGGAAGGAAGGATATTCTGCAATATAAAAATCAAGATAACTATTCCTATTACTTCATCAAGTCCATGAATCCTTTACTTGATTATTTAATCATGATAACAAAATGGATACAACAAATGAATTGATATTTCTATAGAATTTATTAATAAAAAAGTCAAGAAATCAAATATATTAATTGATTCAGATTCTTAATGAGGAATACATCTAGCAGAGTACCAAAAATATCAATTTCGTCTGCAAATTTCATCTGATCATAGTTTGTTCATTGCTTTTTGGGTTGCCACTATATTTCCAAATCACAAAATGTAACGTAAAAGGGGTGGGGGGGGGGAAGGTTGTTTGTTGCTGTTTGTTAAAAATAAATTTAATAAAAGTAAAAAAGGAGGGAGTACTTTTAGACTTGCAAGATTCTTCATTGTAATCTTGTAATGGAAGAATTCAAGATTTTGTTTCCTAATTTGGAGAAATTTAAAAGGCTGACATCAACCTTGGAAACTGGATAACATTCGGTCTCCTCTGTCTTTATGTTCCAAAGAATGAAGTGTTTGTGGTGGGGTTAATCTGTGGCCGTTTACTTAGATTACACTTCTGATTTAGGCCCAGATTACTTTTATCAGAATATTGAATAGATTGCATCTCTTCCTCCTGTCTTTCAAGTTTATCCTTACAGTCTATTACACTTTGTTCAAAAACAAACCTTACCTGAGGCATCTTATAGATATTCAAGATGTTTCCCATGAAGGGAAAGATGAAAGAATTAGATCCTGCAATAACAGAAACTACCCAGTCCTTCATATCACACTTATAGCTGGGCATGAATCTGCCCCATGTTGAGAGAAGACCCATTGAAGCCAGGTAGGTCCATCTTACCATGAAATAACTATTAGAGATTTGAGTACCCAGACTGATGTTGGATAATATATTACTGTCTTCATTTATCTCCTTTACAGCAGAAACCAAGGCCAGGATATGTTGATAGTTCTGAAGGAAATATCTGTGATGAGAGATATATTACAAATGATATTTCCTTTCCTGAAGGATATGACATTACACAACTACCAAATATAGCAATGGAAGAATATTAAAAACTGATCACATCATTGTATAGTAATGAAAATTGTCACGAGTGTTTCCAGGATTGTTGTGGCTATCTGCCTACTCACAAACAGTATGGTTTTAATCAAGCCATCTGCTGTTGGCAATTACCTGCAAGCCTTCCCCGCCCTAGTTAATTGCAGGTTAACTCCCTATATAAGCAAGGACCTTTTGCTTGCTACTCGGGCCTAGTCTAATCTAGGCCTAAATGCACTGCTCCTGCAGGAAGCTTGGTGCAATGCCGCAGATGGGAGAAGAATGCAGATAAGGACTCCAGATGTTACAGAGAGACTCCCACGGATGCTTGCCTTTTGCTGTTTTATAGCACGCAAGCTATCATCGGGACTGCTGTTGCTGGATCTTCTTCCTCCCACAAGCTTCAAGCAATGTTTGCTGTTTGAACTGATTTTATTTCAGGTGACTTTCAGCTGTGAAGCTCGTGCTGCTCCCACCATGATGGCCTTGATGATGTATCGACGCCGAAGCTGCTTACCTTCATGCTAGCTTTATTCTTTTGTGAACTGTTTCGGTATTGTGGAGAGGGATCTAGGGAGATAGCCTTGCTTCACATACCCAGATAAGACTTTGTTTTTAATGTGTTTTCTTAAAGACATAGTGCCTTTTAAATGTTTTAAAGTAAATTATATTTTTACACAAGACGCCTCTGTCAGAATCATTTCAGTCTCAGTGTGTTTACTCATGAGCTGGTTCACGGTCCGGGGTACCCCTCAACCCCATTTCGTCACAAAAATGTTTGGCAAAGATTTTTTCAGAGTGTCTAAAAACATTTTTTTTTTATGAAATGGAAAATGCTCTTGGGATTTTCACTAGGAAACAGATGAATTGTTTGAAAGAACATTAATAACCTTTTAAAACGTATCTGTAACTCTTAGACATACTTCTAGTCTTTTAGCTTTAACTCCTCCATCTTCTTCTTGCATGTTTTTTTTTTGGGGGGGGGGATAGGCATGAAGGATGTTGTCAGCATTCCAGAAAAAACTCCAATTCCAAGTAAAGACGCGGAAGCAAGCATTTTCCAAAGTTCTCTTTATTAGAATAGGCAAAGTGGCACATCTGGGGAAACCCGAATCTGAAAAGCCCGGATTTTCCTTCAGTAAGTCAAAGCTCCCAAAACCATCCCCTTTTCCACCCAGTCAGTCATATGCTCCAATCAACATCCATTCCATCCTGATCCAGTCCCCTGACCATTCCTTTTCCAAATGCTGGATCGCCCTGACCTTGACCGACAGGAAGAATGCTATTATGTCTACTAACCCCCTCTCCTAAATTCCCCCTCCTACTTTCCCACACATGAGAAGGTGGCAGCATTGGAGCTTCCGGCCTAATATGGCTTCCAAAACTGACAGATGTGCTTTGAAATACAATTTAGGGCAAATGTTATATATAATTCTCTGTTGGGGGAATCATGATAGACCTTCAGGGGACTATTATAAGAAAAGATGTAGAGGTTTCATTAGGAAAGACTGACATTTGTACTCCATGCATGCTCAACAACTGTTCTGAAAGTAATTCAAAGTGCTATAAAGCAAAACTGTTCCCCAATATTAAGTGAAACAATTAAACTATTAACACGCAGTTAGCTACAAAAGGTGATTTGATAGTAGAGCACTGATGATTCAATTAAACAGTAAGAAAATGGAAAAATCACTGAGGTGAGAGCTGTTGTGTGTTTGTGTAAAATATTTATTTGCCCTGTAAGAAATATCAGCGTAGTGAATCTATATTGGTTTTAGAATGAAGGAAGTAACAGGAGAAACAGAATAAAAAATTTGTGCTGCAAGTAATACCACTAATCAGCTATGCCCTATTCGAGAGAAATATATGGGTTAAGATATACTACTGTTTAGAAGTGAAAGTCTTTACACAATCTCATCAACGAGTTCTTCAGATGGGTGCCTTGTGAAAGCAACTGGATCCGATATCATGTACCATGTTTCCCCGAAAATAAGACACTGTCTTATATTTTTTTCAACCCTGAAATAAGCGCTTGGCCTTATTGCCATGCGCTCAAAAGCCCGATTGGGCTTATTATCAGGGGATGATTTATTTGGGGGGAAACAGGGTAGAATTGAGACAGTATCCCAACCATTATGAAATCCCCTGGCAGAAAATATTTGTGCTTAATAAGGGAAGGTTTCCCCACATCACATGCTTTAGTACAATAAGGCATGTAATTCTTGACAGCAACACTGACAATATTGCCATCACCGCCATGGAAAATACCATCTTCTTCAAGAGATCATTTTGAACATTAATATGAACCAGATCCACCTGCAACTATGAAACAAAAGAGAAAAAAAATCTCACTAATTAGACTAGCCTGTATAAATATCCTTTTCTAAAGAGCAAATTGTTGCAGGTCTAGCATTTTGGTCACACATTTAATAGCACCTTTCAATACTGAGCTCTTCTTTGATGTTTGCCCTTGGAATTCCTCAAGGATTTGAGAAGCAGCTACTTTACTTCAATTCTTTGGGTAATTACAGGGAAATCAAGGGGCAGTCAGTGAAGCTCCTCAGAGATTTTCAGTAGAAATGAGAATGAAGATATTTATGGTCTGGGAAAAGATGCTCATAACTGACAACTGTATACGAGCTAGAGAGAAAAAAAAAGAAAATGCAAATCAACCAATGCTAATTCTGTAGCTGTAAAGATTTAATTCTTTGGAACAATAGAACTACCCTATTTTCCCCTGTTAGGAAGCACATTAAAGCGTGAATTTTCAAGAAAAAAAAAATGGACCCATTCAAAACACCCAAAAAGAAATAGGATCCCAATCACATTTTTTATTATTTTGAGAGGTCTTTAAGCACTTACCTTACTGTATTTGTAATTTAATTTTATCATGACATTCCTTTTTAATATTCCCAATGGGAGTAAATGGGAACAGTCCGTAATGCCGAATAATATATAAACAAATAAGGAAATTAAAAAAATAAATAATTGTAGACAAGTTTTTAATTATCCCACCTTTACAAAGTGAATCAATTTCAGAAGAGAAAGTTCTTAATATTAAGAGGCCCCTATTTTTCAACTCTGTATTGCAAAATAGATAATAAATAGTAAAAATATCACTTGGTTCTTTTCATTCATTTCAAATGATTTTTAATCCATATCCTCAAAATCACATGATTTGAACCATATTTTTTTTCACGTTTGATGACTGACATGAGCCTCCACCTGTTCAAACCAATCAATTATCCACCATTGATATTTTGTAGCCCTGCAAACAAATCTTTTTGATCACAAAAGAGGGGAAATGGGAAATCATCTTTCCTCTTTAATTGTGAAATCTAATTGGTGCTGCAAATTTCCCCCTTTTTATGATACACAAAAACAAAACTTAAATCAGATTCTTTTTAATAAAGCAAAGGAGGACAATCATGATCACTGGAATTTATTTATCTTTGCTTTTTTCCTATACTACCGTGTTTCCCCAAAACTAAGACATGTCCGGATAATAAGCCCAATTGGGCTTTTGAGGGCATGCACTAAAATAACCTCCCCCCAAAAAAATTAGCCCCCCAAAATATTTAGATGCATGCGCAGGGGGGAAAGGGAGGGGGAACATCAGAGTAGCTACCACCTGAGATCAGAAAGCCAGATTCAGTGAGCTGGATGCACCGCTATCACTCAGGAGAAGAAAAGAGAGAGAGGAAGCACTGTGAGATCACCCATTTCTCACATTCTTCTCTTCCCGGACAGTGGCAGCATGTTCAACTCCCTGAATCTGGCTTGCTGATCTCGGCCGGCAAGGGGGAGTGGCAGGTGGGGAGAAGTAGGGTGGCAGAGAAGCAAGAATTCTGCCACTCGTCCAAACCCCAGATCTCCTGTTTGCCCTGCAGGCTGTTCAAGAGGAAGGCAATCAAGCCAGTAAGTGGCTTTTGCAATCTAAGCCAGCGCTTCTTCTCCTGCTCTCCTTTCCTCCCCCCGAGTGGTGTGTAACTTGAGAACTATCATCTTGGATTCTCTCTTTTAAACTCTTCCCTGCCATCCTTTTGTTTTCTGCTTCAGCTCCAGGAGCTGCAATCAACCCCCATCCCACCCTATCCCTGGTTGGGGGGTGGGCTTGGGAAAACTTCAACAAAGCTGGCCGGGTAACCCTCAGGGCCGAGACCCACATCCTGGCCCCCTTAGCAGCTTTCAGAGCAGCCATGAAAGTCCAACCCAGCCCAGTCTAGCCAGCCTCCTTAGTTGGCAACCAGGGAAGTGGGGTGGGGGGAGAGAATGTCCACGAAGATCCCCGGGCTTCCCCGCCATGCTTCTCCTGCCCCCTCACCTTCCTTTCACATGTTGCTTCGGTCTGCAGACCAGACCCCTCCCTGAGCTGCCATCCCCCTGATCTCCCACAATTCTTTCCCTGAAAACCAATCATGCAGAGCTTGCCGTGGGATGCTGTAGAACCCGGGGGAATTGGCCAGAGAGGCGCTGGCTGATGTCAGCCACAGCTGAGCCTGAGAAGACAAATGTTGTTGGCCTTTGCTTCCCATACCAGATGAGCCCTGCTCTCTTCCCTTTTCACCTGCTCCGCACCAGGCATTGCCTCGGCTCGGGAGTCAGACTCTGGACCTTCCTCCAGTGCATCCTTCCACCCAATCGAGCCCTCCCAACTTTATGGGATTAGGGGTGCAGGTGGAAGAAAAGAAAAGTTTCTGGGCATTGAGGAGCTGCCATGTGTCAGGTTCCGCAGAAAAAAATACCAACCAAACAATTTTAGGTTTAAAGCTTTTATCTTATCCGGCACTCACTGACAATGCAAAGAAAGGATTGACAGAGCTAACATCCAGTGCTCCCCAACACCTTTAAACAGTTCCCACCACCACATTCCTCTCTACTACGAGCCTGCCCCATCATGCAGTGCTCCCGGAAGTGCTGTGTCACTCTGAGTCATTTCACAATTGTAAGTTGTGCCCCTGTGGCATACCTGCTGCTGGAGATCTTCTGAGACAGTTCTGGAGGCCCTGCAAAGGGCATGACAATGTCCAGCTGTTTGCAGCAAGGTTGCTCCCCTGGGATCGGCCCAGGGGTGGGTTCTAAATTTTTTTACTACCGGTTCTGTGGGCATGGCTTATTTTGTGGGTGTGGCTTGGAGGTCATGTGACTGGGTGGCCATGGCTATGTGTATAGGGACCAGTCAGAGGGATGAAAAAAGTCATTTCTGACAGATCCTCGCACTTTTGACTGGTCCTCACACTTATGACCATCCTCACATTTATGCCCGTGCAGCATTCTTAACAACCATGTCACTCATTTCACAACTGCTTCTCTTCACCATGGTGACAAAATAGGGCAAAAACGTAAAATGTGAGGACAGTCGTAAGTTCGAGGACTGGTCAAAAGTACAAGAACCAGTCAAAAATAACTTTTTCAGCCCTCTGAGTAGTCCAGATGCATAAAAGGATACAGCAATAGAGAAGGATGAACGAAGGGAATGGAAATTAGAGTAGGACTAGGAGTGAGAGTAAGAGAGGGAGGAAGAGAGGAGGAGAAGGAGAAAGGAAGAGGAAGTAGGGAGGAGAAGAAGAGGGGGGAAGAGAAAGTAAGAAGGAAAGAAAAGAGAGAGGTGATAGGTTTGAGGAGAAAGATTGTTGTACAATAAAAAAGATGAAAGGGAAGAAAGCCAACCCCAAACAAATATAAAGATATTAAGATAAAGAATGAATTGTTAAACTTTAAAGAATAAAAGAGAACAAATATGAATAAATAGCAATAATTAGAAACACACATACAAACATACAATGTATTTTCTTTGAACAGAGTATTTGGCCGATTCACAAATTTAAATAGTGTTTAGTCATTTCAATTAAATTTATAATTTGTATATTTCCTTTTTGCCATATTTATTCCTCATCTATTTTTGTAAAAAACCAATATTACCCTTCATCCTCATCTCTAATATTAATCAAATTCAATTTTTCCCTTCTATTCTATATTATACCCCTTCCCATTGTCATCTATTTTTATATCCATTCTCACATTGGTTAATTATATAATATTACAGTTGTTTAATACAAATTCAACATTTTAATATAAATCAATTAGTTATATAACTATCTTTTTTGTATATTAATCAATATGAACATGAATATTCCAATTATTTCCATGCAATCCAATTTCTTACAAATCAATTAATTATATTTACCAATAATAATAAACCAAATAATTTCCCCCATATATTCCTCCAAACCACAACTTAACCATTTCTGCTTTCAACACAATATACAATTAATAGTATCTCAATTATTACAATTCCCTAGTTAAATAGAGCTTTTTTCTTTTGTGATTTAAAATCTTGAACTCTCCTCTTTTGCCCTAAATTTCCCATTGTTTGCAGTTTTGCACCTACCTTTTTTGGTGAGGAAAAAGAAAAAGAAATCTCTCTCTGCCTCATTTTGTCACATTGCAGCAAAGACCCTGCTTTACTTTCAGTTTCGTTTTTTCAGCATAGCTAGGGGAAAAAAAAATCTGCTCCAGCACTCTTTGCAGCTAGCAATGGACTGAGCCCTGCGCAAAACAGCTGAGAGCAAATCAGCTGAGAGTCGGGAGACCGATCTAATCAACTTGTGCTAATTAACCTATGGTGAAGCTGAAAGGGGCTGTTTTTTCTATTTTTGCAGGCACCGGTCTACTCATTGGTTTTCTTTTAACACTGATCAGCTGTAGGGCGGCCCTTTGAAGCCCCGTGGAAAGAATTTAAAGTTTTTTTCCCTCTAGCCATCAGCTGGGACGCCGGAGGCAGCAATAGATTGGGGGTGGCCGGGGTAAGTGAACAGCGACGGGGCCAGGAACCGGTTCAGGGGCGTGGCCAGCCAATCTTATTACCAGTTCTCCAAACTATTAAATTTTTTTACTTCCGGTTCTTGAGAACTGGTGCAAACCGGGAGCAACCCACCACTGGATCGGCCCCTGATGATCTTTTCTCCCCCCCCACCCCCTGAAAGACAGCTCTGAGCTGAGTATGCCAGAGCTGACATGCAGCCCCTCTACCATGGAGATGATAACTAGAAGAGAGAGAACATGGTCAGGAGGGATATGAGTGGTTGCCCCCCCCCCAATTATCTGGGTACTTGTGGTGGAACCAGGCTACCAGTTGAAGTGCCCTAATGTCTTTATGGGGACTTTTTGCATGCGCAAAAGTGTGTTGATGACATCGGGGAAGGAAACCTCCTGCTGGTTTTACTACCAGTTCTATAGAACCAGTGCGAACCAGGAGCAACTCACCACTGGGCAACATCTTTTCTGCCACAATATAAAATTTAATAACAGCTCTAGCTCATATTTGGTTCAGTTAGTCATTTGAGAAGTCTCAATGATGCTCCAGACATCTCTTGTTTCACCTTCCTTAATTCTTCAGTGAAACATGGGGAACAATGTGAAAGAGGATAGGTTGCATGGGTTCTATGAAAGAGGATAGGTTGCATGGGTGCAACTTGGTTCAAAGCCTCCTCTTTTTCACTTTCTCTTTCTCCTCCTAGTTGAGAGATTCTGGGCAATGTTGTAGAAATGCTTTGACATGACTTCTCCTGGGATGTTTCTTCAACTTTCCAATTCTAGATTGCACCCAGGAATTCTGCATTCCAGATCAACATCCCCTTCATCTAAAAACTGCTGTGAGTCCTCCAATTCCTCTTGTGCATCCTCCTCCTCCTCCTCCTCCTCCCCCTCCTCCACCACCTCCTCCTCCTCCTCCTCCTCCTCCTCCTCCTCCTCCTCCTCCTCCTCCTCCTCCTCCTCCTCCTCTTCCTTTGTCTTAGTCAACTATTAAAATAGGTTGTCTGAATATAAAAACAGCTTTGGCATTTACTACTTATTATTGTTTAATGAGTGGCATCTGTTAAATGAAAATTATATTGGGAAGCAGGTATTATTATGTAGATGTCAGTTTGCTACAATATTTAAAAGCAATTTCTAACGCTACAAATAAATACATTTATTGAGCCACGATGGCATAGAGGTTAGAGTGTAGTACTGCAGGCTACTTCTGTTGACTGCTGGCTGCCTGCAATTTGGCAGTTCAAATCTCACCAGACTCAAGGTTGACTCAGCCTTCTATCCCTCCAAGGTGGGTAAAATGAGGACCCAGATTGTTTGGCGCGATATGCTGACTCTATAAACTGCTTAGAAAGGGCTGGAAAGCACTGTGAGGTATACAAGTCTAAGTGCTATTGCTTTTGGTATTTATATCCTCTTTTCATTCCTCTGAGTTCACTTTTAGTTTGTTTTTTTTTTAATTTGATTTATATGCCGCCCTTCTCCGGAGACTCAGGGCGGCTTACAATGCGTTAAGCAATAGCCTTCATTCTTTTGTATATTTATACAAAGTCAGCTTATTGCTCCCACAAACTGGGTCCTCATTTCACCTACCTTAAAAAGGATGGAAGGCTGAGTCAACCTTGAGCCTTGGAGAGATTCGAACCAGCAGTAAATTGCAGGCAACTGTGTTAATAACAGGGTGCGTAGACCACTGTACTATCAAGGCTCTTTTGTTAACCTATCACCAAAGTTTTTCCGTGATGTACATATTTCTCAACCATTTCCTCTTTCACCCCTCCCCCCATTTTTGGGCTATTATTATATTTTAAAGTAGAACAAAATGAGAAAACACGTTCAAACTTTATCATATTTCCTCCTTCTTACCTTCCCCCTCCCTTCTTACCTTTATTTTTCTCATTAGTATTATTTAGTTAGTTAGTTAGTTAGTTAGTTAGTTAGTTAGTTAGTTAGTTAAATATATATGCCGAAGGACATATAAATTTTTCTCCCGAAGGACTTGGGGCGGCTCACAAAAGGTTAAAAACCGAAGAACAATAGAAAAAAATATAATTAATTTAGTATAATTAAAATCCCACAATTTGAAACCCATATTAAAACCAATTAAAACACTGCGCAGATCAGATGAGTTGTTTAAAAAGCCACGTCTTTAGGTCCTTGCGGAAGGAGCAGAGGTCAGGAGCCGTTCGGAGCTCAGTGGGTAAGGCATTCTAGAGGGTCGGCACGCTCACCAAGAATACCCTCATTCTGGGCGCCATTAACCGACATTGCTTGGTCGACGGCACCCCGAGGAGGGCTGCCCTATGTGAGCACGCTGGTCAGTGAGAGGCAGGCAGTAGGTGCTCCTTCAAGTACCCGGGGCCGATGCCATAGTATGTCACACGTCATGTTCCTATAGTCTCAGTTTTCTGTGACAGCCTTCAATATCTTTTACTGCAGGTGTAATTTTCTATTTCTCACAAAAAGCCATATAGACTTACTTACTTGCTTACTTATTTACTTACTTATTTATTACATTTCATTGCCACCTATCTTGCTGTGGGCCAACTATAGGCAGCTTACAATCATGAAACAGAAGGAAAATGAAAAGATTGTAAACAGAACAGAAGTAAAATAATAAAACAATAAAATAAACAATGGGAAAGGAACACAGGGTAATAATACATCGATATGAAAACCAAAAAGATGGATGAGTGGAGAGCAGAGACCAGCAGTGGGAAGGTGGAATCTGCCATCAATCGACCTCCTGTGTTAAACTCCCATTTGGTCCCAAAGCCAATTGGCAGAGTCATGTCTTAAGACTTTTGTGTAAGGACAGGAGGGTGTGGTGGATCTTACTTTACCGGGTAAGAAGTTCCAAAGGGTAGGTGCTGCAGCAGAGAAGGCTCTTCTTCTGGATCACGATAATCAGAGTTCTTTGAACAACAGGATCCACAGTAGGCCCTCTCTGCTAGCACAAATAGGATAGGCTAGTCCTAACAGGATGAGGCAGTTCATCAGATAGCCTGGACCTATGGCCTTAAGGACTTTAATGGTCATAACCAACACCTTGAACTGCAGCCAGAAGCACATTGGTAGCCAATGAAGTTTGTGGAACAGAGATGGATCAACCTAGAGGCAACAAAGACTACTGCTGCTTCTGTACTATGCAGCAGCTAAAGCTTTTGAGCAGATTTCAAGGGTAGCTTCATGTAGATGCAGTAGTCTAGATGGGAGATAACCAGGGCTTGAGTAACAAAGCACAGGGTGTCATGATCCAGGAAAACTGGAGTTGTGCAAAAGCTCCCATGCTTATACCTGCCATCTGATCTTTGGGCTGGAGTTGTGACTTCAGGAGAACCCCCAGCTTCCAAATTGGTTTTGAACAGATAATTTATTTTTATTTTTTTATTTTATTTTGAATTTGTATACCGCCCTTCTCCCTGAGGACTCAGGGCAGTGAACAGCCAAGTAAAAACATCAAGTACAAATATTAAAATACAGTTAAAATATACATATATAAATTTGGCCCCATTAATTAAAAACAATAAACAAAACACTTAAAAACACTTAAAAAAATTAGGCCAGCCCGGCTTGCTGGAAAAGGAAGGTTTTAAGGGCACGGCGGAAGGCACTGAGGTCTTGGATTCTCCTTATCTCTGGAGGCAATTGATTCCAGAGGGTAGGTGCCCCCACAGAGAAGGCCCTCCCCCTGGGGGTCACCAGCCTGCACTGTTTGGCTGATGGCACCCCGAGGAGGCCCTCTCTGTGGGAGCGCACGGGTCGATGGGAGATCGTCGGTGGCAGCAGGCGGTCTCGAAGATAGCTAGGCCCTATGCCATGGAGCGCTTTAAAGGTGATAACCAACACCTTGAAGCGCACCCAGAAGACCACTGGGAGCCAGTGCAGCTCGTGCAGGAGCGGTGTTACATGGGAGCGCCAGGCTGCTCCCGTCACTACCCGCGCTGCTGCATTCTGGACCAGTTGGAGCCTCCGGGTGCTCCTCAAGGGGAGCCCCATGTAGAGAGCATTGCAGTAGTCAAGGCGAGAGGTGATGAGGGCATGAGTGACTGTGCACAGGGAATCCCGATCAAGAAAGGGCCGCAACTGGCGGATCAGGCGAACCTGACAAAAGGTCCCCCTGGTTACAGCCGTCAGATGTTCCTCCAAGGACAGCTGCCTATCCAGGAGGACTCCCAGATTGCGAGCCCTCTCTGTGGGGGCCAACGACTCGCCCCCAATAGTCAGTGATGGAGTCAACTGACTATATCAGGATGCCGGGAGCCACAGCCACTCAGTCTTGGAAGGGTTGAGCCTGAGCCTGTTCCTCCCCATCCAGATCCGCACAGCCTCCAGGCACTGGGACATCACTTCAAGGGCATAATGCAGAACTAAGGATGAAACATTCTAAGATCCTGGAACTCCCTGTACCCAAAGCCACTCAGTTTTGCCAGGGTTATATAGGAAACATACTATAAGGATTGAATTCAAAATATTATGTTTCACAACTGCATATCTTTGGTTTAAAAAAAATCAAAGAATTAGTTTTCAATCAATTCTTTAAGATGGTCAGTAGCCCTTTAATGAGGGAAATGAGGATTCTATCACAATTTAGAGAATTTATAGTGGACCAAAGAAATCAGTTTCATTTCTTCATCAGCTGTTCCTTTCTGTTCAAATCCGGCCTCAGAATAATAATGTAACATTTGGGGGAAAAAATGCAACCCAGTAATCCAGCTGCAGAAGCCAAAATGGAAAAGATCTCCACAGCTACCATGTATTTTCCCTTGGTGCTCAGATAGGTGGGAACAAAGGATATCCAGACACTACAAAAGACCAACATGCTGAAGGTGATAAATTTGGCTTCATTAAAGCTGTCAGGTAACTTCCTAGCTAGGAAGGCAACTGAAAAGCTGACAGCAGTCAAGAATCCCAAAAAACCAAGAACAGTATAAAACATAGTGGTTGAACCTTCTTTACATTCTAGGACAATTTCTTCAGCCATGGAGTGCATGTCAGAATCTGGGAATGGGGGGGAAATTGCCAACCACACTGCACAAATGGAGAATTGTGTCAAAGAACATGAAAGAACTATAGCGTTGGCCAGCCTTTTCCCCACCCATTTCCTCATTTTGGATCCAGGCTTGGTGGCCATGAAAGCAAGGACCACTATGATTGTTTTCCCCAATATGCAAGAAAGAGCTACAGAGAAGATGATGCCAAAAGAAGTTTGTCGCATGAGACATTTTACTTGATCTGGTTGCCCAATGAAGAGCAAAGTGCAGAGGAAGGAGAGGAGGAGAGCAATGAGAAGAATGTAGGTGAGGTTCCGGTTGTTGGCTTTGACAATGGGGGTGTCCTGATGCTTAATGAAGATTCCCAGGACCATAACTGAGATGAAAGAAAAGAAGGAAGCAATAGCTGTCAGGCTAATTCCCAGAGGCTCTTCATGAGACAAAAATGTGATGCGTTTTGGAATGCAAAGGTTGTGAGCTTTGTTTGGGTACTGATCTTCTGAACATGGGAAACAGTCATCTGCATCTGGAAAAGAAATTATTGCAGTCAAGTGTTTAATGTTATAGACAAAAACTCATTACCGGATTGGTCATCATTTCAGAGATATTTCCTTTCCTGACTGAGCATTTGAAAACTTCCTTCTTTCCTTCCTCCCTTCCACCCTCCCTCACTGATACATGAGGCCCTGGTGACCTTGAGATTTTTCTACACTAACCCCTTTTGAAGATATATTCAGTTGGTCCGGCTCCAGTGATTAATTGGCCCTGTGGTGTTCCAAAGCGAGTTGGGGAGTTGTTTCATAGTATCTGTTACGTGGGCCTCCCAAATCCCTCACTGTTACTGGAATAGAGAGTTAGCAGAGGGCTTGGATAGAATTGAATAGGGTCAGGCCCATGCAACTTTTTTCATCCCATTGAACCAGGTATTCTCTGTGCTTTATGGAGGATTTGAGAGGGTTGAAAAGAGTCAAGTGACATCTAGAGCATTGTTGGAGAAAGGCGAGGGATGAATCTGAACAATGACAAGCTAGAGTCACTATTAAGTGTGTGTCACTTCTTAAAAAGTTATTACTGGACACAAACAATTCATAACTTTTGCTCAGTCTCCCACCTGCCCTTTTTAGGGAAGGTAGTTGAGAAGATGATTGTGCTGCAGCTCCAGGAGATCCTTGATTAAATGAATTATCTGGACTGCTTTCAGTCAAGTTTCAGGCCTGGATATGGGAAGGAAATGGTATTGGTCATTCTTTTGGATGATGTCTGGAGAGAATGGGATATGGATAGTAAAACATCCTGGCTCTTCTTGACCATGGTATCCTTTTGAGATGGTTTTGGGAACTGTGAGAGGAAAGAACAGTTCTAGTCTGGTTCACCTCCTTCTTCTTTGACCAGTTCCAAATGGAGAAAGAGGTCCAACCTGAAACACCAATTATGGGATGCTATATGCTTTCTCTGTATCTTTTTATTATCTACAAAAGCAGTTTTAAGAGTCAGCATATTGCCGCCAACAATCTGGGTCCTCATTTTACCGACCTCAGAAGAATTGAAGGCTGAGTCAACCTTGAGCCAGTGAGAGTTGAACTGCCGAACTGCTGGCAGTTGGCAGTCAGCAGAATAGCCTGCAATACTGCATTCTAACCACTGCACCATCATGATTCTTATGTACTAGTTGTAGCCTTTTCAGTTCTACTCTCTATCACTCATATCTTGGTCATCTCCCATATGGATTATTGCAATGCAATCTATATGGGACTACTCTTGAACAGGTTGCAGCTGATGTAGAATGCAGCATCACAAACAATATTGGGCACCCCTAGTGTTCCACATATAACACCTCTGCTATACAAACTTCGTTTTTTTCTCTGTTGCTTCTGGGAGTTCAATTCGAGGCATTTGCTATTACCTTTAAAGCCCGTTCTCAGATTATTTGAAGAACTGTCATCCCCACTTTATGATCCTATCCCACCTAATTGGGCAGGGAGGGTATATTGCAGATTCTGTCATTTAAGGAATTTTGCCTGGCAGGTTGCCGGAAGACATACTTTTCTGCTGCTTTTCCTACTCTGGGGAACACCTTACTCTCAGATGTGAGGCCGGTCCTTGGTCTTCATCATCATGGAAGTTGAAGACTGATATACAACCCTGGGTGTCATGATGGCATTCTTTTCCCCTTAATATTTTAACTTAATTTAAATTAAAATTAATTAAACTTAATTTAAATTTAACTTAATTTAAAAAGGAGCCCTGGTAGCGCAGCAGACTAAAGCACTGTTACTAACATCAGCTGTCTGCAATTACTGCAAGTTCAAATCTCACCAGGCTCAAGGTTGACTCAGCCTTCAATCTTTTCTAAGGTAGGTAAAATGAGGACCCAGATTGTGAGGGCAATAAGCTGATTTTGTATAAATATACAAAAGTATGAAGGCTATTGCTTAATGCATTGTAAGCTGCCCTGAGTCTTCGGAGAAGGGTGGCATATAAATCAAATTAAAAAAAAAAACTTTTAATGCTGCAACTCTTCTTTTAAATTTTGTTTTTAACTTATTCTTACTTATATCCAGTGGTGGGATTCTGCCGGTTCTAGGGGGTTCGGCCGAACCCTTTGTTAAATTGCTGGCTCACCCCACCGCTTGCCCCACCCCTCCACACCACTATTTATTGCCAATAAATAGTGGTGGGTGAGGGGCGGGCGAGCCAGCAATTTAACAAAGGGTTCGGTGTTTATTTCTAATTTTATTGGCCCACGGAGCTTCAGCATAGGCTAATTAGCCCTTGCTTAGATCGGTTCCCGAGCCTCAGCTGATTTGCTCTCAGCTGTTTTGCTCACAGCTGTGCTCCTTGCTTGCAAAGAGTGCTGATTTTTTTTCCCTTAGTTATACTGAAAAACGAAACAGAAAGTAAAGCAGGCTGTTGGCTTTGCACATTGGAAATTTAGGCAGGCAGATTTCTTTTCTTTTTCCTCATCAAAAAAGGTAGGTGCAAACAATGGGAAATTTAGGGGAAAAGAGGAGAGTTCAAGATTTTAAAACACAAAAGAAAAAAAGCTCTATTTAACTAGGGAATTGTAATAATTGAGATACTATTAATTGTATATTGTGTTGAAAGCAGAAATGGTTAAGTTGTGGTTTGGAGGAATATATGGGGAAAATTATTTGGTTTATTATTATTGGTAAATATAATTAATTGATTTGTAAGAAATTGGATTGCATGGAAATAATTGGAATATTCATGTTCATATTGATTAATATACAAAAAAGGTAGTTATATAACTAATTGATTTATATTAAAATGCTGAATTTATATTAAACAACTGTAACATTACATAATTAACCAATGTGAGAATGGATATAAAAATAGATGACAATGGGAAGGGGTATAATATAGAATAGAAGGGAAAAATTGAATTTGATTAAGATTAGAGATGAAGATGAAGGGTAATATTGGTTTTTTACAAAAATAGATAAGGAATAAATATGGCAAAAAGGAAATATAGAAATTGTAAATTTAATTGAAATGACTAAACACTGTTTAAATTTGTGAACCGGCCAAATACTCTGTTCAAAGAAAATACATTGTATGTTTGTATGTGTGTTTCTAATTATTGTTATTTATTCATACTTGTTCTCTTTTATTCTTTAAAGTTTAACAATTCATTCTTTATCTTAATATCTTTATATTTGTTTGGGGTTGGCTTTCTTCCCTTTCATCTTTTTTATTGTACAGCAATCTTTCTCCTCAAACCTACCATCTCTCTCTTTTCTTTCCTTCTTACTTTCTCTTCCTCCCCTTCTTCTTCTCCTCCCTACTTCCTCTTCCTTTCTCCTTCTCCTCCTCTCTTCCTCCCTCTCTTACCCTCACTCCTAGTCCTACTCTAATTTCCCTTCCCTTCCTTTATCCTTCTCTATTGCTGTATCCTTTTATGCATATGGACTACTCAGAGGGCTGAAAAAATTATTTTTGACTGGTCCTCACACTTTTGACCAGTACTCGAACTTACGACTGTCCTCACATTTTACGTTTTTGCCCTATCTTGTCACCATGGTGAAGAAAAGCAGTTGTGAAATGAGTGACACGGTTGTTAAGAATGCTACAATGGGCATAAATGATGACCAGTCATAAGTGCGAAGACCGGTCAAAAGTGCGAGGACCAGTAAGAAATGACTTTTTTCAGCCCTCTGTAGTCCCTATGCAGATAGCCACGCCCACCAGTAACATGACCAGCTAGCCATGCCCACCCAGTCACATGACCAGCTAGCCACGCCCACCCAGTCACCTGACACCAAGCCACACCCCCAACTAAGCCACGCCCACAGAACCGGTTGTTAAAAAAATTGAATCCCACCACTGCTTATATCTCTAAACTACGATTTGCTTTTATACATATAGTCTAGTGAAAAGAAGAACCAGGGGTGTCATGATAACAGTGTTCTAATATCTCAGGGGTTGCCACAAGGAAGAGGTGCTCAATCTATTCTCCAAAGCACCTGAAGGCAGGACAAGAAGCAATGGATGAAAACTAACACAGGAGAGAAGCAACCTAGAACTAAAGAGAAATTTTCTGACAGGAATAACAATTAATCCAGTAGGTGCTTCAACACTGGAGGGTTTTTTTTTTTTTTTTTGTAAATTTTTATTTTATTTTATTTTTTTTCAAACTTAAACATAAAATATAACTTTCAAGAGCAGAGCCTCGATCCGGTCATAGATGGTTACCACGCTTACATTTCTTTAACAAGCTCGATTCACAATTTCCCATTAGATCTTTTACAAATAAAAATTCAAAACATAAAAGAACAAGTTTTAACATAAATTCTAACATCTTCATCTAAACAAATCCATTATATCAATATAATTTTAATTTCAAATTAACTTTCACTCATTTTTATATCTATATATCAATCTTGGTTATATCTTGTTCTTCATTCGCCTTATATCTTTTACCATCAGCATCAAAATAATTTTTAACAATATTCTAACCTCTTATTCTAATTATTTACCTTACAATTTTATCACCACAAATCTTAATTTCAAATTCCGTACAACTCCATTTTTATTACACTTTATAAAACAAAGTTCTATCTAATTCTTAATCTCTTGACCCTTTCCCTCGATGTCTAAGTAATCAACATCTCTCCAGAATTATGGACAAATGAATTAGGACAAATGAATTATGGACAAATTTGTACAGAGATGGTAAACTACTGTTTATAATTAAAGAGTAATATAAGGCATTGCACAAAATACATAGCAATGGAATCTCTGCTTTAGATCTCTTACCTGTCTTGTTTGAAATTTTTCCTTCTGGACATTTAAGGCAATCATAGCAGCAAAAGGGCTTTCCTTCTATTTTTATTTTGCTCCAACCTGATGAGCATGGAGGATTGCACATAGAAAAGGGCTGTACCTATTGGACATTAAGAAAATTGAGAAATTATTACTTAATCTTTCAGGAATTCTTGCATCTGAAGAACTGGATTAGACTAGTATTTAAGGCATATACAGTGGTACCTTGGAATTCAGCTGCTTTGAAACTCACTGAATTCATCATTTGTTTGTTACTCAATGCACAAGCTGAAACTTGTTGATGTTGGCTACCTTGTGACTCACAATCTTATTCCTTATGAGAAAAAAATGTTGTTGTTTACTCATCATTTTTGCTACCTCCCGGTACCCTCCCAGTACCTGTTTTACTCATTGCACCTCCTGGAACAAATTAACAATGACTACAGAAGTATCATTGTATTAACAAAATATTGTCCAACAGGCCAGAAACACACATTGGGAGAAGCAAGCAGCCTTAGGCATTTTACAAACAACACTTAAGATATGAGAAATGCAACTCTATTGCAAAAATATGATGCTGAGTAAATGTTAACCAATTAAATAAGTACACAGGCTGGATGCTGGGTTGGCCATGTTGTATGAAGCATATATCCTTAAGTAACCATGTGACAGAAAGTGGTATAATTTAGGAAATGCAGCCATATTGGTTATTTTTTAAGACTCTTTTGTTATTTGTATACTCAAGCAAGATGTTGATTGCATCTTGCTTGATTATACAAATAATCAATAGTCACCTGCAAAGTCATGGAATCAATCCTCAACCAATCCATTACCCTCCACCTAGAAACAAAGAACCTACTCTCTAATAAACAATTTGGTTTCAGAAAAAAATATCCTGTAATCTACAACTTCTATACTGCAAAAACCTATGGACTACAAATATTGTTCAGGGCAAAGCTATAGATGCAATTTACATAGGCTTTTGTAAAGCCTTTGATTCAGTGGTACATGACAAACTACTTCTAAAACTAAAATCCTACTGCATCTCCGGACCCCTCCATAATTGGATAACTGCGTTTCTGTCAAACAGACAACACATGATCAAAATAGGGAGCGCCCGATCAAATCCTGCACCTGTTAATAGCGGTGTCCCCCAAGGCAGAATTCTAGGATCAAGACTCTTCATACTATACATAAATGACCTTTGTGATCATATTATAAGTAACTGCATTCTCTTCGTCATTGATGTTAAACTATTTAACACTACCAACAATGCTGCTACCCTTCAAAAAGACCTTTGTGTCGGAATGGTCAAAAAATTGGCAACTCCAAATCTCAACCAACAAATGCTCTGTCTTACACAATGGCAAAAAGAATCAGAACACTAAATACAAGCTAAGTGGACATGACCTTGTAGATGACCTTCACTCTGTCAAGGACCTTGGAGTACTGATATCAAATTATTTAAGTGCCAAAGCCCACTGTAACAACATCGCCAAAAAGGCATTAAGGGTTGTAAAGCTAATCTTGCAAAGCTTCTACTCTGGTAATATTACACTACTAACCAGAGCATACAAAACATTTGCTAGACCAATTCCCGAATACAGCTCATCTGTCTGGAACCCGCACTGCATATCGGACATTAATACAATTGAGTGCATCCAGAAATATTTCACAAGAGGAGTTCTCCACTCCTCTGCTTGTAACAAAATACCCTATGACACCAGACTTGAAATTCTGGGTTTAGAAAATTTAGAACTAAGCTGCCTTCAGTATGACCTAAGCATAGCTTATAAAATCAACTGCTACAATGTCCTACCTTTCAATGACTACTTCAGCTTCAACCACAACAATACACGAGCACACAATAGATACAAACTTAAAGTGAACTGCTCCAGACTCGATTACAGAAAATATGACTTCAGTAACAGAGTTGTTAATGCCTGAAATGCACTACCAGACTCTGTGGTCTCATCCCCAAACCCCCAAAACCTTAACCTAAAACTGTCTACTGTTGACCTCACCCCATTCCTACAAGGTCTGTAAGCAACGTGCATAAGAGCACCAGTGTGCCTACCGTCCCTGACCTAATGTTCCCTTTAATTGTATTCATTTTATGTATTCAATTCATGCTTATACTTATATATGTTATCTAATATGTACTCAACAAAATTAAGGAAATAAAAATAAATAAATAAATGTCCTTTGCCACAATTGGTGAAATGATAAAGACAATCCTCAGAAAGGATTTGTTTCTAAAATGAAATTATGTCTTAATGGCTCCAAGGATCATCTATATTGTCTACTTGAAAGGATGTTTAATTGCTTCTTTGGAAGAACTGTGGAATACTTCCATAACCAGAAGAAGCTTGTATTTAAAAATTTGAAGTTCATTCTAACTGGAAATCATTCTTGCGCTATAACATTGTAAAAGAATGTATATTTATTTATTTATTTATTTATTTATTTATTTATTTATTTGTTTATTAAATTTTTATACCGCCCCCTCTCCCGAAGGACTCGGGGCGGTGAACAGCCAAGATTAAAAAACATACAATATAAACAATGTCTCGCCCCCAATAGACAGCGATGGCACCAGCTGGCTATATCGGGACGCCGGCAACCACAGCCACTCAGTCTTGGAGGGGTTGAGTTGGAGCCTGTTTCTCCCCATCCAGACCCGCACGGCCTCCAGGCCCCGGGACATCACTTAAAGGGCATCATTGGGGTGGTCTGGGGTGGAGATGTACAGCTGAGTGTCATCAGCATACAGATGCACTGCACCCCAAAACCATGGATGATCTCACCAAGCATATCACAATGAAAAGTCTATCTTTAAATTTGATGGAAAATTAGATTTCCAGGGGACTTCTGGTGGCACCGCAGGTGCTGGCAGACATTCCTTTTGGATTGTCAGCCCCGCGATCTTGTTAAAACCGCTAAGACAGCACAAATCAGCTGTCTGGCAGTTTGAAAACCTTCCCCTCGGGAGAAGAGAGGAAGGCGAGCAGCCGGACAAAGGTAGAGCTCCCCAAAAGCCCTAGGAGCAATTCTGGGGCTTTGAGGGTGAGAGCTCCCTGGTAGCCTGACTGAGCTCCGGATCCGGGACTTTTCTGCTTTAAGCAGAACAAGATGCCGTGACCACCCCTGCAATCAACATTTAGCTTCAAAATTAATCTCAAAGCAGGCAGAACAAAAACAGGAGTCCTAGCAACTGCAAGTACTGAACTTTAACTCTGTATCTATATTTCTTCCTTCTAAGACTTTTAAAAACGAAAGCAAAAATGGTGCCTGAACTGTAACAGGGCGTGAAAGTGAAAGTTATAGTGAAAGTGATTGTTAACATCGTTAGAGCTTCTAAGGCTCTTCAAGATTATTGGATTCTACATCAAAGAAAGAGATTTAAAGTGGAAAGATTACAGTTTGGACTTTAAATAAACTAAAATACTTACAAAAGATTTAAAAACAATTGGACTTACTGATTTGGTTGCTGTAAGAAGTACAAATTGAAAGTTAAAAATGGCTTCTAAGCAAATAAAATTTGGCTTTAAAAATGCTGGAGGATCGCCAGCACAACCATCAAAACTACAATCTTTGTCTACTTCAAACCCTTCAAACTTCAAATATTGACTTTGGAAGCTCTGCAGGAGTTTCCACAGGAAGCTTTTAAGCAACAAACCTCTGTTTTAGAGGGGAAAATTAGGGGAGTGTCTGATGAGATGGCTGAAATTAAGGAGGTTATTCAAACTCGGAATAAAGAAATCAGAGAAGATATAGTAATGGCATTTCAGGGTCTGGCAAAACACATTGAAATGTTGGATGAAAGAGTAGAAGAAATTAATCAGTCTAATTTGAATTTGGAAAATAAAATGGATGAACTTTTTGGTACTGTTCAACCTTTGGAAGTAGCAGAAAAAAGAGAAGAACCAAAAGATCAAAGACAGACTTGAGCTGCAGCTAAAGAAAAAGAACAAGACTTAAAGATACAGCAAACCCAAATGAAAGCTCAAAAAGTTACAAAAACAGAAGCAGTGGGAGGAGCAAGGCCGAAGAGAAAGGTGCAAGAAGATCTTCAGCTGGTGCTTCAGAAGCTTCAAGGCGCCAAAAATGGCAACTACATTTTTGACTTGGAATGTCAATGGTTTAAATTCACCGCAAAAGAAAAAGAAAATATTTCATTATCTGAAACAGTTTAAAAACGATGTAATTTGTCTACAAGAAACACATATTAGAGTGACAGATCAAAAATATTTGATAAATTCAAGATTGGGAACACATTTTGTTGCCTCTGCTCCAGAGAAGAAAATTGGTATAGTTATATACCTAAAGACAGGTTTAACAGCTAAACTAATTGAGGCAGATGTTCAAGGAAGATACATTGCAATTGAACTTTTAATAGAAGGGAAGAAAACACTTTTAATTGGAGTATATGCTCCCAACCAACAGCAAGAAAAATTTTATAAGCTTTTACATACTAAAATAATACAATGGGATTATAAATTGTGTATATTATTGGGTGATTGGAATGGAATACTGGATACTCAAAAGGACAAAAAAGGATTACTTCAAAATACTCAAAATCGTGCAAGATTGCCTAAATCTTTTTTTGACTTGATGGATGATATGGAGCTGGGAGATATCTGGAGAGAACAAAATGTTGAAGAAAAGGATTTTACTTTTTTTTCTGATAGACACCAATCTTTTTCTAGGATTGATTTTATACTAATCACTAATGATTTCTTTTCTAGGGTAAAGAAGACGAAGATATGTTCAAGAATTTAAACTGATCATAGTCCGGTGTGGATGGAATTAGAGCAGGAAAAGGGAGCTAGAAGGTCTTGGAGGGTAAATGAAAATCTGTTTAGATATGAGGAAAATGTGAAAGAATGTAAAAAACAAATGAAAGAATTTTTTGTTATGAATATGCATAAGGGTACACCTATGGAAATGGTTTGGGATGCAAGTAAAGCTTATATGAGAGGAACCTTAGTACATTTGAATAATAACTATAGACATAGACAAGAAAAGAAATGGAGGGACTTAGAAGAGGAAATAAAAAAGAAACAGCAGGCACTTATATTGAATCCAACAGATAAGAAAATAAAGGAAACAATAAATTTGTTGAGAGGGCAGTTCAACATGTTGATGGCAGACCAAGTGGCAACTAATTTACAATATGCTAAACATAATACTTTTTGTAATGCGAATAAACCAGGTAGATGGTTAGCTTACTTGTTAAGGAAAAAACAAAAGCTACGTACTATAGAAAAAATAGAATACAAAGGTAAAGGGGTATATCAACAAAATATGATTAAAAAAGCTTTTTTAGAATTTTATACAAAGTTATATGCTAGTGATACAATTCAAGGTAAAGACATAGATAGATATTTACAGGAGGAGAATATTCCTGTAGTTACACCAGAGCAAAGGGAAGAACTGAATCAACCAATAACTTTGGAGGAAATTATTTTAGCAATTAAACAGTTAAAAGGGGGTAAAGCTCCAGGCACAGATGGACTGACAGCTGCTTATTTATTATATGATAAGAAGGTGGATAAGACCTTTAAAAGCCATATATTAAGGAATGCCTTGTTACGGGTTTGAAAAAAGTATCAATACAAGTTAAATTATAAGATACCTATATGGGCAATACCCAGACATGTGATAGAGAATATAAGTATGGAACAAAAGCAAGAGGTGAATCCCAGAAAGAGCTTCTTAAAATGGAAGGGGGTGTATTGCAGTTAAAGTCTTTAAATGCATTAAAAGAAGAAAGGATAATTCAAACCTGGTTTCAGTATGGACAGTTGCAAGCTAGATGGAAAGAAGATCAGAGAATTGGTATCATGCAGAACGAGGAAAATTTGGTAAAACAAATTAGAGATCAAGGCCAAATGCATATAAAAATATTATATAATGTATTGATAGAAATAGATTCAGAAACAGAATTAGTTAAGGATTGCATGATAAAAGTGGGCACAAAATATTCAGGAACCAATAATGATGGAAACTTGGGAAAAAATATGGGTTAGAAATGTGAAATTTACGCAAGCACAAAATTTAAGAGAAAAATTTTATAAAAAGTTTTATAGATGGCATTTAAACCCTAAAAAGTTAGCTTGTATGTATCCGAATTTGCAATCTAAGTGTTGGAGATATGATTGTGATGATGCCACTTATTATCATATATGGTGGACTTGTAAAAAAGTTAAAGCATTTTGGTTTAAAATATGGTGGATTATTCAAAATATTCTCAAAAAGAAGATAAAATTTACTTCACAGTTCTTTTTGTTAGGCATAATCACAGATTGTACGGTTATAGAGACTAAATTGATCTTAAATTTAATAACTGCATCTAGACTTTTGGTGGCGCAATATTGGAAGAAGGAAGATCTGCCTACTATTGAAGAATGGACATTAAAAGTAACGAATTTAGCAGAAATGGTGAAAATTTCAGCTTATTTGAAAGATCACTCACAAGAAAGAGATATATTGGAATGGAGAAGATGGATCGACTATATTCAAAACAAATATCAGACTAAAAAGTATCAAATAGCTTATGAATGAACAGAAAAATCAAGAGTATTCATATTTAGTTAAACAAAAGGGGGTTAAAGTGTGAAGGGGGGGATAGAAATCCATAGATAGTTAGCTTAGTTTAGTATATAATTGTCAATTGTTATACCTGTATTTTATTCTGGGAAGTGCGGGGGGGGGATAAGGAAGGGAGGGGGGGTTGGGGAAATATTTGTAAAATTTTTTTTTTTTGTAAAACTCCTTAATAAAAAAAAAAAAATTAGATTTCCAGTATTGGTTCCATGCATTGCATTTATAGATTTACTTGGTGATTTATATTATGTTAACTAGTTTTTTCCAATGTAAAACTCCAAACAATTTTCAGACAGATATTTTACAATAACATGATTCATGGCATGTTTATAAATAGTAGATAATTTACCCTTTGGCTATCAAGCAGTATCTTCTTACGTTTACTTTTTTATTTTACTTCTCTTACGCTACTTTTGCTTATATATTTTTTTCTAAAAAGTGATATGGTATCTTGGTCAGTCAGCCAATCATCACATCTTAATGAAATATTTCTAATGTGTTTGGAATGTTGTTTTCTCTGAGGCCCATGGTAATTTCTTTTAGTGTCAAATCTGCATCTACTGACCAAGTCAAAGCAGAACCCTGAAAGATGTATCTAGTCTCCCCTTCTGGAAATGTCTTAACCTTTGAGGCAGATTAAATTGCAAACCATTCTATATTCAAATATGCTATGAAAATTCAACCATCATGGGTCACCATTTCAGAATCATTTATTTCTTCAGTTTTAACATAAATGAACCACTCAGAGAATATTGTATGTTCAAAGACAGAACACTTTTAGAGAAATGTGTAAATAATGAATTACCATTTGAATAACATGACATCAATTCAGGGTCCAAAGAGCCTTTTCTGCAATGACTCCCACCCTCTGGAACATTGTTCTCCTTGAGAGAAAATCCACTTGCACTCTTTTAGTCCTGTCAAGAGTATCAAAACCTAATTTTGCTGATTGACCTGGAGCCCCAATGGGGGTGTTCCATGTTGGAGGTGATTAGTAGACTAGGGAGAAGATGCTGCCTCTGCTCCTTTGTATACTGATGATCTAATTTTAGTTAATTTTTAATTTTTACTCTTTTGTATATTTCCTTTTATGATGTCAGTCACCCAGAGTAGTCTGAAGATGAGATGAGTGGCATGTAAATTTATTTAATAAATAAATTTGATCAATGCAACAAAAATGATAATGTAAATTAGTGCAGAATATTGTTGAATATGGTGGGCCAGATAATATTCTCTGCAGAAATATAGCAGTGCAATTTTAAAGGCTGATACAGATCCCCATATTTTGTAGAAGCTATGACCGAGTAAGAGGTTAGATAACCATATTCTTTTCAGTATATGCTTTTTACATTGTAATAAAATGCCTATAGTTTTTAATATAATATTAAACATTGAAGAATGTTTTTTTTAAAAAATGATATATTTTAATCTTTCCTGAAAGTGTTTATATTTTTTCTTTTTTCTTAAGACTCAGAAAAATCTGGAGGATGAGGAAAAAGGCTGCATTCTCTTGTTATAAAATGACAATTATCTTATTTACCCTAACAAATTAGTATAGTATAGTATAGTATAGTATAGTATAGTATAGTATAGTATAGTATAGTATAGTATAGTATAATTTTATTTCTATACCGCCCTTCTCCCGAAGGACTCAGGGTGGTGTACAGCCTATTTAAAAACACAAGACAAACATCAATTAAAAATTTAAAATTATTAAATAAATTCGGCTGAACTTAAAACCCCAAAAAATTAAAATAGCCCAATTTAAAATTGTTATATTGATAGCCCAGCCTGGTGGAACAACAGAGTCTTCAGTGCACAGCGAAATACCCGGAGGTCAGAGATCTTACAAATTTCAGGGGGCAGTTCATTCCACAGGGCTGGGGCTCCCACAGAGAAGGCCCTCCCCCTGGGTGTCGCCAGCCGACATGACTTGGCCGATGGCACCCTGAGGAGACCCTCTCTGTGGGAGCGAACTGGCCAGTGGGAGGCTATTGGTGGCAGAAGTCGGTCTCGAAGGTACCTGGGTCCTATGCCATGAGTTCAAGTCAGTTTTTATATTGGTTTTTTAATTTATTATTATTCTGCTTTTTTCCCCCTACATAATTAAGCTAGAATGGTTTCATAAATGCAAAACAAAAACAAAACCCAGGATGGAACACAACTTTGGTTAATTTATGCTTTAATGCTACCTTTCTAGAGAAATACAGGCATTTCATCTATGTTCTGAATTTTTTTTAAATGATGCAAACATGTTCAGTAATTCTAACTCTGGGGATAAATCATAACTTTCTCAACGGCTTTAGTGTCTCTTTTTCTCACATGGAGATTCAGTGAACACAAATTTTAGCATTGGTGGAGTATTAGGGAGATGGTGGGGAAATGGAGAGCCTCTGTAACTGCATTTACTGCATCATCTTCTTCGTTTAACAACCCCATCATTCCTTGCGGGGTGGAGCCTGGGCAACTGAATGGAGTGTTTACTGGCTGGATGCCCTTCCTGATGCCAATGTGGAGAGTTGTTCAGCAGAGAGAAATATCTGCCTCTGCCTAGAATTGAACTCACAGCCTTCTGATTGTGAGGCGAGAGCTCCACCTCTAGGCCACCACACCACTCCTAACTGTATTTTCTGCATGACGCTAATTAAATGAAGCTGACTTCATAATAGGGGTGTTTGGTGTCTGGGTAGGAAAACTTATATTACTTGTATCTGTTACACAGGGAATGTCGCAGGTTGCAATTTTTAGGAAGCTGAGTGTTACTAAAAATTGCCACTTTACATAGTGTTGCTATTTGGGGTCCTGTTTCTAAAACTCCAACATTCCCAGAAATAATATAAACTCTGGAACAGAGTTTTTCCTTATATTTTTTAAATCCCCCTTGATAGAAATCTCTCTTCTAATCAGTGCAAATGTTTTGTGTTGGTTTTTTATTTTAGGATCATCATGTTCACAAGTCACTTTGAGAAAAGAGTCATTGTATGCCTGTAATTCCTGAAAGAACTTTCTGAACATTGAAGCAGTATGTAAAAATAAAGTAAATTATTCACCATGGTTTGATATTGGTGCCAAAACTACCTGGTTAAACATGGGGGGCCAGATGATCTCCTCTGCAAAAATAGTAAGAAGATTTTCATGGAGAGTCACTGGAGCTATGTTTCCAATTTTAATACGATGAAATGATTGGTTGGGGAAGGTGACCCAGTTGATAACATCAAATCCAGTTGGTAGCTCTCCTCTTTTGTCAAAGTGAACCATTTCTCCAGCACTGTTGTTAAATGAAACAGCTTTCAGATACCATTGGAACTAAATGGAAATCATTAAAAGAAATTTATAACAATTGGAAGCAATGAACAAGGATGAATGAAGGATCTTTCATAAATTAGGTGTTATCCTTTTTAGGCAGACCAATCAGCAAGTATAATATGAGGAATATTTATTGTTATGGGGTATGATAACAGAAACTTGAATACCTGCAGGAATTTGCTTCTAAGGCAGGATTAGTCTGTCTCTCACTCTCTCTTCTTTCCCGGGACTAAATTGGCATTTCCTTTCTCTTAACAGTCCTTCTAATTACTTTTGCATACTTTCTAAAAAGCATTTAGGTATTTAGAATTCCTTTAGTATTCCCATGCATGTTGGAAGCAATATTATTATCTATGTCAGTTGGAACAATAATGTTGACCCTTAATGGACCCTGGTTACTTGCTGTTGCTCACAAAATCTGGTGTACTAAAATATTGTGAGCATTTGATCTATGAAGAGCCAACAAATAATTCTGTGGTTTATATATTGATCACTCTTCAATGCCATCCTTTCTTTTTTTCTTATGTATCTCATACTCTTCTCTTCATTGTGGAATCAAAATGCAGGACCCCAAACAAATAATCAAGACTCACTGCAGGTCAATCCACTCTCTCCCTCCCTCCCTCCCTCCCTCCCTCCCTCCCTCCCTCCCTCCCTCCCTCCCTCCCTTCCTTCCTTCCTTCCTTCCTTCCTTCCTCTCATAATCCTCTCCTCACTGTGGAATCAAAACTCAGAACCCAAGCAAATGATCAAATATGAATGCAGTATTCATTGTCAACTTAGTACAATGAAAAAATTCCTTCCAGAAATTAGTGGAGGGGACTTCTGCAGAAAACTTATATTTCAAAAAGGAAGACAAAATGATGCATGCA
Source organism: Pituophis catenifer annectens (assembly GCF_029215685.1). Taxonomy (NCBI): domain Eukaryota; kingdom Metazoa; phylum Chordata; class Lepidosauria; order Squamata; family Colubridae; genus Pituophis; species Pituophis catenifer. The sequence goes on along the minus strand of NW_027256895.1, from coordinate 18,634,512 downwards.
TACCTATTAATAAGTAATTACACAATAGATCTCAAGTTACTTCCACCTCTTCTGATAAAGAGAACAATGGCCTTACTTAGAAGAAGCATTTGCACCATAAGATTCAGAGTTTCCTAATGGAATATTTTGATAGAATTATCACAAACCACTGTGGGATACAAGGACACATTCCTATTATCCTATTAAATAGTTCCATTCATTTGTTAACTGATTTACCCCACACTCCTTCCAAAACTTCTCTTCAATTAACATTTGACGTTGCCTCCTTCTCATTGTGCATTGTTGTACCCCATGTTTAGAGTTATCCGGAATTATTATTTGAAGTTCTGACATATCACTAATGAGTTAATTCAGGTTCAGAATACTATTATTAGCTATACAACTCCAAAATACTAGCTGAACATTTATATGACTGGCCCTTATATAAATATATAATATATTTTCATTCATGTCGTTTTTACCTGCCACGACTGTTGACTGAGTTCCCAACCATTTCCTCTTTTTCTGCTCTTAGATAAAAGCATGGCTTGTAGAGCATGGGCCACTGCATAGACAGCATTGTAAATGCTATAACTATGCCCAGTAATACTAGATTCAATCACAGATTCAGGAAGGGTCTCCAGTGACTCCTCACCAGTGCATTGATTGTCACTGTCCTCATCTAACCCAGCATTTGGGAAAGAACATTCAAATGCATATTCCCAAAACACTCTTGTCAAACTGTCCTCTTCTTCTGAAGAAGGCTTTCTCATCTGAGTAAATTTCTTAAACCCTAATATTTCCTTTGAAGAAACTGCCAACGATAGGGCACCGTGGATGAAATCCAGGCTCCTGTGTCTTTGAAAGGGGACTGATGTGAATTCCATCTGTGCTGGCATCACCCAAACTTTATCTTTTCTCTTCATTGGCATTTCTTCATATTCTGAACCAAATGGCACAATTCTAAGAAAAACCATGTTGTCACTTTCACCATAAATGATTACAACATTGGCAGTACTTCTCATAATAGCCTTATAGAGCAAAACATAAGAATTAAGTTGAATTTCAATATTGTTGATAACAGATTCCATTGGCATTTCTTCCATGAAATCAAAACAGATGCCTTTCTTAGAAAATATATCAAGCTTATTCTGTATGAAGCTCTTCCCCTTTTTAGGGTTCTGGACAATGAGCCCAATCCATTTCCACTGGAAGTGAAGCAACAATTGGACCAGCCCCATAATTTGAAGGTCTTCATTTGGAAATAATTGACGGAAGAAGGCAGCTTGTATGTTTTCATCTATCTCTGCAGTTGAACCATACATGAGCTAAGAAAAAAGAAGAAATTAGAGTATATACTTCCAAATCACTTATGTCTATTTTAAGGATCTTATTTAAATATTATTTTCTCCAGGCATGGGCAGAGTTGACTACCATTTGCATATTCCAATATAATTTCTATGATACCTGTAATTGTTTAGATTTTTTAAATAAACAAAGCTCCAGAAATGTAAGAACTTTAAGAATGAATATGAACCTCTTGATTATGCTATGTTTACACATGTTTCCATGATATGATTTACCCTGTAGATTAGGTTTACATAACTTTCTAGCATTTTGAATCATTCCTCTTTGTCCCACCCTTGATGAAATAGATTTTGATGTTTAGCTTGATTGTGATTTTAACTATGTGAGGCAATGTTATCCCTTTGTTTTGAATGTTTCTGACACTAATAGATTCATAAATATAAAATTTGGAATAGAAATTAAACTAAATCAAGTTAGAAATACTGTATTTAGATTTGACTCCTTTCTTTATGGGATGGCTCTTACCTGTGGGATCTTATAAATGCTCAGAATGTTTGACATGAACTGAGCAATGAAAGCATTATGTCCTGCAATCACAGTGATTACATTGTCCTTGAGGTCACATTTGTAGTTTGGGATAAACCTTTCCTTCGTAGAGAGAAGCTCCATGGAAGCCAGATAGATCCATCTTCCCATGAAATAGCTATTAGAGATATGGATACCGAGGGTGATGTTTGGCAAGATCCTGGAATTCTCATTGATTTCTTTGATTGCAAATTCCAAAGCCAAGATGTGCTGGTAGTTTTGCATAAAATATCTGAAATGAATTTTACAACATCTGTTGCCAAATCTGGAATTGGCTGCATTCTAATTGTATCACACAAGTTTAGATTGTGCAGGCCACATGCACTGATAAAAGTGCATGCACTAGCATCAAACAAACCATTTGTTTAAAATATTCAGGAAAGACGTCAAAACAATATAACAATCCATATGCATTCAGGCAGCCCAATTGCAAAATGCAATAAACATCAATAATTAGTGGGGGGTTTTCTTAATTTGGAGGACTATATTTAATTGTACTTCGTACCCTAATTTTCTACTTTACTTATTCAATACACTGGAAATTTCTCCGGAATATTGGATATAATATCTGCATGCTGGACTAACTGCAATCATGCACACCTTAACGTATCGCTGGTATGAAGCAATGCTCTGCAGGCATTTATTTCATGTGTACTTCATCGAGTTATAGCCATATGAAAAAAGTGTATTAAAATTAAACTGATACCTGCTAAAATGGTACCAAAGCCATAGAAATAACAACACATTGGAAAATAACTTGTGTAACAGATGGAAATTGAACCAATATTATTGAAAAATAATAGTGCAGGATAGGCAATTTAACATTCATCCTCCATCCTAATTCAATCATGTCACAGGCTTTAACTATTTTCTGTATTTGCATTACTGAAAAACAGGAATTCCATACATTAAATCACCAAACAATTCAACTGATGGACTTCTTCTGAATGTTACTTCATCAGATATCATACAAATTTGAGACGAAATGCCTGCAATGACTAAATCTTCTGAATGATATTGCTTGTACTTAATAAAAGACTGATTTCCTACAGAACATTTAGCAAAGATTGTATCAGCTACTACATATAAGGGCAATAATGCTACAGATGCAAAGAATAATATCATTTTGTACAGCAATTTATCTCTCAGCCATCTGTTCACTCCCTTAGAATTAGGCATTTGAAATAGGACAGCCTGAGATACAGTGTTCCATGAGGCTGCTTTAAAGTAAAGGTTTACTTTTTAAAAAATCAGAATGAAAGGACTTTGTCCTCTACAATAGCTGTAGCTTTGGAGAAAAAAGAATGTTACATTTTTATTGTTGTGGAAATACATTACTTTTAATATTTTCTTTAACTCCTTAGAGATTGAAAATAAGAATGCATAATTGATAAGGATTGTACAGGTCTAGACATGCTCAGGTGCACAAACCAACTTGTGATACATAGGGTATTGCAACCTGCAATTAAGGACAAAATAATAGTGACGGGGGACAGAAAGAACTCAATGAGATATGTAAAAAAATTTGTTCTCCAGGATCTTCAGTTGGCTTCCAACTGAGAAAACAGCTGAATTCGAATGGAAATTTCAGTCATCAATTAAACAACAAAGTAAATCAAATCAAATTGCATTAAATGAAATTTGGATCTCACTGTTAAGAAGCATCTTTCTCTTCAAATATTCTAAAAATAATACAATTAATCAAAATACTGGTATTGTCCAAATTTTGTTTGATATGCCTGTTGGTCACCAATGTACTTATTTGTGTCACACTTATAATATTAGCGGTCAGCCTTCGCTTATTTTATTGCTTCATTGCTTCATTGCTCGGCTGCCATTGTAACGGGGGGGGAGGGGGGAGCTGTTTGAATGTCTGGGAGGGGGGAAGTGGTGGAGAAGAAAGGAGAAAGTTTTCTTAGGTTTCTTCAGCGTTTTCTGTGCAGCTGTGAAGAACGGTGATAACCTGTCAAGGTCAACCGTCGTGGCATACCAGGAGGATGGCACCAATGGAAGCTGCACCCCACATGATCCCTGGGGGAGATGTGGATTCTGACTGGACAATTGGGGGAAGGGTTTTAAGGATGCTTTCTATATGTGAGTTTTGTGCCTATTGCCTCAGACCTTGCTTTTCTTTGGTTGCATTCAGTTCATACTCAGTAAAAGTACCTTTCTCTATGAAAATGGAGTCGGGGTTTTTCTTTCTTGAGTGTTGAAAGGAGGCATACCTGATATTAAGCAAGGTCTGCAATTAACAGCCAACCCAGAAAACTTCCTTGGGGGCTGGGCAAACTATGTCTGATCAAGACTGTGACCTGGAACAGATGGGAGTAGCTGCCTCAGCGACTCCCTCATAACACCCCAGTTGGGAGCCTTCAGACTGGATGACTAATTTACAGCTGGAGGAGAAGCCGGAAAGAGCCAAATGGTCCCTGGGTGTGGGGAGGTTACCAGAACTGGAGAAGGTCCCCCCAAGGAGTAACAACTGCCAGAAGCCGAGGCAGAGATGCTGCCTGGAAGCAAGAGCAGAAAGAAGATCATCTGATCACCCATGCTTTGCAACTACTGAGAGAGGCTGCGGAGAGTCGTAAAGCCCATGAAAGGTATGGATTGCCTGCCAGGGGGGAGGATGAATGCCCCGGGGGTGGAACGGAGGCTGCTGCTTGTGTGGAAGAGAGAGTCCAAGCCCGGGAAGAGACAGCTCAGGCCTCCAGATCCCAAGTAGCTACTGCAGCCCAGGCCCCCCTGATGGACAGGCCCTGCCACGGAGGCGAAGCAAGCCCAAAATTCCCTTACTATCAGTAAGATATGGGGGAGATCCGAAAGGACTGGGATTCTTTTTAACCCAAGTGTGGAACCACATGCAGGACTGGGGGGAGGATTTCCCCTCAGATGCCACACATGTGAGGTGCATTACCAGGGCCCTGGAGGGGGTGGCAGCTGAGTGGATGTTGGGACTCCATAATGAAGATTCCCTCCTGATGAGGAATTATGACCAATTCATGGCAGCCCTCAGAACATGGTGTGAGGACCTGTTAGCCAAGCAAAGGGCGAGAATTAGAATGAAGTCCATACATCAGGGGCGGAGATCGGTGGCAGAGTACACCCAGGAGTTCCGCAAGTTGGCACCCTAAATGGGAGGGTGGTCAGAAGTAGCCCTGCTGGAGAGTTATAAAGGTAGGCTAAATGAGGATTGCTGCTCCTGAGGGGCCCCTAGGGAACTGCAGAGCTGGTACGTGCTGGCCGCAGATGTGGAGATAGACTTGGCCAGAGATCGGTTCCGATGTGGGCGCACCTGGAATCAGCCACCCTCCTCATCCCACAAGGGGGTGCCAAAGACCGCATTGGGGCCAGCAGGCTCCAAGCTGAAGTCCTCCGTGTGTTTCAGATGTGGGAAGAAGGAACACCAAGCAGCTGAGTGTTTCTCTAAGCCTGGAACCAAGGCGACTCCTATTGGAGGGAAGAGAGCCAAGAAAGCATCAGTGAAAGCCCGCAAAACCACCCTAAAAGGAGTAGAAGTCATTGAGTTCGCTCCCCTGAAACAGGGCGAGTTGGGAAGTCTGACCATCGCCAATGACAGCGAAACTGAAACTGATTCCGATGAGGACCTCCTGGTAAGTCAGAATGGGGGCCCCATGATCATCCCAGTAGAACTAAAAGTACCATCCATTGGGGCCCACGGGCAGATGCTAGCCCTTCTAGATTCGGGATGCACCAGGTGTGTCATCAGCCCAGACATTGTAGAACAGATGGGTCTAAGACTGAAAATGATGAAAAGGCCCATTGCATTCTGTCAGATAGACGGATCGGTGGCTGGGGGGGGGGCAGCCCATTTTGTAACCGAACCAATCAAGATGAGGATAGGGGATCACCTAGAGACTTTGAGTTTTATTGTGGCCCTGGGCATGGAACGGCCCCTCCTACTTGGGCTGCCCTGGCTCCAAAAATGGAACCCACACATAAATTGGAAAACTGGTGTGTTGCGCATCTGCTCAATCAACAAGAGAAGAGAGGGGATGACCCCTATTGCGTGGCCAAAGTGGCGAGCGAGGGGGTGGCAACTGCAATGAACCACATTGTGGGGGAAGAAAAGATCCCAAAAGAGTACCGGGACCTCCGGGAGGTGTTCAGTGAAAAGGCATCAGATGTGCTGACCCCCCACCGGCTGACAGACTGTAGCATAGAAATCCTTCCTGGGATAAAACTACCTAAACCAAAAATCTACCCCATGCCCCCCCCGGGAGTTGGGGGAACTGCGAGACTTTATTGATAAAAACCTAAAATGTGGCTTTATCCAACTGGCTAGGCTGCGGGTAGCTGCCCTGGTACTATTTCGGGAGAAGAAGGATGGGTCTTATCGCCTGGTGGTTGACTACCAAAACCTAAATGCCATCTGCATAGAAAACATCTACCCACTGCCTCTCATGAAGGACATGCTAGCCCACCTGGGAAAAGGAAATTTTTTTACTAAGTTGGACTTGCGGTAGGCGTATTATAGAGTTCGGATTAAGGAAGGTGATGAATGGAAAACTGCTTTCAACTGCCTGCTGAGATGTTTCTAGTTTCGGGTGCTCCTTTTCGGACTACAAGGAGCCCCTGCCGTGTTCATGCAACTGATTAACGAAGTACTGCACAAACACCTTTACAAGGGGGTTCTGGTCTACCTTGATGACATTCTTATTTACACCGAGACCATGGACAACCACGTAAAACTGGTGAGGGCTGTCCTGAAAAAACTTAGAACTGCTGAACTGTATGCTAAGCTATCAAAATGCGAATTCCACCAGACTAAAATTGACTATCTGGGGTACTGCATCTCACAAGAGGGGATAGAAATGGATCCAGGAAAGGTCTGGGCCATGTTGGAATGGGCTTCCCCATGCATCCACAAGCAACTACAAAGTTTCCTGGGTTTTGCTAATTTCTATCGACAGTTCATCCCCTCGTTCACAAAAATTGCCTTACCAATTACTAATCTTCTGAAAACGAAAGGAGAGGAGAGGCCAAAACCCTCCTGGCCTCTCGAGTGGACTATGGGCTGTCAGGCAGCTTTTTGAGAAACTGAAATGACTATTTGCTGCAGAACCAGTCCTTAAACATCCTGCCATGGAAGCCCCGTTTGTTGTATAGGCTGACGCCAGCTGTCAGGTATGCTTCCTTCAAAGTCCAAGAAAGAATGATCCAGACTCCATTGTTTATAGAAGCAGTTACTTTTACTGGAAAATGAAGTGATCGCAACCAAAGAAAAGCAGAATCTGAGAGAAGAGCGCGAAAATTACAGATAGAAAGCATCCCCTCCCACTGTCCAAAGTAAATCATCCAATCCAAAGGTCTCCCAGGGGTCAGGTGGAAGCACACGTCTGGTGGTGTCTGTCACTGCGTTATTTTATTTACCAGCTGAGCCAATTATTTCTGGACTATCAGACTCTCCGTAGCTTGACAACTTCTTATCAGTAAGCTACGTGTTTCCTCATCCACCCACATTCCTTCTCACACTCTTTCCTTTGTTCTCCTGCCAGAGAGGTCCGTCTTGGACCAGCAGGAGATCTCGCTTGCCAAAAATGTAACAATTTAACTTTTCTTAGTTAGTGAGGTGTTTTATTTTCTTTATAACAAATAAATGAGTTTTATTAGAAACCTTTTCCTCGCGTTTCTTTTCAGATTATTGCAACTTGGAATAAGCCACGATACATCTCCTCTAAACCAGGGTAATTAGTCCCAGAGCCAAACATGGGATTAATAAACGCCCTGACATCTGGTAACGAGGATGGTTTGATTTATGGCTTTTTCCTTGTTTTGATAAGAGCGCATAGGCAATTAGTTTTTAGCTACTGAGGTACGCTAATTATATTGCTGAGATGCCGAAACAGAAGTAAAACAAATACAAAATGTATTTTGCTGAGAAGGTGGCAGAAAGGAGGTTTCCAGATTTCCAGCCCCTTACTACAGCCACACGCCTGGAGCGAGAAGAAGCCGTGGGAACAGAAATGGAGACAGATAAGACAGAAGCTGTTTTTGAAGATGATGATTTACGACTGAGGTCAGTAACATTTTCTTCTGATCTTCCAAGCTCTGAAAAAGTCTTCCCAGAACCTTCTGAATTTGTAATGCTTGATGCAAGGCTAAAGCACACTGCTGAGCAAAATTCCTCCCACGCAGAGAGAGAAACAATTCATTATTCTCCTCGAAGCTCTAAGCTCACCCTGGATGAGCTGGCTATGAAAGCCTATCATGACCGTATAAAACTCTATGAACAGCAGCTATCCCAGGCAAAAATAGCTATATCTATGCTTGAGCAAGATAAGGGAGATAACTTAAATTTTTCAAAAAGCGCCATATTGTCTTCTTGCTCAGAGCCAAAGACACTCCCCCTGGTGGATTCTGTGTCAGGCCAATTAAGGCAAAGAGCACTGCATACGTCACATGAAAGTCTCCCTGATCAAGTTACACATGTCTTACATAACCACTCCTACTCTAAAGCATACAATGCCACGTATGCAAAGCTGCCCAAAGGTGCAGCACCATCTGCTGGCAAAAGTAATTTACTACAAGAAGCTGAAATGCCACAAGTGTTTCCACAGGCCCAAACTCAAACACCCCCTGGCAGTGTTGGTGTCCTTTTAGATGGAACACAGCAAAGGCAAATGACTGCATCTCCAGCAGGTCATGCCAATATTGCAGAACAAGCACAAATGGCAACTGGAATACAGCAGATTCCAGTGCATCAGCCACAGCAGCTACAAATGCCTGCATATGTGCCCCAGCCACAAGTGCAAATAGGGCCACCTCCTGGCCCACCTCCAATAGCACAACCAAGACCATTTTTAGGTCCACAACAGGCACAGCAAATACCACAGGCATTTCTGCCAGCACAGCCAGCATACCAAGTGCAGGCTCCTTACCAGGCATTTTCTGTCTCTCCACTAACTGGTGAGTCAAAACTAAAAATGTCAGGACATAATTACAAAGCCTGGGTCAGTGAGATTACACTATTGCTTCTTAGAGAAGGCATGCACTATATGGTATTTAACCCACCTGCTCAACCTTGGACTTATGCAATAAGAGATTTAGAGATAAGGGCTCGCACAACATTATTGATGTCCATGGATACTGAACTGCAGGTCACTTTTCCACCAAACACAACAGCCCGACAAATTTGGGCTGAATTGGAAAATTGCTAGAGGCCTATCTCAATTGAATCTTCATGTTTACTCATGTCTGAACTCCACGGTTCGAGATTGAAACCCGGTGAACAAATTGGAGGACATTTGACCAAACTGAAAGGTCTGAGAACAGAATTGAGAGAAAGAGGCCATAACATTGAAGATATTCAAATGATCAGCATCATTATTAACTCTTTGAATTATGAATGGAAAGATGCTGTTACAAAAATTAACCAAGTCCCTATTGCTCAATGCACAGTGGACAATGTCTGTAGACTTTTAATTGAAGAAGAGGCATTCATGCTAGCTACTCCACACTTGAGAGGACCACCCGCATCAAGAGCTCCAGCTAGGCACCCCTTCCGAGGAAGAACCTACGCTCCAAGGATGCCAAGATGCTACACCTGCAATTGTGTGGGACATGCCACCCGGGATTGTCCCCAACGAGTTCCAGCTCCCGTCACATACCAGCCCAGAGGAACAGATTCCAGAGGCAGAGGCAGAGGCGGAAGACAAGGTCGTCGTGGTCCCCGGCGTGATCCACAAACTCCACTCGCTACACTGGCTTTAACCAATGATCCACAACTTCAACCAGAGTATGACAGACGACTCCTGTGGACTTTGGACAGTGGTGCAGCATTGCATGTTACCTACAGAAAGGAACTTTTCACAGAGATGCACGAGCCTGAACCAGAACTATGTGAACTTTATTCTTTTTCAAATCATCCTTGTCAGGTCAAAGGAAAAGGAACTGTTTATGTAGAAGAGCTCGATGCATTCATTCCTGATGTTTATTACATACCAACAGCAACCTGTAATTTGCTTAGTCAGTGTCACTTGTCTAGAATGTTAAAGTTCCAAGTTCACCACCTTGAAAAAGCAAGTTACATAGTTAAAGATGGAGATATTGTTGCTGAAACCATATTAATTGGTGGTGTTTATTACTTAAAGCCAAAGCCTAAACCGCAAACACAGGCAAGTATACAAACTCCAAAAAGGGAAAGCACAGGCCCAGAGAGAGATGCTCCAGTGAGAGATCCTGTTGCTATTCCTAAGGCTCCTAAAGCCAACAAAAATAGAATTGGTAAACAGGTTGCTCAGAGCAAGCCTGAGGTTCCGCATAAAAATGTTAATGTTGAGAATTCACTAACAGGTAAACCTTTGCATTCCAGGTGTATCCATAAATGGCATAGAAGATTGGGGCATGCCAGTTTCCGTGTTCTTAGGAAGATGCCGGAGTTCACAAAAGGTTTGGATCTAAAGGGGTGTAAGGTGTTTTTGGATTGTGCTGTATGCAAGAAGGCCAAATCCAAAGCAGCAGCCATTCCCAAACGCGCTACACGCCTGTCAACACGCATTTTTGATTTGGTTCACATTGACATAGTTGGTCCTTTCCCACCATCATTTGGTGGTAGAAAATATTTTCTAACAATTGTTGATAATTACTCTAGATATGGATATGGATATCCTATGAAAGAAAAATCAGAGACTTTTCAGATCTTTAAAGATTTTGCAACCCTTGTTTCTACCCAACACCAAGTTCGCATCGCCAGAATCCAGAGTGATCGTGGTGCCGAGTTCATGTCTCAGCGTTTCCAGGACTGGATGCGTAAGAATGGAATTATTCATCAGACTTCGGCTCCTTACACACTGGCTCATAATGGAGTCGCAGAACGAAGACAAGGGGTACTGCAAACCATGATGCGTTGTCTCCTAGAAGACGCCAACCTTGGTAAGATATACTGGGGTGAAGCTATCAAGTATGCAAATTACATTGTCAATCATACTTGGAGCAGTGTAACAAATCAGACTCCTTTCTTCATGTTGTATGGCTACAAGCCTGATCTTAAAAACATCCATATTTTTGGTTCATATGCTATGGTGAATATTCCCTTAGCTCAAAGAAGAAAAGGAAGTCCAGCAGCAAAGAGACTGAGATTTATGGGTATTGATGATAACTCAAAATGGAGCAGATTTATTGACTCTAAACATGCAATTGTGATTTCCCAATCTGCTAATTTTGAAGAAGATATTGACTGGTCCAGGATTCATTCCAATGATCCTGGAGTTTATTTTCCCAGAGATGATACTGCTGATGCCACGCAGATTGATGATCAAGATTCCACTGATTCTTCTCAACCCGATGTTCCGCCTTCGCAAGCCGCGGATGCTGATGCTAGCAACGAAAGTGAGGACGAGGACAAACCAGAAGAAGATTGGACAGTTGTTCCGAGACGTTCCAAGAGGGCCACAAAAGGAATCCCTCCACAACGATATTCTTGGCAACTGACAAAAGCACCCTTGCCTTTGATTTGCAATGTCACACTTCCACTTGATAATTTCACACAAATCAAGCAGCTCCCTGATTCAGAGCAAGACAAATGGTATGAAGCAATGCAGGTTGAAATGGACAGTCTAAAGAAACTTAAAGTATTTACACCTGCAAAACCTCCAGCAAACAAAAAGGTCATTGGCACTCGATGGGTCTACAGAATCAAAAAGAAACCAAATGGTGAGTCATTGTACAAGGCCAGACTTGTAGCTCAGGGTTTCGCTCAACGTTATCCTGAGGACTACACAAATACTTACTCACCGACAGTCAGAACTGAGAGTGTAAAAATTGCTTTAGCAACTGCAACTATCCTTGGTTTAGACGAAGAGATCTACGTGAGAAGTCCTCCAGGATTCCGACAGCAAGAAGGGGATACCTGGTTTCTAAACAAAAGTCTCTATGGTCTGAAACAATCTGGTTTAATGTGGTATTTATGTCTTACTGACAAACTAAATTCAATGGGCTTTATTAAGTCCGAAACTGATGAGTGCGTGTTCACAAAAAGATCTAACAATGCATATGAGATAGTTCTTGTTTATGTTGATGATATTGTTTATATTGGTCCAAATAAGCAAATGAGTGAAATTTTTGCCAAAGCTTTGCAGAGATACTTCACATTGAAATCATTAGGTTACATTAGCACTTATTTAGGTGTTCAGATTGAAAAAACACAGAAGGGGTTTAGTCTTTCACAAGAAGATAAAATTGAACAAGTTTTGCATCATTGCAACATGAAGGATGCTAACACAACAAAGACACCCATGCAAACAGATTTTCACAACTTGACACAAGAAGAAAGTCCTGAGTTCGAGGATCAAACACTTTATCGTTCAGTCATTGGGTCACTATTATACATTAGTAGTTGGACCAGACCCGACATTGCACTTAGTGTTAATCTCTTATCACGACATGTAGGTAAGGCAAAACAGTTTCATTGGACATGTATTAAGAAATTATTGAGATACCTAAAATACACCAAACACTTGAAATTATTGTTAGAACCAACACATACTGATTATGCAGAATTATGTTGTTATGCAGATTCTGATTGGGCAAGTGATAAGAAATCACGTAAAAGTACTTCAGGTTATATGATGTTCTTAAATGGATGTCCTGTTTATTGGCAAGTACGTAAACAGAATTTTGTTTCTTGTTCATCTACTGAAGCTGAATATGCTTGTGTTTCAGATGCATGTAATTCTCTAACTTGGTTTGATGCTTTAGTCACAGATATCTGGACACACCCGATCCGACCAATCACCGTGATGGAAGACAATGAATTGGTGGTTTATATTTCTGAATCTCATTTCACAGGTTCTAGGTCCAGACACATTGACATTCGTTACCAAAACATAAAGCATTTAGTGAAAAAAGGTTTTGTCAAAATGCAATATGTATCTACACATGATCAAATTGCTGATATGCTCAACAAACCACTTCCAGCAGCTCAACACGAGTATCTGCGTAAGAAGATGTGCCTTATTTGATGATGTACTGATATTCGCTCAACTGGCAAAGAAGGGGAATGTCACTGCGTTATTTTATTTACCAGCTGAGCCAATTATTTCTGGACTATCAGACTCTCCGTAGCTTGACAACTTCTTATCAGTAAGCTACGTGTTTCCGCATCCACCCACATTCCTTCTCACACTCTTTCCTTTGTTCTCCTGCCAGAGAGGTCCGTCTTGGACCGGCAGGAGATCTCGCTTGCCAAAAATGTAACAATTTAACTTTTCTTAGTTAGTGAGGTGTTTTATTTTCTTTATAACAAATAAATGAGTTTTATTAGAAACCTTTTCCTCGCGTTTCTTTTCAGATTATTGCAACTTGGAATAAGCCACGATACATCTCCTCTAAACCAGGGTAATTAGTCCCAGAGCCAAACATGGGATTAATAAACGCCCTGACAGTGTCATCAATCAGGAATGCCCTGGCCTTTGACCTGATAGCAGCTTCAAAGATGTAACACTATATCTTAGGATTTACTTTCGTTTCTCTGTCCAGCATGCTTATAACTCAAAGCCAACTCCCCCCTCCCCCGTTACCATGGCAGCCAAAGCAGGAAAAAGCGGAGGCTGACACCAGCGATGTGGCCATCGGTACGGTGTTACTCCAAACAAATGCAGAGGGGAAGCTCCAACCCAGTGCCTATACCTCTCAGAAATTATCAGAGACCGAGAGAAGGGCCATATGGGAGAAAGAGGCTTTTGCTGTTCGTTGGGCACTGTTAACATGGAGGCACTTCCTTGAAGGGGCAAAGCACCCGTTTGAGGTGTGGAGTGATCACAAAAACTTAGAAGCTTTGAAAACGCCACAAAAACTTTGCCTAAGCAAGTCCGCTGGGCTCAACACTTTAAACAATTTAATTTCTCCCTGTGTTACCTTCCTGGAGGGAAGAACTTTAAGGCAGATGCCCTTTTGAGACTGTCTCAATACAATAGCATTAGAGAGGAAGTGATTCGTCTGGTTATCCCCTTGAAACAGCTGGTGGCACCAGTGGTTACTAGAGCCCAGACAAAAGTAGATGTAACCTTGTCTGGCGACTTGAGCAAGCAGCTGAAAGAAGCTCTAAAAACTGATGAGTGGTTTTTAGCCCACTCCAATGAGTGTACACTTCAAGAGGGGCTCGCATGGGTGGAAGCTAAACTGTAGGTCCCCACCAGCCTGAGAGGAAGAGTAGTACAATACGCCCATGATGCTAAAATCGCTGGGCATTTTGGTTTCATGAAGACATTATACTTAGTTAAATGACAATTCTGGTGGCCAGCACTGAAGAAAGACATAGAAGCATATGTGGCGAGTTGCACCACATGTGCTTTAGCAAAGAGGCCTCCTGGGAAACCACCTGGGCTGCTTCAGAGTGTAGGTAGGCCGGGAGCCCCACGGAAGGAAATTTCTGTGGATTTTATTGTTTAACTTCCAAAAGTGGAGGGAATACAGTCATTTGGGTGGTTACTGATTTATTTTCTAAACAAGTGCATTTTATCCCATCTTCCAAGATCCCTTTGGCTAAAATTTTTGCAAAGTTGTTTGCCCAACACGTGTACAGATTGCATGGGGCTCCGGAGCGAATAATTTCAGACAGAGGGGTCCAGTTCACCCCCCCATTTTTGGAAGGAGTTCCTGGGATTGTTAGGCTCCGCCCAGGGATTAAGCTCCACCCACCACCCTCAGACCAATGGGGCTTGTGAAAGAACTAACTCGGTGTTGGAACAATAACTTAAATGTTACATAAATTATCAGCAAAATAACTGGGCGGACTTGTTGCCATTTGCAGAGGTTGCCTACAATAACTCTATATACAGCAGTACTGGGTTTACCCCATTTAAGGTAGACTCCGGCCAAGATTTTGTCCCCATCCTGGAGTTACCTCAGGAAAACCCACAGATACCTTCTTTGGCTGACTGGATTGAACAGCTACGTGGTATCTGGTCTGTAATATGTAAGGCCCTAGATGAGGTTCACCAAGCTTATAAAGTCCAAGCTGTTAAGAAAAGACTTCAGGGTAGAGATTGTAAAGTAGGAGATAGGGTGTTCCTTTCCACCAAGTACTTGCAAACTAGCCAAAAGTTGAATAAACTTGGACCCAAATACATGGGTCCTTTCCCTATCATACACATAGTTAACCTGGTTATGGTGCAATTAGAATTGCCTAAATCCTTGTGAAGGATTCATCCGGTATTTCATGTCAGTTTGCTGAAACCAGAATGTTCATCCCCTTTGTGTCTGGACCAAGAACCTCCTCCGGTCCCCATACTTATTGAAGGAGAACAGCATTTTGAAATCAAAGAAATATTGGATTCAAGGAAACATCGCGGTAAGGTGCAGTACTTGATGGCCTGGAAACATTTCCCATTAGCTCAGTCTGAATGGGTAAATAAGTGAGATGTTAGAGCTCTGAAGCAGCTGCAATTATTTTATTCCAAATACCCTGATAAACCTTAATCCTGGAGTAGTATTCATGTTCTTGGTTATGTAATTATCTATTTTCCCTTATTCTGTTTTTTTTTTTTTTTGTAGGAATAACGTCTCTTCTGCAGGAGGGCCGAATGTCAGCCTTTGCTTATTTTATTCCTTGATTGCTTCATTGCTCGGCTGCCATTGTAACAGGGGAGGGGGAGCTTTTTGAATGTCTGGGAGGGGGGAAGTGAACTGGTGGAGAAGAAGGGAGAAAGTTTTCGTAGGTTTCTTCAGCATTTTCTGTGCAGCTGTAAAGAACGGTGATAACCACTCAAGGTCAACCATAGTGGCATACCAGGAGGATGGCACCAACAGAAGCTGCACCCCATATGACCCCTGGGGGGAATGTGGATTGGATAATCTTGACTGGACAATTGGGGGGAGGGTTTTAAGGATGCTTTCTATATGTGATTTTTGTGCCTATTGCCTCAGAATTTGCTTTTCTTTGGTTGCATTCAGTTCATACTCAGTAAAAGTACCTTTCTCTATGAAAATGGAGTCGGGGTTTTTCTTTCTTGAGTACTGAAAGGAGGCACACCTGACATTAGCATTAGCACTACAAATTTTTCAATGCAGATTTTCCCTTTTGGGGAAATCAGTAACAGAAGTAGAATAAGTTCTACTTCTTGGTACATTTGAGGCATTTCCTGATTTTCTATATGGGTCCTTAAATGAAGCCCAATTTTAGAGACAGAGGGGGAGAGGGAGAGGGAGGGAGAGGAGAGGAAGAGAGAGAGAAACCCATGACTTTATGTGTATATACATATACATACACATAAATATAAATGTACTATACATACATAGATTTTTTCCAAACTTTGCTGTTTCAGTAAAAGAGAATATTTGTAGCTAAGAGTTGAACTGTCTGGACCTTAGTGCTCTCTGAGCTTGGTTGTTTTTTTCTTGCAGATTTTTCATTGGATTAGTAGATAACATTATCACTACTACAAAGGAGTGGGGTTTGCTCTCATTGTATATGGTGGCTTGTCCTGTCAGTGAGCTCTTCCTGGTCCCTTGATTAGACTGTTGTTTACTGTTAGCTTGTTTGACTGCATTACTAGTTTCTTGATTGGACTTGTTTACTTGGTTGTTGGTGTAGCATTAATCTTTCTGTTGATTGCTGTTGATTGATGGTGAGTATTTTAAACTTTTTGTTTTCTTTTTGGCTTTTTGATTGTCTCTTTTGAATGATATATAGTTGTTGTTACCTCTATATGCATTTTTGGACTTGCTTGGTCTCTGATTCTCAGTTCAACCTATGGTTTCCCAGTTGAAACTATGGTTAAGTCATTCCATGTGTTCTGACATGGAAATTAGCATGGAAATTAGCATGGAAATTAAGGAACTCATGTCTTCTGATGATGATTGCTAGTTGGTGTTCATGGATGTGCTTCTGACTTTGTTCCTATACAGGGCCTGTTACAGTCTTTACACTATATGTTGTATACACTATATGTTGTATTTCTACTCTGGGACAGCTGGGTCTTTTGATTTACTTTGGATGCTTTGGAGGACTTTAATTGTGTTATAAGATACAGTACAGCCACCTGGTTTGCCCTTTGCTGTATATTATTTAATCTTGTAAGTAATTATATGTTGTGTTAGTTATTTGTGTTATGAAATTTACATTGACAAGTAGATAATATTATGGAATTGTCAAAACTGCTGAAAGATTTCAATCCCTAATCCTAGAAATACTTACACATATATCTTTTTTTATTTTCTCAATTCTGTTTTAGAGGTTTACCTACTGCCAAAAGATTTACCATCATTTCTACGAGTTACATCTTTTTTAGACATGCTCAAACCAATGTGATACACAAAGTATCACAGGGTGTCACAAGGGTTACAGGGTATTGTAACTTGGAATTAAGGACAAAATAATAGTGACGGGGGACAGAAAGAACTAAATGAGAAATGTAAAAAGTTTTGTGCTCAGACTATTGACTCTGGAGGGCCATGATTTACAATTGGGTTGGCAAGCCTTGTGGTATGAGAAAAGCAAGACCCATGGTTACTATCAAAGACATTACAAAAGGAATGCACTATTGTTAATATGGGAGAAAATTAGAGAACATTATTTGAGGATACCAGTTTGGCTTTCAACAGTGGAAGCACTGATCCACCAAAATGTCATTAACAGGGGGAATATTGTTAGATATAAAGATATTATGAATGAAAAGGGGGAACTTAAATCTAAACAAGAGCTGAGTGATCAAGGGATCAACATGGCATGCTATTCACAAGTACAGATACATTCTAGATATGAGAAAGATGCTAAATATGGTTTTTATAAAGAATTAACAGAATTAGAGAAGATGTTATCAGGGACAGAAGAAAGATTAATTAAAAAGTTGTATAATTACTTATTGATCATTAAACTGGAAGATGAACAAGTGAAGGAGACAATGATAGCATGGGCAAAAAAAATTGGTTACACAATAAAATTAGATAAATGGCAGAAGTTGTGGGACAGGAACTATAAACTAACAATGTCAACTGCATATAAAGGAAAATCTGTATAAGATGTTTATAGATGGCATCTTCAACTGGCAAGGTTGGCAAAGATGTTTAAACACAAGTCAGCTAAATGTTGGAAATGTCACCAGATACCTGGGACATATTTTCATATGTGGTGGACATGTGTAGAAGCAAAAAAAATATTAGATAAAAATAAAAAAAATTGTTGGGAATTTTACCTGAAACTTATAGTAAAGGGAATGCATATTTAATTAAACATGTATTAACTGCAGATAGAATTGTATTTGCACAGATGAGAATGTGAGTAGGGAAATATTAAAATGTGCAGAAATGAATAGATTAATGCTTGCTATAAAGGAGAATGAACAAACTGAATATTATATGACATGGGAGTTATTTTATGAGTGGTTGGAAAACAAAAATAGAAGTTAGATATAAATGGAGATCAGTGAAATATTGAAAACATGTTAAGATAGAGAAGCAAACAATATGATGATTCTTACTAATATGACAATTAAAATTATATTATTATTATTATTATTA
This sequence comes from Pituophis catenifer annectens, assembly GCF_029215685.1. NCBI lineage: Eukaryota > Metazoa > Chordata > Lepidosauria > Squamata > Colubridae > Pituophis > Pituophis catenifer. The sequence continues at coordinate 18,616,164 of NW_027256895.1, read as the reverse complement.
TTATTATTATTATTATTATTATTATTATTTATTGGTTAATCTTTAGTGAGATTCACAGCCTTTGAGGCTGGTTAATAGCTCAGCAGCTCGAGTCCTAACCAAGGACCTAGGAACTGTTAAGGTATCGTCGGAGGATGTAAGTAGTTATTATTATTATTATTATTATTATTATTATTATTATTATTATTATTATTATTATTATTATTATTATTATTATTATTATCTTATTAGAAGATATGTTAAGAGGGAGAAATGAATAGATCAACTATGCTCATTATTTTTATTGTAAATTTAGAGAATCAATATAAATGTAATGAATACCATTGTAAATTTTGATTGTTATTGCACATGATATATTTATACCCAGATGACACACTGTTTAATGGAAGATGGAATGTTTAATAGAAGAATAGAATAGAATAGAATTTTTATTGGCCAAGTGTGATTGGACACACAAGGAATTTGTCTTGGTGCACATGCTCTCAGCTTATTTAAAAGAAAAGATACGATAGGAACAATGACATGATTAATAGTAGTGCAGACTTAGTAAATAGTTTGACAGTGTTGAGAGAATTATTTGTTTAGCAGAGTGATGGCATTCGGGAAAAAACTGCTTTTGTGTTTATTTGTTCTGGTGTGCAGTGCAGTTAAGTCAAGAAATTAAAAAAAAAAAATTAAAGTAAAAAGTTTTGTTCTCCAGTATCTGCAGTTGGCTTCTAACTGAGAAAACAGCTGAATTCAAATGGTAATTTCAGTCATGATTAATTAAATTCCTCCTCCTCCACCACCTTTTCCTTGTCAACTATTAAAATAGGTTGTGTGAATATGAAAACAGTAACTGCAAGAATGACCTTAGAGTCCTAATGGATGATCTCTTAAATATGAGCTAGCAGTGTGCAGCAGCAGCCAAAGAAATTGCTTGTTGTTTAAAAAGCTAAATGTTTGTTGTATAAAGAAGCATAAAATTGGTTGCAGGACTTGGGTTTGGCTAATCTAGAGAAAAGGATTGGGGGGACATGGTAGCCGTATTCCAGTATTTGAGAGTTTGCTACAAAGGGTATGTGTGTGTGTGAACCTATTTTCCAATGCATTGGAAGGCAAGACAAGAAACAATGCATGGAAACTAATCAAGGAGAGAAACAACCTGGAATTAAGGAGAAACTTCCTAACAGTGACAACAATTAACCAGTGGAATAGCTTGCCAACAGCAGTTGTGGATGTTTTATCACTGGAGTTTTTTAAGAAGACCCTGTATAGCCTCTTGTCTGGAATGGTGTAGGATCTCCTGTTTGAGCAGGGAGCTGTCTAGAAGGTCTCTTCCACCTCTGTTCTGATTGAGATTTAAATATTTATGCACACTTATGCTGAGTAAATAAGTATTTACTATTTATTATTCTTTAATAAGTTGCATCTGTTAAATGAAAATTATATTAGCAAGCGGGTGTTATTATGTAGATGTCAGTCTGCTACAATATTTAAATGCAATTCCTAACCCTACAAATACTTACATTTATTGAGCCACGGTGGTGCAGTGGTTAGAGTGCAGTACTGCAGGCTACTTATGCTGACTGCTGGCTGCCTGCAATTTGGCAGTTCAAATCTCACTAGGCTCAAGGCTGACTCAGCCTTCCGTCCCTTCAAGATGGGTAAAATGAGGGCCCAGATTGTTGTGCATTAGGCTGACTCTGTAAACCGCTTAGAGAGGGCTGGGAAGCACTGTGATATGAGTCTAAGTGCTATTACTATTGGTATTTATATCCTCTTTTCATTCCTCTGGGTTCACTTTTAGTTGTTAACCTATCATCAAAGTATTTCTGTGATCTACGTATTTCTCAAGCATTTCCTCTTTCATCCCCATTTTTGGGCTATCATTATTTTTTAAAGTAGAACAAAATGAGAAAAGACGTTCAAACTTTATCACATTTCCTCCTCCTTACCTTCCCCCCTTCCTCCTTACCTTTATTTTTTTCATTAGGATGTCACACCTCATGTTCCTATAGTCTTAGTTTTCTGTGACAACCTTCAAAATCTCTTACTGCAGGTGTAATTCTCTTTTTCTCACAAAAAGCCACCTAGACTTACTTACTTGCTTACTTATTTACTTACTTATTTATTACATTTTTTGCCATCAATCTTTCTGTGGGCCTACTCTAGGTAGCATACAATCATGAAACAGAAGGAATATGAAAAGATTGTAAACAGAAGAGAAATAAAATAATAAAACCATAAAATAATCAATGGCAAAGGAATACTGGGTAATAATTCATTGATATGAAAACCAAAAAGATGGATGGGTGGAGAGCAGAGACCAGCAGTGGGAAGGTGGAGTCTGCCATCAATCTACTTCCTGTGTGAAACTCTCCCATTTGTTCCCAAAGCCAATTGGCAGAGTCATGTCTTAAAACTTTTGTGAAAGGACAAGAGGGTGTGGGTGGATCTTACCTTACAGGGTAAGAAGTTCCAAAGGGTAGGTGCTGCAGCAGAGAAGGCTCTTCTTCTGGATCCTGATAATCAGAATTCTTTGGGCTTCCGGTCTGGCTTCTGTCGCCGCCAGACGGTCCTCTGTGACCGCCAGCCCCGTTGCCTGTAAAGAGCCGCCTTTACATCTGAAAGGTGGCTCGAAAAACTCCATTTCCTGAAGGAAATGTGAGACAGAGCAGGTGAGGGCAGGTAGAGCCCTCTGCGAAGTCCCCAGAGTTCTATTTTTACTCTTGGGGATGAGCAGGTTGTGGCTCCCTATTTCCGCTCGCCGCTGCTCCGGGCTTCGGGAGAACTCTGCCTTTTTGCAGAGCCAGGCGCTGGGACCGGACCAATCAATGAAATTAACAGATGGTTTAATTAAAGAGGACGAGATTTGGACTTGGGACCCTAAATCGCAAGTATTTTTAATGATTTTACAAGCGTTTTTAAGTGAAGGAAAAAAAAGTTTAAAATGGCGACTGCTGAGGCTTGAGAAGAAGAAGAAAGCCGAAAGCGAAAGTCCTTCTGTAACAAGCTACAAAGTAGCGGAATATACAGTGCTGACTAGAATCTAGAAGAAAAATATCTATTTTAAGTTTCTTTTTTCTTGGAGATTTGTACTTGATCTTGCTTGGGGAAAAGTTTTCTTTCTTTAAAAAGAGTTTGTTTGTGTGGCAGGATGGCGTTAAAACTAATAAAGCCTGACAAACAAGCAGTGGGGGGGTGTTCCCCCATTTACAATTATGTGAACAAGTTCTGAGCTTACAGACTCAGCAGAATGGCTTTAATTTAAAAGAATTTGTCTTGGAGGAAATGGCAAGATATCACGAGACTGTGAACCAGAAACTTGAAAAATTTAGGCAGGAAATTAAAGAAATGATACAACTAAAGTATGATAATCTGCAACGAAAGATTGTAACAGTGACTAATGCTTTTTCAGAAATTGTTATAAAGATGGATACAAATATCAAGTTATTAGAGTCTAAAATGGAGGAAGTTGATGATAAGATTTATAATTTGGACAATAAAATACAAAGAATTGAAAATGATTTGATAAATATTCAAGACAATAGTTTAGAAGTAAAGTCTAAAAAGGAAGCTGGTCACGAGACTTACAATGCAGAAGATATAAAGCAAGGGATTGAAAAAGAAGTTACAATGATGCAATACAGGCTCACGGAATTTGCGGTTAGAATGAGAGGGTTACAGGAAAATAATAGAGATGATTTAAGAAAAATATCTGCTGAAGTTCTGGCTGGGATTTTAAAGGTTCATCCTGAGGAGGTATCTTGTAAGATTGACAAGGCCTATAGAGTAAATTCTTGGATTGCAAAGCAAAGGCAATTGCCTAGAGATGTGGTGATTTACTTCACAGATAAAGAAATAAGAAATGATATTGTGCAAAAATCCTTTAATTCTATTCTACAATTGTATGGAAGAAAGATCTGGATATATAAAGAGTTGCCGCCTAAGATAGAAAGAAATTTGGATTTTTGGTGACTGAGCTAAAGAAACAAAACATCTCATTCAGGTGGGACGTTCCAGTTGGAATAATATTGAGATATCAAGGAGAAAGATATCAGCTAAATGTCAGGTTTCGGTTCTATCTTAAAATAAGTTTCATTTTCAAGCGCAGTCTCTAATGAATCATTTTTTATTAAGAACAGAAATAAGCCGACATTCCTGAATCTAATTGCAGCCAAACTGGCCCCTCCTTCCAACCCCCTCCTCTTCCGCTCTCCAACCCCAATGTCCCATTGGCCAACATGCATATCCATCTCTACATCCCGGCACATTCTTTTCACAGGAATGTAGCCCCCCCTCCTCGTCTCCCAGGAAACCCTATCTGTACACACACAAAACTAGGTAAAAGTTCATCTCAGCAATAAATCAAGCTCCTGCTTCATCTTGTTATGTCAGCGCTGGAAGAGAGCCTAATTTGGAACGCTGACATCCGGCCCCTCTCCCTTCACTTCTGCGACATCACCTATCCCATAGGGAAAACACATTAAGATTAGTCTCATCAGTCCCTCCCTGACTGTGCACCCCCCCTCCCGGCTTTCCCGGGTGGTCTGCATGGAATCTTGCTATAAGGCGATCAGCTTGGATGTTTGCGCTCTTCACCCAGGAAGCCTCTGACAATGGGTAACCCTTCCATTTAATTAAGTACTGAAGGCGCCCCCTGTGCCATCTTGAATCAAGAATCCGCTGCACTTCGTAGTGCGTTTGGCCCCCAACAACCAGGGGCCCAGGGGGTTCACGTGGTGTTGGCCTTAAAGTAGACCCCACTACAGGTTTTAGAAGGCTACTGTGAAAAACGGGGTGAATTTTCCCCAAAAGCCGTGGCAACTGCAATTGCACTGTAACGGGGTTGATTATTTTTATTATAGGAAATGGTCCTATAAATTTTGGGCCCAATTTCCTGCTCGGGAGTCTAAGTCTCAAGTACTTGGTGGAGAGGTAAACTTTCTCTCCCAGCTGAAATGGTCTTTGGGGAGTTCGGTGCTTGTCTGCTTGGTCCTTATAAGATTGAGCCGCCTTTGCCAGCGCCCTCTTAACATTTTCCCAAGTTTGTCTCAACATTGCCATCCAGTCGGTCAAACTGACTGAGGAAGGGGGCTCCCTCGGGTATTCTGGCATGGGAACAAAATCCATGCCACTCACTATTTTGAACGGGGTTAGCCCCGTGCTGCTGTGGACAGCATTATTATATGCAACCTCCGCAAAAGATAGGAGGTCTGCCCAATTGGACTGCTGGTAGTCGACGTAGCATCTTAAATACTGTTCTATCATAGCGTTCAGTCTTTCTGCCCCCCCATTGGTACTCGGGTGAAATGCTGAGCTGAGCCCTTGGGATGAACCTATGGATCGTAGAAACTCCCTCCAGAACTTTGCTGTGAACTGGACCCCTCTGTCGGAAATGATTCTCCTGGGGACTCCATGTAGGCGGTAAATGTGTTTCAGGAACAGTTTGGACAACTGACGGGCTGAAGGCAGTCCACTACAAGGAATGAAGTGTGCCTGTTTGGAGAATAAGTCTATTACAGTCCAGATCACTGTATTTCCACTACTCCTTGGTAGGTCTACTATAAAGTCCATTGCAATCTCCTCCCATGGTCTTGTTGGCTCGGCTACTGGTTGCAACAATCCAGGCGGGCACCCTGGCCTTGTCTTCATCGTGGCACAAATGGTGCAGCTTTTTACATAACTGTCTACGTCCTTTCTCATATGTGGCCACCAGAACTGCCTCCATACTAGGTGCAGAGTCTTTAGGAACCCGAAGTGTCCTGCTGGTTTAACATCGTGGCTCCTCTTGAGAATCAGGATGCGTAAACTCTGTGGGACATAGAGCTTTGTCCCCCTCCATGCTAGTTCATCTCTTTTTGTCAAGAGATGTTGATTGTCCCGATACCAGGGGTCTGTCAGCGTTTCATTTTTTAATTTTGCAGTTAAGTCACTTGCAAGTTGGCCTTGCTGGTCACGTCGTTGCCGTCTGGTGATCACTTGGGCCGCAGCTTGGGTGGAGGGGATGATGGCATTCACTACCTGCTCCCGCTCACTGTTGTATTGGGGCATCCGGGAGAGGGCATCAGCCAGGAAATTTCTCCCACCTGGGATGTGCTTAAGCTTGAAATTGAAACGATTGAAGTATTGTGCCCACCGCACTTGCCTGGGCGACAGTTTTCGTGGGGTTTTTAGGGCCTCTAGGTTTTTATGATCAGTCCAGACTTCAAATGGTTTCTGGCCTCCCTCTAGAAGGTGCCGCCAGGTCAACAAGGCCCACCTTACTGCAAACGCTTCCTTCTCCCACGCCGCCCATCGCCTCTCCATATCGGTGAGTTTGCGGGAGGTGTAGGCGCAGGGTTGTAGATCCCCTTGGTTGTTCTTTTGGAGTAACACGGCTCCTACTGCCACATCACTTGCGTCTGCTTGGATGACAAAAGGCTGTTCCGGATCCGGGTGTTTTAAGACAGGTTCTTTCGCGAACAGTCCTTTTAGCGTCTCAAATGCCTGTTGGCAGGTCAGGTCCCACTGTAGGGGTTGTCCCGGGCGAGGTTTCATCGCTGGGCTTCCTGTCTTTAGGAGGTCTGTCAAAGGTTTGGCAATCTTCGCAAACGAGGGGATGAATTGTCTGTAGAAATTCGCAAAACCTAGAAAACTTTGCAGTTGTCTGCGGGTGCGAGGGGGCTGCCATTGTAGAACTGATTGGACCTTGGCTGGGTCCATCTCTATCCCCTCATTTGATACTCGGTAGCCCAGGTAGTCTAGCCGTGATTGGTGGAAATCGCATTTTGGCAGTTTGACATATAGGTTTGCCCGTAGCAGTTTTTCCAGTACTTGGCGGACGAGGGGTATATGTTCGTCTATGGTGTCCGTGTAGATAAGAATATCGTCCAGGTAGACAAGGACCCCTTTGTAAAGGTGTTCATGTAAGACTTCGTTTATTAACTGCATGAACACTGCCGGGGCTCCTTGCAATCCAAAAGGCATTACTTTAAACTGGAAACTACCCAGGGGGCAGTTGAATGCTGTTTTCCATTCATCTCCTGCCCTTATGCATACTCGGTAATAAGCTTCTCGAAGGTCTAGTTTGGTGAAAACCTTCCCTTTAGCTAGGTGGGCTAACATGTCTTTCATGAAGGGGGAGGGGGTACAAGTTGTGTACGCAAACCGCATTGATACTTCGAAAGTCGACCACCAGTCTCATGGAGCCGTCCTTTTTCTCTTTAAACATGACCGGCGCCGCTACCCTTGGTTTCACTGGCTCAATAAATCCCCTTTGTAAGTTTTTGTCTATGTAGTCCCGCATTTCCTGCATTTCTCGGGGCGTCATAGCATACATTTTAGGTTTGGGTAGTTTCGCTCCTGGGATAATCTCGATGGCACAATCGGTCTCGCGGTGGGGGGGCAGAATGTCACACTCGGCCTCACTGAATACCCCTGCAAGGTCTTGATACTCCCTTGGGATCTGGTTTGCGTTACAAGCGGTGGTGGGTGCGGCTGCCAATTGTTTTGCTGCACCTTCTGGGAGGGGCCCTTGTGTTGGTGGTGTTTTCTTCTGTAGTGGAGGGCTGCTTTGGGGTTTCAGCGTGGGAGGGAATTCTTCTGGTCGGGGCGGCAGGGGTTGGGGCCCCTTTGCTATTCTCAGCCTGCGGGTTCCCTCTTGCCACCAAATGATTGGGCCCCATTTGTCAAGCCATGAGAGTCCCAATATGACTGGTTCTGTCATCTTGGGGGCTATTATGAAGCGGATCGTCTCCCAGTGATCTGCGAGTTCTAGTCTCATGGGTTCAGTCAAATGTGTGGCATATGTTCCTCCCACTAGGGACCCATCAACTTGCTCGAAGCGAATTGGTTGTTTGAGCTGTTTAGCTCGGATTCCCAATTTTAGAACTTTGGGTAGGTTGATTAGGCACCGTGTGCTACCCGAGTCTATTAGGGCTTGGAAAGTCTCTTGGGCCCCTGTTTTGGGGGCTGTTAGGCGTATGGGGAAAAGAAAAGGGTGGACGGGTCCACTCACCATGGGGTCATCCTCGCCTTCATCTTCCGTGTCATAGGGTTTGGGGAACTGATCTCTCTCATCTGGGATTCCTCTGGTTTCGGTCAGATGAGCGAAGAACTCAGGGATTTGGGGAGCTTCCTGCAGTATGTGGGTGACGCGCTTGGGCCCTCGTTCCAGCCGTGCTTTGGGTGGTGGATCGGGTCCCGGTCTAGGCGTTCCACATCTTGCTGCTATGTGGCCGCTTCCCCCACATCTATAGCATTTCAGTGGGTTCCGTGGGGCAGTTGGTCTGTAGGAGGACTGTGATGTTGGGGTTTCTCGTCTATTGAGTGGCCCCTGGTCTGGTCGGCCTCTCTCCTTTCCCTCTGGTGGTTTTGACGTGTCACTCGCCTGCAGCCCTCTGTCGACTTTTATCGCTACCCGGAACCATTCAGCGAGTCGGTTTGGGATGTCACGATAGGCAGTCACTTGGGAAATTCTTTTATCTAGGCTTGTTCTAAAAAAATACACCAGCAATCGCTCTGGTAGGGGAGGCAGTGTCCCAATGACTCTCCTGAATTCACGGATATGCTCTCTGATAGGCTTCCCCCTCTGCATTAGGTTTCTGAGCTCGTCTTCCACATAGGGGTCCTCCTCCTCCTCCTCATAATGGGCTCTCAATAGTTGCAAGAACCCATCCGCATCTTGTAGCTGGGGGGCCCTGTATTTGTAGAGTGATGCTGACCACCTCTTTGCTTCTCCCTCCAGCCCTTCCGAGATAGCATTCACTAGGGCTCTGGGGAAAGGGTAGAGGTGTCCGAACCGCTCTATGTATATCTCAGCTGAATCGAGGAATTGGGCGAGGTTGTCTGGGTCACCATCGAACTTCCCTCTGAACTGGGGTGGTTCCTCCCTCTCTGCCCTCTCCTCTCTGTGCTGAGCTCTGGAGGGCCAGCCTTGGAGTTGGTAGTCCTTTGCCTCGTCTCTCATCCTGGGGTGGGGAGGTGCTGCCTTGTCTGGGCTTCACTGCCATTCCCATCCCCAGCTCACCCTTCCCAATTCACTTAGGGGTTTTTCTTTATCTTTTACCTTTGTATTTTCCAAGTTGGCTGGAATCACGACCGCTTCTGCTCCTCCCGTTTCTTGAAGCAGGCTTTCCTCCGAGGGCTTGGCTTCAGCCATAGTCCGTCCGACCAGATGTCTGGGAGGGAACGGGATGATTTAAACTCAGCCAGCCTGGATTTGGAGGAGAGTTTGGCTGTCTGTCAGGTTTCAGTTCTATCTTAAAATAAGTTTCATTTTCAAGCGCAGTCTCTAATGAATCATTTTTTATTAAGAACAGAAATAAGCCGACATTCCTGAATCTAATTGCAGCCAAACTGGCCCCTCCTTCCAACCCCCTCCTCTTCCGCTCTCCAACCCCAATGTCCCATTGGCCAACATGCATATCCATCTCTACATCCCGGCACGTTCTTTTCACAGGAATGTAGCCCCCCCTCCTCGTCTCCCAGGAAACCCTATCTGTACACACACAAAACTAGGTAAAAGTTCATCTCAGCAATAAATCAAGCTCCTGCTTCATCTTGTTATGTCAGCGCTGGAAGAGAGCCTAATTTGGAACACTGACACTAAATACTGTTGAAAAAGCGGAAGAATTTTACTACAAGGTTCTCAAAAAGCAAAATCAACAAGAGATAGAAATTCAAGATAAGCAGAAGGAGGTGGAAGTAATGGAAAAACAACAAGTTACAGAGGTCTTTGTAGATGAGCCGCTTCTGGATTCTCCTTCAGAGGTCTCAGCTGGACTATTTATAAATACAAGAGAGGCGGCTCTGGATTCTAATGTGATGACTTATCAAGTTACAGACCAGCATGGAAATCAATCAGTTGATATACAACTCATAGAACCAGAATGGAGATTTAAGCCACAAAAGCAAAACCAACAAGATCAAGTTATAGATCAGCATGAAAACCAAGCAGTTGATATACAATTTATAGAAAGGAAATCAGGATGGAGATCCAACCCACAAAAAGTCAAGAAAAGAAGAAGCAGGTCTCACAAAAACAAAAACTTTTAAACTAAACAACAGCGTAATGCCAGTTATTTAAGAGATGATTGAATATATGAAAAGATAGTTGAGGCAAAGTATTGTTTTATATTATCCTGAGGAGAGTGACAGACCTCTGCAGTGCTGTACTTTTGGGATGTGAAAAGGGCCTTAAATTGAATGGATTGGAACTATCTTTTTTTGGATTCTTTGACAAATGTACTACATTTATGCTGAGCTACAAGGCGAGAGAGCTATGGAATTGGGGCACGCAGATGATCTGGCTGTTACCCTATTACGGTGGTTGGAATTAATAATTTGGATGAAAGACACGACTATAGACACTATATGGAATACAAATATAAAGTCACTCAGGTGGTTTTTTTTTTTTTTTAGAAGATATTTGTTATTGATGGGGGCAGATGGTAATTGAAGATACTAAACATACTGTTGGAATTAGGATGTGATGTTACCCTAACATGGGTGTTGGAGTTAACAATCCAGTTGAAAGACATTACAGAAGATATCATATGGATTACAAGCTTAAAGTCTTTTTAAGAGGATTTTATTTACATAAGGGAATATTTTTTAGTGGTGTGGGCAAAAGAATAAAGATATTAAGAATTATTAAGTATGGTAGTCTTGTAGGAAAGTGGGTGGAGACAGGTTAGCTTATTGATTGTTTAGTTTAAGAAAAGGGATATTATGTTTAGATATGAATATATGTAAAAGATTTGAGTTAAGAGATATATCGATGGGGGTGGAGGAAATGGGTAGACTATGAATTGAATAAATGTTAAATTAGGATTTATTATATAGTCTTATAGTGGAAGGTTTGATTTGATTTAAGAGATACATGTATGGGGGGGCAGAAAAAGGGTAGATTATGAGCAGAAATTGCTAAACGGGGAGATATAATAATATTATTATGCTAAATTAGGAGTTATTATATAATGTTATAATAGAATGTCATTTTGAAATGTATAGTATAAGGGGGATATAATAATATTATTAGAAAGAAAGGGTCAGTATATGGGGGATGGAGTAAGGGGATGGTAAAGAATTATATAATCTGTTATGAATTTGGTTTTTATTTTGAAGAAGCCACAGGGGGAGGGGAGGGGGGTTAGGGAGGAGGGGGGGAAAAGGGGGAAAATTTGTATTTGAAAAACTTTTTCAATAATATAAAAAAAGAATTCTTTGAACAAGGGGATCCAAAGCAGGCCCTCTCTGCTGGCATTAGTAGGCCAGGCTTGTCCTAACAGGATGAGGCAGATCATCAGATAGCCTGGACCTATGCCATTATGGACTTTAATGGTTATAACCAACACCTTGAACTGCAGCCAGAAGCACATTGGTAGCCAGTTAAATTTTTGGAACACAGATGGATCACACTAGAGGACCCAAAGACTACTGCTGCTGCCCACTATGCACCAGCTAAAGCTTTTGAGCAGACCTCAAGGGTAGCTTCATGTGCATGCAGTAGTCCAGATGGGAGATAACCAGGGCTTGAGTAACTAAGCACAGGGAATCAAGATCCAGGAAAAGTCACAACTAGTGCACAAACTGGAGCTGTGCAAAAGCTCCCATGCTTACACATGCCATCTGCTCTTTGAACTGGAGTTGTGGTTTCAGGAGAACCCCCAGGTTGCAAACTGGGTTTGAACAGATAATTGAGAACTAAGGAAGACAAACTCTCAGATCCTGAAGCTCCCTATCCAAAGCCACTCAGTTTTGCCAGGGTTATATAGGAAACATGCTATAAGAATTGCATTCAAAATATTATGTTTCACAACTGGATATTTTTGGTTTAAAAAAACAAAAGAACTAGTTTTCAATCTGTTCTTCAAGATGGTCAGTAGCTCTTTAACGAGTCAAATGAGGATTCTGTCACAATTTAGAGAACTTATATTGGACCAAATAAATCAGTTTCATTTCTTTGTCAACTGTTCCTTTCTGTTCAAATCAGGCCTCAGAATAATAATGTAACATTTGGGGAAAAAGATGCAACCCAGTAATCCAGCTGCTGAAGCCAAAATGGAGAAGATCTCCACAGCTACCATGTATTTCCCCTTTGTACTCAAATAGGTGGGAACAAAGGATATCCAGACACTACAAAAGACCAACATGCTGAAGGTGATAAATTTGGCTTCATTAAAGCTGTCAGGTAATTTCCTAGCTAGGAAGGCAACTGAAAAGCTGACAGCAGTCAAGAATCCCAAAAAACCAAGAACAGTATAAAACATAGTGGTTGAACCTTCTTTACATTCTAGGACAATTTCTTCAGCCATGGAGTGCATGTCAGAATCCGGGAATGGGGGCGTAATTGCCAACCACACTGCACAAATGGAGAATTGTGTCAAGGAGCATGAAAGAACTATAGTGTTGGCCAGCCTTTGCCCCACCCATTTCCTCATTTTGGATCCAGGCTTGGTGGCCATGAAAGCAAGGACCACTATGATTGTTTTCCCCAATATACAAGAAAGAGCTACAGAGAAGATGATGCCAAAAGAAGTTTGTCGCATGAGACATTTCACCTGATCTGGTTGCCCAATGAAGAGCAAAGTGCAGAGGAAGGAGAGGAGGAGAGCAATGAGAAGAATGTAGGTGAGGTTCTGGTTGTTGGCTTTGACAATGGGGGTGTCCTGATGCTTAATGAAGATTCCCAGGACCATAACTGAGATGAAAGAAAAGAAGGAAGCAATAGCTGTCAGGCTAATTCCCAGAGGCTCTTCATGAGACAAAAATGTGATGTGTTTTGGAATGCAAAGGTTGTGAGCTTTGCTTGGGTACTGATCTTCTGAACATGGGAAACAGTCATCTGCATCTGGAAAACAAATTATTGCAGTCATGTGTTTAATGTTATAGACAACAACCCATTACTGAATTGGTCATCATTTCAGAGATATTTCCTTTCCTGACAGTGAGCATTTGAAAATTAACTTCCTTCCTTCCTTCCTTCCTTCCTTCCTTCCTTCCTTCCTTCCTTCCTTCCTTCTTTCCTGCCTGCCTGCCTGCCTGCCTTCCTGCCTTCCTGCCATCCTGCCTCCCTCCCTCCCTGATACATGAGGCCCTGGTGACCTTGAGATTTTTCTATGCTAACCCCTTTTGCAAGACATATTCAATTGATCCAGCTCCAGTGATTAATGGGCCCAGTGAGATTACAAAGTGAGTTGGGGAGTTGTTGTATAGGATCTGCTGCATGGGCCTGTCAAAGCCCTCATTGTTATTGGACTCGAGAGGTAGCAGAGGGCTTGGATAGAATTGAATAGGTCAGGCCCATGCAACTTTTTTCATATCATTGAACCAGGCATTCTCTGTGCTTTATGGAGGATTTGAGAGAGTTGAAAAGAGTCAAGAGACATCTAGAGCATTGCTGGAGAAAGACGAGGGATGAATCTGAACAATGACAATGTAGAGTCACTGTTAATAAGTGTGTATCATTTCTCAAAAAGTTATTACTGGACATAAAGAGTTCAGAACTTTTGTTCAGTCTCCCACCTGCCCTTTTTATGGAAGGTGGTGGTTGAGAAAATGATTGTGCTGCAACCCCAGAAGATCCTTGATTAAATGAATTATCTGGACTACTTGCAGTCAGGTTTCAGGAATGGATAAGGGAAGGAAATGTTATTGGTCATTCTTTTGGATGATGTCTGGAGAGAATGGGATAAGGATAAGGATAGTACATCCATCATGGCTCTTCCTGATCATGGTATCCTTTTGAGATGGTTTTGGGAACCATCCCAGATGAAAGAACAGTTCTGGTCTGGTTCACCTCCTTCTTCTTTGACCAGTTCCAAACGGAGAAAGAGGTTCAGCCTGCAAGACCAACTATGGGTTGCTATATGAATCGGTGCTTTCTCTGTATCCTTTTATTATCTACAAAAGCCATTTTCAGAGTCAGTATATTTCCCCAACAATCTGAGTCCTCATTTTACCGACCTCAGAAGGATGGAGGGCTGAGTCAACTTTGAGCCAGTGAGAATTGAACTGCCGAACTGCTGGTAGTTGGCAGTCAACAGAATTAGCCTGCAATACTGCATTCTAACCACTGCACCATCATGGCTCTTATGTACTAGTTGTACCCTTTTCAGCTCTACTCTGTATCATTCATATTTTGGTCATCTCCCATATGGATTATTGCAATGCAATCTATATGGGACTACTTTTGAACAGGCTGTAGCTGATGTAGAATGCAGCATCACAAACAATATTGGTCACCCTTAGGATTCCACATATAACACCTCTGCTATACAAATTTCATTTTTTCTCAGTTGCTTCTGGGAGATCAATTCAAGGCATTTGCTATTACCTTGAAAGCCCTTTCTCAGATTATTTGGAGAACTGTGATCCCCACTACATGATCCTATCCCACCTAATTGGGCAGGGAGGGTGTATTGCAGATTCTGTCATTTAAGGAATTTTGGCTAGCAGGTTGCAGGAAGACATACTTTTCTGCTGTTGCCCCTTTTCTGTGGAACACCTTACTCTCAGATGTGAGGCCGGTCCTTGGTCCTCATCATCATGGAAGTTGAAGACTGATATGCAACCGTGGGTGTAATGAGGACATTCTTTTCCCCTTAATATTTTAACTATTAATGCTGCAACTCTTCTTTTAAATTTTGTTTTTAACTTTATTCTTACTTATATCTCTATACTACGATTTGCTTTTATATATATAGTCTAGTGAAAAGAAGAACCAGGGGTGTCATGATAACAGTGTTCCAATATTTGAGGGGATGCCACAAGGAAGAGGTGCTCAATCTATTCTCCAAACCCCCTGAAGGCAGGACAAGAAGCAATGGATAGAAACTAACACAGGAGAGAAGCAACCTAGAACTAAAGAGAAATTTTCTGACAGGGATAACAATTAATCCTGTAGGTGCTTCAGCATTGGAGGTTTTTAAGAAGATATTAGATAACCACTTGTCTGAAAAGGTATAGGGTTTCCTGCTTCAGGAGGGAGTTGGACTGGAAGACCTCCAAGGTCCCTTCAATCTCTGTTATTCTGTTCTACTAAGATATTTATTTATGTATATAATACATTAATATACATTAAAAATTAATATTATAAAATAATCCCCACCACCCACCCCAGTGACAATATATCACACTAACAATTTAATGAGCTCCATCCCGCTCTGGGTTCCCCAGTCCTACTGGCAGAACCAGATCTTCAGTGCCTTCCAAAAGAGTCTTAGAGTGTGGGGCATTCTAATCTCTGGGGGAATGATGTTCCAGAGAGAGAGGGAGCAATCATGGAGAAGGCCCTTCTTCTGGGTTCCACGAGGTGTATCTCCCTAGGGGATGGGACCCACAACATTCCTTGCCTCCCTACTCTGATGGGTTGGAAAGATGTGACTGGTAAGAGATGGTCCCTAAAATAACCTGGTCCCAAGCCATCAAGGGCTTTAAAGGTGACAATCAACACCTTGAAATTCACCCGGAAGCAAATTGGCAACCAATGCAGCTCCCGCAGGAGAGGTAATATATGTACACACTGAGGTCTGCACAAAAATATGCGGGCCACTGCATTTAGCACCAACTGGAGCTTCCAGGTACTCTTTAAGGGCAGCCCCATTTAGAGCACATTGCAATAGTCAAGACAGGAAGTGACTAGTGCATGAGTGACAGTGAGTACAGATTGTTGGTCCAGGAAAGGGCATAACCGGTGCACAACCCGCAGTTGCGCAAAGGCCCTCCTGGCCAGAACTGCCACTATCTCTTCGAGCAAGAGTTGCAAGTCCAAGAGAACCCTCAGATTATGCACAGGATCTGTTTAGATTAGTGCCACCCAATCCAAGACCAAAGGTGGCAATTCTCCCTAGGCCAAAGAACCCCAAACCCAGAGCCACTCAGTCTTGCAAGGGTTTTGTTTCAACCCATTGCTTCCCATCCAGCCCTAACAGCCTCCAGGCACTCTCAGAGAATGGACACAGCATCAATTAACTCACCACGGGCTGAGTCATACAGCTGAGTATCATCAGCGTATTGATGATACCTCAGTCCATGGTGATGGATGATCTTATTCAGTAGCTTCATATAAATGTTGAATAGGAGTGGAGAGAGTATATCTCTCCAGTGTAAGCGGTCCAGATTCACTTAATTCAGATGACGGTATAGAAATGTGATGAATACATAAAAACATAACCTAAATTTAAATTATTGTTTGTTTCCCAAAATACACTGTCAAGAAATTGCTTAACTAACTGAGATCTCTCCTTTACCATTTATTTTAAATCTTTCTGAACTGCAATTCCCAAAATTATAGTACATTCATTCCATTCAATCTTGAAATCTCTTTACTTTCATAGAAACCATAGATGAAAATATTTATTTTTATGGTCTCGTTTATCTTTCCCAAGTAAAAAAAGATGACATGATATTTGAATAGATGTCTAAGTAATCAACATCTCTCCAGATTTATGGACAAATGAATTAGGGACAAATTTGTACAGAGATGGTAAACTATTGTTTATAATTAAAGAGTAATATAAGGCATTGCACAAAATACATAGCAATGGAATCTCTGCTTTAGATCTCTTACCTGTCTTGTTTGAAATTTTTCCTTCTGGACATTTAAGGCAATCATAGCAGCAAAAGGGCTTTCCTTCTATTTTTATTTTGCTCCAACCTGATGAGCATGGAGGATTGCACAAAGAAAAGGGCTGTACCTTTTGGACATTAAGAAAATTGAGAAATTATTACTTAATGTTTCAGGAATTCTTGCATCTGAAGAATTGGATTTGACTAGTATTTAAGGTATATACAGTGGTACCTTGAAATTCAGCTGCTTTGAAACTCACTGAATTCATCATTTGTTTGGTATTCAATGCACAAGCTAAAACTTGTTGATGTTGGCTACCTTGTGACTCACAACCTTATTCTTTATGAGAAATTTTTTTTGTTGTTTACTCATCATTTTTGGTACCTCCCGGTACCCTCCCTCCATAATAATGTCCTCTAATTTTCTCCCATACTAACAATAGTGCATTCCTTATGAAATGTCTTTGATAGTAACCATGGGTCTTGCTTTTCTCATACCACAAGGCTTGGCAACCCAATTGTAAATCATGGCCCTCCAGAGTCAATAGTCTGAGCACAAAACTTTTTACATTTCTCATTTAGTTCTTTCTGCCCCCCGTCACTATTATTTTGTCCTTAATTCCAAGTTACAATACCCTGTGATACCCTGTGATACTTTGTGTATCACATTGGTTTGAGCATGTCTAAAAAAGATGTAACTCATAGAAATGATGGTAAATCTGTGGAAGTAGGTAAACCTCTAAATCTTATAAATTTTATAAGACAAATTTAAAATTTAAAAATTTAAAAACAATTTAAAAAGAGCTTAGGCCAGGCCGGCCTCCTGGATTAGGAATGTTTTAAGGGAACGGCGGAAAGTGCACAGATCAGTGATCCTCCGTACCTCCGGGGGGAGCTCGTTCCAGATGGCAGGTGCTCCCACAGAGAAGGCTCTCCCCCTGGGGACCGCCAGTCGACACTGTTTGACTGATGGCACCCTAAGAAGCCCCTCTCTATGGGAGCGTACTGGTCGGTGAGAGGCTACTGGTGGCAGAAGGCAGTCTCGTAGATACCCCGGTCTTAGGCCATGTAGCACTCTAAAGGTGATAACCAAAACCTTGAAGTACACCTGGAAGATCATTGGGATCCAATGCAACTCGCGCAGGAGGGGGTCACATGGAAGCGCCACGTCACTCCCATAACCAACCATGCGGCTGCATTCTGGACCAGCTGGAGCCTCCCGGTGCTCCTCAAGGGGAGCCCCATGTAGAAAGCATTGCAGTAGTCCAGGCGGGAAGTGAAGAGGGCATGAGTGACCATATTTAATGAGTCCCGATCCAGAAAGGGACACAACTGGCAAATCAGGCAAACCTGATAAAATGCCCTCCCGGCCACAGCCGTCAGATACCCTTATAAAGACAGCTGTGAGTCCAGGAGGACACCCAAGTTGCGGACCCGCTCTGTGGGGGCCAATGACTCACCCCCGATAGTCAGTGATGGCACCAACTGACTATATCGGGATGTCAGAAACCAAAGCCACTCAGTCTTGGACGGGTTGAGCCTGAATATGTTTCTCCCCATCCAGATCCATACAGCCTCCAGGCACTGGGACATCACTTCAAGGGCATCTTTGGGGTGGTCCGGGGTGGAGATGTACAGCTGAGTGTCATCAGAGTACCGGTGGTACTTCACCCCTCAACCACGGATGATCTCACCCAGCGGCTTCACATAAATGTTGAACAGAAGGGGCGAGAGGACCGACCCTTGTGGCACCCCATATACAAGGGACCTCGGGATCGACCTCTGCCCCCCTGCCAACACAGACTGCGACCAGTCAGACAGAATTCTGGACCAGTTGGAGCCTCCAGGTGCTCTTCAAGGGGAGTCCCATGTAGAGAGCGTTGCAGTAGTCCAGGCGAGAGGTGACGAGGGCATGAGTGACTGTGCACAGGGAATCCCGATCAAGAAAGCAAAAGATATTTGCTTTTATGATGTTGTCAGTCACCCAGAGTAGTCTGACGATGAGATGAGTGGCATGTAAATTTAATTAATAAATCAATTTCATCAACGCAGAAAAAAATAATAATAGAAATTACTGCAGGATATTGTTGAATATGGTGGGCCAAATAATATTCTCTGCAGAAATATATCAGTGCAATTTCAATGGCTGATACAGATCCCGATGTTTTGTAGAAGCTATGACTGATTAAGAGGTTAGATAACCATATTCTTTTCAGTATATGCTTTTTATATTGTAATAAAATACCTAAAGTTTTTAATATAATATTAAACATTGAAGAATGTTTTTTTTTTTAAAAAAAAATGATATATTTTAATCTTTCCTGAAAATGTTTATATTTTTTCTTTTTTCTTAAGACTCAGAAAAATCTGGAGGATGAGGAAAAAGGCTGCATTCTCTTCTTATAGAATGACAATTATCTTATTCAAACAAACCCCAGGATGGAAACACAACTTTGGTTAATTTATGCTTTACTGCTACCTTTGTAGAGAAATACAGGCATTTCATCTATGTTCTGCATTTTTTTTTAAATGATGCAAACATCTTCAGTAATTCTAGCTCTGGGGATAAATCATAACTTCCTCAACGACTTTAATGTCTCTTTTTCTCACAGGGAGATTCAGTGAACACAAATTTTAGCATTGGTGGAGTATTAGGGAGATGGTGGGGAAATGGAGAGCCTCTTCTACCCAGCAGCCCTTATAACTGCATTTACTGCATCATTGAACGGCCCCTTAATCCCTTATAGGGTGGAGCCTGGGCAACTGAATGGAGTGTTAGCAGAGTGTTTACTGGCCAGATGCCCTTCCTGATGCCAATGCGGAGAGTTGTTCAGCAGATATATTCTCATTGTGTCTAGAGAGAGAAATATCTGCCTCTACCTAGAATTGAACTCACAGCCTCCTGATTGTGAGGTGAGAGCTCCACCTCGAGGCCACCACACCACTCCTAACTGCATTTACTGCATGATGCTAATTAAATGAAGCTGACTTCATAATAGGGGTGTTTGGTGTCTGGGTAGGAAAACTTATAATACTTGTATCTGTTACACAGGGAATGTCTCAGGTTGCAATTTTTAGGAAGCTGAGTGTTACTAAAAATTGCCACTTTACATAGTGTTGCTATTTGGGGTCCTGCTTCTAAAACTCCAACGTTCCCAGAAATAATATAAACTCTGGAATAGAGTTTTTCCTTATATTTTGTAAAACCCCCTTTATAGAAATCTCTCTTCTAATCAGTGCAAATGTTTTGCGTTGGTTTTTTATTTTAGGGTAATCATGTTCACAAGTCACTTTGAGAAAAGAGTCATTGTATGCCTGTAATTCCTGAAAGAACTTTCTGAACAATTGAAGCAGTAGGTAAAAATAAAGTAAATTATTCACCATGGTTTGATATTGCTGCCAAAACTACCTGGTTAAACATGGGGGGCCAGATGATCTCCTCTGCAAAAATAGTAAGGGGATTTTCAGGGGGAGTCACTGGAGCTATGTTTCCAATTTTGATACGATGAAATGATTGGTTGGAGAAGGTGACCCAATTGATAACATCAAATCCAGTTGGTAGCTCTCCTCTTTCATCAAAGTGAACCATTTCTCCAGCACTGTTGTTAAATGAAACAGCTTTCAGATACCAATGGAACTAAATGGAAATCATTAAAAGAAATTTATAACAATTGGAAGAAATGAACAAGTATGAATGAAGGATCTTTCATAAATTAGATGTTATCCTTTTAAGGCAGACCAATCAGCAAATATAATATGAGGAATATTTATTGTTATAGGGTATGATAACAGAAACTTGAATACCTGCAGGAATTTCCTTCTAAGACAGAATTAGTCTCTATCTTCTTTCCCGGGACTAAATAAGCATTTACTTTCTCTTAACAGTCCTTCTAATGACTTTTGCATCCTTTCTAAAAAGCATTTAGGTATTTAGAATTCCTTTAGTATTCCCATGCAAGTTGGAAGCAATATTATTATCTATGTCAGTTGGACCAATAATGTTCACCCTTAATGGCATCCTGGTTACTTGCTGTTGCTCACAAGCTCTGGTGTACTAAAATATTGTGAGCATTTGATCTATGAGGAGCCAACCAAAAAATTGTTGTGGTCTGTATATTGATCACTCTTCAATGCCATCCTTTCTTTTTTTCTTATGTATCTCATACTCTTCTCTTCACTGTAGAATCAAAATGCAGGACCCCAAGAAAATAATCAAGACTCACTGCAGCTCAATGCCCTTCCTTCCTTCCTTCCTTCCTTCCTTCCTTCCTTCCTTCCTTCATTCATTCATTCATTCATTCATTCATTGAAGGAAGGAAGATATTGTGCCTGATACGCACGATATCAGACCTCTGGACTTTTCGGTGGGCCCTGAAAACACACCTATTCCATCTAGCCGGGCTGGCTTGATCCCATCCTCTCAGTTTTAATTGAATTCGGTTTTTATTGGGTTGTTTTTAAATCTTGGGCCGAAATTATTTAATTGTTTTTTAAACTGTTTTTAAATTTTATATGCAATGTTTTATCTCGGCTGTACACCGCCCTGAGTCCCGCAGGAGAAGGGCGGTATAGAAATAAAAATAAATAAATAAATAAATAAATAAATAAATAAATAAATAAATAAATAAATAAATTCACTCCTCTCATAATCTTCTCCTCACTATGGAATCAAAACTCAGAACCCAAGCAAATAAGCAAAGATAATTACAGTATTTATTCTTAACATAGGACAGTAAAAAAATTGCACCCAGAAACAAGTGGAGGGAACTTCTGCAGAGAGCTTATATTTCAAAAACGAAGGCAAAATGATGCATGCATACCTATTCATAAGTAATTACATAATAGATCTCAAGGTATTTCAAGCTCTCCTTTTATTTAGATTCAGAGGTTCCTAATAGAATATTTTGATAGAATTATCACAAACCACTGTGGAATACATGGACACATTCCTTATATCCTATTATACAGACACATTCATTTGGTAACTGATTTACCCCACACTCCTTCCAAAAATTCCTTGAATTAACATATGGCATTGCCTCCTTCTCACTGTGCATTGTTGCACCTCATGTTTAGTGTTATCTGGAATTATTATTTGAAGTTCTGACATATCACTTTTGAGTTAGTTTAGCTTCAGAATATTTTTATTAGCTATTCAACTCCAAAATACTAGCTGAACATTTATATGACTGGCCCTTATATAAATATATAATATATTTTCATTCATGTCATTTTCACCTGCCATGACTGTTGACTGAGTTCCCAAGCATTTCGTCTTTTTCTGCTCTTAGATGAAAGCATGGCTTGCAGAGCATGGGCCACTGAATAGACAGCATTGTAAATGCTATAACTTTGCCCAGTTATACTAGATTCAATCACAGATTCAGGAAGGGTCTCCAGTGACTCCTCACCAGTGCATTGATTGTCACTGTCCTCATCTAAGCCAGCATTTGGGAAAGAACATTCAAATGCATCTTCCCAAAACACTCTTGTCAAACTGTCCTCTTCTTCTGAAGAAGGCTTTCTCGTCTGAATAAATTTCTTAAACCCTAATATTTCCTTTGAGGAAACTGCCAATGATAGTGCACCATGGATGAAATCCAGTCCCCTGTATCTTTGAAAGCGGAGTGATGTGAATTCCATCTGTGCTGGCATGACCCAAACTTTATCTTTTCTCTTTATTGGCATGTCTTCATATTCTGAACCAAATGGCAACATTCTAAGAAAGGTCATGTTGTCACTTTCACCATAAGTGATTACAACATTGGCAGTACTTCTCATAATAGCCTTATAGAGCGAAACATAAGAATTAAGTTGAATTTCAATATCGTTGATAACAGATTCCATTGGCATTTCTTCCATGAAATCAAAACAGATGCCTTTCTTAGAAAATTTCTCAAGCTTATTCTGTATGAAACTCTTCCCCTTTTCAGGGTTTTGGACAATGAGCCCAATCCATTTCCACTGGAAGTGAAATAACAATTGGACCAGCCCCATAATTTGAAGGTCTTCATTTGGAAATAATTGACGGAAGAAAGCAGCTTGTATGTTGTCATCTATCTCTGCAGTTGAACCATATATGAGCTAGGAAAAAAGAAGAAATTAGAGTATATACTTCCAAATCACTTATGTCTATTTTAAGGATCTTATTTAAATATTAATATTTTCCAGGCATGGGCAGAGTTGACTACCATTTGAATAATTTCTATGATAATTGTTTAGTTTTTTTAAAATAAACAGGAAACGGCAGAATTGATTACTATTTGCATATTCCCATACAATTTCTATGATAATTGTTTCTTTTTGTTTTAATAAACAAAGCTCCAGAAATGTCAGAACTTCAAGAATGAATATGAACCTCTGGATTATGCTATGTTTACACATGTTTCTATGACATGATTTACCCTGTAAATTATGTATACATAACATTCTAATATTTTGAATCATTCCTCTTTGTCCCACCCTGGATGAAATATATTTTGATGTTTAGGTTGATTGTGTTTTTAACTATATGAGGCAATGTTATTCCTTTGTTTTGAATGTTTCTGACACTAATAGATTCATAAATATAAAAGTTTGGAATAGAAATTAAACTAAATCAAGTTAGAAATACTGTATTTAGATTTGACTCCTTTCTTTATAGGATGGCTCTTACCTGTGGGATCTTATATATATTCAGAATGTTTGACATGAACTGACCAACGTAAGCATTATGTCCTGCAATCACAGATATTACATTGTCCTTGAGGTCACATTTGTAGTTTGGGATAAACCTTTCCTTCGTAGAGAGAAGGTCCATGGAAGCCAGATAGATCCATCTTCCCGTGAAATAGCTATTAGAGATATGGATACCGAGAGTGATGTTTGGCAAGATCCTGGAATTCTCATTGATTTCTTTGATTGCAAATTCCAAAGCCAAGATGTGCTGGTAGTTTTGCATATAATATCTGAAATGAATTTTACAACATTTGTTACCAAATCTGGAATTGGCTGCATTCTAATTGTATCACACAAGTTTAGATTTTTCAGGCCATATGCACTGATACAGGTTGATGAACTAGCATCAAAGAAACCATTTGTTTAAAATATTCAGGAAAGAGGTCAAAGCAATATAACAATCCATATGCATTCAGGCAGCCCAATTACAAAATTCAAAAAACATTAATAATTAGTGGGGTTTTTTCTTAATTTGGAAGACTATAATTAATTTTACTTTGTACCCTAATTTTCTACTTTACTTACTCAATACACTGGAAATTTCTGAGGAATATTTGATATAATATCTGCATGTAGGACTAACTGCAATCATGCACACCTTAACGTATCGCTGGTATGAAGCAATGCTCTGCAGGCATTTATTTCATGTGTACTTCATCAAGTCATAGAGATATGAAAAAAGTTTATTAAAATTTAACTGATACCTGCTAGAATGGTACCAAAGCCAAAAAAATAACAACACATTGGAAAATATCTTGTGTAACAGATGGAAATTGAAGCAATATTATTTAGAAATAATACTGCAGGATAGGCAATTTAACATTCATCCTCCATCCTAATTCAATCATGTCACAGGCTTCAACTATTTTCTGTATTTGCATTACTGAAAAAAAGGAATTCCATACATTAAATCACCAAACAATTCAACTGATGGACTTCTTCTGAATGTTACTTCATCAGATATCATGCAAATTTGAGATGAAATGCTCGCAATGACTAAATCTTCTGAATGATATTGCTTGTGCTTAATAAAAGGCTGATCTCCTACAGAACATTTAGCAAGAATTGTATCAGCTTCTACAAAGGACAATATTGCTACAGATGCAAAGAATAATATCATTTTGCAGACCAATTTATCTCTCAGCCGTCTGTTCACTCCATGAGTATTAGGCATTTGAAATAGGACAGCCTGAGATACAGTGTTCCACGAGGCTGCTATAAAGTAGAGGTTTCCTTTTTTAAAAAATCAGAATGACAGGACTTTGTCCTCTAGCTGTAGCTTTGGAGAAAAAAGAATATTGCATCTTTATTGTTGTGGAAATACATTACTTTTAGTATTTTCTGTAACGCCTTAGAGATTGAAAATAAGAATGAATTATCATGATTGTAGAGAATTAGACATGCTCAGGTGCACAAATCAACTTATGATGCACAGGGTATTGTAACCTGCAATTAAGGACAAAATAATCATGAGCGGGGGACAGAGAGAACTAAATGAGAAATGTAAAAAGTTTTGTTCTCCAGGATCTGCAGTTTGCTTCCAACTGAGAAAGCAGCTGAATTCAAATGGAAATTTCAGTCATCAATTAAACAATAAAGTAAATCAAATCAAATTGCATTAAATGAAACTTGGATCTCACTGTTAAGAAGCATCTTTCTCTCCAGATATTCCTTCCTTCCTTCCTTCCTTCCTTCCTTCCTTCCTTCCTTCCTTCCTTCCTTCCTTCCTTCCTTCCTTCCTTCCTTCCTTCCTTCCTTCCTTCCTAGAGAGACCCATATACTTTATGTATATATACATACACATAAATATAAATGTACTATACATACATAGATCGTTTCCAGACTTTGTTGTTTCAGTAAAAGAGAATATATGTAGCTAAAGGTTGAACTGTCTGGACATTAGTGCTCTCTGAGCTTGGTTGTTTTCTTGCAGATTTTTTATTGGAATAGTAGATAACATCATCTGTATTCCAAAGGAATAGGGTTTGCTCTCATTGTACATAGTGGCTTGCCCTGTCACTGAAACCTTTGTGGTTCCTTGATTAGGCTGTTGTTTACTGTTAACTTGTTTGACTGCATTACTAGTTTCTTGATTGGACTTGATTACTTGGTTATTGGTCTAGCATTAATCTTTCTGTTGATTGCTGGTGAGGAGGTATTTTGAATTTTTTGTTTTGCTTTTGGTTTTTGATTGTCTCTTTTGAATGATATATAGTTGTTATTGCTGTTACCTCTATATGCATTTTTGGACTTGCTTGGTCTCTGATTCTCAGTTTAAACTAGGCATTTCCATCATGACATCTAATGACATTTACTGGTTGGTCTTCATGGATCTGCTCTACTAACTTTCTGACTTTTGTCCTACACAGGGCCTGTTACAGTCCTTATACTATATGTTGTATACACTGTATGGTGTATTTCTACTCTGGGACAGCTGCTTCTTTTGATTTACTTTGGATAAATCCATGTGGTTTGCACTTTGCTGTATATTATTTACTATAGTAAGTAATTTTAAGTTGTATTAGTTATTTGTGTTATGAAATTTACATTGATAAGCAGCTAATATTATGGAAATGTCAAGACTGCTGAAAGATTTCAATCCCTAATCCTAGAAATACTTACACATATATCCTCTTTTTATTTTCTCAATTCTGTTTTAGATGTTTATATATTGCCAAAGATTTACCATCATTTATATGAGTTACATCTTTTTTTTCTCTTTTCTTATGTCTTTGGGTTATTAATTTTTTTAATGGTAGTACAAAATGGCAAAAACCAGGTTCACACTTTATTTCTCACATTTCTCCTTTCCTTTCATTTTTTTCATTAGCTTTTACCTCCTGGTTTTCCTATGGGTCTCTCTTTTCTATGACAAACTTATATAATTCTTACAGCAGCTATTTTATATTTCTCTATTTCTCACAAAATAGCCCCCAATCTGATGTGTAAAGAAACCATTTTATAAGGACTACATTCCATATTTTATTCCTGCACACAAGATGGACAGCAATTTCTTAAGGAGACAATTGAGATTTATATCACAATTTGGAAACTTTATAGCATGCTGGATCTAAAGAGTCAGTTTTGTTTCTTTACCAACTGTTCTTTTCTGTTCAGATCAGGCCTCAGAACAATAATGTAGCATTTTGGGGCAAAAATGCTGCCCAGCAAACCAGCTGCAGAAGCCAAAGTAGAAAAGATCTCTTCAGCCACCATGTACTTCCCCTTGCTGCTGAGATAGGTGGGAACAAATGATATCCAGTCACTGCAAAAGACCAACATGCTGAAGGTGATAAATTTGGCTTCATTGAAACTATCAGGTAGCTTCCTAGCAAAGAAAGCCACTGTAAAACTGATAGCAGTCAAAAAACCCATAAAACCAAGGATGCTATAAAACATGAAGGCTGAACCTTCATTACATTCCAGGACAATTTCTTCAGCCATAGAGTGTATTTCTGAATCTGGGAATGGGGGAGAAATTGCCAGCCATATACTACTGATGGTGACTTGCACTAGGGAGCAAGAAAGAACGATAACATTGGCCAGCCTTTTCCCCCACCCATTTCCTCATTTTGGAGTCTGGTTTGGTGGCCACGAAAGCAAGGACCACTATGATTGTTTTGGCCAATACACAAGAAAGGGCTACAGAGAAGATAATGCCAAAAGTCATTTGTCGCATGAGACACTTTACTTGGTCAGGTTCCCCAATGAAAAGCAAAGTGCAAAGGAAGGAGAGGAGGAGAGCAATGAGAAGAATGTAGGTGAGGTTTCTATTCTTGGCTTTGACAATGGGAGTATCTCGGTGTTTAATGAAGATATGCAGCACCAAAGCTGAGATGAAAGAAAAGAAGAAAGCAGTAGTTGTCAGGCTAACTCCCAGAGTTTCTTCATAAGACAAAAATATGATGCGTTTTGGAATGCAAAGATTGTGAGGTTCATTCGTATATTTATATTCTGAACACAGGAAACAGTCATCAGCATCTGAAAAAGAAATTATAGCACTCATATTTATAACTGTTTTGATCAAATGGGAGGAAAGATGACTAACGAAACTTTCTAATCTAAGTGTTTTCAGTTTGCTCTGATAGAGTGTGATCAAGGAGATTTAATATGCCTGTCATCAACATTTATATGATAAAAAAGATGTTGAGACTCTTGAAAGAATGCAGAGAAGAGCAATAAAGATTATTATGGGACTCAATGCTTAAACATATAAAGAGCAGTTACTGGAACTGAGTATGTAAAGTTTGATGAAAAGAAGGACTAGGGGAGACTGTCAGGTTTCGATGCTATCTCAAAATAAATGAATTTCCAAACTGCCGATCTTTAAGGAAATTTTCTCTTTATTCGAGCACAGCAATCTGATCCTGACTCTTCCGCAGTCAGAACTTCGCTGTAAACTGGACACCTCGATCGGAGATGATTCTTCTGGGTACTCCGTGCAGGTGGTAGATGTGTTTCACAAACAGTTTGGCCAATTGGCAGGCTGAGGGTAGTCCACTGCAGGGTATGAAATGTGCCTGTTTGGAGAATAAGTCTATTACAGTCCAGATCACTGTGTTTCCGCTACTCCTCAGCAGTTCGACTATGAAGTCCATAGCAATCTCCTCCCATGGCCTTGACGGTTGAGCTACTGGCTGCAGCAGCCCCGGAGGTCTTCCTGGTCGAGTTTTCATCATGGCACAGATGGTACAACTTTTTTCATAGCTGTCTACATCTTTTCTCATGTGGGGCCACCAAAACTGCCTCCGTGCTAAATGCAGAGTCTTTAGGAAACCGAAATGCCCCGCTGGTTTAACGTGACTCCTCTTGAGGACCAGGCTGCGTAGAGTCTCTGGGACATAAAGTTTTGTCCCTCTCCATGCTAGGCCATCTCTCTTTGTCAAGAGATGTTGATTGTCTCGGAACCAGGGGTCCACCAACGTTTCTGCCTTGAGCTTTGTCGTCAGGTCACTTGCTGGTTGCCCCTGCTGGTCGCGATGCTGCCATCTGGTGGTTACCTGACCCACTCCTTGGGCAGAGGGGATGATGGCATTCACCACCTGCTCCCGTTCACTGTTGTATTGGGGCATTCGGGAGAGGGCATCGGCCAGAAAGTTCTTTCCCCCTGGGATGTGCTTCAGCTTGAAGTTGAAATGATTGAAGTATTGGGCCCACCGGACTTGCCTGGGCGATAACTTCCGTGGGGTCTTGAGGGCCTCCAGGTTTTTATGGTCAGTCCAAACTTCGAACGGTGTTTGGCCTCCTTCTAGCAGATGTCGCCAGGTTAACAGCACCCACTTCACTGCGAATGCTTCTTTTTTCCATGCCGCCCATCGTCTCTCTGTGTCGGTGAGTTTGCGGGATGTGTAGGCACAAGGTTGTAGGTCCCCCTGGCTGTTCTTTTGGAGTAGGACTGCCTCCACTGCCACATCGCTGGCATCTGCTTGGATGACGAAGGGTTGTTTGGGGTCAGGGTGCTTCATGACTGGTTCTTTTGCAAACTTTTGTTTTAGTATCTCGAATGCCTGTTGGCAGGCCGGATCCCACTGTAGAGGTTGTCCTGGGTGGGGTTTCATTGTTGGACTCCCTGTCTTTAGGAGGTCCATCAGAGGTTTGGCAATTCTTGCAAAGGAGGGGATGAATTGCCTGTAGAAATTTGCGAACCCCAGGAAGCTTTGTAGTTGTTTGCGGGTGCGAGGGGGCTGCCAGTCTAGGACTGATTGTACTAGGGTCCATCTCTATCCCCTCATTTGACACTCAGTAACCTAAATAGCCTAGCCGTGATTGGTGGAACTTGTATTTTGACAGTTTGACATAGAGGTTCGCTTTCAGCAGTTTTTCCAGCACTTTGTGGATGAAGGGTATGTGTTCGTCTATGGTCTCTGTGTAAATGAGAATGTCATCTAGGTAGACGAGGACCCCCTTATAGTGGTGGTCATGTAGAACTTCATTTATCAATTGCATGAATACCGCTGGGGCTCCCTGTAGCCCAAATGGCATCACCTTGAATTGGAAACTTCCCAGGGGGCAGTTGAATGCTGTCTTCCACTCGTCTCCTTCCCTGATGCGTATTCGGTAGTAGGCTTCACGGAGGTCTAGTTTGATGAAAACCTTCCCCTTGGCCATGTGGGCTAGCATGTCTTTCATGAAGGGGGGGATATAAGTTGTGTACGCAGACCACATTGATAATGCAAAAGTCAACTACCAGACGCATAGAGCCATCTTTCTTCTCTTTGAAAAGGACCGGTGCTGCGACTCGCGGTTTGGCTGGCTCAATGAAACCCCTTTGTAGGTTCTTGTCTATGTAGTTTCGCATTTCTTGCATTTCACGGGGCGTCATGGCATACAATTTAGGTTTAGGTAGTTTTGCCCCAGGGATGATTTCGATGGCGCAGTCGGCATCGTGGTGGTGGTGGGGGGGGTAGGACATCACACTCGGTCTCGCTAAATACCTCTGCTAGGTCTTGGTACTCTTTTGGGATCTGTTCTGCTTCATGGGAGCTGTTGGATGTGACCCCCAGCTGCTTTGCAGTGCCCTTCGGGAGGGGCCCTTGTGTCAGCGCCATCTTCTTTTGTTCAGGCAGGAGAAGTTGGGGCTCGAGTGTGGGGGGCGTCTGTCCTGGTTGGAGCGGAAGAGGTTGGGGCCCCTTTGCTATCCTCAATCTGCAGGTCCCCTCTTGCCACCAGATGATTGGACCCCACTTGTCTAGCCAGGAAAGTCCCAGTATGACTGGATCGGTCATCTTGGAGGTTATTATGAACCGAATAGTTTCCCAGTGATCCCCTAGTTCTAGCTTCACTGGCTCCGTCAGGTGTGTGGCATAAGCTCCACCTACTAGGGTCCCATCAACTTGCTCAAATCGAATTGGGTGGTTGAGCTTCTTAGCTCGGATCCCCAATTTTAGGACTGTGGGTAGATTAATCAGGCACCTAGTGCAGCCCGAATATATCAGGGCTTGGAAAGTCTCCTGGGTCCCTGTTTTTGGGGCTGTTAGGCATATGAGGAAAAGGAAAGGGTGGATGGGTCCACTCACCATTGGGTCATCTTCACCATCATCCTCGCTGTCATACGAGTCGGGGGATTGGTCTCCACCATCTTGGACTCTCCTTGTTTCGGTCAGGTGGGCGAAGACCTCTGTGCCTGGGGGGAGATTTCGTGGTGCATTGGTGGCGCGCTTGGGCCCCCGTTCCTCCCCATCTCCGAGGAGACGGAATCTTCAAAGGGATTTAGCAGGCAAAAGTTCAGGCTTCTCCTCCCTTTATTTATATGTCAGTGCTGGGACGCTGACATCGACATTATAGCAGTGTTCCAATATCTCAGGGGCTAACACAAAGAAGAGGGAATCAAGCTTTTCTCCAAAAAACCTGAAGGCAGCAAAAGAAGCATTGGATGGAAATTAATCAAGGAGAGAAGCAACCTAGAACTAAGAAGGAATTTCTTGACAGTGATAACAATTAATCCAGTAGGTGCTCAGACATTGGAAGTTTTTAAGAATATATTAGACATCCACTTGTCTGAAAAGGTATAAGGTTTCCTGCTTGAGCAGAGAGTTGAACTAGAAGGCCTCCAAGGTCCCTTCAAACTCTGTTAATCTGTTATGATAATGTACAGTATTATTTCTTACAACTGTGCTGCATAAAGCAAAAAGAAATTCTGATTGATTTAATGTAGAAAATGTCTATTGTACTGTATTCTACTAGGGAGTTCTGGAACAGAAAGAAAGACCCAAAGATTATCTTATTCAAGATGCCCTCCTCAAGAAGCCATCCCTGAACCCGGCTGTATTAGCAAATTACCATCTGGTCTCCAACCTTCACTTTGTGGCGAAGGTTGTCGAGAGTGTGGTGGCACCACAGTTACCCCAGTACCTGGAGGACACTGTCTATCTGGACCCGTACCAGTCAGGCTTCAGGCAGGGGTACAGCACAGAAATGGCATTGGTCACGTTGGTTGATGATCTCTGGAGGGCTCGGGACAGGGGTTGCTCCTCTGTCCTGGTCCTATTAGCTCTCTCAGCAGCTTTTGATACCATTGACCATGGTATCATGCTGCAGCGGTTGAGGGGGTTAGGAATTGGAGGCACCGTGTTATGGTAGTTCTCCTCCTACCTCTCTGACCACTCACAGTTGTGTTGACAGGGGGGCAGAGGTTGACCTCGAGGCGCCTTGCTTAGGGGGTGCTGCAAGGGTCAGTCCTCTCGCCCCTTCTGTTCAACATTTATGTGAAGCCGCTGGGTGAGATCATCCATGGTTTTGGGGTGAGAGTCCAGAGAGTCAGAGCTTATCCAGATAGTGTTTCTAACATCAATCCTGTGAGTGGGAGGGACAGATACGGCAGGAGCAGGGGGCCATATCATGTTAGGGGAATGCGCACTCGCTGTCTACGAGCGGTAGTGTGCTCCAGCCCCCAAGGCTCCACCCGTTCCCCAGGTTGCTCAGTTCCTCAGGGCCCAGGCCTTCGGCTGATGCTATGCAATGCCAGGTCTGTAGTAAATAAGGCCCTCCTCATCTATGATCTTGTTCAGGAGGGGGGAGCGGACCTGGCAGGTATTACGGAAACCTGGTTGGGCCCAGATGGGGGGTCCCCCTCGTAGAAATGTGCCCACCAGGTTTCCTTGCATTTCATCAGCCGAGGTCACAGGGGAGGGGCAGGGGGGTAGCGGTTATCATTAAAGAAAGTCTTAGACCGAGGGAGGCCACTGTCCCTCAGACTGCCGGCTGTGAGTCCCTTCTTGTGAAGTGGGGTCATGGGGTTCAGATGGGTGTGCTGATCACATACCTGGCTCCCTGCCACGTGGCAGCAGCCCTACCTGAGCTACTCAATGTCATCGCCGCGGTGGTGGTTGATACCCCTAGACTTATGGTCATGGAGGATTTCAACCTGCCGTCCGTGGGTGAGACGTCTGAGGTGGCTCAGGAATTCATGACTTCCATGACAGCTATGGACCAAACCCAGCTAATTCATGGCCCTACCCACACGGGGGGGAAACACGCTGGACCTGGTTTTTGTCTCTGGACAGTGGTTGAGTGATCTTGAGATAAGGGATATAATCACTGAGCCCTTGTCATGGTCAGATCACTCTCTCCTTCGCCTTGACCTTTGAACCGCTGCACCCTGCTGCAGGGAGGTGGAGCCGGTAAGATGGTTCCGCCCCAGGCGCCTGATGGAACCTGATAGGTTCCAGATGGAGCTTGGGCCATTTCCTGAGGTTCTGGCACACGCCTCGACTGGAGAACTAGTGGCCGCCTGGGATAAGTCAGCCGCTGGAGCTCTGGATCGGGTTGTGCCTTTGTGGCCTCTGACCCGGCACCGATCTCACCTGGCTCCCTGGTTCACTGAGGAGCTGAGGGAGATGAAGTGCCAGAAAAGACACCTAGAGAGCAGTTGGAGGGCCAGTCTTTCCGAATCCGACCAGACACTGGTAAGATCTCATATTACGAATTACCTAGTGGCGATAAAAGCAGTGAAATGTAATTATTTTGCTGCTCTTATTGCATCATCAGATAATTGTCCGACCACCCTGTTTAGGGTGACCCACTCCTTGCTCCACCAGGGAGCGTGGGAGGACCCCTTGAAGGGTAGAGCTGAGGATTTTGTACAGTATCTGCATGACAAAATCACTCAGATTCGGGAAGATCTGGACTCTGACTGGGTAGGTTCAGGGGGGATGACTGGGGTAGGTCTTGAGAATGTTATCTGGGATGAGTTTGATCCTGTGACTCCTGATGATGTGGACAGGATTCTGGGTAGACTGAATGTGACCACATGTTTGTTGGACCCGTGTCCCTCCTGGTTAGTGCTGGCTTCCCGGGAGGTGACGCGAGGCTGGCTCCAGGGGATTAAAAATGTTTCATTGGGTGAGGTTGACTTCCCCGCCACCTTGAAAGAGACGGTGGTGAGACCTCTCCTCAATAAGCCTTCCCTGGACCCGACAGTGTTGTCTAATTGTCGTCCAGTCTCCAACCTTCACTTTGTGGTGAAGGTTGTTGAGAGTGTGGTTGCGCGACAGCTCCCCCAGTCCCTGGATGAAACAGAGTATCTGTATCCGTTCCAGTCGGGCTTCAGGCTTGGGTACAGCATGGAAACGGCATTGGTCGCATTGGTGGATGATCTTGGAGGGCTCGGGACAGGGGTTGCTCCTCTGTCCTGGTCCTATTAGATCTCTCAGCGGCTTTTGATACCATCGACCATGGTATCATGCTACACCAGTTGGAAGAGTTGGGGGTGGGAGGCACCGTGTTGCGGTGGTTCTCCTCCTTTCTCTCCAACCGGTCACAGTCTGTGTTGGCAGGGGGGCAGAGGTCAACCCCGAGTTGCCTTATATGTGGGGTGCCACAAGGGTCGGTCCTCTTGCCCCTTCTGTTCAACATTTATGTAAAGCCGCTGGTTGACATCATCCATGGTTTCAGGGTGAAGTACCACCAGTACGCTGACGATACTCAGCTGTACATCTCCACCCCGGACAACCCCAACAATGCCCTTGAAGTGATGTCCCGGTGCCTGGAGGCTGTGCAGATCTGGATGGGAAGGAACAGGCTTAGGCTCAACCCATCCAAGACTGAGTGGCTGTGGATTCCGACGTCCTGATATAGTCAGTTGACGCCATCACTGACTATTGGGGGTGAATCGCGGCCCCCAAGGAGAGAGCTCACAACTTGGGCGTCCTCCTGGATTCACGGCTGTCTTTAGAAGAGCACTTGAAGGCCGTGACCAGGAGGATTTTCCATCACATCCGCCTGATTCACCAGTTGCATCCCTTTCTGGATCGGGACTCCTTAAACACGGTCACTCATGCCCTTGTCACTTCCTGCCTGGACTACTGTAACACTCTCTACATGGGGCTCCCCTTGAGGAGCACCCAGAGGCTCCAACTGGCGCAGAGTGCGGCTGCTTGGGTGGTTATGGGAGCGACGTGGCATTCCCATATAACACCTCTCCTGCGCAAGCTGCACTGGCTCCTGGTGGTCTTCCAGGTGCGCTTCAAGATTTTGGTTATCACCTTTAGAGCGCTTCATGGCTTAGGGCCTGGTTATTTACGGGACCTCCTGCTGCCGCAAATGGCCTCCCACTTGCCGGTACGCTCTCACAGAGAGGGACTCCTCCGATTAACGTTGGCCAAACAATGTCAGCTGGTGGCCCCCAGGGGGAGAACCTTCTCTGTGGGGGCACCTACTATCTGGAACGAGCTCCCCTCAGAGATACGGAGGATCCCGGATCTACTCACCTTCTGATACGCTCTCACGACCTTTTTATTTCACCAGGCTGGTCTGGCCTAACCTCTCCCATTCTCTTTTTAATGTAAATTTTAATGTAAATTTTAATTTGTTCTTAACCTGAGGTTTTAAATTTGTCTTGGGCTAAATTGATTTAATTCAATTTTACTTCTGCTCTTAAATTTTTGTATTCTATCTTGTATTTTATCTTGTGCCTGTTCACCACCCTGAGTCCTTCGGGAGTAGGGTGGTATATAAATCAAATAAAATGAAAAAAAAGAAAATGTACATCTCCACCCCAAACCACCCCAATGATGCCCTTGATGTGATGTCCCGATCCCTGGAGGCCATGTGGGTCTGGATGGGGAGAAATAGGCTCAAGCTCAACCCTTCCAAGACTCAGTGGCTGTGGCTTTTGGCGTCCCGGTATAGTCAGCTGGTGCCATTGCTGACTATTGGGGGTGAATCTTTGCCCCCCACAGAGAGGGCTTGCAATCTGGGTGTTCTCCTGGACTCATGGCTGTCTTTAGAAGAGCATATGATGGCCATAGCAAGGGGGCCTTTTTATCAGGTTCGCCTGATCCACCAGTTGCATCCCTTTCTGGACTGGGAAGCCTTGCGCACGGTCATTCATGCCCTCGTCACCTCCCATCTGGACTATTGTAATGCTCTGTACATGGGGCTGCCCTGGAAGAGCGCTCAGAGGCTCCAACTGGTCCAGAATTCAGCCGCGCGGGTGGTTATGGGCACACCTCATTACGCCCATGTAACACCTCTCCTGTGCGAGCTGCACTGGCTCCCAGTCATCTTCCGGGTGCAATTCAAGGTGTTGGTCACCACCTTTAAAGCGCTCCATGGCATAGGACCAGGATATTTATGGGACCGCCTTCTGCCACCAATAGCCTCGCACCGACCAGTCCGCTCCCACGGAGAGGGACTCCTCAGGGTACCGTCGGCCAAGTTATGTTGGCTGGCGATACCCAGGAAGAGAGCCTTCTCTGTCGGAGCTCCTGCCCTTTGGAATGAATTGCCCCTGGATATTCGTAACATCTCTGACCTCCGGGTCTTTCACTGTGCCCTCAAGACCCTGCTGTTCCGACAGGCGGGGCTGTCTAACTGAATGATTTTAAACTGGGTTTTAATATTGGGTTTTAAAATTTGGCCAAAACTATTTAATGATTTTAATTAATTTTAACTATGATATTGTATATTTATGTTTTTAATCTTGGCTGTACACTGCCCCGAGTCCTTCGGGAGAAGGGCGGTCTATAAATAAAATTATTATTATTATTATTATTATTATTATTATTATTATTATTATTATTATTATTATTATTATTATTTAATCTTTAGTGAGATTCACAGCCTTTGAGGCTGGTTAATAGCTCAGCAGCTCGAGTCCTAACCAAGGACCTAGGAACTGTTAAGGTATCGTCGGAGGATGTAAGCTGTTCCGAGTAAGGTGGTTTTTTGTAGAGTCAAAATGTTCCAGTCTGGCAAATTTAGAATTTCTAAATAGCGGGGTAGCCCTTTGGGTATTGCTCCAAGGGCTCCAATTACAATCGGGACAATACACGATTTCTTTTTCCACAGTCACTCAACTTCAATTTGCAAATCCCGGTACTTTGTGATTTTTTCTTGCTGCTTATCTTCAATCCGTGCATCACCAGGTATTGCAATGTCAATGAACCATACTTTTTTCTTTTCAACTATTGTTATGTCAGGTGTGTTGTGGACCAAGTGCCTGTCAGTCTGAATCCTAAAGTCCCACAAGATCTTGAGTTTCTCATTCTCTAAAATTTTCTCAACCTGATGTTCCCAGTGGTTTTTGCTGTACTCAAATCCAAACTTCTGGCACAATTTCCAGTGAATGATCTTAGCAACACGGTCATGGCGTTGTAGGTAGTCAGTTTGTGAAATTTTGCTGCACCCGTTGATCAGGTGGTCGACTGTCTCATCTTTCTCATTGCAGAGACGGCATTTGCTGTTGGTGGTAACATGTTGAATTTTTGCCTTCATGCAGTTTGTGGCTAGGGCTTGTTCTTGAGCTGCCAAAATAAAGCTTTCTGTTTCTTTTTTCAGTACTCCTGATCTTAACCAGTTCCAAGTTAGTTTCTGGTCAGCTTTGCCTTCAATACTTTTCAAGTATTGGCCATGCAGAGCTTTGTGTTTCCAATTTTCAGCTCGCTGCTCAGTTACTTCTTTCTTATATTCTGCTTTTGTTTTAGTTGTCTTTAAAAGGCCTCCTTTATTTACTTCCTTAATCATTGGTTCTTCACTTTTCTGGATGTAATCATTCAAGCTGCATTTTTCTTCTTCCACAGTCTGCTTTACTTGTAGGAGTCCTCGACCACTCTCTGCTCTTGGTAAATATAATCAGTCAACATCACTTTTAGGGTGCAAGGCATGATTCATTGTCATAAGCTTCCTTGTTTTTCTGTCCAAATTGTCTAATTCCATCTGGGTCCAGTCAATTATTCCTGCAGAGTATCTAATCACAGGTATAGCCCAGGTATTTATGGCTTTTATGATGTTTCTTCCAGTCAATTTGGACATTAATATCTTACGAATTCACCGAATGTACTTGGCTGAAGTTAATTCCTTGACTTTATTATGCATTAAGTCAGAGGCTTCTAAAATCCCCAAGTACCTGTAGCCTTCTTCTGATTTTACTGCCTTTATCATTTCTTCATTCTCTAGTTCTATTCCATCCTCTTCTATGATTTTGCCTGCTTTGGTTGCTATTGTTGCACATTTGTCAATTCCAAACTGCATACCAATGTCTTGGCTGAATTCTTTTGTGTTTTCAATTAATAAATTCAGTTCAGCTTTTGTTTTACCAAACAGCTTCAAATCATCCATGTACATCAACTGCGAGATTTTCAGTCCTTTCTTTGCAAGTTGATATCCACAGTTCATCTTCAAAATGATTGTCAGTGGTAGCATTAAGAGTATAAAAAGTAGGGGTGAAAGGGAATCGCCCTGAAAAATGCCTCGTTTAATTTCAACTTCACCCAGTTCTTCTTCATTAGCCATAAGTTTCATTTTCCAGAGGTTCATTGAAGATTCCATGAATTTTTGTATGTTGCTGCTGATGCCTAATATTTCCAGGCATTTCTTGATCCAGCTATGGGGAACTGAATCAAATGCTTTCTTATAGTCTATCCAACCCATGAACAGGTTGGTTCGTCTTTTCTTTGAGTTCGTTAGGATTAGCTTGTCGATCAGCAATTGATCCTTTGTTCCTCTTGAGTTTATTATTATTATTATTACTATTACTATTACTATTACTATTACTATTACTATTATTATTATTATTATTATTATTATTATTATTATTATTATTATTATTATTTATACTAAAGTACGTAAAAACCTGTAAAATGTCCAGATTCACTTAATTCAGATTACGGTATAAAGATGTGATGAATACATCAATAAATAATCTAAATTTAAATTCCGTTTTGTTTCCAAAAATACACTATTAAGAAATTATGCTTGCTGAACTAACTGATATCTCTCCTTTACCATTTATTTTAAATCTTTTTGAACTGCAAAGAAACCATTAATGAAAAGATTTATTTTTATCATCTGGTTTATATTTCCCAAAGTAAAAAAGATGACATGATATTTGTATAGACATCTAAGAAATCAACATCTCTCCAGAACTATGGACAAATGAATTCAGACAAATGAATTATGGACAAATTTGTAAAGAGATGGTAAACTGCTGTTTATAATTAAAGAGGAATATAAGGCATTGTACAAAATACATAGCAATGGAATCTCTGCTTTAGATCTCTTACCTATCTTGTTTGAAATTTTTCCTTCTGGACATTTAAGGCAATCATAGCAGCAAAAGGGCTTTCCTTCCATTTTTATTTTGCTGCAATCTGATAAGCATGGAGGATTGCACATAGAAAAGGGCTGTACCTATTGGATATTAAAAAAGAAAATTTAGAAATTATTACTTAACCTTTCAGGAATTCTTGGATCTGAAGAATTGGATTTGACTAATATTTAAGAGGTACCTTCGAACTCAGGTTCTTTGAAACTCATTGAACTCATCATTTGCTTGATACTCAATGAAGAACTAGAACTTGTTGATATCAACTGCCTTGTGACTCACAACCTAATTCTTTATGAGAACAATTTGTTTGCTACTCATCATTTTTGGTACTTATCGTGCCTCCGGAACCAATTAACAATGATTACCAAGGTACCACTGTATTAACAAAGTATTGTCAAACAGGCCAGAAATAGACATTGGGAGAAAGAAGCAGCCTTAGTCATCTTACAAATAAAGCTTAAGATATGGGAAATGCAGCTCTATTGCAAAAATATGATATTGGGTAAATGTTTACCAATTAAATAAGTACACAGGCTGGATGCTGGGTTGGCCATATTGTACAAAGCAAACATCCTTAAGTAACCATGTGACAGAAAGTGGTATAATTTAGGAAGAGCAGCCATATTGGTTATTTTTAAGAGTCTTTTGTTATTCATATAATCAAGCACTATGTCCTTTGCCACAATTGGTGGGACTGCAAATAGAATCCCCAGAAAAGATTCATTTCTAAAATAAAATTATGCCTTAATGCCTCCAAGGATCTTTTATACTGTCTACTAGAAAGAAAGTTTAATTGCTTCTTTGGAAGAATGGCTAGCTAAATTGTGAAAGTATTCTTCCATATCCAGAATAACTTTGTATTTAAAAATTTGAAGTTCATTCTAACTGGAAATCATTCTTACACTATAACATTATAAAAGAATTTATATCACAACCAAAAGTCTGTCTTTGGATTTTATGGAAAATTAGATTTCCAGTATTGATTTCATGCATTGCATTTATAGCTTTACTTGGTGATTTATACTACGTTAACTAGGTATTTCCAATTTAAAGCTCCAAACAATTTTCAGGCAGATATTTTACAATAACATGACTCATGGCATATTTATAAATAGTAGATATTTTTCCTTTTGGCTATCAAGCAGTATCTTATTACCTTAGCTTTTACTTATTTCTTTATTACCTTGAGGTCCTTCTTCTAAAACCTGAACATTCCCAGAAATCATATAAACTCTGGGACAGAGACTTTCCTTATATTTTGTAAATCCTCCTTTATAGAAATCTATCTTCTAACCACTGCAAATTTTTTAAGTTTTTTTTTTATTTTAAGGTAATCATATTCACGAGTCAGTTTGAGAAAAGAGTCATTGTATGCCTCTAATTCTTGAAAGAACTTTCTGATCATTGAAGCAGTAAGTAAAAATAAAATAAATTATTCATCATGGTTTGATATTGGTCCCAAAACTACCTGATTAAACATAGTGGCCCAGATGATCTCCTCTGCAAAAAGAGTAAGAAGATTTTCAGGTGGAGTCACTGGAGCTATGTTTCCAATTTTGATTGGATGAAATGATTGCTTGGGGAAGGTGACCCAGTTGATAACATCAAATCCAGTTGCTAGTTCTCCTCTTTCGTCAAAGGAAACCATTTCTCGAGCACTGTTGTTAAATGAAACAGCTTTCAGATACCAATGGAACTAAATGGAAATTATTAAACGAAATTTATAACAATTGAGCAAGTATGAATGAAGGCTCTTTCATAAATTAGATGTTATTCTTTTAAGGCAGACCAATCAGCAAATATAATATGAGGAATATTTAATGTTATGGAGTATAATAACAGAAACTGGAATGACTGAAGGAATTTCCTTTTAAGGCAGAATTAGTCTCTTTCTCATTCTCTCTTTTTTCCCGGGACTAAATTGGTATTTACTTTCTCTTAACAGTCCTTCTAATGACTTTTGCATCCTTTCTAAAAAAGCATTTAGGTATTTAGAATTCCTTCAGTATTCCCATGCATGTTGGAAGCAATATTATCATCTATGTCAGCTGAACCAATAATGTGGACTCTTAATGGCACCCTGGTTACTTGCTGTTGCTCACAAGCTCTGATGTACTAAAATATCGTGAGCATTTCATCTATGAAGAACCAACAAAAAATTGTTGTGGTCTCTCTATTGATCGCTCTTCAATGCCATCCTTTCTTTTTTTCTTATTTATCTCATACTCTTCTCTTCACTGTGGAAAAAAAGTGCAGGACCCCAAGCAACTAATCAAGACTCACTGCAGCTCAATGTCCTTCCTTCCTTCCTTCCTTCCTTCCTTCCTTCCTTCCTTCCTTCCTTCCTTCCTTCCTTCCTTCCTTCCTTCCTCTCATAATCTTCTCCTGACTGTGGAATCAAAACTCAGAACCCAAAGCAAATAATCAAAGATAATTACAGTATTCATTGTTAATTTAGGACACTGAAAAAATTCCATCCAGAAACTAGTGGAAGGAACTTCTGCAGAGAACTTATATTTCAAAAAGGAGGGCAAAAATGATTCATAACTAATTACGTAATAGATCTCAAAGTTATTTCCTGTTCTTCTGTTATTTAAAGAGAACAATGGTCTTACTTACATTTGCATCAAGATTCAGAGGTTCCTAGTGGAATGTTTTGATAGAATGATCACAAACCACTATGGAACACAAGGACACATTCCTAATATCCTATTAAAAAGTCCCATTCATTTGGAAACTGATTTACCCCACACTCCTTCTAAAACTTCTCTTGAATTAACATTTGACATTGCCTCCTTCTAATTGTGCATTGGTGCACCGTGTGTTTAGTGTTATCCGGAATTATTATTTGAAGTTCTGACATATCATTTATGAGTTAGTTCAGATGCAGAATACTCTTATTAGCTATACTCCAAAATACTAGGTGAACATTTATATTATTGGCCCTTACATAAAGGAGTATTTTCATTTATATCGTTTTTACCTGCCATGGCTGTTGACTTAGAGTCCTGAGTTCCCAAGCATTTCCTCTTTTTCTGCTCTTAGATGAAAGCATGGCTTGCAGAGCATGGGCCACTGCATAGACAGCATTGTAAATGCTATAACTTTGCCCAGTTATACTAGATTCAATCACAGATTCAGGAAGGGTCTCCAGTGACTCCTCACCAGTGCATTGATTGTCACTGTCCTCATCTAACCCAGCATTTGGGAAAGAACATTCAAATGCATGTTCCTAAAACACTCATGTCAAAATTTCTTCTTCTGAAGAAGAAGGCTTTCTCACCTGAGCAAATTTCTTAAACCCTAATATTTCCTTTGAGGAAACTGCCAACGATAGTGCACCATGGATGAAATCCAGACTCCTGTATCTTTGAAAGGGGACTGATGTGAATTCCATCTGTGCTGGCATGATCCAAACTTTATC
The DNA here is from genome assembly GCF_029215685.1 of Pituophis catenifer annectens. Classification (NCBI taxonomy): domain Eukaryota; kingdom Metazoa; phylum Chordata; class Lepidosauria; order Squamata; family Colubridae; genus Pituophis; species Pituophis catenifer. Next base: position 18,574,441 of record NW_027256895.1, on the reverse strand, counting down.
TTTTCTCTTCATTGGCATGTCTTCATATTCTGAAATAAATGGCAACATTCTAAAAACAGCCATGTCCTCATTTTCACAATATATGATTACAACATTGGCAGTACCTCACATAATAGCCTTATACAGCAAAACATAACCATTCAGTTGAATTTCAACATCATTGGTAATATAAAATTTGGAATAGAAATTAAACTAAATCAAGCAAGAAATACTGTATTTAGATTTGACTCCTTTCTTTATGGGATGGCTCTTACCTGTCGGATCTTATATATACTCAGAATGTTTGACATGAACTGAGCAATGTAAGCATTATGTCCTGCAATCACAGATATTACATTGTCCTTGAGGTCACATTTGTAGTTTGGGATGAACCTTCCCTTTGTAGAGAGAAGCTCCAAGGTAGCCAGATAAATCCATCTTGCCAGGACATAGCTATTGGAGATATGGATATCGAGGGTGATGTTTGGCAAGATCCTGGAATTCTCATTGATTTCTTTGATTGCAAATTCCAAACCCAAAATGTGTTAGTAGTTTTGTGTATACAAGCTAAAATGAATTTTACCAAATCTGGAATTGGCTGCATTCTAATTGTATCACAGAGGTTTAGATTGTGCAGGCCACAAGCACTGATACAGGTGGAAGCACTAGCATCAAACAAACCATTTTTTTTAAATATTCAAGAAAGAGGTCAAAGCAATATAACAATCCATTTGCATTCAGGCAGCCCAATTGCAAAATGCAATGAATATTAATAATTACTGGTTTTTTATTTTCTTAATTTGGAGGTCTATATTTAATTTTACTTTCTACCCTAATTTTCTATTTTGCTTATTCAATACCCTAGAAATTTCTGAGGAATATTTGATATAATATCTGCATGTAGAACTAACTGCACACCTTAACATATCACTGATATGCAATAATGCTTTGTAGGCATTTATTTCATTTGTACTTCATCGAGTTATAGCCATATGAGAAAAGTGTCTTAAAATTATCTGATACTTGCTAGAATGGTACCAAAGCCATAGAAATAAAAACACATTGGAAAATAACTTATGTAAGTGATGGAAATTGAAGCAATATTATTCAGAAATAATAGTGCAGGATAGGCAATTTAACATTCACCCTCCATCCTAATTCAATCATGTCACAGGCTTTAACTATTTTCTATATTTGCACTACTTAAAAACAAGAATTCCATACATGAAATCATCAATCAGTTCATCTGATGGACTTCTTCTGAATGTTACTTGATCAGACATCATGTAAATTTTAGACGAAATGCCCACAATGACCAAGTCTTCTGAATGATATCGCTTGTGCTTAATAAAAGGCTGATTTCCAACAGAACATTTAGCAAGGGTTTTATCAGCTTATACATAGAAGGACAATATTGCTACAGATGCAAAGAATAATATCATTTTGTCAAGCAATTTATCTCTCAGCCATCTGTTCACTCCATGAAAATTAGGCATTTGAAATAGGACAACCTGAGATACAGTGTTCCATGAGGCTGCTTTAAAGTAGAGGTTTACTCTTTTAAAAAATCAGAAAGACAGGAGTTTGTCCTCTAGCTGTACCTTTGGGGAAAAAAGAACATTGCATTTTTTTTTTAATTTTTAAACTTTTATTAATTTAAGAAACCACATAATACATTTATAAATGCAAGTAAAACAATTTACAACAAGCATCATCTTAATGACATCTACCTATAATATCTGAATTGTTACAATATCAATATCCTATATTCTTCAGTATACATTATTTCTCTCACCTTATATTTTATTGATATCTGGTGTCTCTTAAATTTCATTTGATGTAAAAATTTATTTTACTCTAGTGATATCTTTTCTTTTATTTAATTTTTCTTTCTTTCTTCTTCTCTTTTTTTTTCACTTCCCTCTAACCATTTATACCACTTTTGCCAGATCAGATAATATTCAGATTCTTCCTTTCCTTGGATCTCCTTGGTGAGTCTATCCATCTCAGCGCATTCCATAATTTTGGATATTAATTTCTCTTGATTCGGGACCTCTTCTTGTTTCCAATTTTGTGCGTATATGATTCTTGCTGCAGTCAAAATGTGTGTTATTAAATATATTATTTCTTTTTCATATTTGCTTGTAGATATTCCTAATAAGTAAGTTTCTGGTTTTAATGGTACCTTTTGAGTTATTATTTGTTCCAGTTGCATTATTATATTGTTCCAGAATTTTTTAGCTTTGGGACATGACCACCATATATGATAGTATGTCCCTTTATGCACTTTACATTTCCAAAAGAGTGGAGATGTACTGGGAAACATTTTAGAAATTCACGCCGGTGGTAGATGCCACCTATAGAACAACACCTATAGGGAGCCTGAGTGGCATAGGAGGCTAATGCCTCCTACTAAGGCAGCATTTAGCATCCAGCTGCCTGCAATTACTGCAAGTTCAATTCTCACCAGGCTCAAGGTCGACTCAGCCTTCCATCCTTTCTAAGATGGGTAAAATGAGGACCAGGTTTGTGGGGGCAATAAGCTGACTTTGTATAAAATATACAAAAGTATGAAGGTTATTGCTTAATGCATTGTAAGCCGCCCTGAGTCTCCGGAGAAGGGTGGCATATAAAAATAAAAATAAAATAAAAATAAAATAAAAATTTATAAGTATTTTCTATGTATGGTACAGATAATGTTAATTTATTAATACTTTTCCACAATTTTTCCCACTTATTTAATTCTATTGCATATCCAAAATTTGTCGCCCATGTGATCATATTCTCTTTAACTACTTCCTCTGCTAGTTTATATTCCAATAGAAAATTATAAATTTTGGTTATTAATTTCTCATTGGGGCCTAATAAAATTTTATCCAACTGATTTGGTTCCATTTGAATTCCAGTTTTTTCCATATCAGATTTATATCTGGATTTTAATTGCAAATATGACCACCACTCTATTTCCACATTTTGCATTCTCAATTCTTCTCTTGTTTTTAGTTTTCCTTCTTCATTTAAGATGTCCTGATATGTTTTTAATTTATTTGTATCTATTGTATTTGGATAAATATGTGCTTCCATTATGGAAGTCCACCTAGGAATCCTATCATAGTGATATTTTCTGATTTCATTCCATATTTTAAGCAAATTGTCTCTTACAATATGTCTGCGAAATTGTTCTTGTTTTGTAATTTTCTCTCCCCAAAGATATTCATACCATCCCCTTGTCAAGTCAAAACTTTCCAATATTAATGTTCTTATGTTTTTGAGTTCGATCCAATCTTTTATCCATGTTAACGCTGAGGCTTTGTAATAACTCTGCCAATCAGGGAGTCCCATTCCCCCCCCTCTCTCTTTTGTCTTGTAGATGTTTTAATTTGATTCTTGCTTTTTTTCCCTGCCAAATAAATTTTAATATCATTCTGTCTAAATCTTTAAAATATGTTCTTCCTGGATTTACTGGTACCACCCTAAATAAGTATAACACTCTTGGCAGAATATTCATTTTAATGGTAGCAATTTTGCCTAAAAGAGACAATTGGAGTTTTGCCCATCTTTCCAAATCCTTTTCTATTTGTTTAGCCAATTTAATATAATTGTCTTCCTTCAACGTTGATATTTTGTTTGTAATCCATACTCCTAAGTATTTAACTTTCTTTTGTCATATTGAAGACCTCCGGCCCGCAGTGGCTCAGGAACAAGGCCCTCTTTCAGTTTCCGGGGAGGCCCTGCATATCGCTGGCTTCCAGGGCACACTCGAACCAGATCATGTATGACCCCCACTTCTCTCTGGCTGGATCGAAAGGCTTTGGCGGTATGAACACAGACATCGTAGTCCTGTTGTGTACGGCTCGTCAGCCTGGCTGAATCCGCTGTAGGTAGCTCTTTTTCGGCTTGCTTCTCAGTGCCTCGATAACATCCTCGTCGCCAATGTTGAGTTGGGCTATTGAGGAGGCAGAAGCAAGGTAGTGACAACAGCTCTTTAATGTAGAGTGAGACTTCAGCAAAAGTTACAAGCAGACAGCCCTCCTTATATACCCGGCCAGCCGGGTAGCTGACCAATCACAACCTAGCTGACCTATTGTTGTTTAAATCTCCCGCCAAAACTATATACATAACACCATACATACATAGATTTTTTCCAAACTTTGCTGTTTCAGTAAAAGATAATATTTGTAGCTAAGGGTTGAACTGTGTGGACCTTAGTGCTCTCTGAGCTTGGTTGTTTTCTTGCAGATGTTTCATTGGATTAGTAGATAACATTATCAGTACTACAAAGGAGTGGGGTTTGCTCTCATTGTATATGGTGACTTGCCTTGTCAGTGAGATCTTCCTGGTTCCTTGATTAGACTGTTGTTTACTGTTAGCTTGTTTGACTGCATTACTAGTTTCTTGATTGGATTTGTTTACTTGGTTGTTGGTGTAGCATTAATCTTTCTGTTGATTGCTGTTGCTGGTGAGTATTTTAAACTTTTTGTTTTCTTTTTGGCTTTTTGATTGTCTCTTTTGAATGATATATAGTTGTTGTTACTTCTATATGTATTTTTGGACTTGCTTGGTCTCTGATTCTCAGTTTAACCTATGGTTTCCCAGTTGAAACTATGGTTAAGTCATTCCATGTGTTCTGACATGGAAATTAGCATGGAAATTAAGGAACTTTCATTATGTCTTCTGATGATGATTGCTAGTTGGTGTTCATGGATGCGCTTTAGTAGTCTTCTGACTTTTGTCCTACACAGGGCCTGCTACAGTCCTTACACTATATGTTGTATATACAATATATTGTATTTCTACTCTGGGACAGCTGGGTCTTTTGATTTACTTTGGATGCTTTGGAGGACTTTAATTGTGTTATAAAATACAGTAAAGCCACCTGGTTTGCCCTTTGCTGTATATTATTTACTCTTGTAAGTAATTATATCTTGTGTTAGTTATTTGTTTTATGAAATTTACATTGACAAGTAGATAATATTATGGAATTGTCAAAACTGCTGAAAGATTTCAATCCCTAATCCTAGAAATACTTACGCATATATCCTCTATTTATTTTTTCAATTCTGTTTTAGAGGTTTACCTACTGCCAAAAGATTTACCATCATTTCTACGAGTTATATCTTTTTTAGACATGCTCAAACCAACTTGTGATACACAGGGTATTGTAACCTGGAATTAAGGACAAAATAATAATGACAGGGGACAGAAAGAACTAAATGAGAAATGTAAAAAGTTTTGTTCTCAAACTATTGACTCTGGAAGACCATGATTTACAACTGGGTTGGTAAGCCTTGTGGTATGAGAAAAGCAAGACCCATGGTTACTTTCAAAGACATCACATAAGGAATACACTATTGTTAGTATGGGAGAAAATTAGAGAACATTATTTGAGGATAGCAGTTTGGCTTTCAACAGTGGAAGCACTGATCCACCCAAATGTCATTAACATGGGAAATGTTGTTAGATATAAAGATATTATGAATGAAAAGGGGGAACTTAAAACTAAACAAAGCTGAGTGATCAAGCATTCAACATGGCATAGTATTCAAAAGTGCAGATATATTCTAGATATGAGAAAGATGCTAAATATGGTTTCTATAAACAACAGAATTAGATAAGACGTTAACAGGGACAGAAGAAAGATTGATAAAAAAAGCTGTATAATTACTTATTGGTCATTAAACTGGAAGATGAACAAATGAAGGAGACCATGATAGCATGGGCAAAAAACTTTGGTTACACAATAGAATTAGATAAATGGCAGAAATTGTGGGACAACTAACAAAGTCAACTGCATATAAAGAAAATCTGTATAAGATATTTCATAGATAGCAACTTGCACTAGTGAGCTTGGCAAAGATAAGATAAAGATAAAAGACTGGTGCACAAACTGGAGTTGTGCAAAAGCTCCCGTGCTTACACCTGCCATCTGGTCTTTGGGCTGGAGTTGTCACTTCAGAAGAACCCCCAGCTTGCAAACTCGGTTTGAATAGATAATGTGTTGAGGGTAAAACTGCCCTCTGCAAAGTGGTGCAACGGACCAGACAGCAAATAGATATGTTGCTTAGCAAAACACACAGATATTCACAGACTCTGAATGTTTAAAGAAAAAATAAACAGTCTTTACTTGTAGTAAACAAATTTGGTTTCTCAAAACAAAGATAACACTTTTTCAAATAATCACGGTTCAACACATAAATATAGTTTGCTTACAATTCCAGTTCTCTTCAGTAACACAGACACAGTTCCTTTCAGTAGTTCAACCTTCTAATAGCAGGAGCAGAAGTGAATGAACTTCCTGCCTTCTTTTATGTCTGCTTAGCACAGCCAATTAGTCACCTTGTAGCAGTTAAAGTTACAGAACATAGTTTTCTATATATTATCTACCCAACCATAGGATAAGCATCCAACATTCTCCCCTTTGGGAAGACTAATATATTTACAATCTTAAACCATACTGTTCACATGTATCTATATGTTTCCTACCTCCCTGTGCTTTTGTGAAATGATCAGCCACATTGTCTTCTGATGCACAATATACAAGTTCTATCATCTTGTTCATTATACATTCTCTTACATTGAGATACCGAAGATCAGTATGTTTTGTTCTAGTCTTTACAGCTATATTTGTCGCCATTTTTATCGCTGCCTGATTATCTTCATATACTATTATAGGATCATGTATATCTATTCCTAAATCTACCATCAGCTGCTTAATACTGATCAAATCCATACATAACAAAGATAAACAAGAAAACTCTGCTTCCATTGCAGACATACTTAAATGCTTCTGTCTTATTGAACGCCACCATATCAAAGATTTTCCCAGAAATACAGCGATTCCTGAGGTTGATTTTCTTGTATTCTCATCTGTTGCGAAACTAGCATCTGCATAAGCGGTTACATGCAATTCTTCTGATGATTGTAGATATAATGTATGATGCATGGTATATTTCAGATATTTAAGAATACGTTTTGCTCCTTGCCAGTGTATTTTTGTAGGTTCCGTGTTGAATCTAGCTAATTGGTTCACGCTATAAGAAATATCGGGTCTAGACCAATTGCTAATGTATGATAAACTGCCAATCAACGATTGGTATATCCCTCTATCAAACAACAGACTTTTCACATCAGTGTTGCAATAATCTTGAACCATAGGTGTCTTTGATGGTTTACACAATTCCATTCTGAACTGTTTTAATAGATTATTAATTTTATCAGTTTGGGATAATTTAAATCCTCCCCTAGTTTTTTCGATCCTTACACCTAGATATTGTTGTATCTCCCCTAGATTTTTAATCCTGACATGAGCTTTTAATTCATCAACAATCCTGTTGGCCTCTTGCTCATTCTTTGTAATCAGAGCTATATCGTCAGTAAAAAGAAGTAATAATGATAATATACCATCCCGTTCCATTTTAAATAAACATGGATCTGCTAATCCTGCTTTAAATCCGATATTCTTCAACGTTTTTACAATGCACTGGTTCCATTCATAACCTGACTGTTTTAACCCATACAGACTTTTCTTTAATAACCAACAGTCAGCCTTCTCATATTCCTCAAATCCCGAGGGTTTCTTTAAATAAATTTCATGCTGTAATGGTGCATGCAGATATGTGGTCTCTACATCTAAATGGTTAACAATATATTTGTGCAGATCTGGATGGGGAGACACAGGCTCAAGCTCAACCCTTCCAAGACTGAGTGGCTGTGGTTCCCAGCATCCCAATATAGTCAGTTGACTCCATCACTGACTATTGGGGGTGAGCCCCCCGGAGAGGGCTTGCAATCTGGGAGTCCTCCTGGATACGCAGCTGTCCTTGGAGGAACATCTGACGGCTGTTGCCAGGGGGACTTTTGGTCAGGTTCGCTTGATCCACCAGTTGCGGCCCTTTCTTGATCGGGATTCCCTGTGCACAGTCACTCATGCCCTCGTCACCTCTTGCCTGGACTACTGCAATGCTCTCTACATGGGGCTCCCTTTGAAGAGCACCTGGAGGCTCCAACTGGTCCAGAATGCAGCTGTGCGGGTAGTCACGGGAGCCGCATGGCGCTTCCATACACCTCTCCTGTGTGAACTGCACTGGCTCCCAGTGGTCTTCCGGGTGTGCTTCAAGGTGTTGGTTATCACCTTTAAAGAGTTCCATGGCATAGGACCTAGTTATCTTCGAGACCGCCTGCTGCTACCGACGGCCTCCCATTGACCTGTACGCTCCCACAGAGAGGGCCTCCTTGGGGTGCCATCAGCCAAACAATGTAGGCTGGTGATCCCCAGGAGGAGGGCCTTCTCTGTGGGGGCACCTATCCTCTGTAATCAGCTGCCCCCAGAGATAAGGAGAATCCAAGACCTCGGTGCCTTCCGCTGTGCCCTTAAAACCTTCTTTTTCCAGCAAGCTGGGCTGGAATGTTTTTAATAGTTTGTTATTGTTTTTAATCATGGGGCCAAATTTATATATATCTTTTTAATTGTATTTTAATGTTTGTAGTTTATGCTTTTACTTGGCTGTTCACCGCCCTGAGTCCTCAGGGAGAAGGGCGGTATACAAATTTAAAAATAAATAAATAAATAAATAAATAAATAAATAAATAAATAAATAAATAAATAAATAAATAAATATTTCTAGCTGCCCATACCAATGCTGCTCTCAATGTAATGGCTTTTAAGCTTGGAGCGAATACTTCATCGTAATCATTAGGAGACTGATTAAATCCTTGAGCTACTAGCCTAGCTTTATATATTTTGGTATCCCATCTATCCCAGTCTTTAATTTATATACCCACTTACTACCGAGTACAATTTTTCCTTTTGGAATTGTTACAGACTCATACACTTTCAAATTCTGTAAAGATTGTAGTTCTTTAGTCATCGCAACTTTCCATACTTTCTGGTCTTCAGGTGGAAACGTGGTCAACTCATTAAATGTAGTAGGGACTTTATTTACTTGATAGACTGCAGTTGGCTGATACCTATCAGGTGGTCTTGTTACTCTACTTGACATTCTTGAGAGTTCAGGACTTACAGATTGCCTCTCCACCTTTACCTCTTCCTGTACTACGTCTTTCTCTACCTCTTCGCTCTGGATCTCTGGCATTTCATTGGTAGCTTCAGTCTGAGTTTCAATAATAACCTCATTTTCAGTACCTAATTTATTCCACCCTACATGCTCCATAAAACTGGCATTTGCACTGTTAACTACCGTTGCTGTTCCTTTTACCCAAAATCTGTAGGATCTGTGGTTTGAATTATAACCAACAAATATTAATTGTTGTGCCCTACTCTGGCTCTTACGCCTTAACTGCACTGGAATATATACCCATGCAGGTGCTCCAAATGTGTGTATGTAGCTCAAATCAGGCTTCCTTCCATGCTATACGGTATATGGAATTTTGTTAGTGGTTGTATGTATGGTGTTGTTTAAGAGTGTATTTGCACACATAATTGCTTCTCCCCATAAATTAGCCGGTAAACCTGCATCAGCTAACATTGATCTCATCACTGCTTGTAGGTTTTGTCCTCTCCTTTCAACATATGAGTTAAGTTGTGTTCTATATGGAGCTGAACATGTCAGATGTAAATGCCTTATTCTCTAATGTGTAAATAGTATATGAATGGGGTATCAGGGGTTAACTTATTCTTCACTTCTTAATGTATTCATAATTCACCACTCCCACTTATAGCTCCACCCATTGTATATATAAGGAGCTACCTGCACCCTTTTCCTCGCTTCTATCTGTGAATATTCAGTGAATATAGAATGCCTATTGTAAATAAAAGGAAGTATATTTAAAACTTTAACTCTCACTAATATTATTGAGTCTGATCCTGAAAATATTGCAACAAGCTGGTAGCAGAGGATGGTTAATTGACTCAATAAAAACTTAAAAATGTCCAAGAAAGATAGGCCCAACACCAGGGCCTACAGCAAAGAAATGGAAACAGAACAAGAAATAATCAACGAATCCACAAACGCAATTTCGAGAGAATCCGAAGAATACACCACTGAAGACGAAGAAATAATAGACGAAAATGATGACCAGGAAGAAATCGAAATAGAGAATAACGAACTCAGGTCAGAGATATTAAAACTATTAAAAAGCCAGAAGAATGATGAAAGCCTCATCGCGAACCTCCAAGAAATGCTGAAGAACAGCGGAGCAGCGAGAGAGAAAAACATCGCTAATGAGAAGCCTAAAGACCCAAAAATAGTGAGTGATATGACTGCAGAAAAAGTCATTACGAAGAAGAAAAACAGTGATCCCGCGCGAAATTTTGAATGGCAGCCATCTTGGTTTCAACAGGCCTCCAAGGTGAGCGAAGCAGAGCCAATCAAAATGCTCAATTCAAAATTTCTGGCGCGAAAAACGTTATCAGACAACGAAAATGAAAAAGAAGATTCGAACTCCTCAGAAGAATCAGAATCAGAAAGTGAAGATGACTCAACAAAATCCCAAATAAAATCAGCAATGAAAACACTTTTTGCTGCGTTTGGGCCAAAACTAAAAATTACCAAAGAGTCACCGAAGAAGCGAGCGAGCAAGCCGATACCTCAAGACCTGCCCGCTCCTATCCTGACTTCGAAAGCGCCGACGCCCGAACCCAGAGAGCCTTGTCGATTCCGCCCTACACCACAGACCGAAGCAAGTGCCAACGCTCCCAAAAGAAAAAGGAGAGCAGCAGCCGTCGTCAGAACTCCCAAGGTCGAACCAGAGACCGACTCGTCTGAAGCAGAGCAGAGCGAGTGAGCCGCAATGGAGAGAACCTTCCACGACGACTACAAAGAAGAAATGGACAACGCGCATGCGCGAAACTACGCAGACGGTCCGGGAAGACATGAACTGGCGAGAGAACCACGCAGACTCGTTGCGAGCATCCCCATGCCGTTTTGCAATTTTCTACACTTGCGAGACCACGGACTGCCCCAGGTCGTAAGTAATGGACAAAATAATGTTGGAAATTTACCCAGTGACTTCCCAAAACTAAGGGTTGATGGCATTAATTTGCAAGAATGGTATCAACAACTCCAGGTTGTCTTTATGAAGGAAAATTTACTATTTTTTATCACTAGTCCCCCAAAAAGACCTTGGACTTTAAAAATAGATTGTTTACACCATAGAGCATTTTTCTTAATAATATCTAGTGTGTCTCCTGCAATGTATCATAGCATCAAACCTAATCTGACTGTTTCAGAAATTATTCAATGCATGTTTAATTTGTTTCACAGCGATAGTGTGGCTACCACCACAAGAATGTCTAAGGATTTCTTTTCATCTAGAGTGAAACCAGGGGTTTCCATAAGCGAGCATTTAATATCTTTAAACAAAATAAGAGCTGAGCTGCATTTGAGGGGGGAGGTAATTTCAGACCAAACAATGAAAAGTGTTATTATCAACTCACTTGATTCATCATGGGACAGTTTTATGTCACATTTAGACACTATCAATCTAGGATATTTATCCATAGAAAGTCTATCCAATAAATTGATAGCAGAAGACAATTCAAGAAGAAATCGTTCTAGCAATCACACAGAACACAAACCTTATAGGAAAGTAGCTTTCCAAGAAAAATATAATGAAACATTTAAATGTCACAATTGTGGATCTAGGGAACACAATAGAAGAGATTGTCCCAAAATTTCAAAGGAAAGACATAGGTCAGAATATAGGAACAAATACAATTATAGACAGTCTTCCATAGATAGACATAGATATAGAAGCCCACCAAATTACAAAGAGAATAGAGGGGGCAGAGATAATTCAAAGGATAGAAAATCTGGTTCACTGAATGGATTAAATAAACAAGACAACACTAACATACAGCAAAATGAGAACAATAATTGGCTTATTGATTCTGGAGCAACTAATCACACCACTAATAACAAAAATATATTGTCTTCATTTACAGAAGATAAATTTGTAATAAAAGTAGCTAACCAAGAAAAGGTTCAAGTGTTAGGCAGAGGAAATGTAACCTTGCCTGGTCTAGGAAAAATAGAGGGGGTATTGTTAATACCTGAAATACCTCATAACATACTAAGTGCCATAAAACTAAGTAGAGATTCTGACATTAATATAGTTTTCTCAAAGGGAAAAGTGACTTTGGAGAAAAATAAAATAAATATAGGCACTGTGATGATTAAAGGAGGCCTACCTTATCTGATAGCAAAGGAAAAATGGTTGCATAACATTGATTCAAATATGGAAGATTGTATTGAAGCAGATGATGAAAATATTAGTAACAGTGACAATGATGAATGTAAAATATCTCATGATCACGCAGATGCACACAATGAAAAAAAACCAAAAATAGGTAAACCAATTCATGATGAGTGTGCTCACATCTTACATAGGAAGTTAGGACATGCCAGTTTTCCTGTAGTACAAAAAATGACTGAACACGCAGAAGGTGTCAAAATAAAAAATTGTGAAAACTATTTGGAATGCTCAGTATGTAAATCTACAAAACTAAAAACTAGTCCCAGACCAAGAAAATCTACTAGATCAACTAACAAAATTTTTGACTTAGTACACATGGACTTAGTTGGCCCATTAACTCCATCAATCACCTATAGAAAACGTTACTTCCTGACAATAGTAGACGATTATAGCCGTTATGGGTTTGTTTATACATTAAAACACAAAGATGAAACCTTTCAAAAATTTAAGGAATTTTACAAACGCATAGAAACACAACACAATATCAGAATAAAACAAATTATGACAGATAGGGGATGTGAATTCATGTCTAAAGAATTCTCCCAATGGTTAAAGGATAGAGGAATGCTACATTACACGTCTAGTCCATTTTCTGCGTTTCAGAACGGGATTGCAGAGAGAAAGAATTCCACATTACAAACCATGATTAGATGCACATTGGAGGATGCTGGCTTAAGCAAACAATTTTGGTCAGAAGCCTTACATTATTCAAATTACACACAAAATAGAACCTGGTCCAGTATTGTAAATAAGACACCATATGAAGTAATGTATAATAGGAAACCAAAATTAGCACACATGCACATATTTGGAGTCACTGCAGACGTACACATACCTAAACAGTTGAGAAGAAAGGGAGAAAACGTATCCAGAAGACTCAGATTTATGGGATATGAAACTGGCACCAAAGGGTACAGATTCATTGATAATAATAACAAATTTATAGTTTCCAGAACAGCTGTGTTCCATGAACAGGCCAACTGGTCTAAATTACATCTTAATGAAATATTTCCAAATAAATGTAAAGATACAAAATCTCATGAGGAAGGGACCATAGAAAAACAGAATATCAACAAATATAAAAGCAAAACCAAAACTTGGACAAATAGCCAACACAAAATAAAGACAGACACACTAACAAAAAATGAAGCAAGATATTTGCATGATAACAATAGCAAACCTGAAAGAGCCATTAGAAACAACAGAAATCAAATGCCAAATAAATACAGAGATTACATAATGCATATGGATGGTGAGCCAATAACGCCTAATACTTATGAGGAAGTTTTAAAACTCCCTCGTGAAGAAAAAGAAAAATGGGAATTAGCTATGAAAAAAGAGATGGAAAGTTTACAAGGATTAAATGTATTTACACCTGCAACTGCACCTAAAGATAAAACGATTATTGGTACCAGGTGGATATATAAAATTAAGAACTTAGAAGGAGGCAATACTCTATATAAAGCTAGATTAGTTGCACAAGGTTACGCACAGAAATATCCGGAGGACTATACTGACACGTATTCCCCCACTGTAAGAACAGAGAGTGTCAAAACAGCTCTAGTGGTAGCATCAGCACTCAACCTTGATGTATTTCAATATGACATACAAACTGCGTATCTACACGCAAAACTAGATAAGGAAATATACGTAAGAGCACCTCACAGTCAATACACCAACAAAAATGAAATTTGGCTGTTGAACAAGAGTTTATACGGATTAAAACAATCTGGTAAAAGATGGTATGATTGTTTAGTAAAAGTACTTAAGACCATGGATTTCAATGCTACCACTGCTGATAACTGTTTCTTTGTCAAAAAGGGTGATGATTACACTGAATTTGTGTTGATTTATGTAGATGACATTCTATATATAGGAAAACACAAAGAGAGAAGAGAAATTTTTGTAAATAAGTTAAATGAACATTTCTCGTTGAAATCTCTAGGTAAAGTGAACAAATATCTCGGTGTTCAAATTAATAAGACTAGAAGGGGATTCAAACTTACTCAGAGAGATAAGATTATAGAACTTTTAAATAAATGCAATTTAAACAATGCCAAACCCTGTGATACTCCTATGCAAACTGATTTTCTTAGAAATACTGATGAATCTTCACCTGAATTCAAGGATAACACGTTTTATAGATCAATCATAGGTTCACTTCTTTATATATCTAATTGGACTAGACCAGATATCGCCTTACCACTCAATTTATTATCCAGACACGTCAGCAAACCAACAATGTATCACTGGGAAGCTGTTAAAAGAATTTTAAGATATCTGAAATGTACACTGGATTTTTGCTTAGTATTAGAACCTAGTAATAATAAAGAACCAAAGCTTACATGTTATGCAGATGCGGACTGGGCTGGAGACACATCATGCAGAAAAAGTACATCTGGTTATATTTTTCTTTTAAATGACTGTCCAGTTTACTGGTATACTGGTAAACAAGAACTAGTAGCCACTTCAACGACAGAAGCGGAATATGTTTGTTTATCCAAAGCTGCAAATAACCTTGTATGGTTTAATGATTTAATTTCAGATGTTTGGAAAAAACCTGCTTTGCCTTTTGTTATGCATGAAGACAATAAAGCAGCCATTGAAATATCTAGATCTGATGCCATTGGACAAAGGTCCAGGCATATAGATATAAAATTTAAACATGTAAGACAATTATCTCAGGATGGATTTATTAAAGCAGTGCATTGTGATACTTCAGAACAATTAGCTGACATATTGACAAAGCCTTTACCTTCTAAGCAACACAAATATTTAACATCTAAATTGTATGTCTTGTATTGTCCTGAATCTGAATGTAATTGGTGTTGTATAACGAATCGGCATTTAGAGGGGGATTTGTCAGATGTAAATGCCTTATTCTCTAATGTGTAAATAGTATATGAATGGGGTATCAGGGGTTAACTTATTCTTCACTTCTTAATGTATTCATAATTCACCACTCCCACTTATAGCTCCACCCATTGTATATATAAGGAGCTACCTGCACCCTTTTCCTCGCTTCTATCTGTGAATATTCAGTGAATATAGAATGCCTATTGTAAATAAAAGGAAGTATATTTAAAACTTTAACTCTCACTAATATTATTGAGTCTGATCCTGAAAATATTGCAACAGAACATTTGTGCTTTATACCAGCATTATCTAACATTGATTTAAACCTTGTGTTTACAATCTCAGTACCATTGTTAATTACAATGGTAACTATTTTTTGATTTGTTTTTCTCTCCACAAACTTAATCCATTGAACAAAATACCGAAAAATATCTACCCTAGTTTTCAATAGGTAGCAAAAACCATACCTGGAATAATGGTCAACTATACTGAGAACATAGCAAGCACCCCCTAAACTAGCCTTCATTAGCCCTATTAAATCAGCAAATACCATTTCCAGTGGTCTCTTCGTTTTAAACTTGTCAAACCTATTAGCAGGGATTGTTCTACTTTTCTGCTGATTACAAATATTGCAATTTAAATACTGGTTACATGGTTTCAGCTTCAACCCATCAACTAATTTTACAGTTTTCTGTAACATCTTAAAACTGATATGCCCCATACGTCTGTGAAGCAAGTGAACACATTCATCATGTGGTTTGACATTTGAGTATACAACATTTGTAACATGGTTACTAAATAATACATATAAACCATCTTTCAGTTTTCCAATAATCTTGGTTTCACCTTTTTCAATTAAACAATCATTGGTTCTAAACATTACTGTATATCCTAGCTTAACCAATACTCTAACCGAAATTAAATTAAAGTTTAGATTTGGAACATATAACATATGCATTTTTTCTTTTACATATGGACTTATTGCCATTCCTTCACCACATGCCTTTAGCTTCCACCCATTTGCTAAAGAAACCTTATTATTACTAGGCAACATTTTCATGAAATAGTTTTGTGTTCTGACAATGCATAGTGATGCCCCGCTATCAATAACCTATGAATCATGGTTAACCGGTTTCTTATCAGACATAGCTACATTACATTGCTTTTTATCTTTAACCATGGTTTTTTGTTTCAGCCTTCTGCAAAACCTGGCTATATGACCCTTCTTGCCACAATTAAAACAATGTTTTACAGCATATACATGGTTATTTGCCTTTACATTTACATTAATCAACTCAGGTTTTTCCCTTAGTTGTTTTCTATCTTCTCTCCTTCTGGCCTCTTCTAGTAGTCGCGAGGTTACATTGGCCAAAGTTAGTTCCTGCTGTGTGAGAACTTCAAATGATGTTACTACATCATCGTAGCTCTCATCTAGCAATGATAACAGTATATAAACCTGTTGCTGCTCAGAAAAATCCACCTCCTTCTGATGTAGCTCTTGAAAAATGCTTTTTATGCAATTTAGGTGTGTTAACATGTAACCACCCTTAAGGAGTCGTGTGTGAAACAACTTTTGTGTAATGTTAATTTGTGCCCCCACATGTCACAAACATAAAGACATTTCAAATAACCCCAGCATCTTGCAGCAGACTGTTCACCCTCAATGTGAACAAGCTGGGTATCGTCTAGAGACAAACCAATAATACACAATGCACTCTCATTCTTCCTCTGGAACTCGGCTATCTTCCTGCAATCCTCGGCATTGTCAGCATTCCAGGAAGTCACATCTGGTGGATTCTGCACTACATCCCATAGCCCTTCTTTGTGCAACAGGAGACTGCACTTGGTGGACCAGGATTTGTAGTTTGTGCCATCCAGCCAGGTAACCGGCGATAAGTTGGGAGCTTGACCTTGTGCCATCCACACCAGGATATTAAATATGTATCAGAACATCTGGAGCAATAATGTCTGTCGCAACTCTCTTATTGCTGTAACTGGTACACACACTCTGGTACTGGGCCCATAACCAGTGTTTACTGTATGTGTTAATTTATGCCCTCTGCAAAGTGATGCAATGGACCAGACAGCGAATTGATACGTTGCTTAGCAAAATACACAGATACTCACAGACTCTGAACGTTTAAAGAAAAAATAAACAGTCTTTACTTGTAGTAAAACAAATTTGGTTTCTCAAAACAAAGATAACACTTTTTCAAATAATCACGGTGCAACACATAAATATAGTTTGCTTACAATTCCAGTTCTCTTCAGTAACACAGACACAGTTCCTTTCAGCAGTTCAACCTTCTAATAGCAGGAGCAGAAGTGAATGAACTTCCTGCCTTCTTTTATGTCTGCTTAGCACAGCCAATTAGTCATCTTTGTAGCAGTTAAAGTTACAGAACATAGTTTTCTATATATTATCTACCCAACCGTAGGATAAGCATCCAACATTATGTAGAACTAAGGATGACAAACTCTCAGATCCTGGAGCTCCCTGTACCCAAAGCCCATCAGTTTTGCCAGGGTTGTATAGGAAACATGCTATAAGGATTGCATTCAAAATGTTACGTTTCAGAACTGCATTTTTTTGTTTAAAAAACCAAAGAACTAGTTTTCAATCATTTCTTCAAGATGGTCAGTAGCCCTTTAATGAGGCAAATGAGGATTCTGTCACAATTTAGAGAACTTATAGTGGACCAAATAAATCAGTTTCATTTCTTTGTCAGCTGTTCCTTTCTGTTCAAATCAGGCCTCAGAATAATAATGTAACATTTGGGGGAAAAGATGCAACCCAGTAATCCAGCTGCAGAAGCCAAAATGGAAAAGATCTCCACAACTACCATGTATTTTCCCTTGGTGCTCAGATAGGTGGGAACAAAGGATATCCAGACACTACAAAAGACCAACATGCTGAAGGTGATAAATTTGGCTTCATTAAAGCTGTCAGGTAACTTCCTAGCTAGGAAGGCAACTGAAAAGCTGACAGCAGTCAAGAATCCCAAAAAACCAAGAACAGTATAAAACATAGTGGTTGAACCTTCTTTACATTCTAGGACAATTTCTTCAGCCATGGAGTGCATGTCAGAATCTGGGAATGGGGGGGAAATTGCCAACCACACTGCACAAATGGAGAATTGTGTCAAAGAACATGAAAGAACTATAGCATTGGCCAGCCTTTTCCCCACCCATTTCCTCATTTTGGATCCAGGCTTGGTGGCCATGAAAGCAAGGACCACTATGATTGTTTTCCCCAGTATGCAAGAAAGAGCTACAGAGAAGATGATGCCAAAAGAAGTTTGTCGCATGAGACATTTTACTTGATCTGGTTGCCCAATGAAGAGCAAAGTGCAGAGGAAGGAGAGGAGGAGAGCAATGAGAAGAATGTAGGTGAGGTTCCGGTTGTTGGCTTTGACAATGGGGGTGTCCCGATGCTTAATGAAGATTCCCAGGACCATAATTGAGATGAAAGAAAAGAAGGAAGTAATAGCTGTCAGGCTAATTCCCAGAGGCTCTTCATGAGACAAAAATGTGATGTGTTTTGGAATGCAAAGGTTGTGAGCTTGGTTTGGGTACTGATCTTCTGAACATAGGAAACAGTCACCTGCATCTGGAAAAGAAATTATTGCAAGCACGTGTTTAATGTTATAGACAACAACCCATTACTGAATTGGTCATCATTTCAGAGATATTTCCTTTCCTGACAGTGAATATTTGAAAACTTCCTTCTTTCCTTCTTCCTTTTCTCCCTTCCTCCATTCCACCCTGATACATGAGGCCCAAGCAACCTTGAGATTTGTTGTTTCATACGATCTGCTGCATGGGCCTGCCAAATCCCTCACTGTTATTGGAATAGAGAGATAGCAGACGGCTTGGATAGAATTGAATAGGGTCAGGCCCATGCAACTTTTTTCATCCCATTGAACCAGGCATTCTCTGTGCTTTATGGAGGATTTGAGAGAGTTGAAAAGAGTCAAGAGACATCTAGAGCATTGCTGGATAAAGATGAGGGATGAATCTGAACAATAACAAGATAGAGTCACTATGAAGTTGTATCATTTCTCAAAAAGTTATTACTGGACATAAACAGTTCATAACTTTTGCTCAGTCTCCCACCTGCCCTTTTTAGGGAAGGTGGTTGATAAGATGGTTGTGCTGCAGCTCCAGAAGATTCTTGATTAAATGAATTATCTGGACTGCTTTCAGTCAGGTTTCAGGGCTGGATATGGGATGAAAATGGCATTGGTCATTCTTTTGAATGATGTCTGGAGAGAATGGGATAGGGATAGTACATCCATCCTGGCTTGATTATGGTATCCTTTTGAGCTGGCTTTTGGAATTGTGAGAAGAAAACAAAGACTTCTGGTCTGGTTCATCTCCTCCCTCTTTGACCAGTTCCAAAGGGAGCAAGAGGTCCAGCCTGCAACACCACCTATGGGGTGCTATATGCCTCAGTGCTTTCTCTGTATCTTTTTAGTATCTACATGAAGGTGCTCAGTGACTTCATTTGTCATCACAAATAAAGTGTATCATCAACATGTTGAGGATACTCAAGTGAATATCTTCCTCTTGGGCAAAGTAAGTGATGCTGTGCATGTTCTTTTGTAGCATTTGGATGATGTGGGGGATTAGATGAAGAAAAACAGGGTTCAACTGAACCCTGGGTATTTTGAGTGGATATGAAATTGAAGGCTTCTCTCTATCCAGGGGTTGGCCATTTTTGTTCTGGATAGTATTGTACTGCCCCGGCAGACCTATTGTGTAATCTGGGGATTCTCCTGGACTCATGATTCCTGCTTGAGGAGCAGGTGTCAGTCATGTTTAGAAAAGCCTTCACTGAACTTCATCTTCTAAGCAATAGCACTTAGACTTATATACCTCTTCACAGTGCTTTGCAGCTCTCTCTAAGCAGTTTACAGGGTCAGTATATTGCATATCCTTATTTTGCCAACCTCAGAAGGATGGAAGTCTGAGTCAACCTTGAGCTGGTGAGAATCAAACTACCAAACTGCTGGCAATCAGCAGTCAGCAAAATTAGCCTGAAATCCTGCATTCTAACTACTGTGCCACCACGGCTATTTAAAAAAAATTTTTTTAAAAAAGTTTTAAAAGTAAAACAATGGATATTGCTCAACATCTCTAGTTTCTAACATTTGCGTTAAATTTAAGTTAATAAGTAATATATTCCTTAATCTATATACAAATTTACATATCTCCTATTTCATTATATATCAGGTATACAGTATTTTACTTCCTAAACAGCTATACATATATTTAGTAAACCTATATTACATTCACAAATTCAATATACCTTGATATATTGATATACATTGATATATACATTTTCAGACATTCATTATCCCTTGTTTTTGGCATTCTTCCTCTTATCTACCAATTATAAAATTTATTCCAGACTTCATAGTATGTTGATTCACTTTTGCCTTTGAGTTCTAGAGTAAGTCTGTCCATCTCTGCACAGCTATAAATTTTGTATATTACTCCTTCTGAGGGTATTTCTTTACATTTCCATTTTTGAGCAAATGCTAGTCTTGCCGCGGTAAGTATATGCAATATTAAATAGATTACATTTTTGTCATAGTTGCCATTTGTCATGCCCAGTAAGAAAAATTCTGGCTTGACTTCTATTTTGAACATTAACATCTCTTCTAACCAGCTCCTTATTTGCTGCCAAAAACTTCTTGCTTTTGAGCACTCCCACCACATATGGTAGTATGCACCAGTTGTGGCCTTTAAATCCCTACACTCTATAACATGTATCTTGGTCATCTCTCATAGGCAGTGGTGGGATCAACCAGTTTGGGATAGTTCTGGTGAACTGGTTGTTAAATTGCTGGCTGGCCCAGCCCCTTCCTGCTCCGCTCCTTTCAGGAGTCCCCATGGGCCCTGTTTTGGCTCCAAGATAAGTGCAGGGAAGCCTACTAGGCCCAAAATGGGACACGGCAGGGTGCAGTGAGCCCCACACACAGCCCATTTTTGCTCCAGGGAGGCTGCAGGTAGGCCTACTAGGCCCAAAATGGGCCATGGGGGCATCCCCAGGCTGTTTTTGCTCCCTAGGGGGATACAGGAGGCCAAGTCCTGCCTGTCACACCTCCATGCCCACCATGGCCTCACTAGTCAATCATTAGAATAGGGAACCGGTTGTTACATTATTTGAATCCCAGCACTGCCCATATGGATTGTTGCAATGCAATCTATATGGGACTACTCTTGAAGATGCTGTAGCTGATATAGAATGCAACATCACAAACAATATTGGGCACCCTTAGGGTTCCACATATAACACCTCTGCTATACAAACTTCAATTTTTGTCAGTTGTTTCTGAGTCCAATTCAAGGCATTTGCTATTACCTTTAAAGCCCTTTCTCAGATTATTTGAGGAACCGTCATCCCCACTATATGATCCCATCCCACCTAATCGGGCAGGGAGGGTATATAGCAGATTCTGTCATTTAAGGAATTTTGGCTGGCAAGTCGCAGAAAGAAAGCCTTTTCTGCTGTTGCCCCTTCTCTGTGGAACACCTTACTCAGAGCTGTGAGGTCGGTCCTTGGACTTCATCAGCATTGGAGTTGAAGACTGATATGCAACCTTGGGTGTCATGAGGGCATTCTTTTCACCTTCATATTTTAACTTTTAATGCTGCAACCCTACTTTTAAATTTTGTTTTTAACTTTATTCTTACTTATATTTTTATATGAAGATATGCTTTTATTCATATAGTCTTGTGAAAAGAAATCAGGGGTGTCATGATAACAGTGTTCCAATATTTGAGGGGATGACGCAAGGAAGAGGTGCTCAATCTATTCTCCAAAGCAAAAGGATTCTTTTATTAAGCAGAAGTGAAAACCATCCAGCTAAAGCACAATCTGAATGCCCTTAGGCAAAGCAGTAGGATTAAAGTGGTAGAGACCCCTCCCTTTAGGTCAGAATGCAGATTTCAGCCAATACACAAGTGTGAAGATGTTTTCTTTACTATTTCCTTTGAGAACCTGAACAAACATGCATTCCCACCACTTCCCTTTAAAGTGAGACAACCCACATGGCTATCATATAAATTCCTGCAGGTAAAGGGAATCTCAGGCTTCCTTGGCACCAGGATATAGGTTGTAAAATATCTGATGACCCAGGTCATGCTAGTAAATCGAATCCAGTCTCCCCCTTCCTTCACTTGAATGGCAGTATCACTTTTAGGGATCTGACATGCTACCCTCCTTAGAAAACAAAAGGGTCCACCTGTAAAAAAAAAAACAAAAACCAAATATACACAAGATTTCAAGATTTCATGATAGTAGATCAACAAGGTTTGTTAGGGTATTGGGAGTGAAATTTTCTCAGTAAGATTGGAGCCCTAATGTGGTGTTTAGCGACCCATTCATTGTGTGCTGATGGTAAATGTTTCCAAGCAACTAAGTATTGGACTTTCCCTCTGTGGATCCTAGAATCAAGGATTTCCTTGATTTCAAAGTGTTGTTCACCTTCAATCATGATGGGAACAGGTGGTGTAGATGCAGGTGGTCTGAGGGATGAGATTACTTCTCATTTGAGTAAACTGATATGGAATACTGGGTGGATCTGCCTGAGTGTCTTTGGAAGAAGTAGTTCAACTGCTACTGGATTGATGATTCTAGTGATGGGGAAAGGTCCAATGAACTTTGGCCCTAGTTTCTTTGATGGTTGTAATGATTTCAAGAATTTTGTAGATAAGTATACTCTGTCTCCAATATGAAAAGGTTTGGGTTCCATCCTTTTCTTGTCAGCTTGAATCTTAAAAGCTTCTCTAGCTTCCTGTAAGGCTAATCTAACCACTGGCCACGTGTTTTGCAAATTGTCCATCCACTCCTTAAGTGAGGGGATGGTGGGTTCTTCTGTGGGTAGTTCAGGCATGGGGCTGAAATCCTGGCCTGTTGCTACTCTAAAAGGGGTAAAACCAGTGCTTGAATGTACAGCATTATTAAACGCAACTTCAGCAAAAGGCAAAAGTTCGGTCCAGTTATCCTGTTGAAAATTAATGAAACATCTTAAATATTGTTCTAGTATCGAGTTCAAAATTTCAGAATTACCATTAGTACACGAATGAAAAGCTGTGCTCAACCCCTAGCCAGTACCAAGTAAGCCCAAAAACGCCCTCCAAAAGTTGGAGGTGAATTGAGCCCTTCTGTCGGAGATGATCCTTTGTGGAGCACCATGAAGTCGATAAATGTGTATTAGGAATAATTTGGCTAAACTTTTAGCAGTTGGGATCTTTTGGCAGGGTATAAAATGTGCCTGTTTTGAAAATAGGTCTGTCACAACCCAAATAACAGTATTTCCCTCACTGTTTGGCAATTCCACGATGAAATCCATAGCGATCTCTCTCCAAGGCGCTGCAGGTTCAGCTACCTTCTGCAATAGACCTGGGGATTTCCCCTGGCGTCTTTTTGCTGCTGCACAAATGGGGCAGCTAGCTACATAGCTTTCTATGTCCTTTTTTAGTGATGGCCACCAAAATTGTCTTTTAATCAGGTGTAAAGTTTTCACAAACCCAAAATGTCCAGCTAATTTGGAGTCATGGCACCATACCATTAAGCATAGTCTTTGGCTTGCAGGGACATACAACTTCCCCTCAACCCAAGCCAAGTCTTCTTTCATCAGACAGATGGATTTGTTGTTCAAAAACCATTCATCAGTGGCCAATGCTTGTTTAAAATTTTGGGTGATGTCATTGTCTGTCACTGTTTCTTGTTTTTCCTGGGATCTGGTGACTACTTTAGCGGCTAGTTGACTGTTTTGTACTATAGGTTTGATTACGTCTGATCTTGCACGAATGTATTGCGGTTTTCTGGATAGCGCATCTGCCAGAAAGTTTTTCCTCCCCAGGAGGTATTTTAGAGTAAAATCAAACCGTTTAAAGTACTGAGCCCATCGTACTTGTTTTAGGGAGAGTTTCCTTGGGGTCTTTAGGGCTTCTAGATTTTTATGATCAGTCCAGACTTCAAAAGGGGTCTTACTGCCTTCTAGGAAGTGCCGCCAGATTAACAATGCCCAACGAACTGCATACGCCTCTTTCTCCCAAATAGCCCACCTTTGCTCAGTCTCATTCAACTTTTTGGATGTGTAAGCACAGGGTTGTAGTTGGTCTTGCTCATTCTTTTGAAGTAGAACCGCTCCTATTGCCACATCGCTGGCATCTGCTTGTATGACAAATGGTTTCTCCGTGTCTGGGTGTTGTAGAATCGGTTCTGCTGAGAACAGCCGTTTAAGTTTTTCAAATGCTGCCTGGCATTCCATAGTCCAGTTCAATGGTTGCTTTGGTTTAGGGTTGTCCTCCCCCTTTGTTTTTAAGAGCTTGGTGATGGGGAGGGCAATCTGAGCGAACGCAGGGATAAACTGGTGGTAAAAGTTGGCAAACCCCAGGAAGCTCTGTAACTGTTTACGTGTGCATGGAGGGTCCCAATCAAGTACAGCCTGCACTTTTAGAGGATCCATCTCAACCCCCTGGTGTGAAATGCGGTATCCCAAATAGTCAATCTTCTCTTGATGGAATTCACATTTGGAAAGTTTGGCATAAAGTTTGGCAGCATGGAGTTTGTTTAAAACTGCCCTGACTAATTTTACATGTTCTGCTTTGGTCTCGGTATAGATTAAAATATCGTCCAAATAGACCAGAACCCCCTTATATAAATGCTGATGCAGCACTTCATTTATTAACTGCATAAACACTGCAGGGGCTCCTTGTAACCCAAAGGGGAGCACCT
The DNA here is from genome assembly GCF_029215685.1 of Pituophis catenifer annectens. Classification (NCBI taxonomy): domain Eukaryota; kingdom Metazoa; phylum Chordata; class Lepidosauria; order Squamata; family Colubridae; genus Pituophis; species Pituophis catenifer. Next base: position 18,549,639 of record NW_027256895.1, on the reverse strand, counting down.
TGAATTGGTAGCAGCCGAGGGGGTTGTTAAATGCCGTTTTCCACTCATCCCCTTCCTTAATTCTGACATGGTAGTAAGCCTCCCTTAAGTCCAGCTTTGAAAAAAATTTCCCCTTAGCGAGGTGTGCTAACATATCTTTCATAAGGGGGAGAGGATACACGTTCTGCACACTGATAGTATTAAGGTTTTGATAGTCAACACATAAGCATTTTGAACCATCTTTTTTCTCTCTAAACAACACTGGGGCTGCAATTTTTGGTCGGGCTGGCTCAATGAAACCCCTTGCTAGGTTTTTCTCAATGAATGTTCTCAGCTCTTCCAACTCCCTCGGTGACATGTGTACATTTTGGGTTTAGGGAGTTTCGCGCTGGGTAAGATTTCTATTGCACAGTCAGTAGCACGGTGGGGGGGGAGCTCATCTGAGGCTTTTTCGCTAAAAACCTCAGCTAAATCCTTGTATTCTATGGGTATGCCCTCAGTTGGTGTGGCATGACCAGGCATGGCTGTTTCTCAATTCTCTGCCCCCTCAAGTCCTTTATGTGGATACTCAGCAAAAGTCACCTTCCTCTGAAATTTTATGATGCCTTGTTTCCAATTGATTTGTGGGTTCCATCTTTTTAGCCACGCAAGGCCCAGAACCAACGGCCATTCCATGCCAGGTGCCACTATAAAGGTAAGCCTTTCCTCGTGTCTTCCAATTCCTATATGTAGAGGCACAGTGGCCAGAGAGGCTGGCTCCCCTCCTGCTATTGACCCATCTAGTTGGCAGAAAGCAATGGGGGTTTTCAGCTTTCTTACGTTAATCCCTAACTTCCCTACTAAGGTTGGGCTGATCAAACAACGGGTGCACCCCAAATCCACTAGGGTGGGGATACTCATCTCCCTGTCCTGGTTTGGGATAAATAGTCTTAAGGGGAGGGTAAGCGGTTTAATTGGTTTGCTTACCAGTGGCTCATCATCTGGATCGCTTCCGAATGAGTGTGATTCCTCCTGTTCAGATGCCAGGGTTTCTTCCCCAAAGAGGGGAGGGGATGGGACTTCTACAGTCTCCCTGCTCCTCAGGGCAGTCTCCTTCCCACGCTGACCTGGTTTTCCAGGACCCTCCCCCGGTGGGTGGTTCTGGGCAGGTGTTTGCGAACGACACTCTGCAGCTCGGTGCCCTTCTTTTCCACACCTGAAACAGGCTGAAGATCTCGGGGAGAATGCAGTTTGTGGTTTGTGGGGCTCTTGCTTCCATTGGGGTTGAGGATTTCTTCCATGCTCGCCCCGCTCGATACTGGTTTCTGGCCATATTGATCTCAGCTTCTTCGGCGGTGACATACCATTCATGTAGGTCATTTGGTGCCCCTCGGGCCATGCAGGCATTGTATACATCATCACTCAGTCTGTCCTTGAAACAGCTCACCAAAATATCTTCCGGCCAGTGCACATGATACACGAGGTCCCGGAATTCTTCAGTATACTCTGCTATTGGCCGTCGCCCCTGCCTCACCACCTTAATGCGGTCACGTGCTTTGCGATCTGCCAGTGGGTCCTCGAACCGACATCGCAGGGCCATCATGAAATGGTCGAAATTCCGCAGTTCTGGTGCATTGGCATTATGTAGGGTCACCATCCATCTGGCTGCAGCACCCTCTACGGCTAGGGTCACAACTCGCACTCGGGAGCCTTGGGTTTGGAAATCACGCCCATACTCTTGCATGTACGTGAGCACATGTGCCACAAAGAATCCTAATTGTTGCGGATTCCCATCAAACTTCACCCCAAGAGGGGGAGTTTCTCTTTCCAGCTGAGGAGCCTGGGGTTGGTTGGGAATGGGCGCCGGTGTGCGTGCTGCCTGGGGGGGAGGGTTTGCTGGGTCTTCTCCCGCAGCTGCTGCACCATCTGCTCAATAGGCGGCCTCCAGGAGGGGGGTGCCTCCCCTGGCATCACCCGTGACTGCTGCCCTTTCAGCGCCCTTTGGTTGTTGTCCTGGCTCCCTTTGGATGTTAAGATTTTCCAAAGTCTCCATCACCAATTGGGTTATATGCCTCTTCAGATAGTCCTCCCTCAGGGGTGCTTCAGTCAGCCCCCCCGGTCAGTAAGGGCTTCTAGTTCCAGTTTCCACCCCGGTTTTCGGTTGCCACGGTTGAAGGTGACTCCTCTGGTTCTCTCATCCCAGCCATCTTTCTTCCCAATGCCAATTGACCAGCGGGGCTTTTCAGGATTCTCCAGGGTTACCTCATCCTCTCCGATGGGTTGCACGAGGCAGGCATCTGACTGGGTGGCGGTTGCTGTCTCTCCCCAGCAATCGGTTTCTCCCAGCTCTCTGCTTTGTTCAGACATGATTTGCAAGGTCCCCTCAGTAGAGCAAAGATTGCTTCTCTGGGTTGACCATTTTGCAGATTGTGCTTTCTGTAAGGATCGCCTCTCCTTCCAACTTAAGAAAGTACGAACTCTTGAAACGTAGTTGTTCAAAAGGATTCTTTTATTAAGCAGAAGTGAAAACCATCCAGCTAAAGCACAATCTGAATGCCCTTAGGCAAAGCAGTAGGATTAAAGTGGTAGAGACACCTCCCTTTAGGTCAGAATGCAGATTTCAGCCAATACACAAGTGTGAAGATGTTTTCTTTACTATTTCCTTTGAGAACCCGAACAAACATGCATTCCCACCACTTCCCTTTAAAGTGAGACAACCCACATGGCTATCATATAAATTCCTGCAGGTAAAGGGAATCTCAGGCTTCCTTGGCGCCAGGATATAGGTTGTAAAATATCTGATGACACAGATCATGCTAGTAAATCGAATCCAGTCTCCCCCTTCCTTCACTTGAATGGCAATATCACTTTTAGGGATCTGACAGAGAGAAGCAACCTAGAACCAAGGAGAAATTTCCTGACAGGGATAACAATTAATCCAGTAGGTGCTTCAACATTGGAGGTTTTAAAGAAGATATTAGATAACCACATGTCTGAAAAGGTATAGGGTTTCCTGCTTGAGTAGAGAGTTGGACTAGAAGACCTCCAAGGTCCCTTCAAACTTTGTTATTCTGTTATACTAACATATTTATTCATTTATTTAGGAAATTTTTATTGATGCCTATTCACACATGGCGACTCAAGGCAGCTTACAAGAATATAAAAACCTTATATATAAACCATAAAACTAATAAAAGAGACAATTATATAATACATTAAAAATAATATAGTAAAATAACCCCCACTCCCCAACTTGGTGACAATATATCATACAAACAGGCTCCATCCCGCTCTGGTTTCCCAGACCCACTGGCAGAACCAGATCTTCAGTGCCTTCTGGAAGAGTATTAGAGTGGAGGACATTCTGATCTCTGGGGGAATGATGTTCCAGAGAGAGGGAGCCACTATGGAGAAGGCCCTTCTTCTAGGTTCCACCAGATGTATCTCCCACAACATTCCTTTCCTTCCTGCTCTGGTGTGTCAGGTAGATGTGATCGGAAAGAGACGGTCCCTCTGATAACCTGGTCCCAAGCCATTAAGGGTTTTAAAAGTGACAACCAGCATCTTGAATTGCACAAAAGCAGATCAACAACCAATGCAGCTCCTGCAGTAGAGGTGATACATCTGCACATTGAGGTGTGCACAAAACCATGCAGGCCCCTGCATTTTACACCAACTGGAGCTTCCGGATGCTCTTCAAGGGCAGAGCACACCATGTAGAGCACATTGCAATAGTCAAGACAGGAAGTGACTAGGGCATGAGTGATAGTGAGTAGGGATTGTTGGTCCAGGAAAGGGCATAACTGGTGCACAAACCGCAGTTACGCAAAGGCCCCCCTGGCCATGACCACCAGTTGGTCTTCGAGCAGGAATCGCAAGTCCAAGAGAACCCCCAGATTATGCACAGGGTCTGTTTGGACTAGTGCCACCCCATCCAATTCTCCCTGGGCCAAAGAACCCCAAACCCAGAGCCACTTGGCCTTCCAAGGGTTTACTTTCAACCCGTTGCTCTCCATCCAGCCCCTAATAGCCTCCAGGCATTGTCAGAGGGGGGACACAGCATCGCTTAACTTACCACGGGTTGAGACATACAGCTGAGTATCATCAAAATATTGATGATACCTCAGTCCATGGTGATGGGTGATCTCACCAAGTAGCTTCATATAAATGTTCAACAGGAGCGGAGAGAGACACCTGTAAGCTGTGCAGATTCACTAAATTCAGATGATGGTATAGAAAAGCAGCCTTGGTAGTACAGGGGTTTAAGGCACCCTGTTATTAAGCTGATTATTAAGACCAGCTGCCTGCAATTACTGCAGGGTTCGAATCTCGCCAAGGCTCAAGGTTGACTCAGCCTTCCATCCTTTCTAAGGTAGGTAAATTGAGGACCCAGTTGTGGGGGCAATAAGCTGACTTTGTATAAATATACAAAAGGATGAAGGCTATTGCTGAGCACATTGTAAGCCGCCCTGAGTCTTCGGAGAAGGGCGGCATATAAATCAAATTTTAAAAAAAATGTGATGAATACATAAAAACATAATCTAAATTTAAATTATTGTTTGTTTCCCAAAATACACTATCAAAAAATTATGCTTGCTGAACTAACTGAGATCTCTTCTTCACCATTTATTTTAAATCTTTCTGAATTGCAATTCCCAAAATGACAGTAGGTTCATTCCACCCAATCTTGAAATCTTTTTACTTTCATAGAAACCATAGATGAAAAGATTTATTTTTATGGTCTCGTTTATATTTCCCAAAGTAAAAAAGATGACATGATATTTGAATAGACTCCTAAGTAATCAACATCTCTCCTGAATTATGGACAAATGAAAAAGGACAAATGAATTATGGACAAATTTGTAAAGAGATGGTAAACTGCTGTTTATAATTAAAGAGTAATGTAAGGCATAGCACAAAATACATAGCAATGGACTCTGCTTTAGATCTCTTACCTGTCTGGTTTGAAATTTTCCTTTCTGGGCATTTAAGGCAATCATAGCAGCAAAAGGGCTTTCCTTCTATTTTTATTTTGCTCCAACCTGATGAGCAAGGAGGATTACACATAGAAAAAGGTTGTACCTATTGGACATTAAGAAGAAAGTATTGAGAAATTTTTACTTAACGTTTCAGGAATTCTTGCATCTGAAGAATTGGACTTGACTAGTATTTAAGGCATATAAAGTGGTACCTTGGAACTCAGCTGCTTTGAAACTCATTGAATTCATTGTTTGGTTGATACTCAATGAAGAAGCTAGAACTTGTTGATATCAGCTACCTTGTGACTCACAACCTTATTCCTTATGAGAACAATTTGTTTGGTACTCATCATTTTTGATACTCATCGTGCCTCTCGGAACCAATTAGGAATGACTACTGAGGTACCACTGTATTAACAATTTATTTTAGGGTAATCATGTTCTCGAGTCACTTTGAGAAAAGAATCATTGTATACCTGTAATTCCTGAAAGAACTTTCTGAGCACTGAAGCAGTAAGTAAAAATAAAATAATTTATTCACTGTGATTTGATATTGGTGCCAAAACTACCTGGTTAAACATGGTGGGCCAGATTATTTCCTCTGCAGAAACAGTAAGGAGATTTTCAGGGGTAGTCACTGGAGATATGTTTCCAATTTTGATTCGATAAAATGATTGGTTGGGGAAGGTGACCCAGTTGATAACATCAAATCCAGTTGCTAGTTCTCCTCTTTCATCAAAGGAAACCATTTCTCCAGCACTGTTGTTAAATGAAACAGCTTTCAGATACCAATGGAACTAAATGGAAATCATTAAAAAAAAAAATATAACAATTGGAAGCAATGAGCAAGAATGAATGAAGGATCTTTCATAAATTAGGTGTTAACCTTTTAAGGCAGACAAATCAGCAAATATAATATAAGGAATATTTATTGTTATGAGGTATAATAACAGAATATTATAGAATAATAGAATAACAGAATAACTTGAATACCTGCAGGAATATCCTTCTAAGGCAGAATTGGTCTCTCTCACACCCTCTTCTTTCCCGGGTCTAAATTGCCATTTACTTTCTCTTAACAGTCCTTCTAATGACTTTTGCATCCTTTCTAAAAAAGCATTTAGGTATTTAGAATTCCTTTAGTATTCCCATGAATGTTGGAAGCAATATTATCATCTATGTCAGCTGAACCAATAATGTGGACTCTTAATGGCACCCTGGTTACTTGCTGTTGCTCACAAGCTCTGATGTACTAAAATATTGTGAGCATTTGATCTATGAAGAACCAACAAAAAATTGTTGTGGTCTCTCTATTGATCGCTCTTCAATGCCATCCTTTCTTTTTTTCTTATGTATCGCATACTCTTCTCTTCACTGTGGAATCAAAATGCAGGACCCCAAGGAAATAATCAAGACTCCCTTCCTTCCTTCCTTCCTTCCTTCCTTCCTTCCTTCCTTCCTTCCTTCCTTCCTTCCTTCCTTCCTTCCTTCCTTCCTCCCTTCCTCACCTGACTGTGGAATCAAAACTCAGAACCCAAAGCAAATAATCAAAGATAATTACAGTATTTGTGGTTAACTTAGGACACTGAAAAAATTACATCCAGAAACTAGTGGAAGGAACTTCTGCAGATAACTTATATTTCAAAAAGGAGGGCAAACATGATATATGAGCAATTACATAATAAATCTCGAGTTACTTCCAGCTCTTCTGTTATTTAAAGAGAGCAATAGTCTTACTTAGAAAAGCATTTGCATTATAAGATTCAGAGGTTCCTAGTGAAATATTTTGATAGAACAAACCACTGTGGGATACAAGGATACATTCCTTATATCCTATTAAACAGTCCCATTCATTTGGAAACTGATTTACCCCACACTCCTTCCAAAACTTCTTTTGAATTAACATTTGACATTGCCTCTTTCTCTTTCTTTTTTTTTTAAAAAAATAGTTTTTATTAGGTATTTTACATTTTAAAATCAAAAACATAATAACAAAAGAAATACAAAAAGGAAAAAAAGAACATACACGTACATCAAATGCCAAAATACAAAACTAAGAAAATTTATATACAATTTTACAACTTCCTACATTGACATTTGTCTTTATGTTTAAATTCCATCTTCCTAATCCTTCTCTTATTTTTGTATGCCCATAATTAACATTTTTGTAAGCAGGATTATTACATATATTTATATCCAGTGTATTAATACCAAATTTCAGTTTATGTTCTTATTTCTTAATTTGATTTCTATTTTCTTGCCAGATATAAAACCTGTTCCACACTTTATAATAATCCAAGTCATCTCTTTCTTTGATCTCCACTGTTAATTTATCCATTTTGGCACATTCGAGGATCTTTTTAATTATTACTTCTTCAGATGGTGTATTCACATTGCCGCCTTCTCATTGTCCATTGTTGCACCCCATGTTTAGTGTTATCCGGAATTATTATTTGAAGTTCTGACATATCACTTATGAGTTAGTTCGACTTCAGAATACTCATATTAGCTCTGCAACTCCAAAATACTAGCTGAACATTTATATGACTGGCCCTTATATAAAGGGGTATTTTCATTCATGTCATTTTTACCTGCCACGACTGTTGATTGAGTTCCCAAGCATTTCCTCTTTTTCTGCTCTTAGATGAAAACATGGCTTGCAGAGCATGGGCCACTGCATAGACAGCATTGTAAATGCTATAACTTTGCCCAGTTATACTAGATTCAATTACAGATTCAGGAAGGGTCTCCAGTGACTCCTCACCAGTGCATTGATTGTCACTGTCCTCATCTAACCCAGCATTTGGGAAAGAACATTCAAATGCATTTTCCCAAAACACTCTTGTCAAACTGTCCTCTTCTTTTGAAGAAGGCTTTCTCATCTGAGTAAATTTCTTAAACCCTAATATTTCCTTTGAGGAAACTGCCAACGATAGGGCACCATGGATGAAATCCAGTCCCCTGTATCTTTGAAAGGGGACTGATGTGAATTCCATCTGTGCTGGCATCACCCAAACTTTATCTTTTCTCCTCATTGGCATGTCTTCATATTCTGAAATATATGGAAACATTCTAAAAACAGGCATGTCCTCATTTTCACAATATATGATTACAACATTGGCAGTACTTCTCATAATAGCTTTATACAGCAAAATATAACCATTCAGTTGAATTTCAACATCATTCGTAATTGATTCCTTTGGCATTTCTTCCATGAAGTCAAAACAGATGCCTTTTTGAGAAAATATATCAAGCCTATTCTGTATCAACCTCTTCCCCTTTACAGTGTTCTGGACAATGAGCCCAATCCATTTCCACTGGAAGTGAAGCAACAATTGGACCAGCCCCATAATTTGGAGGTCTTCATTTGGAAATAATTGATGGAAGAAAGCAGCTTGTATGTTGTCATCTATCTCTGCAGTAGAACCATATATGAGCTAAGAAAAAAGAAGAAAATAGAGTATATACTTCCAAATCACTTATGTCTATTTTAAGAATCTTATTTAAATATTTATGTTCTCCAGACAAGGGCAGAATTGATTACTATTTGCATATTCCAGTACAATTTCTATGATAGTTGTTTCTTTTTGTTTTAATAAACAGAGCTGCAGAAATATATGAATTGCAAGGATGAATACAAACTTCTGGATTTACTAAGTGACATAATTTATCCCATAGATAAGATATACGCAACTTTTTAGCATTTTGAATCATTCCTCTCTTTCCTACCCTGGATGAAATATATTTTGATGTTTTGCTTGATTGTGAATTTAACTGTATGTTATCCGTTTGTTTTGAATTTTTCTGACACTAATAGCATTCATAAAGATAAAAGTTTGGAATAGAAATTATACTAAATCAAGCAAGAAATACTGCATTTAGATTTGACTCCTTTCTTTATGGGATGGCTCTTACCTGTGGGATCTTATATATACTCAGAATGTTTGACATGAACTGACCAATGTAAGCATTATGTCCTGCAATCACAGATATTACACTGTCCTTGAGGTCACATTTGTAGTTTGGGATGAATCTTCCCTTTGTAGAGAGAAGCTCCATGGAAGCCAGATACATCCATCTAGCCAGAATATAGTTATTGGACATATGGATACCGAGGGTGATGTTTGGCAAGATCCTAGAATTCTCATTGATTTCTTTGATTGCAAATTCCAAAGCCAAGATGTGCTGGTAGTTTTGCATGTGAAACCTGAAATGAATTTACAACATCTATAGCCAAATCTGGAATTGGCTGCAATCTAATTGTATCACAGAAGTTTAGATTGTGTAGGCCACAAGCACTGATACAGGCGGATGCACTAGCATCAAACAAACACTTGTTTAAAATATTCAGGAAAGAGGTCAAAGCAATATAACAATCCATATGCATTCAGGCAGCCCGATAGCAAAATGCAATAAAAATCAATAATTAATGGGGGATTCTTAATTGGGAGATCTATATTTAATTTTACTTCCTATCCTAATATTCTACTTAACTACTTAGAGCCTTGATAGTACAGTGGTTTAGTGCACCCTGTTATTAACACAGCTGCCTGCAATTTCTGCTGGTTCGAATCTCTCCAAGGCTCAAGGTTGACTCAGCCTTCCATCCTTTCTAAGGTAGGTGAAATGAGGACCCAGTTTGTGGGGGCAATAATCTGACTTTGTATAAAAAATATACAAAAGAATGAAGGCTATTGCTTAACGCATTGTAAGCCGCCCTGAGTCTCCAGAGAAGGGCGGCATATAAATCAAATTAAAAAAAAATAAAAATCCTCATTCAATAAACTGGAAATTTCTGAGGAATATTTGATATAATATCTGCATATAGGACTAACTGCAACCATGCACACCTTAACATATCTCTGGTATGAAGCAATCCTTTGCAGGCATTTCTTTCATGTGTACTTCATCGAGTTATAGCCATATGAAAAAAGTGTATTAAAATTAAACTGATACCTGCTAAAATGGTATCGAAGAGGGCATTAGAAGCCGTAGAAATAAAAACACAATGGAAAATAACTTGTGTAACAGATGGAAATTGAAGCAATATTATAGAGAGAGAAATAATAATGCAGCAAAGGGCAATTTAACATTCATCCTCCATCCTAATTCAACCATGACTTTAACTATTTTCTGAATTTGCATTACTTAAAAAAAGGAATTCCATACATGAAATCATCAACCAGTTCATCTGATGGACTTCTTCTGAATGTTACTTTTTCAGACATCATGTAAATTTGAGACGAAATGCCCGCAATGACCAAATCTTCTGAATGATATTGCTTATGCTTAATAAAAGGCTGATCTCCTACAGAACATTTAAAAAGGGTTGTATCAGCTTCTACAAAGAAGGATAATATTGCCACAGATACAAAGAATAATATCATTTTGCAGACCAATTTATCTCTCAGCCATCTATTCACTCCATGAGAATTAGGCATTTGAAATAGGACAGCCTAGAGATACAGTGTTCCATGAGGCTGCTTTAAAGTACAGGTTTACCTTTTAAAAAATCAGAATGACAGGACCTTGTCCTCTAGCTGTACCCTTGGAGAAAAAAGAATGTTACATTTTTGTTGCTGCAGAAATTCATTACTTTTAATGTTTTCTGTAACTCCTTAGACATTGAAAATAAGAATGTATAATTGATAATGATTGTACAGGTCTAGACATGCTCAAACCAACTTGTAACATACAGGGTATTGTAACCTGCAATTAAGGACAAAATAATAGTGAGAAGGGACCAAAAGAAGTAAATGAGAAATGTAAAAAGTTTTGTTCTCCAGGATCTGCAGCTGGCTTCCAACTGATAAAACAGACGAATTCAAATGGAAATTTCAGTCATGGTTAATTAAACAACAAAGTAAATCAAATTAAATTGTATTAAATGAAATTTGGATCTCACTGTTAAGAAGCATCTTTCTGTTCAGATATTCTAAAAATAATAGAATTAATCAAAATACTGGTATTGTCTGAATTTTGTTTGATATGCCTGTTGGTCACCAATGTGCTTATTTGTGTCACACTTACAATATTAGCATTAGCACTGCATACATAATTCTTCAATGGAGGTTTTCCCCCTTGGGGAAATCAGTAAGAGAAATAGAATAACTTCTACTTCTTGGCATATTTGGGGCATTTCCTGCTCTTCTATATGGGTCCTTGATTGAAGCCCAATTTCAGAGAGAGACAGAGACAGAAAGGGAGAGGGAGGGAGAAGAGAGGAAGCGAGAGAGAGAGACAGAGGCAGAGAGAGAGACACATACTTTTTATGTGTATATACATACACATAAATATAAATGTTCTATACAGACATAGATCTTTTCCAGACTTTGCTGTTTTAGTAAAAGAGAATATTTGTAGCTAAGGGGTGAACTGTCTGGACTTTAGTACTCTCTGAGATTGGTTGTTTTCTTGCAGATTTTTCATTGGATTAGATTAGATAGATAATATCTAGATTAGATCACATAATCTGTCCTACAAAGGTGTGTATATAGTGGCTTGCCCTGTCAGTGAGATCTTCGTGGTTCCTTGATTAGGCTGTTGTTTACTGTTAGCTTGTTTGACTGCGTTACTAGTTTCTTGATTGGACTTGTTTACTTGATTGTTGATCTTTCTGTTGATTGCTGGTGAGGAGGTATTTTGAACTTTTTGTTTTCTTTTTGGCTTTTTGATTGTCTCTTTTGAATGATATATAGTTGTTTTTTAAAAAAATATATTAAACATTTTTAAAAACAAAAAGAAAGCTATAACACTTTTTCCTTTTCAACAGTTTTGCATCAGTCAAGAATTTCTTATTTATACATTTTTCTCCCTTATTCTACTATATCTTTTGTACATATACTTCTAATACTAATTAATTTATTTACATATATACATATAAATACATGTGTACACAATTTCATTTCTACAATTTTTGTTTCCTCATATTTTCTATCATACTTCTTGTTGCACATGCAGCCGCGTCACTGCCCGGCAATACAGAAGTGCCGCCCATTGGCTGAGACTTGACAGCTTAGCCGGCAGGAGAAATAAGCAGGTGCTATTGGCTACCTGTTTGACAGCTGCTGTATAAATAGCAGCCGTGACTGAAAGTTGTTGTTGTTGCTGTTGTTGCTGTTCTAGTTGCCTGTTAGCTGCTTGGTCCTAATAAAGGAATTTCTTAAATGCCGTCTCATCTCAGTTCCTAGCCTCGTTCTCCCGAATAGAACACTGGTGACGAAGGTGGGATTTTGAGTGGATGGCAGAGAGCTAGTCACAGCTGCTATTTATACAGCAGCTGTCAACGGGTAGTCTATAGTGCCTGCTTATTTCTCCCACCGGCTGAGCTGTCAAGTCTCAGCCAATGGACGGCGCTTTATTATTTATTTATTTATTTATTTATTTATTTATTTATTTATTTATTTATTTATTTATTTATTTATTTATTTATTTATTTATTTAATTTATATGCCGCCCTTCTCCAGAGACTCAGGGCAGCTTACAATGCATTTAATATATATATATATATATATATATATATGTGTGTGTGTGTGTGTGTGTGTGTGTGTGTGTGTGTGTGTATACATATATATATGTAAACATTTAAAAATTAAACCCATTCCCACCATTCATGGCTGGATGTCACAAGATCGCAAGCGAGATCAACAGCCCCAGGCCTGCCAGAAAAGCCAGGTCTTCACCGCTTTTTGGAAAGCCAATAGGGTGGGGGTGGTCCGGACCTCAGGAGGTAACTGGTTCCAGAGAGCTGGAGCAGCCATAGAGAAGGCTCTCCCCCGTGGCCCCGTCAGCCGGCATTGTTTAGCTGACGGGACCCAGAGGAGACCAACTCTGCGGGATCTTACTGGTCGCTGGGAGCTATGTGGTAGAAGGCAGTCTCGAAGATAACATGGCCCTGAGCCATGTAGGGCTTTAAAGGTAATAACCAACACCTTGAATTGTGCTCGGAGACCAATAGGGAGCCAGTGCAGCTCGTGGAGAATTGGTGTAATGTGGGTGTACCTAGGCTGCATTCTGGACCAACTGTAGTCTCCGAACACTTTTCAAGGGTAGCCCCATGCTTCCGTGTTGCCGGGCAGTGGCGTGGCTGCATCTGTAACACTTCTACTCCTATTTCAACCATTATTTAATTTCTTTCTTGACTTTTATCTCTCTCCTCCAGCCATTCATACCATTTCTCCCACACTAAGTAATATTCTGTTTCCTCTTTTGTATCTCCTTTGTTAATTTGTCCATCTCCGCACATTCCAAGACTTTTATGATCAAATTATCATCGGATGGTACATTATTATTTCTCCAATTCTGAGCATAGATAATTCTTGCTGCTGTGATAATATGGATAATTAAATATTGTATTTCTTTTTCATATGACCCTGGGAGTATTCCTAGTAAAAATGTTTCTGGCCTCATCTCTATCTGTTGTTTGGTTATTTTTTCTAATTGTGATCTGATTCTACTCCAATATTGTTTCGCTTTATGGCAGGACTACCACATGTGGTAATATGTTCCCTTTTGTTGTTTGCATTTCCAACACGTTGGTGAGGCATTGGGAAACATCTCTGCCAATCTGGCTGGTGGCAAGTGCCACCTGTAAAACATTTTATACCAATTTTCTTTATAGGATACAGACATTGTCAGTTTATAATTTTTGTTCCATAATTTCTCCCATTTATCTAATTCAATATTATATCCGAATTTGTTTGCCCAAATTATCATATTTGCCTTAACTACCTCCTCTTCCAATTTGTATCTTAATAGATAATTGTACATTTTTTTGATCAATTTATCTTCTGTGCCTTGGAGGATTTTGTCTTCTCTTTGGAATCCATATTTTGTCAAATCTGTCTTATATATAGATTTTATTTGCATGTAAGGCCACCAATTAATATCTGTACCTTGTTCTTTTAATTCCTGCCTTGTTTTCAATTTCATTTGACTGTTTAATTGGAGACTTGAGCGCAATTATAGATGTGAAAAAAGATTATTGAAGCAATAAGAAAAATAAAACAAAGAAAAAGACATTACCTGACACATTTCATGAGATGACACACAAATTATGTCTTCAAGATACATGGAGGGAAATAAATAAAGAAAAACAACAATACACATTCTATTCTAGTCCACATCAATTGTGGTCTAGGATAGATATGGTATGGGTGATGACAGAACTTAGAAAGGAAAAAGAAGAAGTGGAAGTAATGACTAATATATGGGTGGATCATAATCCATTAAGAGTAATATGGAAAGGCCAGAAGAAAAGAAAAAGGTGGATGTTGAACAAAGAAATATTAAAAGATAAAGAATATATTCAAATGATTGAAAAAGAAATGAACATATTTTTTAGGATAAACACAAAAGAAGAAACATCCCTCCAAAATGTTTGGGACACCACAAAAACATATATAAGAGGCCTAACAATTACTTACACAACGAAGAAAAACAAAAATAAAAAACAAGAATGAGATAATTTGTTAAAAGAACTTAAAAAATGGGAGCTAGATTTACAGAAGGAACCCCAGAAAAAAAAGAATTAAGGAAAAAACAGATTTGATAAAACATAAGATTAATTTGACTACACAAGCAGAGATGGCACAGAAAATTAAATCAGCAAAGCAAAATTACTTTGAACATGCCAACAAAACGGGACATACAAATTGAAAAAAAGAGAAAGAGAAAAGAAGATACACCAGTTACAGGATGAGAAAGGAGAGATACACTTCAGAAAAGAGGGGGAAAATATAGCAAAAAACTATTTCCAAAACCTATATACACAAGAGATATTAAACAATATTTAGAAAAGATGAATTTAGTCAAATTGGAGGAGACACAGAGGGAGATATTAAATGGGACAATTAGTATGACAGAATTAATGGAGGCAAGAAAAAAACAAAGGAACAACAAAACACCAGGTCCAGACGGACTTCTGGCAGAATTTTATAAGACATGTCAACAACCATTAGATGAAATACTGCTAGAAATTTTTAATGAAGCACTCTTGAAGGCCAGAATACCTAACTCATGGACGAAACCATAACACTTATCCCAAAAGAAGATACAGACCGACAACAAATCAAAAACTATAGACCCATTTCATTATTAAATGCAGACTGCAACCTATTTACATTGATAATTTTGGAAAGATTTAAAAAAGTAATAAATGAATACATCCACCCTGTTCAGAATGGCTTTATGCCAAAAAGGCAAATAAAAAACAATATGAGAATTATAATTAATGTATTAGAATATTATGAAACAAATCCAGACAAACAATTCGCATTAATATTTTTGGATGCACAAAAAGCCTTCAATAACTTAAATTGGAGATTCCTTATTTTACAATTAGAAAATATGAAATTCGGAGATAAATTTGTAAAGATGGTAGAAAAAATATACTCAACTCAAACGGCAAGGATAGCAATAAATGGAGACACTACCAAACACTTCACAATAGCAAAAGGAGTGAGACAGGGTTGTCCTCTATCCCCCTTATTATTTATTTTAACACTAGAGATATTGTTAAACAAAATTAGAAGTGAAAACAAAATAAAAGGATTGAAAAAAAAAGAGGAATATAAAGTCCAAGATTTTGCTGACAACCTGGTCTTCATCTTAGAACAACCAATACTGTTAGGGCTCAAATTAATAACGCAAATAGAGGAATATGGAAAAGTAGTGGGACTTAAAATTAATAAACTCAAAACAAAGGCACTAACAAAAAACTTTACCAAGCAGCAGGAGAAAGAATGAGAAGAAAAAATGGGTATCCAAATGACAAAAAAAAAAAAAAATAGGAATATGGTTAAAAAATAAAGGTTCATCGATCAAAGAAGACAACTATAATAAATTAATACTACAGATAAAGAAAGACTTGGAAATTTGGAGCAAGTTACAATCCAGGGAGCCTGGATAGCTCTGCAGACTAAGCACTGTAATTTAACACCAGCTGTCTGCAATTAAAGTAAGTTCGAATCTTGCCAGGCTCAAGGTTGACTCAGCCTTCCATCCTTTCTAAGGTAGGTAAATTGAGGATCCAGTTTGTGGGGGCAATAAGCTGACTTTGTATAAAATATACAAAAGTATGAAGGCTATTGCTTAATGCACTGTAAGCCTCCCTGAGTCTCCGGAGAAAGGCGGCATATAAATCAAATTTAAAATAATAATAATAATAAAAAAAATTATCCTTTTTAGGAAAAATAGCATTGATTAAAATGAACGTGCTACCATGATAACTATTCTTATTCCAAGTAGTTCCCATAAAATTAGGAAAAAACTTTTTTAAAGATCTAAATAAATTAATAGCAAACTATATTTGGCAGGGGAAAAAAATCAAGAATCAAAATACAATCGCTGCAAGATAGTAGAGAAAGACAAGGATTTGGACTCCCAGACTGGGAAATCTACTTTAAAGCAACATCACTTATATGGATCAAAGACTGGATGGAATTACGAAATAAAAGAATTTTAACATTAGAGGGATATGATTTACAGAGGGTGGCACGCCTTTTTATGGGAAGGAAAAGATAGACAGCATAACTATTTTCAAACGACACTTAATCAGAGATGGACTACTACAAACATGGCAAGGGATAAAAAAAAGAATAATTATCACAAAATTCCAGAATGGTTATCCACAATGGAGGAACAAATCTACCCAAATGCATTAGACATTAACAAAATGAAAAGATATAAAGATATATAGTTGTTGTTACCTCTATATACTTGCTTGGTCTCTGATTCTCAGTTGAAACTATGGTTTCCCACTTGAAACTATACTTAAGTCATTCCATGTGTTCTGACATGGAAATTGTCAGAGTTTGTTGCAAAAATCAAATCCAGAAAGCACACACAGGCAGACTGATGCAGCAGGATTTATTAACTTCTTTATATACATAATAACACATGAAATAAATTTACAATACCCACAGCAGATTTCTTCCAATGTGGTAGAGAGGAGAGATTGTAAATTCTTAGTTTCAGTTCGGCAGATAAACAACACCAGACTTGTTTGCTAGACTCAGAGCTGAGCACAGAGCTAAGCCATGCCCAGACTCCTTCCTTAAGTTTCTGTTTCCCAAACAGCCCTCAATGGCTGACCCAGTTGCCATGCCTATTCATTGGCTGACCTTATTACCATGTCTATTCATTGGCTAACCTTGTTACCATGTCTTCCAGTTATGAATATTCTGACATAAATTAGCATGGAAATTAATGTCTTCTGATGATGATTGCTAGTTTGTGTTCATGGATGTGCTCTACTAGTCTTCTGACTTTTGTTCTACACAGGGCCTGTTACAATCCTTACACTATATGTTGTATACACTATATGTTGTATTTCTACTCTGGGGCTGCTAGGTCTTTTGGTTTACTTTGGATGCTTTGGAGGGCTTTAATTGACAACAGTAATTACAGTAAATACATGTTGTTTATACTTTGCTGAATAATATTTACTCTTGTAAGTAATTGTAAGTTGTGTTAGTTGTTTTGTGAAATTTTCATTGACAAGCAAATATTATAGAAATGTCAAGACTGCTGAAAGACTTTGATAACTAATCCTAGAAACACTTAAACATATATCCTCTTTTTATTTTCTCAGTTCTGTTTTAGAAGTTTACCTATTACCATCATTTATACGAGTTATATCTTTTTCCTCTTTTCTTCTTACTTTGGGTTATTAATTTTTTTTAAATGGTAGTAGATAATGAACAGGTTCAAATTTTATTTCTCACATTTCTTCATCTTCTTTCCCTTCATTTTTTCATTAGCTTTTACCTTCTGGCTTTCCTATGGGTTTCCCTTTTCTATGACAAACTTAAGTAATTCTTACAGCAGCTACATTACATTTCTCTATGTCTCACAAAAAGCCCCCAATCTGTTGTGTAAAGAAACCATTCTATAAGGACTACATTCCATATTTTATTCCTGCACACAAGATGGACAGCAATTTCTTAAGGAGACAATTGAGATTTATATCACAATTTGGAAACTTTATAGCATGCTGGATCAAAAGAGTCAGTTTTGTTTCTTTACCAATTGTTCTTTTCTGTTCAGATCAGGCCTCAGAACAATAATGTAGCATTTTGGGGCAAAAATGCAGCTCAGCAAACCAGCTGCAGAAGCCAAAATAGAAAATATCTCCACAGCCACCATGTACTTCCCCTTCGTGCTGAGATAGGTGGGAACAAATGATATCCAGACACTGCAAAAGACCAACATGCTGAAGGTGATAAATTTGGCTTCATTGAAACTATCAGGTAGCTTCCTAGCAAAGAAAGCCACTGTAAAACTGATAGCAGTCAAAAAACCCATAAAACCAAGAACACTATAAAAAATGAAGGCTGAACCTTCATTACATTCTAGGACAATTTCTTCAGCCATAGAGTGCATG
This sequence comes from Pituophis catenifer annectens, assembly GCF_029215685.1. Lineage (NCBI taxonomy): Eukaryota > Metazoa > Chordata > Lepidosauria > Squamata > Colubridae > Pituophis > Pituophis catenifer. The sequence goes on along the minus strand of NW_027256895.1, from coordinate 18,531,318 downwards.
TCTGACTCTGGGAATGGGGGAGAAATTGCCAGCCATATACTACTGATGGTGACTTGCACTAGGGAGCAAGAAAGTACGATAACATTGGCCAGCCTTTTCCCCACCCATTTCCTCATTTTGGAGCCTGGCTTGGTGGCCATGAAAGCAAGAACCACTATGATTGTTTTGGCCAATATACAAGAAAGGGCTACAGAAAAGATAATGCCAAAAGTCGTTTGTCGCATGAGACACTTTACTTGGTCAGGTTCCCCAATGAAAAGCAAAGTGCAAAGGAAGGAGAGGAGGAGAGCAATGAGAAGAATGTAAGTGAGGTTTCTATTGTTGGCTTTGACAATGGGAGTGTCTTGGTATTTAATGAAGATATGCAGCACCAAAGCTGAGATGAAAGAAAAGAAGAAAGCAGTAGTTGTCAGACTAACTCCCAGAGTTTCTTCATAAGACAAAAATATGATGCGTTTTGGAATGCAAAGATTGTGAGGTTCGTTTGTATATTCATATTCTGAACATGGGAAACAGTCATCAGCATCTGAAAAAGAAATTATAGCACTCATATTTATAACTGTTTTGATCAAATGGGAGGAAAGATGACTAATGAAACTGTCTAAGCTAAATGTTTTCAGTTTGCTCTGATAGAGTGTGATCAAGGAGATTTAACATGACTGTCATCAACATTTATATGATAAAAAAGATGTTGAGACTCTTGAAAGAATGCAGAGAAGAGCAATAAAGATTATTATGGGACTCAATGCTAAAACATATAAAGAGCAGTTACTGGAACTGAGTATGTAAAGTTTGATGTAAAGAAGAACTAGGGGAGACTTTTTAGCAGTGTTACAATATCTCAGGGGCTGTCACAAAGAAGAGGGAATCAAGCTATTCTCCAAACCACCTGAAGATAGCACAAGAAGCAATGGATGGAAATTAATCAAGGAGAGAAGCAACCTAGAACTAAGAAGGAATTTCTTGACAGTGATAACAATTAATCCAGTAGATGCTTAGACATTGGAGGTTTTTAAGAAGATTTATTTTATTTTATTTTATTTTATTTTATTTTATTTTATTTTATTTTATTTCCAATTTATATACCGCGCTTCTCCCTGAGGACTCAGGGTGGTGTACAGCCAGAATTAAGAACATGAAATACAAATATTAAAAAACAATTAAAATATATATAAATTTGGCCCAAAAATTAAAAATCACAAACCAATTTAAAACTTTTAAAAATTCCTTCTTAAGCCAGCCCGGCTTGCTGGAAAAAGTGGGTTTTAAGGGCACGGCGGAAGGCACTGAGGTCTTGAATTCTCTTTATCTCTGGGGGCAGCTGATTCCAGAGGGTAGGTGCCCCCACAGAGAAGGCCCTCCCCCTGGGGGTCACCAGCCTACATTGTTTGGCTGATGGCACCCTGAGGAGGCCCTCTCTGTGGGAGCACACGGTCGATGGGAGGTCGTCGGTAGCAGCAGGCCATCTCGAAGATAGCTAGGCCCTATGCCATGGAGCGCTTTAAAGGTGATGACCAACACCTTGAAGCGCACCTGGAAGACCACCGGGAGCCAGTGCAGCTCACGCAGGAGCGGTGTTACATGGGAGCGCCATGCTGTTCCTGTCACTACCCGTGCTGCTGCGTTCTGGACCAGTTGGAGCCTCCAGGTGCTCTTCAAGGGGAGTCCCATGTAGAGAGCGTTGCAGTAGTCAAGGCGAGAGATGACGAGGGCGTGAGTGACTGTGCACAGGGAATCCCGATCAAGAAAGGGCCGCAACTGGCGAATCAGGCGAACCTGACAAAAGGTCCCCCTGGTTACAGCCGTCAGATGTTCCTCCAAGGACAGTTGCATATCCAGGAGGACTCCCAGATTGCGAGCCCTTTCTGTGGGGGCCAAAGACTCGCCCCCAATAGTCAGTGATGGAGTCAACTGACTATATCGGGATGCCGGGAGCCACAGCCACTCAGTCTTGGAAGGGTTGAGCTTGAGCCTGTTCCTTCCCATCCAGATCCGCACAGCCTCCAGGCACTGGGACATCACTTCAAGGGCATCGTTGGGGTGGTCTGGGGTGGATATGTACAGCTGGGTGTCATCAGCGTACTGGTGGTATCTCATCCTAAAGGCACAGATGATCTCGCCCAGCAGCTTCACATAAATGTTGAACAGAAGGGGCGAGAGGACCGATCGCTGCGGCACTCCACAGATGAGAGGCCTCGAGGTCGACCTCTGCCCCCCTGCCAACACAAACTGCGACCGGTCGGAGAGAAAGGAGGAGAACCACCGCAACAGGGTGCCTCCCACCCCCAACTCTTCCAGCCGGTGCAGCATGATACCATGGTCAATGGTATCAAAAGCCACTGAGAGATCTAATAGGACCAGAACAGAAGAGCAACCCCTGTCCCAAGCCCTCCAGAGATCATCAACCAACGTGACCAATGGCGTTTCCGTGCTGTGCCCAGACCTGAAACCCGACTGGAATGGATCTAGATAAGATGTTTCCTCCAGGAATTGTGGAAACTGTCGCGCGACCACACTCTCAACAACCTTCGCCATGAAGTGAAGGTTGGAGACAGGACGGTAGTTGGCCAATATTGCTGGATCCAGGGACGGCTTCTTGAGGAGAGACCTCACCACTGCCTCTTTCAAGGCAGCGGGGAAGTGACCCTCACTCAACGAAGCGTTGATAACACCCTGGAGCCAGCCTTGTGTAACCTCCCGGGAAGCCAGTACCAACCAGGAGAGACACGGGTCCAGTAAACATGTGGCCGCACTAAGTCTCCCCAAAATCCTGTCCACATCATCGGGAGTCACAGCATCAAACTCCTCCCATTCTCAAGACTATTCCTCGTCACCCTGCCCCTGATCTACCCAGTCAGAATCCAAATCCCTCCGGATATTAGACATTCACTTGTCTTAAAAGGTATAGGTTTTCCTGGTTCAGCAGAAAGTTGAACTAGAAAGCCTCCAAGGTCCCTTCAAACTCTGTTAATCTGTTATGATGACAGTATTATTTCTTACAGCTATGCTGCATAAAGCAAAAAGAAATTCTGATTGGTTTAATGTAGAAAATGTCTATTATTCTGTATGCTACTAGGGAGTTCTGAAACAGAAAGAAAGGCCCAAAGGTTATGGTATTCTGTTATACTAAGGTACGTAAAAACCTGTAAAATGTCCAGATTCACTTAATTCAGATTACGGTATAGAGATGTGATAATCTAAATTTAAATTCTGTTTTGTTTCCAAAAATACACTATCAAAAAATTATGCTTGCTGAACTAACTAATATCTCTCCTTTGCCATTTATTTTAAATCTTTCTGAACTGCAAAGAAACCATTAATGAAAAGATTTATTTTTATCGTCTGGTTTATATTTCCCAAAGTAAAAAAGATGACATGATATTTGAATAGACGTCTAAGTAATCAACATCTGTCCAGAACTATGGACAAATGAATTAGGACAAATGAATTATAGACAAATTTGTAAAGAAAAGGAAAACTGCTGTTTATAATTAAAGACTAATATAAGGCATTGCACAAAATACATAGCAATGGAATCTCTGCTTTAGATCTCTTACCTGTCTTGTTTGAAATTTTCCCTTCTGGGCATTTAAGGCAATCATAGCAGCAAAAGGGCTTTCCTTCTATTTTTATTTTGCTGCAACCTGATGAGCATGGAGGATTGCACATAGAAAAGGGCTTTACCTATTGGACATTAAAAAAGGAAAATTGAGAAATTATTACTTAACCTTTCAGGAATTCTTGGATCTGAAGAATTGGATTTGATTAATATTTAAGTGGTACCTTGGAACTCAGCTGCTTTGAAACTCATTGAATTCATCATTTGCTTGATACTCAATGAAGAAACTAAAACTTGTTGATATCAGCTACCTTGTGACTCACAACCTTATTCCTTATGAGAAAAATTTGTTTGGTAATCATCATTTTTGGTACTCATCATGCCTCCCGGAACCAATTAACAATGATTACCGAGGTACCACTGTATTAACAAAATATTGTCAAACAGGCCAGAAAGACACATTGGGAGAAGCAAGCAGCCTTAGTCAACTTACAAGCAACACTTAAGATATGAGAAATGCAACTCTATTGTAAAAATATGATGTTGGGTAAATGTTTACCAATTAAATAAATTCACTGGCTGTATACTGGATTGGCCGTGTTGTACGAAGCAAACATCCTTAAGTAACCATGTGTCAGGAAGTGGTATAATTTAGGAAGTGCAGCCATATTGGTTATATTTAAGAGTCTTTTGTTATTCATATAATCAAGCACTATGTCCTTTGCCACAATTGATGGGACTGCAAATAGAAACCTCAGAAAGAATTCATTTCTAAAATAAAATTATGTCTTAATAGCTACAAGGATCTTCTATATTGTCTACTTGAAAGAAAGTTTAATTGCTTCTTTGGAAGAATGGCTAACTAAATTATGAAAGTATACATCCATATCCAGAATAACTTTGTATTTAAAAATTTGAAGTTCATTCTAACTGGAAATTATTCTTGCATTATAACAGTATAAAAGAATTTATATCTAATTTATAACCAAAAGTCTATCTTTGAATTTGATGATGGAAAATTAGATTTCCAGGATTGCTTTCATTTACAGCTTTACTTGGTGATTTATCCTATGTTAACTAGGTATTTCCAATTTAGGGCTCCAAACAATTTTCAGGCAGATATTTTACAATAACATGTTTCATGGCATATTTATAAACAGTAGATATTTTACCTTTTGGCTATCGAGCAATATCTTATTACCTTTACTTTTACCTTATTATTTATTAATTTGAATCTGTTTAATTTGAATCTTTATTATTTATTAATTAATCTGCTTCTAAAACCCCAACATTCCCTGAAATCATGTAAACTCTGGTACAGAGCTTTTCCTTATATTTTGTAAATCCCCCTTTACAGAAATCTCTCTTCTAATCACTGTAAATTTTTTATGTTGTTTTTTTTATTTTAGGTTAATCATGTTCACAAATCACTTTGAGAAAAGAGTCGTTGCATGCCTGTAATCCCTGAAAGAACTTTCTGAGCATTGAAGCAGTAAGTATAAATAAAATAAATTATTCACTGTGGTTTGATATTGGTGCCAAAATGGGCGTTGGTCTTACCTGATACGCCACTTCTAATCATTAGGAAACGCTGGTCACAAAGGGTTACAACCTATCCAGTAGCTCTAGGACCGAGTCCACCAACAAAAGAAGTCCCGCCTCTTCCTGTATCCAGTTTGAGACGAGGACGAAAGGTAGACTGTCGTGTCTATAAAAATAAAGGAGAGGTAAAAAATCCCCAGGACCCACCCCCGTCCGTCAACAGCCAAACGCCAGCATGAGAGGTGCCGGACCAATTGGGAGGGGGTGACCGGCGTTTCCTAGTGACTAGAAGCGGCGTATCAGGTAAGACCAATGCCCATTCTCAGTCACGGAGGAAACGTCGGTCACAAAAGGGATATACCAAAGCCCATGTACCTATTGGGAGGGAGAAGGCCAGCGCCTCTCTTGGTCCTGGGAAGATACCCGCTGCAGCACACGTCTTCCAAAGGAGGCTTCCGCCAATGCATATACATCCAACTGGTAATGCCGGATAAATGGAGATGGAGACGTCCAAGTAGCGGCTCGGCAGACCTCCTCGAGTGAAGCTTGGGTAGACCAGGCAGCCGAAGTAGCCGCGTTCCTGGTAGAGTGGGCCGTAACACCATGAGGCACTGGCAACAATTGAACTTCGTAAGCTAAAGAAATGGAAGCCCTGAGCCATTGACCCAAGGTAGTAGAAGAAACCTTTGACCCCATGGACTGGGGTTGGAAAGACACGAAGAGGGCCTCGGAACAACGAAAGGAAGATGTTCTGGAGATATAAATCTTGAGAGCCCGACGAACATCAAGCTTGTGCCACACCTTCTCCAAGCGATGACGGGGAGAAGGGCAGAAGTTGGGAAGAATGATCTCTTGAGAGCGATGAAAAGTTGTATTGATCTTTGAAATAAAAGGTGGATCCAATCGCAAAACTACTCAATCAGCATGAATAATACAGAGATCCTGGCGAACTGAGAGGGCAGCCAACTCCGAGATTCTCCGAGCCGAGGTGATCGCCACAAGAAAGGCTGCCTTAAAAGACAAGAACTTCAGCGAGACTTCCCGGAGAGGCTCAAAGGGAGGACCAGTAAGATCCAACAGAACCTTATTCAGGTCCCAGGTGGGAAACCGATGAACAGCCGGAGGACGTAGATTGGCTGCGCCTCTGAGGAATGAACAGATGATAGGATGAGTGGATACAGACTCAGCGGTGCCGCAGGTGAGGATAGAGGAGATGGCAGAGATTTGCCTCCGGAGGGTATTGGGAGAGAGCCCCGATTTGAAGCCATCTTGAAGGAAGCCTAGAATGTCAAGAATGGAAGCAGCAGTAGGAAGGACCTTCTTACATCGACACCAGGCAGAGAAGGCCATCCAAGTGGCATTGTAAATACTGTTCATTGACCTTCGATGAGAGGCCTGGATCGTAGATATTATTTCCGAAGGGACCCTGGCTGATGACAGGAGGAACCGCTCAACCTCCAGACGGTCAGCCAGAGCCACTGAGGGTCTGGATGAGCTAGACGGCCCTGCCACAGAGATATCTTGTCGGCCGGGATCTGCCAATGGGGAGCGGCAGAGAGAGCCATCAGATCTGCAAACCACGGCTGTCTGGGCCAGAAGGGAGCCAGAAGGATGAGCTCAGCTTGCTCCTGCAACAGCTTCCTGATGACCCTGGAGATGAGGGGAAGAGGTGGGAAAGCATAGAGAAGAAGACCACAAGGCCACGGGCTGATCAAGGCGTCCACAGCTTCGGCTCCAGGGACAGGAAACCTCGCGTAAAACCTCGGAAGCTGGTGGTTGGATTTGGACGCGAAGAGGTCCACTGCTGGAAGGCCGAAGCGATGCACGATGTCCTGGAATAGAAGTGGATCGAGGCTCCACTCTGTCTGGTCCACACCGAGCGACTGAGAGAGTCCGCCTGAACATTCGCTACCCCTGAGATGTGAGAGGCGTGAATGGATGCCAAGTGACTCTCCGCCCACCTGAAGAGACGAGATGCCTCCCTCATGAGAGCCTTGGATTGGGTCCCTCCTTGCCGGTTGATGTGGGCCTTGGCAGCTACGTTGTCTGTTCTGATCAAGACATCCAGACCTCGAAGGAGAGGAGCGAACTTGCGAAGAGCTTGGAAGATGGCTCTGAGCTCCAAGATGTTGATGTGAAGTCCCCTCTCCTGGACCGACCACTGCCCTTGGGCCAGCTGAGACCCCAGGTGAGCCCCCCATCTGAAGAGGCTCGCGTCCGTGGTGATGCTCACACGCTGAGGCACTCTGAACAGGCACCCCTGAGCAAGAGCTGGAGAGGTCCACCATGCCAAGGACCAGAGAACTGCTGGAGTCAAGGGGACTCTGGCCTCTGACGAGCTCCTGCGAGACCGTTGAAACGGAAGTAAAAACCATTGAAGTTCCCGGCTATAAAACCGAGACCAGGGCATGATCCCGAAGGCAGAAACCATCTTTCCTAGCAAGCGGGAAAGCCCCAGGAGGGAAAAAGAGCGAGAAGCCTTAACCTGACCTACCATCTCAACAATGCTGCCCTGACGATCCTGAGAAAGGGAAACCTGCAACCTGACAGAATCAATGACAGCCCCTAAATGCTGAATGCACGTGGAGGGAACTAGGTTGCTTTTAGAACGATTAACCAAAAAATCATGGGATTGCAAGGTCTGAAGGGTGACCAGAATATCCTCATTACCCCTAACCTCAGAATCAGACAAAATAAGAATATCATCTAGATAAAACAAAACTCTGACAGGAAAGGATCTCATATGGCCCGATAAGGCAGCCATGATCTTTGTAAAGACCCTAGGAGCTGAGGAAAGGCCAAAGGGAAGGGCTCTATACTGATAATGCCTACCCCGATAACAAAAACGGAGGTATTTCTGATGTTCCGGAAAAATGGGCACATGGAGATATGCCTCCGTCAAGTCGATGGAGGACAAAAAATCACCTGGGCGGATAGAAAGGAGAATGGTCTGGAGGGATTCCATCTTGAACCGATGATAGACTATATATCGGTTCAAGGATTTAAGATCCAATATGGCCCTCCAGCCTCCTGAAGCCTTGGGAACTAGAAACAAACGAGAATAAAATCCCTGGCCAACTTCCCCTAGGGGAACACATTGAACAGCCCTAATCTCCAAAGGATGTTGAATAGCCTCATTTAGCAGAACCCTCTTGGACCTGACATGTGAAACAGGGCACCTGACAAACAAGTTAGGAGGAATGGAAGAGAACTCAAGGGTCAACCCACATCTAATTGTACGTCTAATCCAGGGGTCTGAAACTGAAATATCCCATTGGTCAGCAAAGAATGCTAACCTACCTCCAATTAAGGAGTCAGGGATAGGTAAGGGAGAACTAACGGGATCTGCGAAAGGGACGGCCCCTGAAGGGTCTGCGGGGAGGGAAACGGGACCCCTGCCTGACCTGGAAATCCTGCTGTTGTCCGCCCCTGGGCTGAGAGTACCGCTGAGGCCTGGACTGGAAGGAAGAGAAGTCGGAGCAAAAGGAATGGCTTCAAAAGGAACTCTGCTGATGAGGATCAGATCTTCTCGATAAGGCGGGCAGAATCTTGCGATGATCCTTCGTCTCGATGAGGAGTGGATCCAAGGCTGAGCCGAAGAGATTGTTCCCCGAGAAGGGAGCTGATGCCAGTCTCCACTTGTTCCGAACTTCTGCCTGCCACTGACGAAGCCACAGAAGCCGACAAGAAGTGACCGAAGCCCCGATAGCCTTAGCTGAAAACTTTGCAGCATTCAGAGTAGCATCAGCAGAGAATTCAACAGCAGCTAGGATCTTGTTGATGTCCTGGTGAGATCACACATCAGAAGAAGGTAGCCTTTCCTGTAGTTGGCAAAGCCAAAGGATGGAGGCCCTGTTAAAAAAGGAAGCAGCCGAGGAGGCCTGAATGGACCAAGCTGAGGCCTGATGGTCCTTGACCAAGGAGCGTTCAAACTTCTTATCTTCAGGGCGCAGGAATTCCTCTGACGGACCAGTAAGAGGAGATGCAGAAGAGAGGGCCACAACAGGAGCATCTACAGAAGGAACTTGAAGTATGTTAGCAAAATCAGAGGCCATATTATAAAATCTTTTATCTAGACTATTAGGAACCGGGCCAGAACTAGGAGAAGACCACTGTCTTTGAACGACATCAGAAAACAGCTTGGGAGCTGGAACGACCTCTGCACGAATGGAAGGTTCCTGAAATAATAATGATGAAGAGGGATGCTGAGAAGAGGATGTAAAAGCCCCTTGAGAGGAAGAAGCAGAAGAAATTCCCAGGCCAGTAACATTTTGAGCTTTATATAAAAGGGATCTGAACAATTGAGGCTTGAAAAGACCAATGAAGGAAGGCTGGTCTGGTTCTAGACCTTCATCATCTCAGAGATCTTGATCAGGGGCAATTTCCCCCTCAGACAGGGAACCTTGACTTCCATTTTCCGGGGAATCCACCCTTTCTTCACATTGCACAGGATCAACAACAGCCTGGGCCCTCACAGAACGACTCTGCTGACTCACATAACTGGAGGCCTCAGAAGAGGCCCTTTGCCTTCAGCAATACCCTGCCTAATTGAAACAGAAATAAGTTCAGCTAGGGCAGGAGTTAAATTTACAGGAGCCTCAGCCCCTTGAATGCTGGATTGAGCTTGAGCCTCAGGAGGTTCTTGCCTTGGAGGGGCCTGAATAGAAACAATTGGAGATAGAGGCCTAGCAGCAGGAAAAACTGAAGAAGAATCAGCAGCCACATTCTCACCCAGAGTAGACTGATCAGGAGAAAAATCATGTTCAATTTGAATTTGGGAAGAAGGAACAGCCACATTGGAAGTGGGGAGGGCAGGATATTTATAAGGCCCCACAGCGGGAGATGAAACTCTAGAGGCCTCTGAAGCAGCTTTTTGGAAGGCCTTTCCCATGGCCTTATGCCTCCTGGTCTCTTCCCTTGATGATGCAGCAGGATTAGCACTCTTGGAGTGAGTGGATCTAGTAGAAACTCTGGCTGCCTTGGGAAGAACAGGATCCCCTGAGGAACTTTCTTTAGGATCAGAAGAATGGCCCCTTTTTCCTTTGCTTTGGGATTTATTGCTCCTAGCATCAGCCATGTTAGAGCAGAAATTTACTTTTACAGCCCAGAAAGAAATGTAAGGGAGGGAATCACCCTTAACTGTACCCACAGGGGATAATTGGTGGTTCAGGTAACCCACTGTGCCAGTAGAGAAGCTGAGAAGAATCCAGGAGCCAGGATGATTAATCAGGAGGCAGGAAATGGCCGCTAGCCAAAGGGCTTAAAAGCATGGCAAAATTAGGCGCGGAAAAGTCTTTGCGCCCCAAAACTGCAGCCACAATACTCCAACAGCAACAGGAGAGGAGGAAACCTCTCCAAATGCCCCCAAATCGTAGATAATAACTGCAAATAGGCGCGGCGGTGCAGGAAGCACGTGCGAGCTGCTGCGGGGCTGCTCAGGGCCGCCGGAGCAATTCTAGTTCTCCCCAGCTGATTCAAGTTAAATTTAGCTGCTTTTCTTGCAAACGCTAGTAATTTGAGCAGAAATGAGCAAAATAAGTCGAAATAAGCAAACAATGGCCTAAAAGACTCTCCCACGTGGAGTAGAAGAGAGAGAACTAAACAGACACGACTGTCCTCTACCGGACCGAGTCGAAAAACTGGGTACAGGAAGAGGCGGGACTTCTTTTGTTGGTGGACTCGGTCCTAGAGCTACTGGATAGGTTGTAACCCTTTTGTGACCGACGTTTCCTCCGTGACCGAGAACTACCTGGTTAAACATGGTGGGCCAGATTATTTCCTTTGCAGAAACAGTAAGGAGATTTTCAGGGGGAGTCACTGGAGCTATGTTTCCAATTTTGATTCGGTGAAATGATTGGTTAGGGAAGGTGACCCAGTTGATAACATCAAATCCAGTTGCTAGTTCTCCTCTTTCATCAAAGGAAACCATTTCTCCAGCACTGTTGTTAAATGAAACAGCTTTCAGATACCAATGGAACTAAATGGAAATCATTAAAAGAAATTTATAAAAATTGGAAGTAATGAGCAAGTGTGAATGAAGGATCTTTCATAAATTAGGTATTGTCCTTTTAAGGCAGACCAATCAGCAAATATAATATGATGAATATTTATTGTTATGGGGTATAATAACAGAAACTTGAATACCTTCAGGAATTTCCTTCTAAGGCAGAATTAGTCTCTTTCTCACTCTCTCTTCTTTCCCGGGACTAAATTGACATTTACATTCTCTTAACTCTTCTAATGACTTTTGCATCCTTTCTAAAAAGCATTTAGGTATTTAGAATTCCTTTAGTATTCCCATGCATCTTGGAAGTAATATTATCATCTATGTCAGTTGGACCCCTAATGTTGACTCTTAATGGCACCCTGGTTATTTGCTGTTGCTCAGAAGCTCAGATGTACTAAAATATTGTGAGCATTTGATCTATGAAGAACTAACTAGAAATTGTTGTGGTGCTTTCTATTGGTAACTCTTCAATGCCATCCTTTCTTTTTTTCTTATGTATCTCATACTCTTCACTTCACTGTGGAATCAAAATGCAGGACCCCAAGCAAATAATCAAGCCTCACTGCAGCTCAAATGCCTTTCCTTCCTTCCTTCCTTCCTTCCTTCCTTCCTTCCTTCCTTCCTTCCTTCCTTCCTTCCTTCCTTCCTTCCATCCTCCCTCCCTCCCTCCCTTCCTCTCATAATCTTTTCCTCACTGTGGAATCAAAAGATAAAGAATTCTTTGTTAACTTAGGACACTGAAAATATTCCATCCAGAAACTAGTGGAGGGAACTTCTGCAGAGAACTTCTATTTCAAAAAGGAGGGCAAAAATGATTCATAAGCAATTACATAATAGATCTCAAATTAATTCTAGCTCTTCCGTTATTTAAAGAGAACAATGGTCTTACTTAGAAGAAGCATTTGCATCATAAGATTCAGAGGTTCCTGGTGAAATGTTTTGATAGAACTATCACAAACCACTGTGGGATACAAGGACACATTCCTTATATCCTATTAAACAGCCACCTTGAGTCTTTGGAGAAAGGCAGCATAGAAATTGAACAAATAAATAAATAAACAAATAAATAAACAGTCCCATTCATTTGGAAACTGATTTACCTCACACTCCTTCTAAAACTTCTCCTTAATTAACATTTGACATTGCCTCCTTTTCATTGTGCATTGTTGCACCCCATGTTTAGTGATATCTGGAATTATTATTTGAAGTTCTGACATATCATTTATGAGTTAGTTCAGCTTCAGAGTACTCTTATTAGCTATACAGGTGAAACTCGAAAAATTAGAATATCGTGCAAAAGTTCATTTATTTCAGTAATGCAACTTAAAAGGTGAAACTAATATATATGAGATAGACTCATTATATGAAAAACGAGATAGTTCAAGCCTTGATTTGTCATACTTTTGATGATTATGGCTTACAGCTCATGAAAACCCCAAATTCACAATCTCAGAAAATTAGAATATTGTGAAAAGGTTCAATATTCTAGACTCAAAGGGTCCTACTCTAATCAGCTAATTAAGCCATAACACCTGCAAAGTGTTCCTGAGCCTTTAAATGGTCTCTCAGTCAGGTTCAGTAGGAATCAAAATCATGGGATCTGACAGTTGTGCAGAAAACCATCATTGGCACCCTCCATAAGGAGGGAAAGTCTCAAAAGGTAATTGCAAAAGAAGTTGGATGTTCCCAAAGTGCTGTATCAAAGCATATTAATAGAAAGTTATGTGGAAGGGAAAAGTGTGGAAGAAAAAGGTGCACAAGCAGCAGGGATGACCACAACCTGGAGAAGATTGTCAGGAAAAGGCCATTCAAAAGTGTTGGGGACATGAGACCGAACAATGAAGAAGAGCTGAAGGCCGCTATTGAAGTATCCTGGTCTTCCATAATACCTCAGCAGTGCCACAGGCTGATAGCCTCCATGCCACGCCGCATTGAGGCAGTAATTGATGCAAAAAGGGCCCAAAACAAGTACTGAGTACATATGCATGCTTATACTTTTCAGAAGTCCGATATTGTTCTATGTACAATACTTGTTTTATTGATTTCATGTAATATTCTAATTTTCTGAGATTGTGAATTTGGGGTTTTCATGAGCTGTAAGCCATAATCATCAAAATTATGACAAATCAAGGCTTGAGCTATCTCGCTTTGCATGTAATGAGTCTATCTCATATATTAGTTTCACCTTTTAAGTTGCATTATTGAAATAAATGAACTTTTGCACGATATTCTAATTTTTCGAGTTTCACCTGTACAACTCCAAAATACTAGCTGAACATTTATATGACCGGCCCTTACATAAAGGGGTATTTTCATTCATGTTGTTTTTACCTGCCATGACTCTTGACTGAGTTCCCAAGCATTTCCTCTTTTTCTGCTCTTAGATGAAAGCATGGCTTGCAGAGCATGGGCCACTGCATAGACAGCATTGTAAATGCTATAACTTTGCCCAGTTATACTAGACTCAATCACAGATTCAGGAAGGGTCTCCAGTGACTCCTCACCAGTGCATTGATTGTCACTGTCCTCATCTAACCCAGCATTTGAGAAAGAACATTCAAATGCATTTTCCCAAAACACTCTTGTCAAACTGTCCTCTTCTTCTGAAGAAGGCTTTCTCATCTGAGTAAATTTCTTAAACCCTATCATTTCCTTTGAGGAAAGTGCCAATGATAGTGCACCATGGATGATATCCAGGCTCCTGTATCTTTGAAAGGGGACTGATGTGAATTCCATCTGTGCTGGCATCACCCAAACTTTATCTTTTCTCTTCATTGGCATCTCTTCATATTCTGAAATAAATGGCAACATTCTAAGAACAGCCATGTCCTCATTTTCACAATATATGATTACAACATTGGTAGTACTTCTCATAATAGCCTTATACAGCAAAACATAACCATTAAGTTGAATTTCAATATCATTGGTAACAGATTCCTTTGGCATTTCTTCCATGAAATCAAAACAGATGCCTTTCTTAGAAAATATATCAAGCCTATTCTGTATCAACCTCTTTCCATTTTCAGGGTTTGGGAAAATGAGCCCAATCCATTTCCACTGGAAGTGAAGCAACAATTGGATCAGCCCCATAATTTGGATGTCTTCATTTGGAAATAATTGATGGAAGAAAGCAGCTTGTATGTTGTCATCTATCTCTGCAGTAGAACCATATATGAGCTAAGATAAAAGAAGAAATTAGAGTATATACTTCCAAACCATTTATGTCTATTTTAAGGATCTTGTTTAAATATTAATGTTCTCCAGGCAAGGGCAGAGTTTATTACCATTACCATGTTCCAGTACAATTTTTATGATAGTTGTTTCTTTTTGTTTTAATAAAGGAAGCTCCAGAAATATATGAACTGCAAGGATGGATATGAACCTCGGGATTATGCTATCTTGAAATATGTTTCAATGACATAATTTACCCTGTAGATTACACAACTTTCAAGCATTTTGAATCATTCTTCTCTTTCCCACCCTGGATGAAATGTATTTTGATGTTTAGGCTGATTGTGAGTTTAACTATATAAGGCAATGTTCGTTATCCCTTCATTTTGAACGTTTCTGACACTAATAGATTCATAAAGATAAAATTTGGAATAGAAATTAAACTAAATCAGGCAAGAAATACTGTATTTAGATTTGACTCCTTTCTTTATGGGATGGCTCTTACCTGTGGGATCTTATATACATTCAGAATGTTTGACATGAACTGACCAATGAAAGCATTATGTCCTGCAATCACAGATATTACACTGTCCTTGAGGTCACATTTGTAGTTTGGGATGAACCTTCCCTTTGTAGAGAGAAGCTCCAAGGTAGCCAGATAAATCCATCTTGCCAGATTATAGCTATTTGACATATGGATACCTAGGGTGATGTTAGGCAAGATCCTTGAATTCTCATTGATTTCTTTGATTGCAAATTCCAAAGCCAAGATGTGCTGGTAGTTTTGCATATTAAACCTGAAATGAGTTTTAGGACAACTGTAGCCATATCTGGAATTGGCTGCATTCTAATTGTATCACACAAGTTTAGATTGTGCAGGCCACAAGCACTGATACAGGTAGATGCACTAGCATCAAAGAAAACATTTGTTTAAAATACTCAAGAAAGAGGTCAAAGCAGTATAACAATCTGTATGCATTCAGGCAGCCTGATTGCAAAATGCAATAAACATCAATAATTAGTGGGGGGGTTTTCTTCGTTTGAAGGACTATATTTAATTTTACTTCCTACTCTAATTTTCTAATTTACTTATTCAATGCACTGGAAATTTCTCAGGAATATTTGATATAATATCTGCATATAGGACTAACTGCAATCATTCACACCTTAACATATCACTGATATGAAGCAATGCTCTGCAGGCATTTATTTCATTTGAACTTCATCGAGTTATACTCATATGAAAAAAATGTATTAAAATTACACTGACATCTGCTAAAATGGTACTGAAGAGGGCACTACAACCTATAGAGATTAAAACACATTGGAAAATAACTTGTGTAACAGATGGAAATTGAAGTAATATTATAGAGAGAGAAATAATAGTGCATCAAAGGGCAATTTAACATTCATCCTCCATCCTAATTCAACCATGACACAGACTTTAACTATTTTCTGAATTTGCATTACTTAAAAAAAGGAATTTCATACATGAAATCATCAACCAGTTCATCTGACGGACTTCTTATGAATGTTACTTGATCAGAAATCATGTAAATTTGAGATGAAATGCCTGCAATGACCAAATCTTCTGAATGATATCGCTTATGCTTAATAAAAGGCTGATTTCCAACAGAACATTTAGCAAGGGTTGTATCAGCTTCAACATAGAAGGACGATATTGCTACAGATACAAAGAATAATATCATTTTGCAGACCAATTTATCTCTCAGCTGTAGCTTTGGAGAAAAAAGAATATTGCATCTTTATTGCTGTGGAAATACATTACTTTTAGTATTTTCTCTAAATCCTTAGTGACTGAAAATAAGAATGTATAATTGATAATGATTGTACAGGTCTAGACATGCTCAGGTGAACAAATCAACTTGTGATTCACAGGTATTGTAACCTGCAATTAAGGACAAAATAATAGTGACGGGGGACAGAAAGAACTATATGACAAATGTAAAAAGTTTTGTTCTCCAGGATCTGCAGTTGGTTTCCAACTGAGAAAACAGCTGAATTCAAATAAAAATTTCAGTCAAGGTTAATTAAAAAACATACTAAATTGCATTAAATGAAATTTGGATCTCATTGTTAAGAAGCCTCTTTCTCTTCAGATATTCTAAAAATAACACAATTAATCAAAATACTGGTATTGTCTGAATTTTGTTTGATATGCCTGTTGGTCACCAATGTGCTTATTTTGTCACACTTATAATAATAGCATTAGCACTGCATGCCGAATCCTTCAATGGAGGTTTTCCCCCTTAGGGAAATCAGTAACAGAAGTAGAATAACTTCTACTTCTTGGTACATTTGGGGCATTTCCTGCTCTTCTATATGGATCCTTGGTTGAAGCCCAATTTCAGAGAGAGAGAGAAAGAGAGAGAGAGAGAGAGAGAGAGAGAGAGGGAGGGAGAGAGAGAGAGAGAGAGAGAGAGAGAGAGAGAGATGCGGAGACGGAGACTGAGAGGGAGAGGGAGGGAGAGGAGAGGAGAGGAGAGGAGAGGAAGAGAGAGAGAGAGAGAGAGAGAGACCTTGTAGCCTCTGCTTTCACTGCTTCAGCTGCCATAAGAAACCGGGGGGGGGGGGGAACCAGTTAGGGGGCGAGGGGAGGAAGAGCACAGGAGGTGTCTTTCCAAGAAACGAAACCTATTCTCCAAAGGAGACGTTAAACCAACCATCACACATTCCTGATAGATGACGTTGCCAGACGTGATTCCACCTGACCTTTGGGAGACCTTTGGATTGGATGATTGATGATGAACACGGGGGGGGGGATGCTATCTAGATGCTATTTCGCGCGTTTTGCTCACTTCCAACTTTACCTGGGTTGCGATCATTTCAATTTCAGTAAAAGTACTAATCTCTATAAAATATGGAGTTTGGGTCCTTCTTTCCTGGAATTTGAAGGAAGCATACCTGGCATTAAGCTGGAAGTCACCCCAGTTATCCCGGGGGAAAAAAAAAAAACCCCGAGGAGACTGAAATCCAAATTATGTCAGACCAAGGGTGTGACGAAGACCAGATGGGAGCAGCGAGTTCTGCGGCAGCTA
Source organism: Pituophis catenifer annectens (assembly GCF_029215685.1). Classification (NCBI taxonomy): domain Eukaryota; kingdom Metazoa; phylum Chordata; class Lepidosauria; order Squamata; family Colubridae; genus Pituophis; species Pituophis catenifer. The sequence goes on along the minus strand of NW_027256895.1, from coordinate 18,513,980 downwards.
CCCTCCAAGTGGAGAGAGAGAATGCAGAATGGTTGGAAAAACTCCGGCTGGAACCTGAAGAAGCCAGATGGTCGAAAGGAGTTGGGAGATTGCCAGACTGGGGGGAGACCCCCCGGGGGGTGACCAGCTCCAGACCCCATAAGAAAGAGGCAGTATGGATGCAGGAACAAAAGGAACATCTCATGATGGCACAAGCCTTGCAGCTTATCCGTGATGTGGAAGAGAGCAGGAAAAGCCGGGAGAGCCATGAGTCTTTTGGGTTTCCTGTGGAGAAAGGAGGAGAAGACCCCAGGGGGGAGCCAGAAGAGATAGCCTGTGGGGAAGAGGAAGAAATGGAGGAAAGAACATCCCAGGCTTCTGCAGCTCAAGGGAGGGATGCAGCCGGCCAGGGACCTCCAGCCTTGCAGCCCCCCCCGCAGACGTAAAAAGCCAAAAATTCCCCCCCTACTTGGGAAATATGATGGAAATCCGAAAACCTTGGGGTTTTTCCTGACCCAAGTGTGGAACCACATGCAGGACTGGGGGGAAGACTATGTATCAGATGCTGCCCGAGTGAGATGTGTCACAAACTCCTTAGAGGGATTAGCAGCTGAATGGATGGTGGTTCTCCATAATGACAACTCCCCTTATTGACAAATTACAACCAGTTCATGTGGGCCCTTAGAAGGCGGTTTGAAGACCACTTAGCTGAACGAAAGGCGAGACTCAGGATGAAGGGAATCCAGCAGGGCCGGAGGCCTTTGGCAGAGTATATCCAAGAGTTTCGCGAGCTGGCACCCTATATGACAGGATGGTCAGAAATGGCTCTATTGGAGAGCTTCAAAGATGGGCTGAATGAAGAGATATACCGAGACTGCAGAAGTATGGGGGTCCCCGAAGACTTGCAGAGATGGTACATAGTAGCTGAGGATGTGGAGATTGAATTGACCCGAAGCCAACTCCGAGGAGGGCGTACGGGGGATCAGTCATCTTCCTTCCACCATAAGGGAGCACCCAAGATGACGGGGGGGGGAGAGCAGAATTCAAACCCAAATCAAAGCCCTTCACCTGTTTCAAATGTGGGAAGGAGGGACACCGAGCTGCCGAATGCTTCCCCAAACCAGTGCCAAAAGTTGCTGGCCCCGGGCCCAAGAAAGGCGCCCTGAAGGGAGAAGTCATTGAGTTCACTCCCCGAAACCAGGGTGAGTTGGGAACTCCGACCAACGATGACGAGAGCGAGACGGACTCCGACTCCGACACTGATGATCGGGTGAGTTACACGGAAGAACCCCTACTAATCCCCGTAGAAGTAAGGGTGCCATCCACAGGGACCCATGCCCAAATGTTAGCCCTGTTGGACTCGGGGTGTACCAGATGCATAATTAGCCCCCAAGTGGTGGAGGAAATGGGACTAAGACTAAAAACGCTAAAAAGACCCATTACGTTCTGTCAGTTAGACGGATCAATTGCAGGAGGGGGCCCAGCTAGTTTTATGACTGAACCTCTGGAATTGCAGTTGGGAGATCATGTAGAGAATCTCAGATTTATTGTGGCCCCTGGCATGGAAAGACCCCTTATACTTGGACTGCCCTGGCTTCGAAAATGGAACCCACAGGTAAATTGGAAGACGGGGCTCTTGCGCATCCACACGGCAAAACCAAACCCAGAGAAGGAAAATTTACCCTTGAAGGACGATATATACCCAGAAAGGGCAGAAGTAGCAATAGACTATATTGAAGGGCAGGAGAAGATTCCAAAAGAATATTGGGACCTCAGGGAAGTTTTTAGCGAAAGGGCCTCAGACGCACTGCCTCCCCACTGGGCTACCAACTGCACCATTGAAATACTCCCCGGGGTGAAGCTTCCCAAACCAAAAATCTACCCCATGACCCCTCGAGAATTAGGGGAATTGTGAAGTTTTATTGACAAGAACCTAGAACGGGGATTCATCGAACGAGCCAAACCCAAGGTGGCGGCGCCAGTGATGTTCCGCGAAAAAAAAGATGGCTCCTTCCATTTGATGGTCGACTATAGAAATATAAACACTATTTGCGTGGAAAATGTTTACCCCCTCCCACTCATGAAGGACATGTTAGCCCATTTAGGGAAGGGAAAGGTCTTCACCAAACTTGATTTAAGAGAAGCGTACTACCGAGTGAGAATTAAAAAGGGAGATGAATGGAAAACAGCATTTAATTGCCCACTGGGATGTTTCCAGTTCAGAGTACTCCCTTTTGGGTTACAGGGAGCTCCTGCTGTATTCATGCAGTTGATCAATGAAGTATTGCATGAGCACCTGTATAAGGGGGTGCTGGTCTACTTGGATGACATTCTTATCTATTCTGAGAACATGGCCGACCATGTCAAATTGGTGCGAACTGTCCTGAAAAAACTCAGGGCTGCTGAACTATATGCCAAACTTTCTAAATGTGAATTCCACCAAGACAAGATCGACTATCTTGGATATCGCATATCGCATGAGGGGATAGAGATGGACCCTGAGAAGGTTCGGGCAGTATTGGAATGGGCCGCACCACGCACCCGCAAACAATTACAGAGTTTCCTGGGGTTTGCTAATTTTTATAGACAATTTATCCCCTTGTTTGCAAAAATTGCACTGCCAATTACAGACCTTCTAAAAACAAAAGGTGAAGTAAAACCCAGACCCTCGAAACCACTCAAATGGACTATGGACTGTCAAGCTGCCTTCGAAAAATTGAAACGGCTGTTTGCGGCTGAACCAGTACTCAAACATCCAGACATGGAACAGCCTTTTGTAGTACAAGCTGACGCCAGCGATGTAGCTGTGGGAGCAATACTCTTGCAAAAGAATGCAAAAGGGGAACTACAAACTTGTGCCTACACATCCCGTAAACTCTCAGAAACGGAAAGGAGATGGGCCATATGGGAGAAGGAGGCTTTCGCAGTGAGATGGGCACTGTTAACCTGGAGACAATTTTTAGAAGGAGCGAAACACCCTTTCGACGTTTGGACTGATCACAAAAATTTGGAGGCATTAAAAACACCACGTAAACTGTCCCCAAAACAAGCTCGTTGGGCCCAACATTTCAATTGTTTCAATTTCACTCTACGTTACCTTCCTGGTGGAAAGAACTTCATGGCAGACACACTTTCCAGATTGCCTCAGTACAACAGCATCAAGAAGGAGTTGGTTCAGCCTATTATCCCTTCGACACAATTGGCAGCACCAGTTACTACCAGAGCACAGGCAAAAGCCAGAGCCAGAACTCACAGGAGACTTGCTTAAAAAATTGCAAGAAGCTCTGGAAACTGATGAGTGGTTTAAGAACCACTCAAATGAATGTACACTCCGTGATGGACTACCTTGGATTAGGGCGAAATTGTATGTTCCGGCCAAGTTAAGAGTAACAGTATTGCAATATGCCCATGATGCCAAGGCAGCGGGACACTTTGCATTTGTTAAAACTCTACATTTGGTTAAGAGACAATTTTGATGGCCTGCACTCAAGAAGTATATACAGGCATATGTCGCTAGTTGTCCAGTGTGCGCCTCGGCTAAAAGACCTCCAGGGAAGCCACCTGGATTACTTCAAAGTGTGGCTAGACCGAATACCCCGTGGAAGGAAATATCCATGGATTTTATTGTAGACCTGCCAGAGAGTGAAGGGTGTACTGTCATTTGGGTGGTGACGGATTTGTTTTCCAAACAAGTACATTCCATCCCTTGCTCAAAGATCCCTTCAGCAAAAACCCTTGCAAAACTGTTTATTCGTCAGATTTACCGACTACATGGAGCTCCAAAAAGAATAATCTCGGACAGGGGTGTACAGTTTACTTCCAACTTCTGGAAGGAGTTTTTGAGCTTGATAGGCTCTGCCCAAGGGCTAAGTTCCAGTCACCACCCCCAAACAAATGGGGCTTGTGAAAGGACCAATGGGGTTTTAGAACAATACCTGAGATGTTACGTAAATTACCAACAAGACAATTGGGTAGACTTATTACCATTTGCAGAAGTGGCATATAATAATTCCATACACAGTAGCACCGGTTTCACTCCGCTTAAGGTTGCATCGGGCCAAGATTTTGTACCAATCCCCGAACTACCACAAGATGATCCCCAAAACCCTTCTTTGATGGACTGGATTGAACAATTAAAGAGCAGTAACTTGAAAAGCATTAGATGAGGCACACCAAGCCCATAAGGCAGAAGCCGATAAGATAAGGTCCCCAACACACGTCTATAAAGTGGGTGATAAAGTCTACCTCTCCACTAAGTACTTACAAACTTCCCAAAAGTCAAAAAAGCTTGGTCCCAAGTATGTGGGACCATTTCGTGTGATTAGATTGGTTAATCCAGTAACAGTGGAATTAGAGTTGTCAAAAATGCTGAGACGTATACACCCTGTATTCCATGTTAGCTTGCTAAAACCTGAACACTCGTCTCTGCTAAGAGCTAACCAAAGCTCCCCTCCAGTTCCCATACTCATAGAGGGGGAGCAACATTTTGAAGTTAAAGAAATCTTAGACTCTAGGAAACACCATGGTAAAGTGCAATATCTGGTGGCCTAGAAACATTTCCCTTTGTCTCAAGCTGAATGGGTAAATAAACGGGATGTCCGGGCTCCAAAGAAAGTACAGCAATTCTATACAAATTACCCAGATAAACCTTAATTCCTGTATATATTTTGTTTCCTCTTTCTCTTCTTTCCTTCTATCTAGGACTAACGTCCCTTCTGCAGAGGGGCCGAATGTCAGCCTCCGCTTTCACTGCTTCAGCTGCCATAAGAAAAGGCGGGGGAAACCAGTCAGGGGGTGAGGGGGGGAAGAGCGCAGGAGGTGTCTTTCCAAGAAACGAAACCTATTCTCCAAAGGAGCCGTTAGACCAACCGTCACACATTCCTGATGGATGACGTTGCCAGATGTGATTCCACCTGATCTTTGGGAGACCTTTGGATTGGATGATGGATGATGAACACAGGGGAGGGATGCTATCTAGATGCTATTTCACGCATTTTGCTCACTTCCAGCTTTACCTGGGTTGCGATCATTTCAATTTCAGTAAAAGTACTAATCTCTATAAAATATGGAGTTTGAGTCCTTCTTTCCTGGAATTTGAAGGAAGCATACCTGACAGACCTATACATTTTATGTGTATATACATACAAATAAATATAAATGTACTATACATACATAGGTTTTTTTTTTCCAGACTTTGCTGTTTCTTTAAAAGAGAATATTTGTAGCCCAGGGTTGAACTGTCTGCACCTTAGTGCTCTCTGAGCTTGGTTGTTTTCTTGCATATTTTTCATTGGATTAGTAGATAACATCATCTGAACTACAAAGAAGTAGGGTTTGCTCTCATTGTATATGGTGGCTTGCCTTGTCAGTGAGGTCTTCATGGTTCCTTAATTAGGCTGTTGTTCACTGTTAGCTTGTTTGACTGCATTACTGGTTTCTTGATTGGACTTGTTTACTTGGTTGTTGGTGTAGCATTAATCTTTCTGTTGATTGCTGGTGATTAATGGTGAGTATTTTAAACTTTTTGTTTTCTTTTTGGCTTTTTGATTGTCTCTTTTGAATGATATATAGTTGTTGTTACCTCTATATGCATTTTTGGACTTGCTTGGTCTCTGATTCTCAGTTGAAACTATGGTTTCCCAATTGAAACTATGGTTAAGTCATTCCATGTATTCTGACATGGAAATTGTCAGAGTTTCTGGCAAAAATCAAATCTAGAAAGCACACACATGTAGACTGATGCAGCAGGCTTCATTAACTTCTTTATATACATAATAACACATGAAGTAAATTTACAATACCAACAGCAGATTTCTTCCAAGATGATAGAAAGGAGAGATTGTATGAAAGTTCTTAGTTTCAGTTCAGTGGACAAACAAGACCAGAGATGTTTGCTAGACTCAGAGCTGAGCACAGAGCTAAGCCACGCCCAGACTCCTTCCTTAAGTTTCTGTTTCCAAAACAGCCCTCATTGGCTGACCCAGTTGCCATGCCTATTCATTGGCTGACCTTGTTACCATGTCTATTCATTGGATAACCTAGTTACCATGTCTTCCCAGTCATGAATATTCTGACAGAAATTAGTATGGAAATTAAGGCACTTCCATCATGTCTTCTGATGATGATTGCTAGTTTGTGTTCATGGATTTGCTCTACTAGTCTTCTGACTTTTGTTCTACACAGGGCCTGTTACAATCCTTACACAATATGTTGTATACACTATATGTTGTATTTCTACTGTGGGGCTGCTGGGTTTTTTGGTTTATTTGGATGCTTTGGAGGACTTCAGTTGGCTTTTATACTACAGTAAATACATATTGTTTGCACTTTGCTGTATATTATTTACTCTTGTAAGTAATTGTAAGTTGTGTTAGTTATTTGTTTTATGAAATTTACATTGGCAAGTAGATAATATTATGGAAATGTCAAAACTGCTGAAAGATTTCAATCCCTAATCCTAGAAATACTTCCACATATATCCTCTATTTATTTTTTCAATTCTGTTTTAGAGGTTTACCTACTGCCAAAAGATTTACCATCATTTATACGAGTTACATCTTTTTTTAGACATGCTCAAACCAACTTCTGATAGTATTAAGGACAAAATAATTAAGGACAAAATAATAGTAATGGGGGATGGAAAGAACTAAATGAGAAAGTTTTGTTCTCAGACTATTGACTCTGGAGGGCCATGATTTACAACTGGGTTGGCAAGCCTTCTTGTGGTATGAGAAAAGCAAGACCCATGATTACTTTTAAACACATTACATAAGGAATGCATTATTGTTAGTATGGGAGAAAATTAGAGAACATTATTTGAGGATACCAGTTTTCAACAGTGGAAGGACTGATCCACCCAAACGTCATTAACAGGAGAAATATTGTTAGATATAACGATATTTTGAATGAAAAGGGGGAACTTAAAACTAAACAAGAGCTGAGTGATCAAGGGATCTACATGGCATGATATTCACAAGTACAGATACATTCTAGATATGAGAAAGATGCTAAATTATATGGTTTCTATAAAGAATTTACAGAATTAGAGAAGATGTTAACAGGGAGAGAAGAAAGATTGATAAAAATGCTGTATAATTACTTATTGGTCATTAAACTGGAAGATGAACAAGTGAAGTAGGCAATGATAGCATGGGCAAAAAACGTTGGTTACACAATAGAATTAGATAAATGGCAGAAGTTGTGGGACAGGAACTATAAACTAACAATGTCAACTGCATATAAAGAAAATCTGTAGATTTTATAGATGGCATCTTGCACTGGCAAGGTTGGCAAAGATGTTTAAAGACAAGTCAGCTAAATGTTGGAAATGCCACCAGATACTTGGGTCATATTTTCATATCTGGTGGACATGTGTAGAAGCAAAATATATATATATATATATTGGATAAAAATACAAATGTGGTTGGAAAAGATGATAAAGTAGCACATTGACTTAAAACCAGAAATATTTTTGTTGAGTATTTTACCTGAAACTTATAGTAAAGGGAATTCATATTTAATTATACACGTATTAACTGCAGATAGAATTGTATTTGCACAAAACTGGAAAAGCGGAAAGATCCCTACTGATGAGAATGTGATTAGGAAAATATTAGAATGTGCAGGAGTGAATAGATTAACACTTGCTATAAAGGAGGAAGAACAAACTGAATATTATATGACATGGGAGTTACCGTATTTTTCAGAGTATAAGATGCACCTTAATTTTTGGGGAGGAAAATAAGGGAAAAAAAGAATTCTACCTCTGCCTACCAGGATTTAAGGTGGTGCTACTTTACACTGTCCTCCTCCTCCTCCTGCAAGTGAGAGGTGCTCCCCAGCAATGTGAGGAGCCACTGCCACCACTGCCTAAGCCCTCTCCATTCCTGGGAGCCCCTAAAGCAAAACGTCCCTCCTTTCCAGCCACCGCCGCACATTGGACCAATGCAGTTCACAGAGCTGCGTTTCAGGTGGCGTATTGTTCCCCTGCAATGTGCTTCGGAGAACGAGGGAGGAAAGCTTTTTCAGGTGGCAGCACCAGCCACACCCTGCGTTTGTTCTTTTTTTATAAGTTTTTTATTTTAAAACAAACAACAAAAAACAAAACATAAAAACATTCATCATTCTATACAATCATAGACAGTATATCGATCAGTGACATTCTTTTGTGCTCCTCCCCTCTTATTATTATCACTAGCCGTGTCAAGATCATTTCCATTACAGATTATATCACTTAATTTATATCAACTTCCATTTATTACATAGTTATCTCCAAGATTTATTGTCTATCCATTGATAAAATAAGTCCCATATCAAATAATATTGTTTATCTTCCTGTTCTCTAATTTCAAAGGTCAGTTTACTCATTTCAGCACATTCAATCATTTTGTTGATAATTTCTTCCTCAATAGGTATCTTTTCTCCTTTCCAATTTTTTGCAAATACAATTCTAGCCGCTGTTAAAAGATTCACAATTAAATATTGCAATTCTTTACTGTATGTCTCTGGTAAGATCCCTAATAAAAATGTCTCTGGTTTAAAGTCAATATGTCTCTTAGTCATTTTTTTGAACCACGTGTGTATCTTAGTCCAATATCTCCTTGCTTCTGCGCATGTCCACCACATGTGGTAGTAAGATCCTGGAGTCTGATGACACTTCCAACACTTCTCCGATTTATTCTGGAACATTCTAGCTATCCTTGCCAAGGTTAGATGCCACCTGTAAAACATCTTATACAAATTCTCCTTATATGCTGTAGACATTGTCATTTTATAATTATGTGACCACAATTTTTGCCATCTCTCTAAATCAATACCATAGCCAAAATTCTTTCCCCATGCTATCATTGATTCTTTAACTTATTCTTCTTCCAATTTTGCCTCTAACAAATAACCATATAATTTTTTTATTACATAGTCATCAGGACCCATTAAAATCTTATCTAAATTAGTCAAAGCGTTATAGAAACTTTTTTGTTTGAGAGCTTCTCGATATCTAGTAAATATTTACATATATGAAAACCATTCCATTTTACATCCCTGATCTTCTATTTCTTGCTTTAATTTAAGTTTACCCTTTTCATCCAACAATTCCCTATATCTAATAATTTGTTCCCTTCTAAATGTCACTGGATAAGAAAAAGCTTCAATTGTAGAGATCCAGATCTTAAAGTAGTAGAATTTTTTAACCTTCTCCCAGTTCAACAATAAGGCTTCACGGATCTGGTGTCTTCTAAAATACCCCTGTATTTTAGTTCCTTTGTGCCATAGAAAAGCATGCCAACCCTTTAACAAATCATGTCCCTCCAAATTCAACAATCTAGCATTTCTCAGAGTTATCCATTCTTTAATCCACATTAAACTAGCTGCTTGGTAATACAGTTCAAAATTAGGTAAACCAAAACCACCCCTTGTTTTAGCATCTTGTAACAACATAAGTTTTATTCTTGCCTTCTTTCCTTACCAAATATACTTCAGCACCATTTTGTTCAAATCTACAAAAAAATCCTTGTCTAATTTAATTGGGATTGTCTGAAATAAGTATAACAATCTAGGCAAAATATTCATCTTAATTGTTGCAATCCTACCTATCAAAGATAACTGCAAATTTCCCCATTTCATCAGGTCTTGTCCTATCTGTTGTTTAAGCTTATTATAATTATTTTCTTTCAATGAGCTACACCTTGCTGTTAAATGTATCCCCAAGTATTTTACCTTGTTTGTGACCTGCATCTTTGAAATCTCCATCAGTTCTTCTTTTTGTTTTTTCAACATATTTTTAGTCATTATCTTTGTCTTGCCTTTATTCATTTTCAGGCCAGCGACTTTCCCAAACTCTCCAATATTTTCTATAAGTTTATTTATTGATGTTAATGGCTCTTCAATAATAAAGACCAGGTCATCTGCAAAAGCTTGCAATTTATACTCTTCTTTTCTAATTTTCAAACCTTTTATCTCTTTTTCTTCTCTAATATTTCTATTTAAAACTTCCAACGTCAATATAAACAGCAATGGGGACAATGGACATCCTTGTCTAGTGCCTTTTTCTATCTCACTAGAGTCAGTCAACTCTCCATTTATCATTACCTTTGCCATCTGCTTAGTATAAATGGCTTCAATTGCCTGGATAAATTTCCTGCCAAAGCCCATCTCTTCCATTTGGAGCATCATAAATTGCCAATTCACATTGTCAAAGGCTTTTTGTGCATCTAAAAATATCAAGGTCATCTGCTTTTCAGGATGTGCTTCATAATATTCTAAAGTGTCCAAAATTATTCTTATATTATCTCTAATTTGTCTTTTTAGAAGAAATCCATTTTGATCTGAATGTATAAAATTATTTAAATATCTCTTAAGTCTTTCTGCCAATATTGAAGCAAAGATTTTATAATCTGCGTTTAGCAAGGATATAGGCCTGTAATTTTTGATTTGTTGTGGGTCTGTATCTTCTTTGTGAATCAATGTAATATAAGCCTCTGTCCATGATTTGGGTATTTCCTTTTTTGTCATTGCTTCATTCATGACATCCAATAGTGGAAGGCATAAAGATTCTTGTAATGTCCTGTAATATTCAACCGGCAGACCATCTGGTCCTGGTGCCTTTCCATTTTTCTGCTTTTTGATTGCCTCTGTTAATTCCATCATCGTTATATTCCCTTCCAGCATCTCCTTGACGTCTTTAGGAATCTGTGGTAATTTTGCTTTATGTAAGTAGCTTGATACTTTTTCATCATCTATTCTTTCTCTTTTATAAAGTTGTCTGTAATATTCTTGTATTATTTTCCCCATCTCTTTATTTCCGTATTTACTTTGTCCTTGATCATCAATTAATTGTATTATTTTTCTTGATTCTCTTTCCTTTTTCAATTTATATGCTAGCCATCTTCCTGGTTTATTCGCATTTTCGAAATAATTCTGTTTTGCATTTCTTATTTTTTGGGCTTGTTCTTCCTTCTACAGAAGACCCATTTTATGCTTTATTATATCCATTTTAATTTTAACCTCTTTCTTATGTGGGTCTTTCTGGAGTTCCTTTTCATATTTTTTATAATCATCAGTCAGTATTTTAAAAGTTTGTCTCTTCTTCCCATTTCTTTTCCTTGTATAATCTATAATTAGTCCTCTGGCATAGGCCTTCATTGTATCCCAGTGATTTTGTATCAATGTTTCTTCTTTCTTGTTTTCCTTAAAGAAAAAAATCTAACTCTCTTTCCATTTTCTGGACAAAGTCTTTCTCTTTTAATATTATATTATTTAAGGTCCATCTGGATTTTCCTTTCTGCCCTTTCTAGACAGCTGTCACAGGGTTGTGGTCTGCCCATAAATTCATTTCTATCTTCACGTGTTCAATATTCAGAGTAAAGTCCATTGTCGTCCATATCATATCTAATCTGGACCATGATGAATGGCTATCAGAATAAAAACTATATTGCCTATTTTTCCCATTTTTTTCCCTCCATATGTCTTTCAGGTTTATTTCCTCTGTCATTTTGAAAAAGGATCTCGGTAGAATCTTTCTATTATGTCTTGTTGTTTTATATGTTTTATAGTCCAACTTTTCATCCACAATTCCATTAAAATCGCCCATCATACATATATTTTCATAGTCCATTTCAATTATTTTATTGTGTAGTTTTCTATAAAAGTCATTTTGATTGTTATTTGGGGCATATATTGCCATCAAAAGTAGTTTCATATTATTATCAATTATTTCCACCATCAAAATTCTACCTTCTGAATCTGCATATTTCTGCTCTGCCGATATTATGTTTCTAATGTGTAGAGTAATTCCTCTCTTCTTGCTTTGCAACGATGAAAATTTTTTCCCAAGTTTCGGTTGGATTAATAAATGTTCATGTTGTTTTTTAATATGTACTTCTTGTAGACAAATTATATCAAATTTTAATTTCTCTAATTTGTGGAATTTTTTCTTTTAATAGCCGAGTTAAGTCCATTTACATTTATTGAAATTAATTTTCTTTCTTCCATATTTATACTTTGTATGTGGGTTTTGTTGCTTTAGTCAATCTGACCTCATGCTGTTCCTTGTATTCCACAACCCCACCAACAGCACCTTCTGTTGATTCAAGCTCAACCCTTCCAAGACCGAGTGGCTGTGGATGCCGGTGTCCCGATATAGCCAGCTGGTGCCAACTCTGGCTATTGGGGGCGAGTCAGTGGCCCCCACGGAGAGGGCTCACAACTTGGGCATCCTCCTGGATGCACGGCTGTCTTTAGAAGAACATATGACAGCTGTGGCCAGGGGGGCTTTTTATCAGGTTCGCCTGATATGCCAGTTGCGTCCCTTTCTGGATCGGGACTCCCTATGCACGGTCACTCATGCCCTCGTCACCTCTTGCCTGGACTACTGCAATGCTCTCTACATGGGGCTCCCCTTGAGGAGCACTCGGAAGCTCCAGCTGGTCCAGAATGCGGCCACGCAGGTAATTATGGGAGCGACTTGGCGCTCCCATGTGACACCTTGCCTGCGTGAGCTGCACTGGCTTCCGGTGGTCTTCCGGGTGCACTTCAAGGTATTGGTTCTCACCTTTAAAGCGCTCCATGGCTTAGGGCCCGGCTATTTGCAAGACCACCTTCTGCCACCGATAACCTCCCACCGGCCAATTCGGTCCCACAGAGAGGGCCTCCTTAGGGTGCCATTGGTCAAGCAATGCCGACTGACGACCCCCAGGGGGAGAGCCTTCTCTGTGGGGGCACCCGCCCTCTGGAACGAGCTACCCCCAGGAATACGACTAATCCCGGACCTCCGGACCTTCCATCGAGCTTTGAAGACCTTCCTATTCCAGCAAGCTGGGCTGGCTTAAAATTTTAAAAGGATTATTTTAAGGGTAATGGGTTTTAAATATTTCGGGAAGCCAATTGGATTTAATTCTGTTTTAAATTATTTTAAATTTTGTATTGTATGTATTTTAATTTGGCTGTGCACCGCCCTGAGTCCTTCGGGAGAAGGACGGTATACAAATTTAAATAATAAAATAAATAAATAAGCATTATCAATTCTTCTTCTGTAAATTTTATTGGAGCAACTGTAGTTTGAGTCTCCACAACCTTTTCTGCTTCTTTCTCTTTAAAGAATTCATCATAAAAAGCTCTTGCTTTATCGATTGTGTTCAGCCTATATCTTTGGAGTTGCCATGTTAATATTAATCCTTCTGGAATTATCCATCTATAATTAATTCCTTTTTGCATCAAGATTTTAGTTAGGAATTGATACCCTCTTCTGATTTCTCTCACTTTTTTTGGTATCTGTTTTAGGACTGTTACTTCTTTTCCCTTGTATTTCAAAGTCTTTTCTGTGGCTGCCTGGAGAATTTGTGCTTTAATCAATTTCTTAGTGAATCTTAGTACTTCTTAGTACTAAGTAGTAAGTACTTAGTACTTTGTACTTCTCTTGGCAGTTTATTACACATTGCATATCTCGTATAGACTCGGTAAATCTCGTCAACTCCCTCCATCACCTTTTCTTTAGTGACTTCTAAGGCCTCGGCCAAGATCCCATTCATGACATCTGCTAAATTTTCCCCTTTTTCTTCTTCCACATTTTGAAATCTTAAATAGAATTCTGCTTTATCCATTTCCCATCCAATTAATCCAATTGTTTTTTGTTCAACCTCTCCCAGTCTATTTTCTATTTCCTTCATTTTTTCCTCCTTCTGGTCATCTTTTTCCTCTAATTTGACCAATCTTTCTTCATATTTTGACATTGTTTGTTGAATGTTGACCACCTTTTCATCTGTTTTGAGCAGTTGTTGTTCCATCCTCTGGACTTTTTCATCTGTCTTCAATAATTGTTGTTCCATCCTTTGTTGTTGTTGTTCCATCCTTTGAAGTGTTTGTATAATTGTTTGAGTCAAAGATTCTTTCTCTTTCTCTTGTTGCAACATTGCCTGGATAGTGCATTGACTCCCAGCTGGTGACGAAGAGGGTGTAGTCGCTGCAGCTCCCACTGTTGCTGCTTTTCTGCTCATTTTATTAGATGTTCCACCAGGCTTCTTCCTAAAGACTAAAAATTTTAAAAAGCCAAGAAAAGCCCCGTCTAAAACAGAAAAATGAAGAAAAAGCAAAAGTAAATCCACGTAGGGGTAGGAGGAAAAATAATTCTTCAGGTTCTTCCAAAACCCTAATCCTTTAAGTATGAACAACAAAAGGGAAAAATTACAAAAAATATAAAAAGAAAAGAAAGGGGGAAAAAAGAGAAAGGAGAGGGGGAAAAAAAGAAGATAAAAAATTCCAATATAAAAACAATATGAAAACAATATATCTTCAGGCTCTTGGATGCCTTAATCCAATGGAGTTGTATAAACCAATCCAAGGCCAAAAATACAAAATAGAAAAGGAAAAAGAAAAAAAAATGAATAATCCTTCAAATACTTTTATGTCCAGAGAGCATACAGAGAGTAATACAGCCAGGGATAACCAAACAAAACAGAAAAGAATAGCTACTCAAGAGAGATCAAAAGGCCTTCCAAATTGTTTCCAGGCTCCTTCTTCAATTCAAGAGTACCTGTGTAAACAGTCAAAATCTTCAATTGCTCTCTGTTCTTATCACTCAGTTCAGAGCCTCTTTATTTTGGCTAAAGTTTCTTAACCAGCAGATGACAGCATTACACACTCCCCTGTCTCTCCTGCTCTTTAAAAGTTCTTTCCGTTTTAAAATTAGTCAAAAATCACCTAAAAGAGGTAAAATTACTTAAAAGAAAAAAAAAGGGAAAGGCTTCAGTCCAATTAGTCTGAGCAATATCTGTCTCCAAAAGAAACAAATTTTACAAAATTCCCAATGTTACTTTGCTTTCTTCAATCCGGTCCAATTCAAATCAATAATAGCAGGAAGCAATTTCCAAGTTTTTTCAATTATATACGTGGGTTAAAAAAAAACCAACCTCAAATAAGTTCGCCGCTTGTCATCACTTGCACTCTATCTCCATTTCATTCACTTCTTAGGGTGTCTTTTGTATTAAAAATAAAAAATAAAAATCTCTCACCGATCTGTTCACTGTCGTTCCTCCTCCTCCTTCTTGAAACTGTTGCAGCCTTGGCAGCACAAAGGCTGCAGCACCGCCGCTGGAAAAAGGGCTTTCCTAGATCAACCAGGGGCTTTGCGGTGTCCCTGGTATCCACAGGACCACATCCTGTGTTTGTTGATTTGGGGAGGAAAGTGCTTTGCATAGCAGGGAATGGGAATGGGGGGTTGATCGGTTGTTTGAGGGGAGGGGGAAGATGCACACCATGGTTGGTGTTGGAGGAGGAGAGGTGGAGGAGCTGGGGGTGCTGATGCTCTGGCTCTCTGTCCCCTCACTCTCAGGCTGCCCCAGATAAGATCTCCACCATCAAGTGGGTTTTGGAGGACATAGCCAACTACTTCTACAAGGAATCCCCAATGGGGATTCCTTGGGTTGCATCCCTATGACTTTGTCTCATTTGTCAATTTCCTCCTTCCTCCCAGCCCCCCACCCCCTTGCACCTTCCCCAGCACTGTTTTTGGAGCTACCTCTGGAAAGGTGAGGAGCGACCCGAGGAATCCCCATTGGCAGTGGGATGGCAGATGCTCACCCTTGCTGAACGGCCAAGGAGGGGGCCCTGCCACTGCCTTCCAGCCTCCTGACATCCTTCCCCTTCGTCAGTGAAAGCCCTCTGCAAGGACTGCATGGAGGACAGGTGCCAGGGGCTGCGGCTGAAGAGCTGGCTTAGCAAATACTATAAAGCTGTCTGCAACCTCCTCAAAACAGCGGTCAAGGGCTGAGTGCCTCCCACTGGCCGCATGCCCCATTTTTGATTGGGGGAGAGGAAAAGCCAGCCTTGTCCAGGATGGCGCCCCCCCCCCCCAACTATCAGCTTGGGTCCTCCCCAGTATTTCTTGTAGAAGTAGTTGGCTACGCTTGATGGTTGAAATCTTATCAGGGGCAGCCTGAGAGTAGTGGGGACAGAGGGCCAGAGCATCAGGACCCCCAGATCCTCTGCCTCTCCTCCTCCAAAACCGACCACGGAACATGCAAAGTTAAGAGCGTGCATCTTCCCCCTCCCCTTCAAATGACCAATCAACCCCTCACTCCCATTCCCTGCTATTCAAAGCACTTTTCTCCCCAAATCCACAACTGTGGGGTGCGGCTGATGCTGTCACTTGAAAATGCTTTCCTCCCTGGTTCCCTGAAGCACATTGCAGGGGAACAGGCCACCACCTGAAACGCGGCTCTGTGAATTGCATCTGGCCAACGGGTGGCAGTGGCTGGAAAGAAGGAATGTTTGGCTTTAGGGGCTCCCAGGCGCAGAGAGGGCTTAGGCGGTGGTGGCAGTGGCTCCTCACATTTCTGAGAAGTGAAGTCATTGTGGCCATGTCTGCCCTGAGCTGCCTGATTGGTGGCCAGAGGAGGGACTAGCCGCGAACCATGGGGCCTGCCTTATTTGCCAAAGCCACCGGGTAGATTTCCCCCCCTCCAGACTGTCTCAAAGAGGCTCATTCCTCAGGCTGTGCCCCAACTCAGATCCCTGCCACCTGGAACCGCCCGAAAATGTGATGCACGGAGGACAAAAATGTCCGAAGGGTGGGGGCTGGTGGGTGGGCTGGGCTATATTCGGACTATAAGATGAATCCAAATTTTCACCCTCTTTTTGGGGAAAAAAGGTGTACCTTATAGTCCAAAAATAGGTAATTTATGAATGGTTGGAAAACAAAAATAGAAGTTAGTCATAAATGGAGATCAGTGAAATATAGAAAACATGTTAAGATAGAGAAGCAAACAATAGGATGATTCTTACTAATATGACTATTAAGATTATTATATTTAATATTACTATATTCTTATTAGATGATATGTTATGAGGGAGAAATGAATAGATGTATTATGCTCATTATTTTTATAGTAAGATTAGAGAATATCAATATAATGAATACTGTTGTAAATTTTAATTGTTATTGCACAGATATATTTATACCCAGATGACACACTGTTTAATGGAAGATGGAATGTTTAATAGAAGAATAGAATAGAATAAAAATTTATTGTCCAAGTGTGATTGGACACACAAGGAATTTGTCTTGGTGCATATGATCTCAGTGTACTTAAAGGAAAAGATACACTCGTCAAGAATCATAAGGTACAACATTTAATGATAGTCATACGGTACAAATAAGCAACAGTCAACAGTACAAATAGGAAACAGTCAATATAAATCATAAGGATACCAGCAACAAGGTTACAGTCATACAGTCATAAGTGGGAGGAGATGGGTGATAGGAACGATGACAAGATTAATAATAGTACAGACTTAGTAAATAGTTAGACAGTGTTGAAGGAATTATATGTTTAGCAGAGTGATGGCATTTGGGAAAAAACTTTTCTTGTGTTTAGTTGTTCCGGGGGGCAGTACAGTTTAAGTCAAAAAATAAAAAATAAAGTAAAAAGTTTTGTTCTGCAGTATCTGCAGTTGGCTTCCAACTGAGAAAACAGCTGAATTCAAATGGAAATTTCAGTCATGATTAATTAAACAACTCCTCCTCCTCCTCCTCTTCCCTTTTCTTGTCAACTATTAAAATAGGTTGTGTGAATCTGAAAACAGTAACTGCAAGAATGACCTTAGAGTCCTAATGGATGATGACTTAAATATGAGCTAGCAGTGTGTGTCAAAGAAATTGTTCGTTGTTTGAAAAGCTAAATGTTTGTTGTATAAAGAAGCATAAAATTGGTTGCAGGACCTGGGTTTGGGTAATCTAGAGAAAAGGATTGGTGGAACATGGTAGCAGTATTGCAGTATTTGAGAGTTTGCCACACAGGGTGTGTGTATGTATCAATTTATTTTCCAGCGCATGGAAGACAGGACAAGAAACAATGGATGGAAACTAATCAAGGAGAGAAGCAACCTGGAATTAAGGAGAAACTTCCTAACAGTGAGAACAATTAACCAGTGGAATCGCTTGCCGACAGCAGTGGGTGTTTTATCACTGGAGTTTTTTAGGAAGACCCTGTATAGCCTCTTGTCTGGAATGGTGTAGGATCTCCTGTTTGAGCAGGGAGCTGGTCTAGAAGACTTCCAAGGACTCTTCCAGCTCTGTTCTGATTGAAATATAAATATTTATGCACACTTATGCTGAATAAATAAGTATTTACTACTTATTATTGTTTAATGAGTTGCATCTGTTAAATGAAAATTATATTAGCAAGCAGGTGTTATTACTGTATGTAGATGTTTGTCTCCTACAACATTTAAATGTAATTCCTAACCCTACAAATACATGGTGGCACAGTGGTTAGAGTGCAATACTGCAGGCTACCTCTGCAGACTGCTAGCTGCTTGCAATTTGGCAGTTCAAATCTCACTAAGTTCAAGGCTGACTAGGCCGTCCATCCCTCCAAGATGGGTAAAATGAGGGCCCAGATTGTTGGGGGCGATACGCTCATTCTATAAACTGCTTAGAGTGGGCTGGAAAGCACTGTGAAGTTGTATATAAGTCTAAGTGCTATTGCTATTGGTACTTATATCCTCTTTTCATTCCTCTGGGTTCACTGTTAGTTGTTAACCTATCACCAAAGTTTTTCTGTGATCTACGTATTTCTCAACCATTTCCTCTTTTTTTGGCTTTTATTATTTTTTAAAGTAGAACAAAATGAGAAAAGAAGTTCAAACTTTATCACATTTCCTCCTCCTTACCTTCCCCTTCCCTCCTTACCTTTACTTTTTTCATTATGATGTTATACCTCATGTTCCTATAGTCTCAGTTTTCTGTGACAGCCTTCAATATCTTGCACGGCAGGTGTAATTTTCTATTTCTCACAAAAAAAACACCTAGACTTACTTACTGGCTTATTTACTTACTTACTTATTTTTTACATTTCTTTGCCACCTATCTTGCTGTGGGCCAACTACATGCAGTCCTGTGTGAAACTCTCCCATTTGGTCCCAAAGCCAATTGGCAGTCATGTCTTAAGACTTTTGTGAAAGGATAGAAGAATATGGGAGGATCTTACCTTACAAGGTAAGAAGCTCCAAAGGGGAGGTGCTGCAGTAGAGAAGGCTCTTCTTCTGGATCACGATAATCAGAGTTCTTTGAATAATGGGATCCAAAGTAGGCCCTCTCTGCTGCCATGAGTAGGACAAGCTTGTCCTAACAGGATGAGGCAGTTAATCAGATAGCCTGGATCTATGCCATTAAGGACTTTAATGGTCATAACCAACACCTTGAACTGCAGTTGGAAGCACATTGGTAGCCAATGAAGTTTTTGGAACAGAGATGGGTCACCCTAGAGGCCCCAAAGATTACACTGCTGCTTCTGCACTATGCACCAGCTAAAGCTTTTGAGGAGACCACAAGGGTAGCTTCCTGTAGATGCAGTAGTCTAGATGAGCGATAACCAGGGCTTAAGTAACAAAGCACAAGGTGTCATGTACATATAATGCAGAACTAAGCTAAAAATTCTCAGATCCTGGAGTTCCCTGTACCCAAAGCCACTCAGGTTGCCAGGGTTATATATGAAACATGCTATAAGAATCACATTCAAAATGTTATATTTCACAACTGCATATTTTTAGTTAAAAAACCAAAGAACTAGTTTTCAATCAGTTCTTCAAGATGGTCAGTAGCCCTTTAATGAGACAAATGAGGATTCTGTCACAATTTAGAGAACTTATAGTGGACCTAATAAATCAGTTTCATTTCTTTGTCAGATGTTCCTTTCTATTCAAATCAGGCCTCAGAATAATAATGTAACATTTGGGGAAAAAGATGCAACCCAGTAATCCAGCTGCAGAAGCCAAAATGGAAAAGATCTCCACAGCTACCATGTATTTTCCCTTGGTGCTCAGATAGGTGGGAACAAAGGATATCCAGACACTACAAAAGACCAACATGCTGAAGGTGATAAATTTGGCTTCATTAAAGCTGTCAGGTAATTTCCTAGCTAGGAAGGCAACTGAAAAGCTGACAGCAGTCAAGAATCCCAAAAAACCAAGAACAGTATAAAACATAGTGGTTGAACCTTCTTTACATTCTAGGACAATTTCTTCAGCCATGGAGTGCATGTCAGAATCTGGGAATGGGGGGGAAATTGCCAACCACACTGCACACATGGAGAATTGTGTCAAAGAACATGAAAGAACTATAGCGTTGGCCAGCCTTTTCCCCACCCATTTCCTCATTTTGGATCCGGGCTTGGTGGCCATGAAAGCAAGGACCACTATGATTGTTTTCCCCAATATACAAGAAAGAGCTACAGAGAAGATGATGCCAAAAGAAGTTTGTCGCATGAGACATTTTACTTGATCTGGTTGCCCAATGAAGAGCAAACTGCAGAGGAAGGAGAGATGAAGAGCAATGAGAAGAATGTAGGTGAGGTTCCGGTTGTTGGCTTTGACAATGGGGGTGTCCTGATGCTTAATGAAGATTCCCAGGACCATAACTGAGATGAAAGAAAAGAAGGAAGCAATAGCTGTCAGGCTAATTCCCAGAGGCTCTTCATGAGACAAAAATGTGATGCGTTTTGGAATGCAAAAATTGTGAGCTTTGTTTGGGTACTGATCTTCTGAACATGGGAAACAGTCACCTGCATCTGGAAAACAAATTATTGCAGTCATGTGTTTAATGTTATAGACAACAATCCATTACCAAATTGGTCATCATTTCAGAGACATTTCCTTTCCTGACAGTGAGCATTTGAAAATTAACTTCCTTCCTTCCTTCCTTCCTTCCTTCCTTCCTTCCTTCCTTCCTTCCTTCCTTCCTTCCTTCCTTCTTTCTTTCCTTCCTTCCTTCCTTCTTTCCTTCCTTCCTGCCTGCCTGCCTACCTGTCTCCCTCCCTCCCTGATACATGAGGCCCTGGAAACCTTGATATTTTTATATGCTAACCCCTTTTGCAAGACGTATTCAATTGGTCCAGCTCCAGTGATTAATGGGCCCAGTGAGGTTCCAAAGTGAGTTGGGGAGTTGTTGCATAGGATCTGCTGCTGTTACTGGAAGAGAGAGTTAGCAGAGAGCTTGGATAGAATTGAACAGGGTCAGGCCCATGCAACTTTTTTCATCCCATTGAACCAGCCATTCTCTGTGCTGTATGGAGGATTTGAGAGAGAGTCAAGTGACATCTAGAGCACTGCTGGAGAAAAACGAGGAATGAATCTGAACAATGACAAGCTAGAGTCACTATTAAGTGTGTGTCACTTCTCAAAAAGTTATTACTGGACACAAACAGTTCATAACTTTTGTTTAGTCTCCCACCTGCCCTTTTTAGGGAAGGTGGTTGAGAAAATGGTTGTGCTGCAACCCCAGAAGATCCTTGATTAAATGAATTATCTGTACTGCTTTCAGTCAGGTTTCAGGCCTGGATATGGGAAGGAAATGGTATCGGCCATTCTTTTGGATGATGTCTGGAGAGAATGGGATAGGGATAGAACATCCATCGTGGCTCTTTTTGACCATGGTATCCTTTTGAGATGGTTTTAGGAACTATGAGAGGAAAGAACAGTACTGGTCTGGTTCACCTCCTTCTTCTTTGACCAGTTCCAAAGGGAGAAAGAGGTCCAGCCTGCAAGACAAACTATGGGGTGCTATATGATTCGGTGCTTTCTCTGTATCTTTTTATTATCTACAAAAGCCATTTTCAGAGTCAGCATATTGCCCCCAACAATCTGGGTCCTCATTTTACTGACCTCAGAAGGATGGAAGGCTGAGTCAACCTTGAGCCAGTGAGAGTTGAACTGCCAAATTGCTGGCAGTTGGCAGTCAGCAGAATAGCCTGCAATACTGCATTCTAACCAATGCACCATCATGGCTCTTATGTACTATTGTAGCTTTATCAGCTCTACTCTCTATCACTCATATCTTGATAATCTCCCATATGGATTGTTTCAATTCAATCTAAATGACACCCAGGGTTGCATATCAGTCTTCAACTTCCATGATGATGAAGATCCAGGACCTGCCTCACGTCTGAGAGTAAGATGTTCCATCGAGTAGGAGCAGCAGCAGAAAAGGCTTCTCCCTGCAATCTATATAGTGCTACTCTTGAAGAGGCTGTAGCTGATGCAGAATGCAGCATCACAAACAATATTGGATACCCCTAGGGTTCCACATATAACACCTCTTCTATACAAACTTCATTTTTTTCTCAGTTGCTTCTGGAAGTTCAATTCAAGGCATTTGCTATTACCTTGAAAGCCCTTTCTCAGATCATTTGAAGAACTGTCATCCCCACTATATGATCCTATCCCACCTAATCGGGCAGGGAGGGTATATTGCAGATGCTGTCAAATAAGGAATTTTGGCTGGCAGGGAAAAGCCTTTTCTGCTGCTTCTCCTACTCTGTGGAACACCTTACTCTCAGACGTGAGGCCAGTCCTTGGTCTTCATCATCATGGAAGTTGAAGACTGATATGCAACCCTGGGTGTCATGAGGGCTTAATATTTTAACCTTAATATTTTAACTTCTAATGCTGCAACCCTACTTTTGAAGTTTGTTTTTAACTTATTCTTACTTATATCTCTATACTACGATTTGCTTTTATATATATAGTCTAGTAAAAAGAAGAACCAGCGGTGTCATGATAAGAGTATTCCAATATTTGAGGGGATGCCACAAGGAAGAGGTGGTCAATCTATTCTCCAAAGCACCTGAAGGCAGGACAAGAAGCAATGGATGGAAACTAACACAGGAGAGAAGCAATTTGGAACTAAAGAGAAATTTTTTGTCAGGGATAATAATTAATCAAGTAGGTGCTCAGACATTGGAGGTTTTTAAGAAGATATTAGACATCCACTTGTCAGAAAAGGTATAGGGTTTCCTGCTTTAGCAGAGAGTTGAACTAATGAATGTTGAATGTTAATCTGTTATGATTATGTACAGTATTATTTCTTACAGCTATGCTGCATAAATCAAAAAGAAATTATGATTGGTTTAATGTAGAAAATGTCTATTATTCTGTATGCTACTAGGGAGTTCTGGAATGAAAGAAAGACCCAAAGATTACACTATTCTGTTATACTAAGGTACATAAACACCTGTAAGATGTCCAAATTCACTTAATTCAGATGATGGTATAGAAATGTGATGAATACATAAATAAATAATCTAAATTTAAATTATTTTTTGTTTCCAAAAATACACTATCAAGAAATTATGCTTGCTGAACTAACTGAGATCTCTCGTTTACTTTACTCTCCTATTTAATTTAAATCTTTCTGAACTGCAATTCCCAAAATGATAATAGGTTCATTCCACCCAATCTTGAAATCTCTTTACTTTCATAGAAACCATAGATGAAAAGATTTATTTTTATGGTCTGGTTTATATTTCCCAAAGTAAAAAAGTTGACATGACATTTGAATAGATGTTTAAGTAATCAACATCTCTCCAGAATTATGGACTAATGAATTATGACAAATGAATTATGGACAAATTTGTAAAGAGATGGTAAACTACTGTTTATAACTAAAAAGTAAAATAAGGCATTGCACAAAATACATAGCAATGGAATCTCTGCTTTAGATCTCTTACCTGTCTTGTTTGAAATTTTTCCTTCTGGACATTTAAGGCAATCATAGCAGCAAAAGGGCTTTCCTTCTATTTTTATTTTGCTGTAACCTGATAAGCATGGAGGATTGCACTTAGAAAAGGGCTGTACCTATTGGACATTGTGAAGGAAAATTGAGAAATTATTATTTAACCTTTCAGGAATTCTTGCATCTGAAGAATTGGATTTGACTAGTATTTAAGTGGTACCTTGGAACTCAGCTGCTTTGAAACTCATTGAATTCATCATTTGCTTGATACTCAGTGAAGATCCTAGAACTAGTTGATATCAGCTACCTTGTGACCCACAACCTTATTGCTTATGAGAACAATTTGTTTGGTACTCCATCATTTTTGGTACTCATCGTGCCTCCCTGAAACAATTAACAATGACTACTAAGGTACCACTGTATTAACAAAGTATTGTCAAATATGCAAGAAAGACACATTGGGAGAAGGAAGCAGCCTTAGTCATCTTACAAATAAAGCTTAAGATATGG
Source organism: Pituophis catenifer annectens (assembly GCF_029215685.1). Taxonomy (NCBI): domain Eukaryota; kingdom Metazoa; phylum Chordata; class Lepidosauria; order Squamata; family Colubridae; genus Pituophis; species Pituophis catenifer. The sequence goes on along the minus strand of NW_027256895.1, from coordinate 18,489,991 downwards.
GAAATGCAACTCTATTGTAAAAATATGATGTTGGGCAAATGTTTACCAATTAAATAAGTACACAGGCTGGATGCTGGGTTGACCATGTTGTACAAAGAGCTAGTTTTCACCAGAGCTGTGCCAATAAAGCTTTTTCTTTGAGAATCTACTTGCCTTATAGGTTTGTTTGCTATGGGTGTATTATTTGGAACCCTGACATCTAGATTCAAATATGCTATCAAAATTCAACCATCATGAGTCACCTTTTTAGAATCATTTATTTCTTCAGTTTTAACATAAATGAACCACTCAGAGAATATTGTATGTTCAAAGACTGAACACTTGTAGAAATATGGGTAAAAAATGAATTACAATTTGAATGACTTGGCATCAATTCAGGGTCCAGGAGAAGAGACTTTCCTGCCATAACTCCCATGCTCTGGAACATTGTTCTCTTTGAGAGAAGAACCACAACATTCTTTTGGTCCTTTAAAGGGTATTAAAACCTCACTTTGCCGATTGGCCTAGAGCCCCAATGGGGGTGTTCCATGTTGGAGGTGGTTAGTAGACTAGGGAGAAGATGCTGCCTCTGCCCCTCTGTAAACTGATTATCTAATTTTAGTTAATTTTTAATTTCTAGTCTTTTCTATATTTGCTTTTATGATGTTGTCAGGCACTCAGAGGAGCCTGGCAATGAGATGAGTGGCATGTAAATTTAATCAATAAATAAAGTTGATCAACACACACACATACACACACACACACACACACACACACAAATGGAAATTAGTGCAGAACATTGTTGAATATGGTGGGCCAGATAATAATCACCACAGAAATTTATAAGTGCAATTTTAAAGGCTGATACAGATCCCCATATTTTGTAGAAGCTATCACCGAGTAAGAGGTTAGATAACTATATTCTTTTAGTATATGCTTTTTTATATTGTAATAAAATGCCTATAGCTTTTAATATAATATTAAACATTGAAGAATGTTTTTTTTAAAATGATATATTTTAATCTTTTCTGTAAGTGTTTATAATTTTTATATTTTTTTAAGACTTAGAAAAATCAGGAGGATGAGGAAAAAGGCTGCATTCTCTTGTTATAGAATGACAATTATCTTATTCACCCTAACAAATTGAGTTCAAGTCAGTTTTTATATTATAAATATATAAATATATTATTTTTTATTTTAATTTATTACTATTCAGCTCTTTTTTCCTTAAAAAATTAAGCTAGAATGGTTTCATAAATGCAAAACAATAACAAAACCCAGGATGGAAACACAACTTTGGTTAATTTACGCTTTACTGCTACCTTTGTAGAGAAATACAGACCTCTCATCTATGTACTGCATTTTTTAAAAATTTATTTGTTTGATTTATATGCTGCCCTTCTCCAGAGACTCAGGGTGGCTTACAATGCTTTAAGCAATAGCCTTCATACTTTTGTATATTTATTTTATTTTATTTTATTTTATTTTATTTTATTTTATTTTATTTTATTTTATTTTATTATTTATTTTATTTTATTTTATTTTATTTCGAATTTATATACCGCACCTTCTCCCAAGGGACTCAGGCGGTGTACAGCCAGATAAAAACATACAATACAAACATTAAAAACAATTAAAAGAATATATATTAATTTGGCCCCAGTTTAAAATGACAAACCAATTAAAAATTAAAATTTAAAAATATGTTAAGCCAGCCCGGCTTGATGAAAAAAGAAAGTTTTAAGGGCACGGCGGAAGGCACCGAGGTCTTGGATTCTCCTTATCTCAGGGGGCAGCTGGTTCCATAGGGTAGGTGCCCCCACAGAGAAGGCCCTCTCCTTGGGATCACCAGCCTACATTGTTTGGCTGATGGCACCCCGAGGAGGCCCTCTCTGTGGGAGCGCACGGGTCAATGGGAGGTTGTCGGTAGCAGCAGACAGTCTCGAAGATAACTAGGTTCTATGCCATGGAGCGCTTTAAAGGTGGTAACCAACACCTTGAAGCGCACCCGGAAGACCACTGGGAGCCAGTGTAACTTGCGCAGGAGCGGTGTTATGTGGGAGTGCCATACAGCTCCTGTAATTACCCGCGTGGCCGCATTCTGGACCAGTTGGAGCCTCCGGGTGCTCTTCAAGGGGAGCCCCATGTAGAGAGTGTTGCAGTAGCCCAGGCGAGAGGTGACGAGGGCATGAGTGACTGTGCACATGGAATCCCAATTAAGAAAGGGTCACAACTGGTGAATCAGGTGAACCTGACAAAAGGTCCCCCTGGCTACAGCCGTCAGATGTTCCTCCAAGGACAGCTGCATATCCAGGAGGACTCCCAGATTGTGTGCCCTCTCCGAGGGGGCCAAAGACTCACCCCCAATAGTCAGAGATGGAGTCAGCTGACTATATCGGGATGCCGGGAACCACAGCCACTCAGTCTTGGAAGGGTTGAGCTTGAGCCTGTTCCTCCCCATCCAGATCCACACAGCCTCCAGGCACTGAGACATCACTTCAAGGGCATCGTTGGGGTGGCCTGAGGTGGAGATGTACAGCTGGGTGTCATCAGCGTACTGGTGGTACTTCACCCCAAAGCCACGGATGATCTCACCCAGCGGCTTCACATAAATGTTGAACAAAAGGGGTGAGAGGACCGACCCCTGAGGCACTCCACAAATGAGAGTCCTCGAGGTCAACCTCTGCCCCCCTGCCAACACAAACTGCGACTGGTCAGAGAGAAAGGAGGAGAACCACCGTAACATGGTGCTCCCCATCCCCAACTCTTCCAACCAGTGCAGCATGATACCATGGTTGAGGTACAAAAGCTGCTGAGAGGTCTAACAGGGCTAGAACAGAGGACAACCCCTGTCCCGAGCCCTCCAGAGATCACCTACCAACACAACCAATGCCATTTCCATGCTGTGCCCAGGCCTGAAACCCAACTGGAATGGATCTAGATAAGACGTTTCCTCCAGGAATTGTGGAAACTGTCGTGCGACCACACTCTCAACAACCTTCGCCACGAAGCGAAGGTTGGAGACAGGACGGTAGTTGGCCAATACTGCCGGGTCCAGGGAGGGCTTCTTGAGGAGAGGCCTCGCCACTGCCTCTTTCAGTGCTGTGGGGAAGTAACCCTCCCTCAATGAAGCGTTAATAATTCCCTGAGCCAGCCTCGTGTAACCTCCCTGGAAGCCAGTACTAACCAGGAGGGACACGGATCCAGTAAACATGTGGCCGCGCTAAGTCTCCCCAAAATCCTGTCCACTCATCAGGGGTCACAGAGTTAAACTCTTCCCAGATAACGTTCTCAAGACTATTCCTCACCACCCTGCCTGAATCTACCCAGTCAGAGTCCAAATCCCCCCGGATCTGAGCGATTTTGTCATACAGATATTGTTCAAAATCCTCAGCCCTGCCTTCCAGGGGGTTCTCCCGTGCTCCCAGTTGGAGCAGGGAGCGGGTAACCCTGAACAGGGTGGCCGGACAATTCTCTGATGACGCAATAAGAGCAGAAAAGTAATTAAACTTTGCCGCTTTGCCACTAAGTAGGTCTTAATATGCGACCTTACCAGTGTTTGGTCAGATTCAGCGAGACTGGCCCTCCAACCGCTCTCCAGGCATCTTTTCCTGTGCTTCATCTCCCTTAGCTCCTCGGTAAACCAAGGAGCCATGAGGGATCGGAACTGGGTCAAAGGCCACAGAGGCACAACTCGATCCAAGGCCCCACCAGCCGCCCGATCCCAGGCAGCAGGTCCTCAGCCGAATCATGTGCCAGATCTTCAGGAGGTGGCCCAAGCTCCATCTGGAACCTCTCAGGATCCATCAGGTGCCTGGGGCGGACCCATCTTATTGGCTCCGCCTCCCTGCGATGGGGTGTATACCTGCTTAGTAGGGCTTTTGACCCCCCCCAAGCGGTGTTCTTTTTTTTTATACAAAGTCATCTTATTGCCCCCACAATCTGGGTCCTCATTTTACCTACCTCGAAAGGATGGAAGGCTGAGTCAACCTTGAGCCTGGTGAGATTTGAACTTGCAGTAATTGCAGGCAGCTGGTGCTATTTAACAGCACTTTAGTCTGCTGCACCACCAAGGCTCTATGATGCAAACATGTTCAGTAATTCTAACTCTGAGGATAAATCATAACTTCCTCAATGGCTTTAGCATCTCCTTTTCTCACATGGAGATTCAGTGAACACAAATCGTAGCATTGATGGAGTATTAGGTAGTATTAGGTGGGGAAATGGAGAGCCTCTTCTACCCAGCAGTCCTCTGTAACTGCATTTACGGCATCATTAACAACCCATCATCCCTTGCGGGGTAGAGTCTGGGCAAATGAATTGAGTGTTAGCAGAGTGTTTACTGGCCAGATGTCCTTCCTAATGCCAATGTGGAGAGTGGTTCAGCAGATATATTCTCATTGTGTCCAGAGAGAGAAATATCTGCTTCTACCTAGAATTGAACTCACAGGCTCCTGATTGTGAGGCGAGAGCTCCACCTCTAAGCCACCACACCACTCCTAAGTGCATTTACTGCATGATGCTTATTAAGTGAAGCTGACTTCATAATAGGGGTGTTTGGTGTCTGGGTAGGAAAACTGTTATAATGTATCAGTTGTATCAGTTGTACATGTTTAACTTGTATCAGTTAAATAGAGAATGTCGCAGGTTGCAATTTTTAGGAAGCTGAGGGTTACTAAAATTTGCCACTTTACATAGTGTTGCTATTTGAGGTCCTGCTTCTAAAACTCCAACGTTCCCAGAAATGATGTAAACTCTGGGACAGAGTTTTTCCTTATATTTTTAAAATCCCCCTTGATAGAAATCTCTCTTCTAATCAGTGCAAATGTTTTGCATTGGTTTTTTATTTTAGGGTAATCATGTTCACAAGTCACTTTGAGAAAAGAGTCATTGTATGCCTGTAATTCCTGAAAGAACTTTCTGAACATTGAAGCAGTAGGTAAAAATAACATAAATTATTCACCATGGTTTGAAATTGCTGTCAAAACTACCTGATTAAACATGGGGGGCCAGATGATCTCCTCTGCAAAAATAGTAAGAAGATTTTCAGGGGGAGTCACTGGAGCTATGTTTCCAATTTTGATACGATGAAATGATTGGTTGGGGAAGGTGACCCAGTTGATAACATCAAATCCAGTGGGTAGCTCTCCTCTTTCATCAAAGTGAACCGTTTCTCCAGCACTGTTGTTAAATGAAACAGCTTTCAGATACCAATGGAACTAAATGGAAATCATTAAAAGAAATTTATAACAATTGGAAGCAATGAATAAGTATGAATGAAGGATCTTTTATAAATTAGCTGTTATCCTTTTAAGGCAGACCAATCAGCAAATATAATATGAGGAATATTTATTGTTATGGGGTATGGCAACAGAAACTTGAATACCTGCAGGAATTTGCTTCTAAGACAGAATTAGTCTCTATCTTCTTTCCCAGGACTAAATTGGCATTTACTTTCTCTTAACAGTCCTTCTAATGACTTTTACATCCTTTCTAAAAAGCATTTAGGTATTTAGAATTCTTTTAGTATTCCCATGCATGGTGGAAGCAATATTATCATCTATGTCAGTTTGACCAATAATGTTCACCCTTAATGGCACCCTGGTTACTTGCTGTTGCTCACAAACTCTGGTCTACCAAAATATTGTGAGCACTTGATCTATGAGGAGCCAACAAAAAAAAAATGCAATGGTCTTACATAGAAGAAGCATTGGCATCATAAGATTCAGAGGTTCTTAATGGAATATTTTGATAGAACTATCACAAACCACTGCGGGATACAAGGACACATTCCTTATATCCTATTAAACAGTGCCATTCATTTGGAAACTGATTTACCCCACACTCCTTCCAAAACTTCTCTTCAATTAACATATGGCATTGCCTCCTTCTAACTCTGCATTGTTGCACCCCATGTTTAGTGTTATCTGGAATTATTATTTGAAGTTCTGACATGTCACTTTTGAGTTAGTTCAGCTTCAGAATATTCTTATTAGCTATACAACTCCAAAATACTAGCTGAACATTTATATGACTGGCCCTTATATAAATATATAATATATTTTCATTCATGTTGTTTTTACCTGCCACGACTGTTGATTGAGTTCCCAACCATTTCCTCTTTTTCTGCTCTTAGATGAAAGCATGGCTTGCAAAGCATGGGCCACTATATAGACAGCATTGTAAATGCTATAACTATGCCCAGTAATACTAGATTCAATCACAGATTCAGGAAGGGTCTTCAGTGATTCCTCACCAGTGCATTGATTGTCACTGTCCTCATCTAACTCAGCATTTGGGAAAGAACATTCAAATGCATTTTCCCAAAACACTCTTGTCAAACTGTCCTCTTCTGAAGAAGAAGGCTTTCTCATCTGAATAAATTTCTTAAACCCTAATATTTCCTTTGAGGAAACTGCCACCGATAGTGCACCATGGATGAAATCCAGTCCCCTGTATCTTTGAAAGCGGACTGATGTGAATTCCATCTGTGCTGGCATGACCCAAACTTTATCTTTTCTCTTCATTGGCATTTCTTCATATTCTGAAACAAATGGCACAATTCTAAAAAAAACCATGTTGTCACTTTCACCATAAATGATTACAACATTGGCAGTACTTCTCATAATAGTCTTATACAGCAAGACACAAGCATTAAGTTGAATTTCGATATCATTGGTAGCAGATTCCTTTGGCATTTCTTGCATAAAATCAAAACAGATGCCTTTCTTAGAAAATATATCAAGCCTATTCTGTATCAACCTCTTCCCCTTTAGAGCGTTAAGGACAATGAGCCCAATCCATTTCCACTGGAAGTGAAGCAACAATTGGACCAGCCCCATAATTTGAAGGTCTTCATTTGGAAATAATTGACGGAAGAAAGCAGCTTCTATGTTGTCATCAATCTCTGTAGTTGAACCATATATGAGCTAAGAAAAAAGAAGAAATTAGAGTATATACTTCCAAATCACTTATGTCTATTTTAAGGATCTTATTTAAATATTAATATTCTCCAGGCATGGACAGAGTTGACTACCATTTGCATATTCCAATATAATTTCTATGATAATTGTTTAGTTCTAGCATTTTGAATCATTCCTCTCTGTTCCACCCTGGATGAAATAGATTTTAATGTTTAGCTTGATTGTGATTTTAACTATATGAGGTGATGTTATCTCTTTGGTTTGAATGTTTCTGACACTAATAGATTCATAAATATAAAATTTGGAATAGAAATTAAACTAAATCAAGCAAGAAATACTGTATTTAGATATGACTCCTTTCTTTATGGGATGGCTCTTACCTGTGGGATCTTATATAAACTCAGAATGTTTGACATGAACTGACCAATGTAAGCATTATGTCCTGCAATCACAGTGATTACATTGTCCTTGAGGTCACATTTGTAGTTTGGGATGAACCTTTCCTTCGTAGAGAGAAGCTCCATGGAAGCCAGATAGATCCATCTTCCCATGTAATAGCTATTAGAGATATGGATACCGAGGGTGATGTTTGGCAAGATCCTGGAATTCTCATTGATTTCTTTGATTGCAAATTCCAAAGCCAAGATGTGCTGGTAGTTTTGCATATAATATCTGAAATGAATTTTACAACATCTGTTGCCAAATCTGGAATTTTTTTTAATTTTTTTTTAAATTTGATTTATATGCCACCCTTCTCCGGAGACTCAGGGCGGCTTACAATTTGCTCAGCAATAGCCTTCATCCTTTTGTATATTTATACGAAGTCAGCTTATTGCCCCCACAACTAGGTTCCTCAATTTACCTACCTTAGAAAGGATGGAACGCTGAGTCAACCTTGAGCCTTGGCGAGATTCGAACCTGCAGTAATTGCAGGCAGCTGGTCTTAATAACCAGCTTAATAACAGGGTGCCTTAGACCACTGTACTACCAAGGCTCTTGGCTTGGTACTACAGTGGTACTGTACTGTACTGAATTGGCTGCATTCTAATTGTATCACACAAGTTTAGATTGTGCAGGCCAGAAGCATTGATACAGGTGGATGCACTAGCATCAAACAAACCATTTGTTTAAAATATTCAGGAAAGAAGTCAAAGCAATATAACAATCCATATGCATTCAGGCAGCCCAATTGCAAAATGCAGTAAACATTAATAATTAGTGGGGGTTATTCTTAATTTGGAGGACTATATTTAATTTTACTTCGTACCCTAATTTTCTACTTTACTTATTCAATACACTGGAAATTTCTCAGGAATATTTGATATAATATCTGCATGTAGGACTAACTGCAATCATGCAAACCTTAACGTATCGCTGGTATGAAGTAATGTTCTGCAGGCATTTATTTCATGTGTAGTTCATTGAGTTATAGCCATATGAAAAAAGTGTATTAAAATGAAACTGATATCTGCTAGAATGGTACCAAATCCATAGAAATAAAAACACATTGGAAAATAACTTGTGTAAGAGATCAAAATTGAAGCAATATTATTGAGTAATAATATTAGAATTAATTTTAGTATTAATAAATATAAGAATTAATAAATAATTAATTAATATTAATTATTAATATTAATGAACATAATAGTGCAGGATAGGCAATTTAACATTCATCCTCCATCCTAATTCAATCATGTCAGAGGCTTTAACTATTTTCTGTATTTGCATTACTGAAAAAAAGGAATTCCATACATTAAATCACCAAACAGTTCATCTGATGGACTTCTGAATGTTACTTGATCAGAAATCATGTAAATTTGAGATGAAATGCCTGCAACGACCAAATCTTCTGAATGATATTGCTTGTGCTTAATAAAAGGCTGATTTCCTACAGAACATTTAGCAAGGGTTGTATCAGCTTCTACATATAAGAGCAATATTGCTACAGATCCAAAGAATAATATCATTTTGTACAGCAATTTTTCTCTCAGCCATCTGTTCACTCCATTAGAATTAGGCATTTGAAATAGGACAGCCTAGAGATACAGTGTTCCATGAGGCTGCTTTAAAGTAGAGGTTTACTTTTTAAAAAATCAGAATGACAGGACTTGGTCCTCTAGCTGTACCCTTGGAGAAAAAAGAATATTGTATCTTTATTGTTGTGGAATTACATTACTTTTAGTATTTTCTCTAACTCCTTAGAGATTGAGAATAAGAATGCATAATTGATAATGATTGTACAGGTGTAGACATGCTCAGGTGCACAAACCAACTTGTGATACATAGGGTATTGTAACCTGGAATTAAGGACAAAACAATAAAGGGGGACAGAAAGAACTAAATGAGAAATGTAAAAAGTTTTCTTCTCCAGGATCTGCAGTTGGCTTCCAACTGAGAAAATAACTGAATTCAAATCGAAATTTCAGCCATCAATTAAACAACAAAGTAAATCAAATCAAATTGCATTAATTGAAATTTGGATCTCACTATTAAGAAGCATCTTTCTCTTCAAATATTCTAAAAATAATACAATTAATCAAAATACTGGTACTGTCTGAATTTTGTTTGATATGCCTGTTGGTCACCAATGTACTTATTTGTGTCACACTTATAATATTAGCAGTAGCACTGCATACATAATTCTTCAATGCAGATTTTCCCCCTTGGGGAAATCAGTAACAGAAGTAGAATAATTTCTACTTCTTGGCACATTTGGGGCATTTCCTGCTCTTCTATATGGGTCCTTGATTGAAGCCCAATTTTAGAGACAGAGAGGGAGAGGGAGGGAGAGGAGAGGAAGAGGCAGAGAAACCCATGCACTTTTTGTGTATATACATACACATAAATATAAATGTACTATACATACATAGATCTTTTCCAGACTTTACTGTTTCAGTAAAAGAGAAAATTTCTTGCTAAGGGTTGAACTGTCTGGACCTTAGTGCTCTCTGAGTTTGATTGTTTTCTTGCAGATTTTTCATTGGGTTAATAGATAACGTCATCTGTACTACAAAGGAGTGGGGTTTGCTCTCATTGTATATAGTGGCTTGCCCTGTCATAGTGATCTTCATGGTTCCTTGATGAGGCTTTTGTTTACTGTTAGCTTGTTTGACTGCGTTACTAGTTTCTTACTTGGACATGTTTGCTTGATTGTTGGTCTAGCATTAATCTTTATGTTGATTGCACAGGGACAGGGGGACAAGAAGGAACGCCTTGGGTGGCCGAGAGGAACGGGCAGGTTCCTCGGGGCCGGAGGCCTTTCCTTCACATCGGCGGCAACGGAACGGCAGCCATGGCGGCTGCCCTGAAACCGCGGCAACCAGGAACAAGGATTGTGCTGAAGGAAGAAGATGAAGAAAGAGCAAAAATCAAGAAGCCGGGTGACTGACACCACCCCAGGCAATATAACGTACCTATTTGGAATTATTGGAAAATAAGACCCCAAAATTAAAAGCGGCTGTTGGACTGTGGGGCTTCAAGATTGAAAAAAAAATGGGTAAAAGACCCAAATTGAATTTTGTTGCAGTAAACTTAAACTGGATGATTTGGTATTAATAAATTTCTGAAATTTGACTGTGCCTTTAACTGGAGTGGAGAGGAGAAATGGATATTCCTGAGAATTAATGCCTCTAAAAGAAAATGAAGCTAATGAAAATAGACAGATGGATGGCTACAAAATAGCCATGGAGTCTGCAGTGATTAAGCAGGGAAGTGGATTGAAGAAATTTCCCTTTCTGGGTGGAAAAGAAACATGTTAATTGGCTTTTCACCTTGGATTACTTGAAATTAATATTGGATATAAGGATTTTGGAGATTCCTACTCTGTCCCAGATGATTTTAAGAAAGAAGAAAGAAGAAGGAAAGAACATTTTGGATTTTAACAATGGAGACTGACAAAACTAGGTGTGGCGTAGTTAACAAAGACAGGAAGCTGATGCACTACACTTGGAACAGACATTTTAAAAGTTTTAAAGGGACATACAGAAATTCTTTACTTTGAACTGATGAACCTTGAAATAGAGCACTTTGGACAGAGAGGAAAAGGAAGAATTAAAGTGGATAAATTTAAATGTGACTAACTGAAATGTAAAGTTTAAAAGCCTATGTATATATGATTTTTGGATAAAAACAGGAAGGGTTGTGAAATAATAAAAATAGAAAATAAGAGGTGGCTGTTAAAATAGTGGATGATATCAAGGGGATAAAAATAATAAAGAAGAATATATTTTGAGGCAGGAAAATTTTAAGAAAATGTACTGTTTGATGTAATACGTTTTAATTTTAATTTGCAAACAAATGTTAAACTGATGAATAAGGATTGATTGAACAAAATATAAGATACACAGATGCTAGTGATTAGTCTTGAATTAAGGTAATATAAGTTGGAAATGATGACCATTATGAAATATACTGAGATTTAAATTGAAAGAGCAGGATGGAAAAATGATACAAAACAGATAATTATATTACAGTTAAAATGTGTGGGATGGATACCAACTAGATAAGAGTTTGAGACTCAGTGAAAATACGCTGGAAATTAATTCAAAATGCTGGAAACAGCCAAACAAATAGGAGGAGAGTTGGAGGAGACTATGCTGGTAATCAGCCAAACAATGGAGGGAGTTAAGGAGGAGACTATGCTGGAAATCAGCCCATAAAATGCTGGAAACAGCCAAACAAATAGGAGGAGAGTTGGAGGAGACTATGCTGGAAATCAGCCAAACAATGGAGGCAGTTAAGGAGGAGACTATGCTGGAAATCAGCCCACAAAATGCTGGAAACAGTCAAACAAATAGGAGGAGAGGAGGAGATTGAGGAACTATTCTGAAATAAACTAAATAGTTGGTGTTTTGGAGGGGATCAAGCTGAGAATTAATCAAATAGAACAAGCTGGAAGATAGTTAAATATTAGAGGAGATATAGTGGAAAATATATTAGAAATTGGAGTAAATAAAATATGCCTTTGTGAGAAATCTGTGTAATATGTAAACTGGGAGAAAAAAAAACTAAGGTAAACTGATTTGAGGATAAGGGTCAAAGGATTAAAATTAGATAAAATGTGGTTTTATAAAATATAATAAAAATGGAGTGGTATTGAATTGAAACTAAGAATAAATGGTGATAAAATTGTAAGGTAAACACTTAACAAGAGGTTAGAATATTGTAAAAATTATTTTGATATGACTTGTATAAGATATAAGGTAAAGAAGAATAAAGATATGTTTATAAATGGATTTATATAGATGAAAATGTTAAATTTGAAGTAAAATTGGTTTTTTCTTAAGTTTTGAATTTCTTTTTTATCTTCTTTTTTTTTCTTTTTTTGTTTATTTATAAAAGATGTAATGGAAATTGTGAATTGAGCTTGTGAAAGGAATGTAAGCGTGGTAACCATCTATGACCGGATCGAGATTTTTGCTCTTGAAAGTTATGTTTTTATGTTTAAATTTGAAAAAGTAAATAAAAAATATTTACAAAAAAAAAATCTTTATGTTGATTGCTGGTCATTTTGAATTCAATCATTTTGAATTTTTTGTTTTCGTTTTGGGTTTTTGATTGTCTCTTTTGAATGATATATAGTTGTTGTTACCTCTATATGCATTTTTGGACTTGCTTGGTCTCTGATTCTCAGTTGTAACTATGGCTTCCCAATTGAAACTATGGCTAAGTCTTTCTATGTGTTCTAATATGGAAATTAGCATAGAAATTAAGGCACTTTCATCATGTCTTTGATAATTGAAGATAATTGAATAACAGAGTTGGAAGGGACCTTGGAGATCTTCTAGTTCAACTCCCTGCTTAGGACAACATTGTAATAGTGATAGTGTAATGATTTTCACAATATAGGTTAATCACGTTGGCAGTGCTATTCATGATAATCATGTATAATTTATGGAAATCATTAAGTATATTTTCAATATAATTGGTAAATGTGGGCTGGACCCTCTTTTCCATGAAGTCAAAGCAGATACCTTTCTTGGAAAAATAACAGTATTTTCTATTGATTGTTCACCAATCTTTTCAAGTTGAAAAATCAGTCCAATCCATGTCCACCTTAAATACGACAGCAGCTGGAGAAGACCTGTAATCTCTTGATCACCATTTGGGAAAAATCGATGATAGAAAACGTCTTGTGTCCTGCCATCTATCGCTGGAGAAGATCCATAAATGAGCTAAACATGGGAGAAAGAGGGAATGTGATTTTCTAAAATGAAATATTCATTCTTATTTTTGAAAATTCTATTCTTAATTTATTTATTTTTGTTGCAAATATTGAAAGATATCTATTCATGTTCAGAAAGAATTTGCAGAATTTTTATACAACAGCTATTAATGTAGTCTATGTTCAAAGGTAGAGTCATCAGAAATGCATTAATTCAGGAAATTTTTACCACAGGTTTTCAGGTCTTAGTTAGGATTTTCTAGATCCTAACTAAGAAAGGAAACCTATAACTACATTTCACTAATTTTCTCCACATAGGAAATGGAAGAAGTTTGAAGAAATAAAAGACATGATGTTTTTATCTTATGAAGATAAGATAGGATGAGCAATTGAATAATATAGTCCTTGAAGAATATAAAAGGGAAGGAAGGAAGGAAGGAAGGAAGGAAGGAAGGAAGGAAGGAAGGAAGGAAGGAAGGAAGGAAGGATATTCTGCAATATAAAAATCAAGATAACTATTCGTATTACTTCATCAAGTCCATGAATCCTTTACTTGATTATTTAATCATGGTAACGAAATGGATACAATAAATGAATTGATATTTCTATAGAATTTATTAATAAATAAGTCAAGAAATCAAATACATTAATTCATTCAGATTCTTATTGAGGAGTACATCTAGCAGAGTTCCAAAAATATCAATTTCATCTACAAACTCATAGTTTGTTCATTCCTTTTTGGGTTGCCACTATATTTCCAGATCACAAACTGTAATGCAAAAAGGGAAAAAAAGATTATTTGTTGCTGTTTGTTAAAAATAAATTTAATAAAAGTAAAAAAGGAGGGAGTACTTTTAGACTTGCAAGTTTCTTCATTGTAATCTTGTAATGTAAGAATTCAGGATTTTATTTCCTAGTCTGGAGAAACTTAAGAGCCAACATCAACCTTGGAAACTGGATAGCATTTGGTCTCCTCTGTCTTTATGTTCCAAAGAATGAAGTGTTTGTGGTGGGGTTAATCTGTGGCCGTTTTCTTAGATTACACTTCTGATTTAGGCCCAGATTACTTTTATCAGAATGTTGAATAGATTTCATATCTTCCACCTGTCTTTCAAGTTTATCCTTACAGCCTATTACACTTTCTTCAAGAACAAACCTTACCTGAGGCAACTTATAGATATTCAAGATGTTTCCCATGAAGGGAAAGATGAAAGAATTAGGTCCTGCAATAACAGATTCTTTTTAATAAAGCAAAGGAGGACAATCATGATCACTGGAATTTATTTATCTTTGCTTTTTTCCTATACTATTGTGTTTCCCCAAAACTAAGACATGTCCGGATAATAAGCCCAATTGGGCTTTCGAGGGCATGCACTAAAATAACGCCTCCCTGAAAATTAGCCCCCCAAAATATTTAGATGCATGCGCAGGGGGGGAAGGGAGGGGGAACATCAGAGCAGCTCCCTCCCGAGATCAGAAAGCCAGATTCGGTGAGCTGAATGCACCGCTACCACTCGGTAGAAGAAGAGAGAGAGGAGGCACTGTGAGATCACCCATTCCTCATGTTCTTCTCCTCCCGGACAACGGCAGCATGTTCAGCTCCCTGAATCTGGCTTGACGATCTTGGCCGGCAAGGGGGAGTGGCAGGTGGGGAAGGGTGGGGTGGCAGAGAAGCAAGAATTCTGCCACTCACCCAAACTCCAGATTTCTTGTTTGCCCTGCAGGCTGTTCAAGAGGAAGGTGATCAAGCTAGTCAGTGGCTTTTCAATCCAAGCCAGCACTTCTTCTCCTGCTCTCCTTTCCTCCCCCCAAGTGGTGTGTAACTTGAGAAGTAGCAACTTGGATTCTCTCTTAAACTCTTCCCTGCCATCCTTTTGTTTTCTGCTTCAGCTCCAGGAGCTGCAACCAACCCCCATCCCATCCTATCCCTGGTTGGGGGGAGGAGGGCTTGGGAGAACTTCAGCAAAGCTGGCTAGGTGACCCTCAGGGCTGAGACCCCCATCCTGGCCCCCTTAGCAGCTTTGAGAGCAGCCGTGCATGTCCAACCCAGCCCAGCCTAGCCAGACTCCTTGGTTGGCAGTCAGAGAAGTAGGGTGGGGGAGAGAATGTCCACGAAGACCCCCGGGCTTCCCCGCCATGCATCTCCTGCCCCCTCACCTTCCTTTCACACATTGCCTCGGTCTGCAGACCAGACTCCTCCCTGAGCTGCCATCCCCCCAATCTCCCACAATCCTTTCCCTGAAAACCAATCATGCAGAGCTTGCCGTGGGATGCTGTAGAGCCTGGCAGAGTTGGCCAGAGAGGCGCTGGCTGATGTCAGCCACAGCCGAGCCTGAGAAGACAAATGTTGTTGGCCTTTGCCTCCCATACCAGATGAGCCCTGCTCATTTTCCTTTCCACCTGCTCCGCACCAGGCATTGCCTCGGCTCAGGAGTCAGACTCTGGACCTTCCTTCAGTGCATCCTTCCACCCAATCGAGCCCTGCCAACTTTATGGGAGAAGGGGTGGGGGTGGAAGAAAAGAAAAGTTTCGGGGCATTGAGGAGCTGCCATGTGTCACGTTCCACAGAAAAAATACCAACCAAACAATTTTAATTTTAAAGCTTTTATCTTCTCCGGCACTCACTGACCATCCAAGCAATAAACAATCCAAAGAAAGGATTGACAGAGCTAACATCCAGGGCTCCCCACCACCTTTAAACAGTTCCAACCACCACACTCCCTCTACTACGCGCCTGCCCCATCACGCAGTGCTCCCGGAAGTGCTGTGTCGCTCTGAGTCATTTTGCAATTGTAAGTTGTGCTCCTGCGGCATACCTGCCGCTGGAGATATTCTGAGACAGTTCTGGAGGCCCTGCAAGGGGCATGACAATGTCTGGCTGTTTGCAGCAAGGTTGCCTCCCTTGGGATCGGCCCCTGATGATCTTTTCTCCCCCCCACCCCCTGAATGACAGCTCCAAGCTGAGCATGCCAGAGCTGACATGCGGTCCCTCTACCATGGAGATAGTATCTAGAAGAGAGAGAACATGGTCAGGAGGGATATGAGTGGTTCACACACCCCGTCCCAAATTATCTGGGTACTTGTGGTGGAAACAGGCTACCAGTTGTAGTGCCATAATGTCTTTATCAGGGACTTTTTGCATGCAGAAAGGTGTTTTGATGACATTGGGGAAGGTAAGCGGAATCTCCTGCTGGTTTTACTACCAGTTCTATAGAACCAGTGCAAACCAGGAGCAACTCACCACTGGGCAACATCTTTTCTGCCACAATATAAAACTTAATAACAGCTCTAGCTCACATTTGGTTGAGTTAGTCATTTGTGACGTCCCAGTGATGCTCCAGACATCTCTTGTTTCACCTCCCTTAATTCTTCAGTGAAACATGGGGAACAATGTGAAAGAGGATAGGTTGCATGGGTTCTATGAAAGAGGATAGGTTGCATGGGTGCAACTTGGTTCAAAGCCTCCTCTTTCTCACTTTCTCTTTCTCCTCCTAGTTGAGAGATTCTGGGCAATGTTGTAGAAATGCTTTGACATGACTTCTCCTGGGATGTTTTTTCAACTTTCCAATTCTAGATTGCACCCAGGAATTCTGCATTCCAGATCAACATCCCCTTCATATAAAAACTGCTGTGAGTCCTCCGATTCCTCTTGTGCATTCTCCTCCTCCTCCTCCTCCTCCTCCTCCTCCTCCTCCTCCTCCTCCTCCTCCTCCTCCTCCTCCTCCTCCTCCTCCTCTTCCTTTGTCTTAGTCAACTATTAAAATAGGTTGTGTGAATCTGAAAACAGCTTTGGCATTTACTACTTATTATTGTTTAATGAGTTGCATCTGTTAAATGAAAATTATATTGGGAAGCAGGTATTATTATATAGATGTCAGTTTGCTACAATATTTAAATGCAATTCCTAACCCTATAAATAAATACATTTATTGAGTGTAGAGGTTAGAACGCAGTACTGCGTAGAGCATAGAGGTTAGAGTGCAGTACTGCAGGCTACTTCTGCTGACTGCTGGCTGCCTGCAATTTGGCAGTTCAAATCTCACCAGGCTCAAGGTTGGCTCAGCCTTCCATCCCTCCAAGGTGGGTAAAATGAGGACCCAGATTGTTTGGGGCGATATGCTGACTCTATAAACTGCTTAGAAAGGGCTGGAAAGCACTGTGAGGTGGTATATAAGTCTAAGTGCTATTTCTTTTGGTATTTATAAGCTCTTTTCATTCCTCTGAGTTCACTTTTAGTTGTTAACCTATCACCAAAGTTTTTCTGTGATGTACGTATTTCTCAACCATTTCCTCTTTCACCCCTCGCTCCATTTTTGGACTATTATTATATTTTAAAGTAGAACAAAATGAGAAAACAAGTTCAAGTTTTTTCATATTTCCTCCTTCTTACCTCCCCCCTCCCTTCTTACCTTTATTTTTCTCATTAGTATGTCACATCTCATGTTCCTATAGCCTCAGTTTTCTGTGACAGCCTTCAATATCTCTTACTGCAGGTATAATTCTCTATTTCTCACAAAAAGCCACATAGACTTACTTACTTGCTTACTTATTTACTTACTTATTTATTACATTTTGTTGCCACCTATCTTGCTGTGGGCCAACTATAGGCAGCTTACAATCATGAAACAGAAGGAAAATGAAAAGACTGTAAACAGAACAGAAGTAAAATAATAAAACAATAAAATAAAAAATTGGAAAGGAACACAGGGTAATAATACATCAATATGAAAAGCAAAAAGATGGATGAGTGGAGAGCAGAGACCAGCAGTGGGAAGGTGGAGTCTGCCATCAATCTACCTCCTGTCTGAAACTCTCCCATTTGGTCCCAAAGCCAATTGTCAGAGTCATGTCTTAAGGCTTTTGTGAAAGGACAGGAGGGTGTGGTGGATCTTACTTTACCGGGTAAGAAGTTCCAAAGGGTAGGTGCTGCAGCAGAAAAGGCTCTTCTTCTGGTTCCTGATAATAAGAGTTCTTTGAACAACAGGATCCAAAGTAGGCCCTCTCTGCTGGCACTAGTAGGATAGGCTACTCCTAACAAAATGAGGCAGTTCATCAGATAGCCTGGACCTATGCCCTTAAGGACTTTAATGGTCATAACCAACACCTTGAATTGCAGCCAGAAGCACATTGGTAGCCAATGAAGTTTGTGGAACAGAGATGGGTCACCCTAGAGGCAACAAAGACTACTGCTGCTTCTGCACTATGCAGCAGCTAAAGCTTTTGAGCAGATTTCAAGGGTAGCTACATGTAGGTGCAGTAGTCCAGATGAGAGATAATCAGGGCTTGAGTAGCAAAGAACAGGAGTCATGATCCAGGAAAAGTCACAACTGGTGCACAAACTGGAGTTGTGCAAAAGCTCCCGTGTTTACACCTGCCATCTGGTCTTTGGGCTGGAGTTGTGACTTCAGGAGATCCCCCAGCTTGCAAACTGGTTTTGAACAGATAATGCAGAACTAAGGATGAAACATTCAAAGATCCTGGAACTCTCTGTACCCAAAGTCACTCAGTTTTGCCAGGGTTATATAGGAAACATACTATAAGGATTGAATTCAAAATGTTATGTTTCACAACTGCATATCTTTGGTTTAAAAAAACAAAGATTTAGTTTTCAATCAGTTCTTTAAGATGGTCAGTAGCCCTTTAATGAGGCAAATGAGGATTCTATCAAAATTTAGAGAACTTATAGTGGACCAAAGAAATCAGTTTCGTTTCTTCGTCAGCTGTTCCTTTCTGTTCAAATCAGGCCTCAGAATAATAATGTAACATTTGGGAAAAAAGATGCAACCCAGTAATCCAGCTGCAGAAGCCAAAATGGAAAAGATC
This sequence comes from Pituophis catenifer annectens, assembly GCF_029215685.1. Taxonomy (NCBI): domain Eukaryota; kingdom Metazoa; phylum Chordata; class Lepidosauria; order Squamata; family Colubridae; genus Pituophis; species Pituophis catenifer. The sequence continues at coordinate 18,471,103 of NW_027256895.1, read as the reverse complement.
TCCACAGCTACCATGTATTTTCCCTTGGTGCTCAGATAGGTGGGAACAAAGGATATCCAGACACTACAAAAGACCAACATGCTGAAGGTGATAAATTTGGCTTCATTAAAGCTGTCTGGTAACTTCCTAGCTAGGAAGGCAACTGAAAAGCTGACAGCAGTCAAGAATCCCAAAAAACCAAGAACAGTATAAAACATAGTGGTTGAACCTTCTTTACATTCTAGGACAATTTCTTCAGCCATGGTGTGCATGTCAGAATCTGGGAATGGGGGGGAAATTGCCAACCACACTGCACAAATGGAGAATTGTGTTAAAGAGCATGAAAGAACTATAGCGTTGGCCAGCCTTTTCCCCACCCATTTCCTCATTTTGGATCCGGGCTTGGTGGCCATGAAAGCAAGGACTACTATGATTGTTTTCCCCAATATGCAAGAAAGAGCTACAGAGAAGATGATGCCAAAAGAAGTTTGTCGCATGAGACATTTCACCTGATCTGGTTGCCCAATGAAGAGCAAAGTGCAGAGGAAGGAGAGGAGGAGAGCAATGAGAAGAATGTAGGTGAGGTTCCGGTTGTTGGCTTTGACAATGGGGGTGTCCTGATGCTTAATGAAGATTCCCAGGACCATAACTGAGATGAAAGAAAAGAAGGAAGCAATAGCTGTCAGGCTAATTCCCAGAGGCTCTTCATGAGACAAAAATGTGATGTGTTTTGGAATGCAAAGGTTGTGAGCTTTGTTTGGGTACTGATCTTCTGAACATGGGAAACAGTCATCTGCATCTGGAAAACAAATTATTGCAGTCATGTGTTTAATGTTATAGACAACAACCCATTACCGAATTGGTCATCACTTCAGAGATATTTCCTTTCCTGACAGTGAGCATTTGAAAATTAACTTCCTCCCTCCCTCCCTCCCTGATACATGAAGCCCTGGTGACCTTGAGATTTTTCTACCCCTTTTGCAAGACATATTCAATTGATCCAGCTCCAGTGATTAATGGGCCCAGTGAGATTCCAAAGTGTGTTGGGGAGTTGTTGTATAGGATCTGCTGCATGGGCCTGCCAAAACCCTCACTGTTATTGGAATAAAGAGGTAGAAGAGGGCTTGGATAGAATTGAATAGGTCAGGCCCATGCAACTTTTTTCATCCCATTGAACCAGGCATTCTCTGTGCTTTATGGAGGATTTGACAGAGTTGAAAAGAGTCAAGAGACATCTAGAGCACATCTACAGCATTGCTGGAGAAAGACAAGGGATGAATCTGAACAATGACAACCTAGAGTCACTATTAGTAAGTGTGTATCATTTGTCAAAAAGTTATTAATGGACACAAAGAGTTCAGAATTTTTGTTCAGTCTCCCACCTGCCCTTTTTAGGGAAGATGGTGGTTGAAAAGATGATTGTGCTGCAACCCCAGAAGATCCTTGATTAAATAAATTATCTGGACTACTTGCAGCCAGGTTTTAGGCCTGGATATGGGAAGAAAATGGTATTGGTCATTCTTTTGGATGGTATCTGGAGAGAATGGGATAGGGATAAGGATAGTACATCCATCGTGGCTCTTCTTCTTTCTTTCTTTCTTTCTTTTTTTAATTTTTTTTAAATTTATTTTTAAAACATAAAACATAAAACAACATATTTATGGAGCAAGAGTCTGGCCTGGTATAACATAGGTATAAATTCCCAATTTCATCCAATAACATCTTAAGACAACCAAAAAATAACAAAAATAACATCAACAAAAAAACCCCAAATCTAAACCCAATTTTTATCTTTCAATCTAACATCTTATTCTATCCTTTAAGTTTCTATTATGTAGTCACCCTAACTCTTAAACTTCAGATCCAAACAGCACTTTATAGTATTCATTTATCATTTTAACAATCAGTATTTCATGTATTTTCTGTACTTCAAAGACCCAAATCAAGTCAATGTTTCTTTTAGAACACATCTAATAACCAATATAAAATATTTCATTCCTCTCTGAAAGACATTTTAAAGTCAATATCCATTCTTCAAATGTATCTCCTTCATTCCTCCTAGGTTTATTTTTAGCTGGATTGCAGCTTAGTTAGCTGGTTTCCAGGGATGCTTTCCTCCACTCCTAACCTTATTTATTGGCTGGATCACAGTTAGTTTTAACTGCTTCCAACATTTTCTCTTTCACTCCTCCTTGGTTTATTTTTAGCTGGATAACAGCTTTTCAGTTATCCCTGTTTTCCAGGGATGCTTCCCTCCACTCCTAACCTATATTTCACTGGTTCACAGTTTAGCTTTAACTGCTCCCCAGTATGTCTCCTCCACTCCTCCTAAGTTTATTTTTGGCTGGTTCACAGCTTAATTAGCTGTTTTCCAGGGATGCTTACCTCCACTCCTTACCTTATATTTAACTGGTTCGCAGTTTGGCTTTCACTGCTCTCCAGCGTTGCCTCTTCCACTCCTCCTAAGTTTATTTTTAGCTGGTTCACAGCCTAGTCAGCTGCTCTCCAGGGATGCTTTCCTCCACTCCTAACCTTATATTTGACAAATTCACAATTTAATTTTAATCATCTAATTCCCAAAAACATACTTCTTTAGCAATTTAAAATAGTAATACCTTTTGAAATATATCTTCTCTCCTACTCTCTCCCGAATTATTAATTCTCCCATTTCCTATTTGTTTCTCACCTTTCTCTATAAAACAACATTTTAAACCATTTATAGGCCAATTCACCATAGTTATAGAATCGATAAACAAATCTTATTGTTATTCAAGAATTCATTCCCATTCTCTTGTTTGCTATAGAAAAACAACATTTTAAACAACTTTGAAATCCATTTTCTATAACCATTAAAACACTTATTAATATTTTTAGAGAATTCTTTCAAAGTATTCACATTTTTTCTATTAATAACGTTTCTCGCTTTGAAAATGAGCGTGTACAAGTAATTCTTAACAATATTCAAAGCTTCATTCACATTTTCTTATTTTCTATAAAGAACAATATTTTTAACCATTTTAAAGAGAAAGTTTTCTGTAATTGTTAAATCTATCAATAATTCATATTGGTAATCAAAGATTCATTCATAATCTTCATATTTCTTATAGCTTACAGCATTTTAAACCATGCTTATTAATAAAAAAAATTTTTTTAAAGAAGTTTCTTTCAAAGTATCCACATTTTTTCTATAATAATATTCCTTGCTTTAGAAATCATCATCTATAAATAGTTCTTAGCAATATTCAGATATCCACATTTCCTTACTTTCTATAAAAAAAACAATAGTTTTCTGTAATTATTAAATCTATCAGCAATTCTTATTAATACTCAGAAATTCATTCATAATCTTCATATTTCTTGTAGTTTTTTCTATATTCCCATTCCCCCCCTTTTTAAAAAAATATTTCTTTCAATAATAATAAAGAAGGATAAACTTAAAAAAGAGAAAGGAGAGGAAAAATGAAATAGAAGTATGACAAAAAATATCAAAGGGAAAGATTTGAAAGAAAGAAAAAGGAAAAAAGGAAAAGCAAAAAGAAAGGAATGAGATAGAAAAATAATATAATAAAAATAAAAAAATAATAATACAAAGCAAAAAAGAAAAAGGTAAAAAGGAAAGAGAGAGAGGAAAGAGAAACTCTCCTCCTTACATTGTTTAGGAATCAATCACATAAAAAGCATTTACATCCATTTTAATCAAACTATGGTGTTTTTCTCATTCTGTCTGTTAGGATATGGTTTGAGCCTAACAAGTTGTCCAGGCAATATATGTGTTCTGTGACTTTAATATGAATATGTATTGTGTGACTTTAAAGTTTTACTGCTGATTCATTGTAATGCTGAGTCATGCTGTAATTAGTTGTGAACGTATTTAAGGAAGGTTCTGTAAAGTATTCAGTTGATGATATGCTACCATTGTGTGAGGAGTTTCTACCATTGTGCTATCATCGTTGGATGGATCTGCTACCATCGTGGTTTGTGAACCAGAGTGAGTTTGTTAATCTAACCAACTACTGTTTGTATGGTAAGAAGATATCTGTATCACTGGACTGATTTAACTGGCAAAGACTTGGATTGATTTAAAGACTATGAGATTGTTTTTTCACTATAAAGTAAGCTTTTGATAAACCAGTTTGCACATCTCTTATTTGTTGCTCTCAGCAATGTTTCTCTGTGCTCTACACTCTGCTGGTTGGTAACACAACAACAATATCCTTAACATTGGTTATGGGCCCAGAGCCAACAAGAACTAACAGGGATTGTTAAAAGCTAACTGAGAGTTGATGTGAATAGTACAAACTGTGTTTGTGATATACAATCTAAGTGAAGATGGCACTAGAACAAGCAGCAAATTTTTCCATGATAACCTGGCTGGATGGAACAAACTATGTATCCTGGTCTGCAAAATGTAATCTACTTTTGCGTAGAGAAGGACTGTGGGACATAGTTAATAATCCACTGGATGTAATAGCATGGGATCCTGCTGATGAGGAAGATGCGAAGATATTAGCCAAGTTTAACAGAGACAATGAACGAGCTCTTTGCATTATTGGACTAACACTGGGTGACCAGCAGCTTGTCCATATTCGTGGTGAAGAGTCTGCTGCTAGGTGTTGGACCAAGTTGAAGAGACTATATGTTCGTGACTCTGTGGGTGCTCATATTTATCTTACAAGGAGATTATTTAAGCAACATCATCTTAAAGGTGGAGATATGATGGCTCATTTGGAATCCATGACCAGAATTTTCCAGGAGCTGCATGAAAAGGAACTTGTTTTCTCAGAACTACAACAAATTTATATAATTCTTTCTTCTTTGAATGATAGTTATGACGACTATGTTTCTTCGATAGAGGTTTTGTCCAGAGATGAACTGACATTGGCTGGCATAACTGGTAGGTTATTGGAAGAATCCAAAAGAAGACAAGAAAGGGATCAGTTGAGAGTGCAACAACCAAAAGAAGAAAAAATGTATTCAACTGCCTATTTTGTAAAACGTTGTTTTGCATGTGGGGCTAAAGGGCATATAGCTAAGTATTGTAAGAATAAGAAAATGTCTGTTAGGGACAATACTAGACCCAAGAAGGGTTGTAATTTAGCTATATCCAGTTCAACTACTGATGTTAACCAGGATTGGTGGGTTGTTGACAGTGGTGTTTCTCAATCTATTTCTAAAAATAGAAAAAAATTTGTTAAAATGGAGAAGAGTAACCAACATGTTAAACTAGCAAATGGCTGGAAGGTTAAGGTAGCTGGAGAGGGTGTTGCTCGTTGGTCATTTAGTAATGAACCATTGCCTATGTTATATATTCCTGGGTTAAAATTCAATTTATTATCTGTTAAATCATTATTGCAATTTGGGTTTACAGTAACATTTAAAAATGATAAGTGTATTATTGAGAAAGATGGCAAGGTTGTTACTGCAAGTTTAGAAAATGATTTATTTATTTTAAGGGATAATCCAGTATTGGTGGCTAAGACTAAGTCTGTTTATAAGAATGTTAAACCACATGATGAATGTATTCATCTGTTACACTGGAGACTTGGGCATTTAAATTTCAGGACGTTAAAGAAAACAGTTCAGTTATCTGAAGGGATAAAACTACAAGCATGTAGTAAATATCTGAATTGCAATGCCTGTAGTCAGCAAAAAAGTAGGGTAACACCAGCAAACCGTGTTAATGGTTTTAAAACAAAAAATCCATTAGAGGTAGTGTTTGTAGACCTAATTGGACCCAAAAAACCTAACATAGGAGGTGCCTGCTATATTCTAAGCATAGTAGACCATTATTCAAGATACAGATTCTGTTATGTTATGAAAACAAAAAGTGAAACATTCCAGCATATTAACAACTGGCTGCGTTTTGTGGAAAGGAAACAGAAATTTAAGGTTAAATGCTTAGTGACTGATAATGGTACAGAATTTACCAACCAAAGATTGGAAAAATTTTTGCAGGATGCAGGGATCCAGCATAAATGGTCTGCTCTGTACAGACCAGAACACAATTCGTATATCGAAAGAAGAGGTCAAACATTACAAGCCATGACTAGAACTATGTTGGCAGATTCTGGTTTGCCTGAAAATTTATGGGGTGAGGCTGTTATGTGTGCTAACCATGTGTTAAACAACGTGGTTCATTCCTCTATGGGTGAAATACCATTCACCTTATGGCATGGGAGGAAACCAAATCTTAGTTACTTACACACATTTGGAGCCCCAGCTTGGGTACATATTCCATCTAATTTAAGGAGAAAGGATCAACAGAGAGTCAGAAAAAAGTTTTTCGTTGGCTATGAATCAAATCATAGATCTTTTAGGTTTTGGGCACAGGGAACTACTAGTGTAGTGCAAGTGCTACATTTCTAGAGCACGAAGGATGGGATAAACTAGAGCGTGCAGATTATAGACATGATAATAATACTGTTAGTATAGAGCATGATGATATTCCTGAGGATTTAGATGATATAAAATCCTCTATCAAGGATGAAGAACAGGAAGTAGGTTTAGAGGAGGTAGTTTTAGGGGAGGAGTCAGATGAACAATCTGCTGTAAGTCCCGTATTACCTAGGAGATCTACTAGGGAAAGGCGTCCACCTGATCGATATAAAGCAACTGTAGTTTGCCAGGTTAATATAGAACCTTCAAGTTATGAAGATATCAGGCTTTATCCTGAAAAGGAGCAGAATGCTTGGAAGGAGGCAATGAGTAAGGAAAGTAATTCTTTAACTAAGTTAGGTGTTTACGAAACTGTGAAATTTCCACCTGGTGAAAAATTAATAGGTTGTAGATGGGTTTACAAAATTAAGAAAAGCATAGATGGGACAGTAACCCATAAAGCTCACCTTGTAGCTCAAGGTTTTTCTCAAACCGAAAAGGATTTCGATGAGTTTTTTGCTCCTAGTTTACAAGCTAGTACTTTAAGAACAATGCTAGTGTGGGCAGCTAAGTATAAATATAATATTAACCATATAGATGTAGAGACAGCATACTTGCATGCTCCATTGAGACACACCATCTATATGAGGAAGCCTTTAGGAGTTCAAACTCTTTCTTCTTTTTTTTGCTCCCTTTTTTTCCAGTTCCAATATCCATAAAGTTATAAAGACTAACAGATTTAGTTCTTTTGTATTCCATATATGGTATCATCATGTCCTCTTCTAAGGGTATGCCTTTCTTCTTCATTACAACACCATTAATCTAAAAGGGTGGCATGCCCACATTTGGGACGCAGAGAAGAAAAGGAAGACATATTTCCATAGACATAAAATTAGAGACTCATTGATACAAACATGGATCCAGATTAGGCAAAGATATTACAAAAAAATCCCAAATTGGCTCTCAACGATGGAGGCCCTGATCCACCCCAATAGAAGGGGGATGGAGAAAATGGGCAGATATAAAGATATATAGACGAAGGAGGGAAGCTTAAACCAAATGATACCCTACGAGAGCAAGGAATAATCTTAGATTGATGGACCTATTCACAAATAAAATCTAGATATCAGAAAGACAAAGAACAATACCGTATAGAACAATACAGTATAGAACTAGGATCAAATGGATTGGATAAAGTCCTGATGGGAACAAATAAAACAAATAAAAAGATTCTGGCCAAACTATACAATTATCTACTAGGTGACGATAAGTTCAAAGATATTACAAAGAATCAAATAATTGCATGGGAGAAAAATATAGAGCGTGAGATAAATTTTGGGGAATGGGAGGAGGCATGGAACAGGAATCTTAAATTGACCAGAGCGGCGGCATACAAGGAAAATCATTATAAATTGTTCCATAGATGGTATTTAGCCCCGGCCAGACTAGCAAAAATATATCCCAATATACATCTCAATTGTTGGAAATGTGGCTACGGTCAAGGCACTTTCTTTCACATGTGGTAGACATGCCCGGAAGCGAAAGGATACTGGAATAAGATCAGGAGGTGGTTATATGAAATAATTGGTGAAGATATTGAACTAACACCAGAGATATTTCTCCTGGGAATAATAAAGAAGCCATATGGAAAGGAAAAGATACATTTAATGATCCACATAATTACAGCCGCCAGACTGGCATATGCACAGTACTGGAAAGAGAAAACTCAACCACCAGAAGAGCTCACAATTAGGAAAATATTGGAGTGCGCAGAGATGACTAAATTAACTTATGAATTAAATGATGATGAGAAGTCAGTTTATTATACTATGTGGGAAAGGTGGTACAAGTGGATGTATGATAAAATGAAAGATAGACCTAAAGGTGTGTTAAATAACGGTTAAAAGTGATCTGAAATATCACCAAGTATTATTTATGTAAATAGTTAAAACATTGCACATCCGATACTAACTGAAAATGTTATTACACCTATGTTTTTTATGTTTTTGTTTGTATGTTTGTCTTTTCTCTTTTTTTTTTCTGTTTGTAAAAAATCTCAATAAAGTTTCTATAAAAAAAAACAACAACACCATTAATCAGCAGTTTTAACTGTTCCAAATAGCTTCTTCTTCCCAACTGTCCATAAGTAGTTCAAAAACAAATTGAATACATCCAAAATCAAACCTCCTTAGTTTTTCCTCAATATACTCCAGTTCGAGAAATAAGAGACAAAATTTCTTCTTCAAATGATAAGGAATACACAATTTGCAGTTTCCACTTTCACTTCTGTTAACAAGTGTCCATCTTAAACTCCCTCCGCTTATTATTCTCGCAGCTTTTTAAAAAAGACATTCCGTTTCCTCTTCTCCTTCTTTCTCTTTACAGCTAATCCATTCCTTAATAACCAAAAATCCATCTAGAAAAACATTTAATTCCAAAAGAAGATAGTAGGTATTATCGTCCTTTAAAGGGTCTTCTCTTCTCCTTGTTAATTATTTTAAATCTTTCGCCCAAATAATTCTTAGCCGCTGTTAGGGCAAGGGCATTGTTAGTCTCAAATATTTGGGCTAGTCCTACTCACCCGGCATTCAAACAGCTTGATCCTGCATCTCCTCCTGCACTTCGCTTGTCCCAGCTGCCCCGGCTTTGGGGCAGCTGCCATGGCTGCCTCTCCCATCGCCACTGGCGTAGAGGGATATCCTCCGGCCTCGAGGAACCTGTTTGTTCCTCTTGGCCATCCAAGGAGGTCCCTCTTTATCCCCCTGTCCCTACAGGACAGGGGAGGTCCGCAGACCTACTGGCAAGGGCTTGATGGATGGGATTTTCATGGAGCTCCAAAGAGCCCCGCTATTTCTATCATCGTGGCTTTTCTTGATCATGGTATCCTTTTGAGATGGTTTTGGGAACCATCCCAGAGGGAAGAACAATTCTGGTCTGGTTCACCTCCTTCTTCTTTGACCAGTTCCAAATGGAGAAAGAGCTCCAGCCTACAAGACCAACTATGGGGTGCTATATGAATCGGTGGTTTCTCTGTATCCTTTTCTTATCAAGAAAAGCCATTTTCAGAGTCAGCCTATTGCCCCCAACAATCTGAGTCCTCATTTTACCGACCTCAGAAGGATGGAGGGCTGAGTCAACCTTGAGCCAGTGAGAATTGAACTGCCGAACTACTGGCAGTTGGCAGTCAGCAGAATTAGCCTGCAATACTGCATTCTAACCACTGCACCATCATGGCTCTTATGTACTAGTTGTACCCTTTTCAGCTCTACTCTCTATCATTCATATTTTGGTCATCTCCCATATGGATTATTGCAATGCAATCTATATGGGATTACTCTTGAAGAGGCTGTAGCTGATGTAGAATGCAGCATCAAAAACAATATTGAGCACCCTTAGGATTCCACATATAACACCTCTGCTATACAAACTTCATTTTTTTTCAGTTGCTTCTGGGAGTTCAATTCAAGACATTTGATATTACCTTGAAAGCCCTTTCTCAGATTATTTGAAGAACTGTCATCCCCACTATATGATCCTATCCCACCTAATTGGCCATGGAGGGTATATTGCAGATTCTGTCATTTAAGGAATTTTGGCTGGCAGGTTGCAGGAAGACATACTTTTGTGCTGTTGCTCCTTCTCTGTGGAACACCTTACTCTCAGATGTGAGGCCGGTCCTTGGTCTTCATCATCATGGAAGTTGAAGACTGATATGCAACCCTGGGTGTCATGAGGGCATTCTTTTCATCTTAACATTTTAACTTTTAATGCTGCAACACCTGAAGGCAGGACAAGAAGCAATGGATGCAAACTAACACAGGAGAGAAGCAACCTAGAACTAAAGAGAAATTTTTTGACAGGGATAACAATTAATCCACTAGGAGCTTCAACACTGGAGGTTTTTAAGAAGATATTAGATAACCACTTGTCTGAAAAGGTATAGGGTTTCCTGCTTGAGCAGGGAGTTGGACTGGAAGACCTCCAAGGTCCCTTCAATCTCTGTTATTCTGTTATACTAAGATATTTATTTATGTATATATTAATTATTTACATATATTTATGTAATTATGTACATATATTTATGTATATATTAATGTATACATTAATATACATTAAAAAAATAATATAATTATATTTATTTTATCAGGTTCGCCTGATTCGCCAGTTGCGGCCCTTTCTTGATTGGGATTCCCTGTGCACAGTCACTCATGCCCTCATCACCTCTCGCCTTGACTACTGCAATGCTCTCTACATGGGGCTCCCCTTGAGGGGCACCCGGAGGCTCCAGCTGGTCCAGAACGCAGCAGCGCGGGTAGTGATGGAAGCAGCATGGCGCTCCCATGTAACACCGCTCCTGCGCGAGCTGCACTGGCTCCCAGTGGTCTTCCGGGTGCGCTTCAAGGTGTTGGTTATCACCTTTAAAGCGCTCCATGGCATAGGGCCTAGCTATCTTCGAGACCGCCTGCTGCTACCGACGACCTCCCAGTGACCCGTGCGCTCCCACAGAGAGGGCCTCCTCAGGGTGCCATCAGCCAAACAATGTAGGCTGGTGACCCCCAGGGGGAGAGCCTTCTCTGTGGGGGCACCTACCCTATGGACCCAGCTGCCCCCAGAGATAAGGAGAATCCAAGACCTCAGCGCCTTCCGCCGTGCCCTTAAAACTCACTTTTTCCAGCAAGCCAGGCTGGCTTAGGAAGAAATTTTTTAAAATTTTTAAATGTTTAATTGGTTTGTGGTTTTTTAAATTTTGGGCCAAATTTATATAGATTTTAATTGTTTTTAATATTTGTGTTTCATGTTTTTAATTCTGGCTCTGCACCGCCCTGAGTCCTCAGGGAGAAGGGCAGTATATAAATTGAAAATAAATAAATAAATAAATAAATAAAATAATAAAATAACCCCCACCACCCACCCCAGTGACAATACATCACACTAAACATTTCATGGGCTCCATACTGCTCTGGGTTCCCCAGACCTGCTGCCGAATGAGATCTTCAGGGCCTTCCATAAGAGTGTTAGAGTGGGGGCCATTCTAATCTCTGGGGGAATGATGTTCCAGAGAGAGAGGGAGCCACCATGGAGAAGGCCCTTCTTCTGGGTTCCACGAGGTGTATCTCCCTAAGGGATGGGACCCACAACATTCCTTGCCTCCCTACTCTGATGGGTTGGGAAATGTGACCAGTAAGAGATGGTCCCTAAAATAACCTGGTCCCAAGCCATCAAGGGCTTTAAAGGTGACAATCAACACCTTGAATTTCACCCGGAAGCAAATTGGCAACCAACGCAGCTCCCGCAGGAGAGGTAATATATGTGCACACTGAGGTCTGCACAAAAACATGTGGGCCACTGCATTTAGAACCAACTGGAGCTTCCAGGTATTCTTCAAGGGCAGCCCCATTTAGAGCACATTGCAATAGTCAAAACAGGAAGTGACTAGGGCATGAGTGACAGTGAGTACAGATTGTTGGTCCAGGAAAGGGCATAACTGGTGCACAACCCACAGTTGCGCAAAGGCCCTCCTTGCCACAACTGCCACCATCTCTTGGAGCAAGAATTGCAAGCCCAAGAGAACCCTCAGATTATTCATAGGGTCTGTTTAGATTAGTGCCACCGCATCCAAGACCAAAGGTGGCAATTCTCCCTAGGCCAAAGAACCCCAAACCCAGAGCCACTCAGTCTTGCAAGGGTTTTGTTTCAATCCATTGCTTCCCATCCAGCCCCTAACGGCCTCCAGGCACTCTCAAAGGGAGGACACAGCATCAATTAAGTCACCACGGGCTGAATCATACAGCTGAGTATCATCAGCATATTGATGATACCTCAGTCCATGGTGATGGATGATCTTATTCAGTAGCTTCATATAAATATTGAACAGGAGTGGAGAGAGTATATCTCTCCTGTGTAAACTGTGCAGATTCACTTAATTCAGATGACGGTATAGAAATGTGATGAATACATAAAAACATCACCTAAATTTAAATTATTATTTGTTTCCCAAAATACACTGTCAAAAATTGCTTAACTAACTGAGATCTCTCCTTTACCATTTATTTTAAATCTTTCTGAACTGCAATTCCCAAAATTATAGTACGTTCATTCCACTCAATCTTGAAATCTCTTTACTTTCATAGAAACCATAGATGAAAATATTTATTTATATGGTCTCGTTTATCTTTCCCAAGTAAAAAAAGATGACATGATATTCGAATAGACGTCTAAGTAATCAACATCTCTTCAGAATTATGGACAAATGAATTAGAACAAATGAATTATGGACAAATTTGTACAGAGATGGTAAACTACTGTTTATAATTAAAGACTAATATAAGGCATTGCACAAAATACATAGCAATGGAATCTCTGCTTTAGATCTCTTACCTGTCTTGTTTGAAATTTTCCCTTCTGGGCATTTAAGGCAATCATAGCAGCAAAAGGGCTTTCCTTCTATTTTTATTTTGCTCCAACCTGATGAGCATGGAGGATTGCACATAGAAAAGGGCTGTACCTATTGGACATTAAGAAAATTGAGAAATTATTACTTAACGTTTCAGGAATTCTTGCATCTGAAGAATTGGATTTGACTAGTATTTAAGTCATATACAGTGGTACCTTGGAATTCAGCTGCTTTGAAACTCACTGAATTCATCATTTGTTTGTTACTCAATGCACAAGCTGAAACTTGTTGATGTTGGCTACCTTGTGACTCACAATCTTATTCCTTATGAGAAAAAAAATGTTGTTTACTCATCATTTTGGGTACCTCCCGGTACCCTCCTAGTACCTGTTTTACTCATTGCACCTCCTAGAACCAATTAACAATGACTACAAAGGTATCACTGTATTAACAAAATATTGTCCAACAGGCCAGAAACACACATTGGGAGACGCAAGCAGCCTTAGTCATTTTACGAACAACACTTAAGATATGAGAAATGCAACTCTATTGCAAAAATATGATGTTGAGTAAATGTTAACCAATTAAATAAGTACACAGGCTGGATGCTGGGTTGGCCATGTTGTACGAAGCATATATCCTTAAGTAACCATGTGACAGAAAGTGGTATAATTTAGGAAATGCAGCCATATTGGTTATTTTTTAAGACTCTTTTGTTATTTGTATAATCAAGCAAGATGTTGATTGTATCTTGCATGATTATACAAATAATCAATAGTCACCTGCAAAGTCATGGAATCAATCATCAATCAATCCATTACCCTCCTCCTAGAAAAAAAGCAACCTACTCTCTAATAAACAGTTTGGTTTCAGAAAAAAATATCCTGTAATCTACAACTTCTATACTGCAAAAACATATGGACTACAAATCTTGATCAGGGCAAAGCTATAGATGCAATTTACATAGGCTTCTGTAAAGCCTTTGATTCAGTGGTACATGACAAACTACTTCTAATACTAAAATCCTACGGCATCTCCGGACCCCTCCATAATTGGATAACTGCGTTTCTGTCAAATGGTCAAAATAGGGAGCGCCTATCATATCCTGCTAATACATGTTAATAGCAGAGTTCTAGGACAAAGACTCTTCATACTATACATAAATGACCTTTGTGATCATATTATAAGTATCTGCATTCTCTTCGCCATTGATGTTAAACTATTTAACACTACCAACAATGCTGCTACCCTTCAAAAAGACCTTGACTTTGTGTCAGAATGGTCAAAAAATTGGCAACTCCAAATCTCAACCAGCAAATGCTCTGTCTTACACAATGGCAAAAAGAATCAGAACACTAAATACAAGCTAAGTGGACATGACCTTGTAGATGACCCTCACTCTGTCAAGGACCTTGGAGTACTCATATCAAATGATCAAAGTGCCAAAGCCCACTGTAACAACTTCATCAAAAAGGCATTAAAGGTTGTAAACCTAATCTTGCAAAGCTTCTACTCCGGTAATATTACACTACTAACAGGAGCATACAAAACATTTGCTAGACCAATTCCCGAATACAGCTCATCTGTCTGGAACCCACACTGCATATCGGACATTAATACATTTGAGCGCATCCAAAAATATTTCACAAGAGGAGTCCTCCACTCCTCTGCTTGTAACAAAATACTCTATGACACCAGGCTTGAAATTCTGGGTTTAGAAAATTTAGAACTACGCCGCCTTCGGTATGACCTAAGCATAGCTTATAAAATCAACTGCTACAATGTCCTACCAGTCAATGACTACTTCAGCTTCAAACACAGCAATACACGAACACACAATAGATACAAACTTAAAGTAAACCGCTCCAGACTCGATTACAGAAAATATGACTTCAGTAACAGAGTTGTTAATACCTGGGATGCACTACCAGACTCTGTGGTCTCATCCCCAAACCCCCAAAACCTTAACCTAAAACTGTCTACTGTTGACCTCACCCCATTCCTACGAGGTCTATAAGCAACGTGCTTAAGAGCACCAGCGTGCCTACCGTCCCTGTCCTAATGTTCCCTTTAATTGTATTCATTTTATGTATTCAATTCATGATTATACTTATATATATTATCTAATATGTACTCGACAAAATTAAGTAATTAAAAATAAATAAATAAATGTCCTTTGCCACAATTTGTGAAATGATGAAGCGAATCCTCAGAAAGGATTCGTTTCTAAAATGAAATGATGTCTTAATGGCTCCAAGGATCTTCTATATTGTCTATTTGAAAGGATGTTTAATTGCTTCTTTGGAAGAACTGTGGAATACTTCCATAACCAGAAGAACCTTGTATTTAAAAAAATGAAGTTCATTCTAACTGGAAATCATTCTTGCACTATAACATTATAAAAGAATGTATATCACAATGAAAAGTCTATCTTTAAATTTGATGGAAAATTAGATTTCCAGTATTGGTTCCATGCATTGCATTTATAGCTTTACTTGGTGATTTATATTATGTTAACTAGTTTTTTCCAATTTAAAACTCCAAACAATTTTCAGGCAGATATTTTACAATAACATGATTCATGGCATATTTATAAATAGTAGACATTTTACCCTTTGGCTACCAAGCAGTATCTTCTTACCTTTACTTTTTTATTTTACTTCTCTTACGCCACTTTTGCTTATATATTTTTTTCTAAAAAGTGATATGGTATCTGGGTTAGTTATCCAATCATCACATCTTAATGAAATATTTTTAATGTGTTTGGAATGTTGTTTTCTCTGAGGCCCATGGTAATTTCTTTTAGTATCGAATCTACATCTACTGACCAAGTCAAAGCAGAACCCTGAAAGATGTATCTAGTCTCCCCTTCTGGAAATGCCTTAACCTTTGAGGCACATTAAGTTGCAAACCATTCTATATTCAAATATGCTATGAAAATTCAACCATCATGAGTCACCATTTCAGAATCATTTATTTTAACATAGATGAACCACTCAGTGAATATTGTACATTCAAAGACAGAACACTTGTAGAAATATGTGTAAATAATGAATTACCATTTGAATATTCAGGGTCCAAACAGCCTTTTCTGCCATGATTCCCACCCTCTGGAACATTGTTCTCCTTGAGAGAAAATCCACTTGCACTCTTTTAGTCCTGTCAAGAGTATTGAAACCTCATTCTGCTGATTGACCTGAAGCTCCAATAGCGGTGTTCCATGTTGGAGATGGTTAGTAGACTAGGGAGAAGATGCTGCCTCTGCCCCTTTGTATACTGATTATCTAATTTTAGTTAATTTTTAATTTTTACTCATTTGTATATTTGCTTTTATGATGTCAGTCACCCAGAATATTCTGAAGATGAAATGAGTGGCACGTAAATTTAATTAATAAATGACTTTGATCAACACAAAAATAATAATAATGGAAATTAGTGCAGAATATTGTTGAATATGGTGGGCCAGATAATATTCTCTACAGAAATATATCAGTGCAATTTCAAAGGCTGATACAGATCCCCATATTTTGTAGAAGCTATGACCGAGCAAGAGGTTAGATAAGCATATTCTTTTCAGTATATGCTTTTTATATTATAATAAAATACCTATAGTTTTTAATATAATATTAAACATTGAAGAATGTTTTTTTTAAAAAATGATATATTTTAATCTTTCCTGAAAATGTTTATATTTTTTCTTTTTTCTTAAGATTCAGAAAAATCTGGAGGATGAGGAAAAAGGCTGCATTCTCTTGTTATAGAATGACAATTATCTTATTGACCCTAACAAATTCAGTTCAAGTGAGTTTTTATATTGGGTTTTTAATTTATTATTATTCAGCTCTTTTTTCCTACAAACTTAAGCTAGAATGGTTTCATAAATGCAAAACAAAAACAAACCCCAGGATGGAAACACAACTTTGGTTAATTTATGCTTTACTGCTACCTTTGTAGAGAAATACAGGCATTTCATCTATGTTCTGCATTTTTTTTTTAAATGATGCAAACATGTTCAGTAATTCTAACTCTGGGGATAAATCATAATTTCCTCAATGACTTTAGTGTCTCTTTTTCTCACAGGGAGATTCAGTGAACACAAATCTTAGCATTGATGGAGTATTAGGGAGATGGTGGGAAAATGGAGAGCCTCTTCTACCCAGCAGTCCTCTGTAACTGCATTTACTGCATCATCATGTTCGTTTAACAACCCCATCAGCCCTTGTGAGATTGGAGTCTGGGGGCAACTGAATGGAGTGTTAGCAGAGTGTTTACTAGCCAGATGCCCTTCCTGATGCCAATGTGGAGAGTGGTTCAGCAGATATATTCTCATTGTGTCCAGAGAGAGAAATATCTGCCTCTACCTAGAATTGAACTCACAGCTTCCTGATTGTGAGGCGAGAGCTCCACCTCGAGGCCACCACACCACTCCTAACTGCATTTACTGCATGATGCTAATTAAATGAAGCTGACTTCATAATAGGGGTGTTTGGTGTCTGGGTAGAAAAATTTATAATACTTGTATCTGTTACACAGGGAATGTCGCAAGTTACTAAAGCGTGCCACTTTACATTGTGTTGCTATTTGAGGTCCTGCTTCTAAAACTCCAATGTTCCCAGAAATAATATAAACTCTGGAACAGAGTTTTTCCTTATATTTTGTAAATCCCCCTTGATAGAAATCTCTCTTCTAATCAGTGCAAATGTTTTGCGTTGTTTTTTTATTTTAGGGTAATCATGTTCACGAGTCACTTTGAGAAAAGAGTCATTGGATGCCTGTAATTCCTGAAAGAACTTTCTGAACATTGAAGCAGTAGGTAAAAATAAAGTAAATTATTCACCATGGTTTGATATTGTTGCCAAAACTACCTGGTTAAACATGGGGGGCCAGATGATCTCCTCTGCAAAAATAGTAAGAAGATTTTCAGGGGGAGTCACTGGAGCTATGTTTCCAATTTTGATACGATGAAATGATTGGTTGGGGAAGGTGACCCAGTTGATAACATCAAATCCAGTTGGTAGCTCTCCTCTTTCGTCAAAGTGAACCGTTTCTCCAGCACTGTTGTTAAATGAAACAGCTTTAAGATACCAATGGAACTAAATGGAAATCATTAAAAGAAATTTATAACAATTGGAAGCAATGAACAAGTATGAATGAAGGATCTTTCATAAATTAGATGTTATCCTTATAAGGCAGACCTATCAGCAAATATAATATGAGGAATATTTATTGTTATAGGGTATGATAAAAGAAACATGAATACCTGAAGGAATTTGCTTCTAAGACAGAATTAGTCTCTATCTTCTTTCCCGGGGCTAAATTGGCATTTACTTTCTCTTAACAGTCCTTCTAATGACTTTTGCATTCTTTCTAAAAAGCATTTAGGTATTTAGATTTCCTTTAGTATTCCCATGCATGTTGGAAGCAATATTATCATCTATGTCAGTTTGACCAATAATGTTCACCCTTAATGGCACCCTAGTTACTTGCTGTTGCTCACAAGCTCTGCTGTACCAAAATATTTTGAGCGTTTTATCTAGGGGGGGGCAACAAAAAAATTGTTGTGGTCTGTCTATTGATCACTCTTCAATGCCATCCTTTCTTTTTTTCTTATGTATCTCATACTCTTCTTTTCTCTGTGGAATCAAAATGCAGGACCCCAAGCAAATAATCAAGACTCACTGCAGCTTAATGCCCTTCCTTCCTTCCTTCCTTCCTTCCTATCATAATCTTCTCCTCACTGTGGAATCAAAACTCAGAACCCAAGCAAATAAACAAAGATAATTACAGTATTTATTCTTAACATAGGACACTAAAACAATTGCAACCAGAAACTAGTGGAGGGAACTTCTGCAGAGAGCTTATATTTCAAAAATGAAGGCAAAATTATGCATACATACCTATTCATAAGTAATTACATAATAGATCTCAAGGTACTTTTTATTATTTTTATTATTTTTATTTTTTTATTTTTATTTGATTTATATGCCGCCCTTCTCGGGAGACTCAGGGCATCTTACAATGCGTTAAGCAATAGCCTTCATACTTTTGTATATTTATACAAAGTCAGCTTATTGCCCCCACAAACTGGGTCCTCATTTAACCTACCTTAGAAAGGATGGAAGGCTGAGTCAACCTTGAGACTGGTAAGATTCGAACCTGCAGTAATTGCAGGCAGCTGTGTTAATAACAGGGTGCTTTAAACCACTGTACTACCAAGGCACTGTACTACCAAGGCTACTTCAAGCTCTCCTTTTATTTAAAGAATACAATGGTCTTACTTTGAAGAAGCCTTGGCGTCAAAAGATTCAGAGGATCCTAATGGAATATTTTGATAGAACTATCACAAACCACTGTGGGATACAAGGACACATTCCTTATATCCTATTAAACAGTCACATTCATTTGGAAACTGATTTACCCCACACTCCTTCCAAAACTTCTCTTCAATTAACATATGGCATTGCCTCCTTCTCACTCTGCATTGTTGCACCCCATGTTTAGTGTTATCTGGAATTATTATTTGAAGTTCTGATATATCAGTTTTGAGTTAGTTCAGCTTCAGAATATTCTTATTAGCTATACAACTCCAAAATACTAGCTGAACATTTATATGACTGGCCCTTATATAAATATATAATATATTTTCATTCATGTTGTTTTTACCTGCCACGACTGTTGATTGAGTTCCCAACCATTTCCTCTTTTTCTGCTCTTAGATGAAAGCATGGCTTGCAAAGCATGGGCCACTATATAGACAGCATTGTAAATGCTATAACTATGCCCAGTAATACGAGATTCAATCACAGATTCAGGAAGGGTCTCCAGTGACTCCTCACCAGTGCATTGATTGTCACTGTCCTCATCTAACCCAGCATTTCGGAAAGAACAGTCAAATGCATTTTCCCAAAACACTCTTGTCAAACTGTCCTCTTCTGAAGAAGAAGGCTTTCTCATCTGAATAAATTTCTTAAACCCTAATATTTCCTTTGAGGAAACTGCCAACGATAGTGCACCATGGATGAAATCCAGTCCCCTGTATCTTTGAAAGGGGACTGATGTGAATTCCATCTGTGCTGGCATGACCCAAACTTTATCTTTTCTCTTCATTGGCATTTCTTCATATTCTGAACCAAATGGCACAATTCTAAGAAAAACCATGTTGTCACTTTCACCATAAATGATTACAACATTGGCAGTACTTCTCATAATAGCCTTATAGAGCAAAACATAAAAATTAATTTGAATTTCAATATCGTTGATAACAGATTCCATTGGCATTTCTTCCATGAAATCAAAACAGATGCCTTTCTTAGAAAATATATCAAGCTTATTCTGCATCAACCTCTTCCCCTTTAGAGCGTTTTGGACAATGAGCCCAATCCATTTCCACTGGAAGTGAAGCAACAATTGGACCAGCCCCATAATTTGAAGGTCTTCATTTGGAAATAATTGACGGAAGAAAGGAGCTTGTATGTTGTCATCTATCTCTGCAGATGAACCATATATGAGCTAAGAAAAAAGAAGTAATTAGAGTATATACTTCCAAATCACTTATGTCTATTTTAAGGATCTTATTTAATATTAATTTTCTCCAGGCATGGGCAGAGTTGACTACCATTTGCATATTCCAATATAATTTCTATGATAATTGTTTAGTTCCAGCATTTTGAATCATTCCTCTCTTTCCCACCCTTGATGAAATAGATTTTGATGTTTAGCTTGGTTGTGATTTTAACTATATGAGGCGATGTTATCTCTTTGGTTTGAATGTTTCTGACACTAATAGATTCAGAAATAGAAAATTTGGAATAGAAATTAAACTAAATCAAGCAAGAAATACTGTATTTAGATATGACTCCTTTCTTTATGGGATGGCTCTTACCTGTGGGATCTTATATAAACTCAGAATGTTTGACATGAACTGACCAATGTAAGCATTATGTCCTGCAATCACAGTGATTACATTGTCCTTGAGGTCACATTTGTAGTTTGGGATGAACCTTTCCTTCGTAGAGAGAAGCTCCATGGAAGCCAGATAAATCCATCTTCCCATGTAATAGCTATTAGTGATATGGATACCGAGGGTGATGTTTGGCAAGATCCTGGAATTCTCATTGATTTCTTTGATTGCAAATTCCAAAGCCAAGATGTGCTGGTAGTTTTGCATATAATATCTGAAATGAATTTTACAACATCTGTTGCCAAATCTGGAATTGGCTGCATTCTAATTGTATCACACAAGTTTAGATTGTGCAGGCCTCTAGCACTGATACAGGTGGAAGCACTAGCATCAAAGAAACAATTTGTTTAAAATATTCAGGAAAGAGTTCAAAGCAATATAACAATCCATATGCATTCAGGCAGCCCAATTGCAAAATGCGATAAACATCAATAATTAGTGGGTTTTTTTCTTAATTTGGAGGTCTATATTTAATTTTACTTTCTACCCTAATTTTCTACTTTACTTATTCAATACACTGGAAATTTCTCAGGGATATTTGATATAATATCTGCATGTAGGACTAACTGCAATCATGCACACCTTAACGTATTGCTGGTATGAAGCAATGCTCTGCAGGCATTTATTTCATGTTTACTTCATCGAGTTATAGCCATATGAAAAAAGTATATTAAAATGAAACTGATACCTGCTAGAATGATACCAAAACCATAGAAATAAAAACAAATTGGAAAATAACTTGTGTAAGAAATGGAAATTGAAGCATTATTGAGAAATAATAGTGCAGGATAGGCAATTTCACATTCATCCTCCATCCTAATTCAATCATTTCACAGGCTTTAACTATTTTCTGTATTTGCATTACTGAAAAAAAGGAATTCCATACAATATATCACCAAATAGTTCATCTGATGGACTTCTGAATGTTACTTTATCAGAAATCATGTAAATTTGAGACAAAATGCCTGCAACGACCAAATCTTCTGAATGATATTGCTTGTGCTTAATAAAAGGCTGATTTCCTACAGAACATTTAGCAAGGGTTGTATCAGCTTCTACATATAAGAGCAATATTGCTACAGATCCAAAGAATAATATCATTTTGTACAGCAATTTATCTCTCAGCCATCTGTTCACTCCATGAGAATTAGGCATTTGAAATAGGACAGTATGAGATACAGTGTTCCATGAGGCTACTTTAAAGTAGAGGTTTACTTTTTTAAAAATCAGAATGACAGGACTTTGTCCTCTAGCTGTAGCTTTGAAGAAAAAAGAATGTTACATTTTTATTGCTGTTGAAATACATTACTTTTAGTATTTTCTCTAACTCCTTAGAGATTGAAAATAAGAATGCATAATTGATAAGGATTGTACAGGTCTAGACATGCTCAGGTGCACAAACCAACTTGTGATACACAGGGTATTGTAACCAGCAATTAAGGACAAAATAATAGTGATGGGGGACAGAAAGAACTCAATGAGATATGTAAAAAGTTTTGTTCTCCAGGATCTGCAGTTGGCTTCCAACTGAGAAAACAGCTGAATTCAAATCGAAATTTCAGCCATTAATTAAACAACAAAGTAAATCAAATCAAATTGCATTAAATTAAATTTGGATCTCACTGTTAAGAAGCATCTTCCTCTTCAAATATTCTAAAAATAATAATCCCCGGTGATGGGAACTCTCCCTCAGCCAGGAGAGGGCATTTTTGCCCTCCGAAACAATGTGGCTGAGGAGAACTGACGGAGACTAAGTTCCACGGGACAGGAAGCACGAACAGCCGGCCGCTTTGGCATTTCCCGCATTGGGGGCAGCAACGGCAGTAACGGCAATGCCGCCAGCCAAACAGAGCAGTCACCTAGATTGTCGGTTGGACGAGGCCGGCCTGAAGATGTTTACCCGGCCCAGGGCTACCTCAGGGAGCTGCAGAGGTTCCGTGGATACCGGGGGGGGGGCGCACTGGAGACTCGGATGTTTGCCGGCGATGGTGGAGGTTATCCCCGATGAAATGGCGACTGCTCTAGGAGGCTGGTTGGCTCGGAAGAGCAATGTTGGTGGAGGGGACAAAAGGCAATGTCTAACATGCCCTGCAGCCAAACAAAGACTAACAAACCACCAATGAGATCGGGGACTTGGAGGCTGCAGTTATGGCTGAGAGGATTATTAAACTTCTGGGTAAGGGAGTTGCCGGAGGCAGGCCTGTGGACTGGCTGCCTTGGGTGGCATCTCTCTCCCCCCCCTCTTTTTTTTCTTTTTTCAGCCTGGTTTGGACTTTTTAGATGCTGCCCATGGATTGTATTACTGCGCATTTATTCCTGGTTTGCGGATCATCCCCCGCCCATTATCATCATCGACTTGTCTCTATAACTTGTTATTTTATTCCATTCTGTTACATCTCTATTGCCCATACACCGAGTTGGTCTGGACATGTGGTGCTGAGGGAG
The DNA here is from genome assembly GCF_029215685.1 of Pituophis catenifer annectens. Taxonomy (NCBI): domain Eukaryota; kingdom Metazoa; phylum Chordata; class Lepidosauria; order Squamata; family Colubridae; genus Pituophis; species Pituophis catenifer. The sequence continues at coordinate 18,447,950 of NW_027256895.1, read as the reverse complement.
ACGGCCTTTGGGCACTGGTTACTGCTGTAAGACTGGAGGCGGACCAACAAATCCTCCAAATTATGACCATCTGACTACCGCCGTGAGAGGGTGTTTGAGACATTGATCCTGCAGCGGTGCAAAGGCCTGGAACTCCTCCCACTGTGGTGAGAGATCAGTGGAGTCCAGTTGTTTTTCCACATGACTCTACCATCTCCTTTACCATCATTACTATAGAACTTTATTGGACCCCACCAGGATTCCAGTTCCATTTGGTCTTCTTAGTGGATGTATTTGGTGGCTGAACTAATTGCGCTGCGAGATGCCCCCCTCTCGCAGACATGGCCCTCCATATTATCGAAGGCATACCTCAAGGACGGGTTTTGGGACCTGGAGAGGTGGCATGTTTCAAAGCGGGGATTGAGGTTTTTTTTAATTAGGGCTTTTAATAATTTTTTAAGGGGAACTGGGAGGGTGACCAAGGAGGATGGGGGGGGGGGGGTAATCCACCAAGGTTGGGGCCGAGGCCGGCACAGGGTAACGGCTTGGAGGATACTGGATGAGGGATTAGGGAGGGGATGGTGGGCTATCTTAATGAGGGATGTACCATCAGCACGGTGGATGGGAGGGGCAGATATGGCAGGAGCAGGGGACCACATCATGTGTCAGGGTGCGCACTCGCTACTTGAGAGCAATTGCGCGCCCCGGTCCCCAAGGCTCCTCTCGGATACTAGGTGGCATAATTACTCAGGATCTGGGCATCCGGCTGATGCTGTGCAACATCAGGTCCGTGGTAAATAAGGCCCCCCTCATTTATGATCTTATTCAAGAGTGGGGAGTGGACCTGGCGGGTATTACGGAGACCTGGTTGGGACCGGAGGGAGGGGTCCCTCTAGTTGAGATGTGCCTACCAGGCTTCAGAGCATTCCATCAGCTGAGGGCCCAGGGGAGGGGCAGGGGGGTAGCGGTTATTATTAAAGAAGGTCTAGGTCTGAGGGAGACCACTGTGCCACAGATTGCCGGATGTGAGTCCCTCTTTGTGAAATGGGGTCATGGGGTTCAGATGGGCTTGTTGCTTGCGTACCTGGCTCCCTGCCGCACAGCAACAGCCCTGCCCGAGCTCCTTGACGTGATAGCCATGGTGGCAGTTGATACACCCAGGCTTATGGTCATGGGTGATTTCAACTTGCCGTCCATTGGTGAAACATTGGAGGTGGCTTGGGAGTTCATGGCTTCCATGATGGCCATGGACCTGACCCAGTTAGTTCATGGCCCCACTCATAGGGGGGGACACACACTGGACTTGATTTTTGTCTCTGGCCAGTGGTTGGGTGGTCTTGTTATAGGGGATATAGACATGAAACCCTTGTCATGGTCAGATCACTCACTCCTTCATCTGGATCTTTGAACCGCGACACCCCGCCACAGGGAGGCGGAGCCAATTAGATGAATCCGCCCCAGGCGCCTGATGGATCCTGATAGGTTCCAGATGGAGCTTGGGCCATTTCCTGAGGATCTAGCACATGACTCGGCCGAGGACCTGGTAGCTGCCTGGGATTGGGCAGCTGGTGAGGCCTTGGACCGAGTTGTGCCTTTGTGGCCTCTGACCCGGTGCCGATCCTGGGCGCTCCTTGGTTTACTGAGGAGCTGAGGGAAATGAAGCACCGGAAAAGATGCCTGGAGAGCGGTTGGAGGGCCAGTCTCGCTGAATCTGATCGAACACTGGTAAGGTTGCATATTAAGGCCTACCTAGTGGCGATAAAGATGGCAAAGTTTAATTACTTTTCCACTTCTATTGCATCATCAGGGAATCATCCGGCCGCCCTGTTTAGAGTGACCCACTCTGTGCTCCATCCAGGAGTGCGGGAGGATCCCTTGGAAGGCAGGGCGGAGGATTTCCGACAATACCTGTATGACAAAATCGCTCAGATCCGGGGGGATTTGGACTCTGACTGGGTAGATCAGGGCAGGGTGATGAGGAATAGTCTTGAGAATGTTGCCTGGGAGGAGTTTGATGCTGTGACTCCCGATGATGTGGACAGGATTTTGGGGAGACTTAGTGCGGCCACATGTTTACTGGACCCGTGTCCCTCCTGGTTGGTACTGGCTTCCCGGGAGGTTACACAAGGCTGGCTCCAGGGTGTCATCAACGCTTCGTTGAGTGAGGGTCACTTCCCCGCTGCCTTGAAAGAGGCGGTGGTGAGGCCTCTCCTAAAGAAGACAACTATCGTCCTGTCTCCAACCTTCGCTTTATGGCGAAGGTTGTTGAGAGTGTGGTCGCGCAACAGTTTCCACAATTCCTGGAGGAAACATCTTATCTAGATCCGTTCCAGTCGGGTTTCAGGTCTGGGCACAGCATGGAAACGGCATTGGTTGCATTGGTTGATGATTTCTGGAGGGCTCGGGACAGAGGTTGCTCCTCTGTTCTGGCCCTATTAGATCTCTCAGCGGCTTTTGATACCATTGACCATGGTATCATGCTGCACTGGCTGGAAGAGTTGGGGGTGGGAGGCACCGTGTTGCGGTGGTTCTCCTCCTTTCTCTCTGACCGGTCGCAGTTTGTGTTGGCAGGGGGACAGAGGTTGACCTCGAGGCCTCTCATCTGTGGAGTGCCGCAGGGATCGGTCCTCTCATCCCTTCTGTTCAACATTTATGTGAAGCCGCTGGGCGAGTTCATCCGTGGCTTCGGGGTGAGATACCATCAGTACGCTGATGACACCCAGCTGTACATCTCCACCCCAGGCCACCCCAACGATGCCCTTGAAGTGATGTCCCAGTGCCTGGAGGCTGTGCGGATCTGGATGGGGAGGAACAAGCTCAAGCTCAACCCTTCCAAGACTGAGTGGCTGTGGCTCCCGGCATCCTGATATAGTCAGTTGACTTCATCACTGACTATTGGGGGCGAGTCTTTGGCCCCCACAGAAAGGGCTCGCAATCTGGGAGTCCTCCCGGATATGCAGCTTTCCTTGGAGGAACATCTGATGGCTGTAACCAGGGGGACCTGTTGTCAGGTTCACCTGATTCGCCAGTTGTGGCCTTTTCTTGATCAGGATTCCCTGTGCACAGTCACTCACGCCCTCGTCACCTCTCGCCTTGACTACTGTAATGCTCTCTACATGGGGCTACCCTTGAAAAGCACCCGGAGGCTCCAACTGGTCCAGAACGCAGCAGCGCAGGTAGTGACGGGAGCAGCATGGCGCTCCCATGTAACACCGTTCCTGCGCAAGCTGCACTGGCTCCCGGTGGTCTTCTGGGTGCGCTTCAAGGTGTTGGTTATCACCTTTAAAGCGCTCCATGGCATAGGGCCTAGCTATCTTTGAGACCGCCTGCTGCTACCGACGACCTCCCATCGACCCGTGCGCTCCCACAGAGAGGGCCTCCTCGGGGTGCCATCAGCCAAACAATGTAGGCTGGTGACCCCCAGGGGGAGGGCCTTCTCTGTGGCGGCACCTACCCTCTGGAATCAGTTGCCCCCAGAGATAAGGAGAATCCATGACCTCAGTGGCCTTCCTCCGTGCCCTTAAAACTCACTTTTTCCAGCAAACCGGGCTGGCTTAAGAAGAAATTTTTAAATGTTTTAATTGGTTTGTGATTTTTAATTTTTGGGCCAAATTTATATATATTTTAACTGTTTTTTAATATTTGTATTTTATGTTCTTAATTCTGGCTGTACACCGCCCTGAGTCCCCAGGGAGAAGGGCGGTATATAAATTGGAAATAAAATAAAAAAATAAAAAATAAATACAATTAATCAAAATACTGGTACTGTCTGAATTTTGTTTGATATGCCTGTTGGTCACCAATGTACTTATTTGTGTTACACTTATAATATTAGCATTAGCACTGCATACATAATTCTTCAATGCAGATTTTCCCTTTTGAGGAAATCAGTAACAGAACTAGAATAACTTCTACTTCTTGGCACATTTGGAGCATTTCCTGCTCTTCTATATGTGTCCTTGATTGAAACCCAATTTTAGAGAAAGAGTGGGAGGGAGAGGAGAGGAAGAGACAGAGAAACACATGCACTTTATGTGTATATACATACACATAAATATAAATGTACTATACATACATAGATCTTTTCCAGACTTTGCTGTTTCAGTAAAAGAGAAAATTTCTTGCTAAGCGTTGAACTGTCTGTATCTTAGTGCTCTCTGAGTTTGATTGTTTTCTTGCAGATTTTTCATTGGATTACTAGATAACGTCATCTGTACTACAAAGGAGTGGGGTTTGCTCTCATTGTATATAGTGGCTTGCCCTGTCAGAGTGATCTTCATGGTTCCTTGATGAGGCTTTTGTTTACTGTTAGCTTGTTTGACTGCGTTTCTAGTTTCTTACGTGGACTTGTTTGCTTGATTGTTGGTCTAGCATTAATCGTTATGTTGATTGCTGGTGAGGAGGTATTTTGAATTTTTTGTTTTCTTTTTGGGGTTTTGTTTGTTTCTTTTGAAAGATATATAGTTGTTGTTACTTCTATATGCATTTTTGCAAGACCACTTGCTTGGTCTCTGATTCTCAGTTGTAACTATGGTTTCCCAATTGAAACTATGGCTAAGTCATTCTATGTGTTCTGATATGGAAATTAGCATGGAAATTAAGGCACTTTCATCATGTCTTTGATAATAGAAGATAATTGAATAACAGAGTTGGAAGGGACCTTGGAGGTCTTCTAGTCCAACCCCCTGCTTAGGACAACATTGTAATAGTGATAGTATAATGATTTTCACAATATAGGTTAATCACGTTGGCAGTGCTATTCATGATAATCACGTATAATTTATGGAAATCATTAAGTATATTTTCAATATAATTGGTAAATGTGGGCTGGACCCTCTGTTCCATGAAGTCAAAGCAGATACCTTTCTTGGAAAAGTAACAGTATTTTCTATTGATTGTTCACCAATCTTTTCAAGTTGAAAAATCAGTCCAATCCATGTCCACATTAAATACATCAGCAGCTGGAGAAGACCTGTAATCTCTTGATCACCGTTTGGGGAAAATTGATGATAGAAAACATCTTATGTCCTACCATCTATCGCTGGAGAAGATCCATAAATGAGCTAAACATTGGAGAAAGAGGGAATGTGGTTTTCCAAATTGAAATATTCATTCTTATTTTTGAAAATTGTATTCTTAATTTATTTATTTTTGTTGCAAATATTGAAAGATATCTATTCATGTTCAGAAAGAATTTGCAGAATTTTTATACAATAGCTATTAATATAGTATGTATGTTCAAAGGCAGAGTCATCAGAAATGCATTAATTCAGGAAATTTTTACACAGGTTTTCAGGTCTAAAGTTTCTAGATCCTAACTAAGAAAGGAAACCTATAACTACATTTCACTAGTTTTCTCTTCACGGGAAATGGAAGAAGTTTGAAGAAATAAAAGTTATGATGTCTTTATTTTATCTTATGAAGATAAGATAGGAAGAGCAACTGAAGAATATAGTTTTGGATAAAATATGTACCACGTCCCTTTTCCAGCTTTGCTTAATTTTTATCTCAAATCTTTAAGCATCCTGATATGAACACATACGAATATGGATGCTTGTATAGATATAATTTGCAATCCAACAAGTACTGAACAGGCACAATCATTTAACCTCTTTCTTTTTAATTGTTTCATATTTTTTTTTGCAATCTGCCTCCTACTATCCATTGTATCATATCTGAATTTCAGAAACAATTACACTACAGATCAGAAGTAGAAAATATACAACTCCCTAGCAACCAATGTTGGCATCCAACATATTTCAGTGGTTTGAAATACAACTAGTGTTAAATCTTTGGCTGCGTTCCTCATTTTCAGAATTTAGCAGAGGCAAAAATGGTATCTTATGCTTTAAAGTGATTTAATGCTATCACATTCAAGTTGATACAGAAACCCTGATAAAACATTCCAGCAGATGAAACTGCCCATGTCCCCCTGGGATTTAATAATCCATTGATTACTTTAATTTCAGGAGGAGGGGGAGAGGAAGACATATATAATAATTATAATAACATTCTTATAAAACTCTGTATTTAGCAAATGTTAGCAAATATTAGCAAGCATAAGTAATAAGTATTATAGTAACTCAGTCAGCTAATTATCTTTTACTTCAAGTAGTTCTAGATACTTCATGCATTTTTACAGTATAGTGAAACAGCTATGTTTGGATAAGCGATAAGGTAAAATAAATAGAGCATTTTATTTGAATTTCTGTGCGATTATTATTAACTTGTAGAACTGTAGAACTAATGTAGAATCACTACATTATTTTGTCATCATTAAAAATTCATAGAGAGGAAGAAAGGAAGAAGGAAGGAGGGAGGGAGTGGAGGAAGGAGGGAGGGAGGGAGGGAGGGAGGGAGGGAAGGAAGGAAGGAAGGAAGGAAGGAAGGAAGGAAGGAAGGAAGGAAGGAAGGAAGGAAGGAAGGAAGGATATTCTGCAATATAAAAATCAAGATAACTATTCCTATTACTTCATCAAGTCCATGAATCCTTTACTTGATTATTTAATCATGGTAACAAAATGGATACAATAAATGAATTGATATTTCTATAGAATTTATTAATAAATAAGTCAAGAAATCAAATATATTAATTGATTCAGATTCTTATTGAGGAATACATCTAGCAGAGTACCAAAAATATCAATTTCATCTGCAAATTTCATCTGATCATAGTTTGTTCATTCCTTTTTGGTTGCCACTATATTTCCAAATCACAAAATGTAACGTAAAGGGGGTGGGGGGGAGAGATTGTTTGTTGCTGTTTGTTAAAAATAAATTTAATAAAAGTAAAAAAGGAGGGAGTACTTTTAGACTTGCAAGATTCTTCATTGTAATCTTGTAATGGAAGAATACAGGATTTTGGAGAAATTTAAAAGGCTGACATCAACCTTGGAAACTGGATAGCATTCAGTCTCCTCTGTCTTTATGTTCCAAAGAATGAAGTGTTTGTGGTGGGGTTAATCTGTGGCCGTTTACTTAGATTACACTTTTGATTTAGGCCCAGATTACTTTTATCAGAATGTTGAATAGATTGCATCTCTTCCTCCTGTCTTTCAAGTTTATCCTTACAGTCTATTACACTTTCTTCAAGAACAAACCTTAGCTGAGGCATCTTATAGATATTCAAGGCATTTGCCATGAAGGGAAAGATGGAAGACGTAGGTCCTGCAATCACAGAAACTATCCAGTCCTTGACATCACACTTATAGTTGGGCATGAATCTGCCCTGTGTTGAGAGAAGCCCAATTGAAGCCAGGTAGGTCCATCTTACCATGAAATAACTATTAGAGATTTGAGTACCTAGACTGATGTTGGATATTATATTACTGTCTTCATTTATCTCCTTTACAGCAGAAACCAAGGTCAGGATATGTTGATAGTTCTGAAGGAAATATCTGTGATGAGAGATATATTACAAATGATATTTCCTTTCCTGAAGGCTGTGACATTACACAACTACCAAATATAGCAATGGAAGAATATTAAAAACTGATCACATCATTGTATAGTAATGGAAATGTTTGGCAAAGATTTTTTCAGAGTGTCTAAAAACATTTTTTTTATGAAATGAAAAATGCTCTTGGAATTTTCACTAGGAATTTTCACTAGGAAACAAACTCCATCTTCTTGCTTTTTTTTTTGTGGGGATAGGCATGAAGGATGTGCTTTGAAATACAATTTAGGGCAAATGTTATATATAATTCTCTGTGGGGGGAATCATGATAGACCTTCAGAGGACTATTATCATAAGAAAAGTTGTAGACATTTCATTAAGAAAGACTGACATTTGTATTGCATGCATGCTCAACAACTGTTCTGAAAGTAATTCAAAGTGCTATACAGCAAAACTGTTCCCCAATATTAAGTGAAACAATTAAACTATTAACACACAGTTAGCTACAAAAGGTGATTTGATAGTAGAGCACTGATGATTCAATTAAACAGTAAGAAAATGGAAAAATGACTGAGGGGGGAGCTGTCATAACTGTGTTTGTGTAAAATATTTATTTGCCCAGTAAGAAATGTCAGTGTAGTGAATCTATATTGGTTTTAGAATGAAGGAAGTAACAGGAGAAACAGAATAAAAAATTTGTGCTGCAAGTAATACCACTAATCAGCTATACCCTATTCGAGAGAGGTATATAGGTTAAGATATACTACTGTTAAGAAGTGAAAGTCTTTACACAATCTCATCAATGAGTTCTTCAGATGGGTGCCTTGTGAAAGCAACTGGATCCGATATCATGTACCGTGTTTCCCCGAAAATAAGACACTGTCTTATATTTTTTTGAACCCTGAAATAAGCGCTTGGCCTTATTGCCATGCGCTCAAAAACCCGATTGGGCTTATTATCAGGGGATGACTTATTTTGGGGGAAACAGGGTAGAATTGAGATAGTATCCCAACCGTTATGAAATCCCCTGGCAGAAAATACTTGTGCTTAATAAGGGGAGGTTTCCCCACATCACATGCTTTAGTACAATAAGGCATGTAATTCTTGACAGCAACACTGACAATATTGCCATCACCACCATGGAAAATACCATCTTCTTCAAGAGAACATTTTGAACATTAATATGAACCAGATCCACCTGCAACCATGAAACATAAAAGAGAAAAAAATTCTCACTAATTACATTAGCCTGTATAAATATCCTTTCCTAAAGAGCAAATTGTTGCAGCTCTAGCATTTTGGTCACACATTTAATAACACCTTTCAATCCTGAGCTGTTCTTTGATGTTTGCCCTTGGAATTCCTCAAGGATTTGAGAAGCAGCTACTTTACTTCGATTCTTTGGGTAATTACAGGGAAATCAAGGGGCAGTCAGTGAAGCTCCTCAGAGATTTTGAGTAGAAATGAGAATGAAGATATTTATGGTCTGGGAAAAGATGCTCATAACTGACAACTGTATAGGAGCTCGAGAAAGAAAAAAAAGAAAATGCAAATCAACCAATGCTAGTTGTGTAGCTGTAAAGATTTAATTCTTTGGAACAATAGAACTACCCTATTTTCCCCTGTTAGGAAGCACATTAAAGCGTGAATTTTCAAAAAAAACAAAACAAAACAAAAAAACAACCAAAAAATGGACCCATCCAAAAGACCCAAAAAGAAATAGGATCCCAATCACATTTTTTATTATTTTGAGAGGTCTTTAAGCACTTTCCTTATTGTATTTGTAATTTAATTTTATCATGACATTCCTTTTTAATATTCCCAATAGGAGTAAATGGGAACAGTCCGTAATGCCGAGTAATATATAAATAAATAAGAAAATAAAAAGAAATATCATTGTAGACAAGTTTTTAATATTCCCAATGGGAGTAAATGGGAACAGTCCGTAATGCCGAGTAATATATAAATAAATAAGGAAATAAAAAGAAATATCATTGTAGACAAGTTTTTAATTATCCCACCTTTACAAAGTGAATCAATTTCAGAAGAGAAAGTTCTTAATATTAAGAGGCCCCTATTTTTCAACTCTGTACTGCAAAATAAATAATAAATAGTAAAAATATCACTTGGTTCTTTTCACTCATTTCAAATGATTTTTAATCCATATCCTCAAAATCACATGATTTGAACCATAATATTTTTTACGTTTGATGACTGACATGAGTCTCCACCTGCTCAAACCAATCAATTATCCACCATTGATATTTTTTTATTGAAAAGTTTTACAAAAAAGAAAAAGATTTCCCCCCCACCCTTTCCCTCCCCTCATCCCACCCTCCCCCCCCCAACTTCCCAGAGCAAAATACAAGGTATTTCAGTTAACAATCATAAGCTAAATTAACCTATCTATCCTTAGACTACTAAATCCACCCCTGAAACCTTAACTCCACTATAGATAACATAATACTTCTAATACTTAACATTCATTCATAAGCTATTTGATATTTTCTTGTCTGATACTTATTTTGAATATAATCAATCCATCTTCTCCATTCTGATACGTATCTTTCTTGTGTATAGTCCTTCAAATACGCTGAAATTTTCGCCATTTCTGCTAAATTCGTTACTTTCAGTATCCACTCTTCAATAGTAGGCAAAGAATCCTTCTTCCAATATTGCGCTACCAACAGCTGGCTGCTGATATTAAGTTCAAGATCAATTTAGTCTCTAATACTGTACAATCTATCGTTATACCCAGTAGAAAAAATTGAGGAGTAAATTTCAACCTTTTTTTCAGAATGTTCTGCATCACCCACCAAATTTTTATCCAAAATGCCTTGATTTTCTTACAAGTCCACCATATATGATATCCACTTTTTTTTCATATAACAAATAAGCATGCCATCCATATAACAAATCATAATCTTCTATATTTAACATTCTCTCTTCAGTTAAATTAAACCAATCGCTTATTTGTGATAAAACAGCTGCTTCATAATACAATCTTAAATTAGGCATTTTAAGACCTCCTCTCTCACGTATATCCTGTATAATTTTCAGTTTAACTCTTGGTTTCTTCCCAGCCCAGATGAAAGGATTAACCCCTTTCTGCCATTCTATCAAATTTCCATCTTTCTTAAGCACTGGTATCATTTGAAACAAAAATAAAAACCTAGGTATTGCTGCTATCCTTCCCAGTAATGATAGTTGTAGCTTTTTCCAATTATCCATTTCTTTCTGCACTTTTTGCCAAAGAACTTCATAATTGTTTTTAAATAATTTCGTGTTTGAGGCTGCAATATATACTCCTAAATATTTAACCTTTTTAACTATTTCAAATATGGGTATAACTATTTATGTGTTTTAACTATTCCAATATGGGTATCTTAAATTATGGGTATTAATTCAGCCAAATTTATTTAATTCATTTAATTCTATTTTAAATTTTGTATATCTATGTGTTTTATTTCATGGCTGTGCACCGCCCTGAGTCCTTCGGGAGTAGGGCGGTATAGAAATTCAATAATAAAAAAAAAAATCCCGTTGTTCTCCCTAAATCTTCTCTTTGAGATATGGACATGTTTTTAGTTATCATCTTCGTCTTATGTTGATTTACTTTAAATCCAGATACCTTACCATATTGACCTATTATGTCCAATATATATGGAGCTGCTTCTATAGGTTGAGCTAAAGTAACAACCAAGTCATCTGCAAATGCTCTTAATCTATAATCTTGCTGTCTAATTACAATTCCTTTTATTTTATCAGAGTCACGTATCTTATTCAACAAAACTTCTAGAGTTAAAATAAACAACAAGGGAGACAAGGGACAGCCCTGCCTTGTACCTTTCTCAATTTTAAAAACATCTGTTAAGCCTCCGTTAACTATTATTTGTGCTGTTTGTTCCTGATATATTGCTCTGATTGATTGTATAAAATACTCTCCAAAGTGCATTTTTTCTATTATCTTAAACAAAAATTGCCAGTTCAATCGATCAAATGCTTTCTCTGCATCCAAAAATATAAACGCTGCATAGACCTGGTTGTTTTTTTCCAAATATTCCAATAAATGTACAATTTGTCTAACATTATATTTCATTTGCCTCTCTTTTATAAAACCTGATTGATCATTATGAATTGTTTGTTGCATAACTGGCATTAATCTATTCGCTAGTATCTTGGCAAAAACTTTATAGTCAGTGTTCAAAAGTGATATTGGCCTAAAATTTTCAGGTTTAGTACACTTTTGATCTTCCTTCGGGATCAATGAAACAAAAGCTGTTCTCCAAGAGGGTGGGACCCCTAATTGAATTTTACAAAATAATGCTCTAAGCGGTTCTACCATTTCAAACTGTAAATTCTTGTAATAAACAGCTGTTAATCCATCTGTTCCCGGAGCTTTCCCTATTTTTAACTGCTTAATTGCTGCAATAATCTCCTCAGAAGTTATTGGCTGATTCAATCCTTCCCTCTGCTCTAACGTTAATTCAGGAATATTCTCTTCCTTTAAGTATCTATCTATATCTATGCCTTGTATTGAGTCACTAGCATATAACTTTGTATAAAATTCTAAAAAAGCCTTTTTGATCATATTCTGTTGGTAAACTTCCTTACCTCTAAATTCTATTTTACCAATAACTCATGATTTCTGTTTTTTCCTCAACACATAGGCCAACCACCTGCCTGGTTTATTGGCATTACAAAATGTATTGTGTTTAGCATATTGTAAACTAGTTGCAACTTGATCAGCTATTAACATATTAAATTGCTCTCGCAATATATTTATTGTTTCTTTTACATTCTTATCTCCTGGATTAAGAATAAGTAATTGTTCTTTCTTTTTTATTTCTTCCTCTATCTCTTTCCATTTCTTTTGTTGTTTCAATCTATATTTATTATTCATATGTGTTAAAGTTCTCCTCATATATGCCTTACTAGCATCCCAAACCATTTCCATAGAAGTACCCTCATGCATATTAATAGCAAAAAATTCTTTCATTTGTTTTTTAAGCTCATTCACATTTTCTTCATATCTAAATAAATTTTCATTTAGCCTCCAACACCTCCTTTCTCCCCTTTCCTGTTCCATTTCCACCCAAACCGGACTATGATCAGTTAACGTTCTTGGGCATAAATTTGTCTTCTTCACCCTAGAAATAAAATCATTTGTGGTTAGTATAAAATCAATCCTGGAGAAGGATTGATGTCTATCAGAAAAAAAGGTAAAGTCTCTCTCCTCCACATTGCGTTCTCTCCAGATATCTCTCAGTTCTATGTCTTCCATCATATCAAAAAGGGATTTAGGTAATTTTGCACGGGTTGAGATCTTTGATAAACTTTTTTTTATCTTTCTGTGTATCTATTACTCCATTCCAATCACCCATTAATATAAAAGATTTATAGTCCCATTGTATTATTTTAGTGTGTAAAAAATTATAAAACTTGTCTTGTTGCTGATTAGGGGCATATATTCCAATTAAAAGCATTTTTCCAGTCTGTGTTAATAATTCAATTGCAATTTATTTTCCTTGAACATCTGCCTCAATTAAATTAGCTGATAGTCCTTTCTTTACATATATGACTAGCCCATTTTTCTTCTCTGGCGCTGATGCCACAAAGTGTGTACCTAATCTTGAATTTATCAAATATTTTTGGTCTAATAGTCTAATATGTGTTTCTTGCAAACAAATAACATCATTGTTAAATTGTTACAAATAATGAAGTACTTTCTTTCTTTTTTGTGGTGAGCTTAAACCATTAATATTCCAAGATAGGAATTTAGTTGCCATCTTTAGCCTTTTGAAGCCTCATGAGCATCAGCTGAACATCCTCCTCCACCTTACTCTTCGGCCTAGCCCCCCCCCACTGCTTCTGTTTTTTGAGCTTCTTGAGGTAAATCTTGAGGTTGTTGCACGTTTAGTTGTTGTTCACGTTTATAAGTTGCTCGGGTCAGTCGTTGTTCTCTTGGTTCTCCCTTCTGAGATGGTTCCAGAATTGGGGGTAAGCCCCCAACATCCAATTCTTCTTCCATGGTGATTCCTCCAGCTGCAACTTCAGCATAGGTTTGTATCTGCTTTCCATCTTTTTCTTGTTGTAGCATCTCCATTTTCTTTCTACTCCCCCCCCCCAGTGAGGGTGGGTATCCAGCCTTTAGAACATTAACATAAAAATCTTTTGCCTTCCAAACTGTGTTTAACCTATATCTTTCTCCACTATAAGTCACTATTAAACCAGTTGGAACATCCCATCTGTACGGCACTTGTTGGTTTCTCAGTTCATTTACCAAAAAGCCAAAATCCTTTCTGCTTCTTAACATTTTTGGGGGGATCTCTTTCAAAACCACCACTTCTTGTCCAGCCACTTGAACCTTATTCTTGTAAGAAGCTTGTACGATGTCATTTCTAATCCTCCTGGTTGTAAAATAAATCACCACAACTCTTGGCAGCTGTCTTTGTCTTGCCAGCCAGGAGTTAACCCTGTAGATTTTATCAATTCGGCTTGCCACATCTTCTGGTCTTTCTTTAATTATCTCTGCAATAGTTTCAGCACAAATGTCCTTTAGATTTTCCTTACTATTTTCTTTCAGGCCTCTCAATCTCAAGGCAAATTCCATGGATCTGTATTGTAGCATTACCAATTCATCATCCACCCTCTCTGTTTTAGTCATAATATCTCCCACTTTGCTTTCCAAATTCAAATTGGCTTCATTAATTTCTTCCACTCTCTCTTCCACCTGAATAACAAGTTTTGACAATCCTGATACTGCAAAAACAATATCATCTCTTATTTCATCATGCTTTATTGCAACAACTTCTTTAATTGACTTTATATCCTCCTCAACTTTCTTTAATTTCCCTTCCACAATTACTGTTAGGTTATTCATTGCTGCAGCTTGATTATTCATGGCTTCTTTCATAAATTCTTTGAGATCATTAAGAGCAGCCTTCTGACTCTGTGAATCAGCTGGAAGTTGTGCTATCTGTGTCACCACAGACACAACTGGAGAACCTCCTCCTTCTTTAGCAACTCCTGGCTTAGCTTGTTTAGAAGCCATCTTTTTTTTTTTTAAAGGATCTTTTTTCCTTTCAAAGCGACAGAGTCCCTTGAACAATTTTCAAAAGCTTGTAATTTATAGTCTCTAATTTATCAGGCAAAATAGTATTTTCTCTACAAGCTCTCAATTCCCAGCAGCTTTAATCCACTCTCACAGAAAGTTCTCAATAAGCACTTTCATTTCTGAATTTTACTTTCACACCCATAACAAAGATGCCATCTTCAGCCTCCAGCTCAAAGAAATTCAATTTGAAACAATGTAACTCCGGAGTTAAGCTCTGTTACTTTAAAGCTTGTTCTCCTGTTTCCGCTCTGCCTGCGCTTGTAATCAATCAAACTCACTTTTGACAGCAGGATTGGTCATGGCGTCTAGCTCTGTTTAAACAGTGTCCCGGATTCGGAGCTTCTTGGTGGGCTAACTGGGGAGCTCTCACCCTCCAAGCCTCTGGAGTTATTCCAGAGGACTTTCGGGGAGCTCTACTCACACCCACCGCTCTCCTCTCCTTCTTCTCCCGATGGAGAGGTTTTTCAGCCGCAAGACAGCTGATTAGCGCTGTCAAAGCGGCTTTTACAAAATCACAGGGCTGGTGGTCTAAGGAGACCGTCCACGAAGCCTGCGGTGCCAACAGGAAGTCGATATTTTGTAGCCCTGCAAACAAATCTTTTTGATCACAAAAGAGGGGAAATGGGAAATCATCTTTCCTCTTTAATTGTGAAATCTAATTGGTGCTGCAAATTTTGCTCTTTTTATCATACACAAAAACAAAACTTGAATCAGATTCTTTTTAATAAAGCAAAGGAGGACGATCATTATCACTGGAATTTATTTATCTTTGCTTTTTTCCTATACTACCGTGTTTCCCCAAAACTAAGACATGTCCGGATAATAAGCCCAATTGGGCTTTTGAGGGCATGCACTAAAATAACCCCCCAAAAAAATTACCCCCCCCCCAAATATTTAGATGCATGCGCAGGAGGGAAAGGGAGGAGGAACATCAGAATAGCTACCGCCTGAGATCAGAAAGCCAGATTCAGTGAGCCGGATGCACCGCTACCACTCGGGAGAAGAAGAGAGAGAGGAGGCGCTGTGAGATCACCCATTTCTCACATTCTTCTCCTCCCGGGCAGCGGCAGCATGTTCAACTCCCTGAATCTGGCTTGCTGATCTCGGCCGGCAAGGGGGAATGGCAGGTGGGGAGGGGTGAGGTGGCAGAGAAGCAAGAATTCTGCCACTCATCCAAACCCCAGATCTCCTGTTTGCCCTGCAGGCTGTTCAAGAGGAAGGCAATCAAGCCAGTAAGTCAGTGGCTTTTGCAATCCAACCCAGCGCTTCTTCTCCTGCTCTCCTTTCCTCCCCCCGAGTGGTGTGTAACTTAAGAACTAGCATCTTGGATTCTCTCTTTTAAACTCTTCCTTGCCATCCTTTTGTTTTCTGCTTCAGCTCTAGGAGCTGCAATCAACCCCCATCCCACCCTATCCCTGGTTGGGGCGGGGGTCTTGGGAAAACTTCAGTAAAGCTGGCCGGGCAACCCTCAGGGCCGAGACCCACATCCTGGCCCCCTTAGCAGCTTTCAGAACAGCTGTGAAAGTCCAACCCAGCCCAGTCTAGCCAGCCTCATTGGTTGGCAACCAGGGAAGTGGGGTGGGGGGAGAGAATGTCCACAAAGACTCCTGGGCTTCCCCGCCATGCTTCTCCTGCCCCCTCACCTTCCTTTCACATGTTGCCTTGGTCTGCAGACCAGACCCCTCCCTGAGCTGCCATCCCCCCGATCTCCCACAATCCTTTCCCTGAAAACCAATCATGCAGAGCTTGCCGTGGGATGCTGTAGAGCCTGGTGGAGTTGGCCAGAGAGGCGCTGGCTGATGTCAGCCGCAGCCGATCCTGAGAAGACAAATGTTGTTGGCCTTTGCCCCCCATACCATATGAGCCCCGCTCACTTCCCTTTTCACCTGCTCCGCACCAGGCATTGCCTTGGCTTGGGAGTCAGACTCTGGACTTTCCTCCAATGCATCCTTCCACCCAATCGAGCCCTGCCAACTTTATGGGAGAAGGGGTGGAGATGGAAGAAAAGAAAAGTTTCTGGGCATTGAGGAGCTGCCATGTGTCAGGTTCCGCAGAAAAAAATACCAACCAAACAATTTTAGGTTTAAAGCTTTTATCTTATCCGGCACTCACTGACAATGCAAAGAAAGGATTGACAGAGCTAACATCCAGTGCTCCCCAACACCTTTAAACAGTTCCCACCACCACATTCCTCTCTACTACGAGCCTGCCCCATCACGCAGTGCTCCCAGAAGTGCTGTATCACTCTGAGTCATTTCGCAATTGTAAGTTGTGCCCCTGCGGCATACCTGCTGCTGGAGATATTCTGAGACAGTTCTGGAGGCCCTGCAAGGGGCATGACAATGTCCAGCTGTTTGCAGCAAGGTTGCCTCCCCTGGGATCGGCCCAGGGGTGGGTTCTAATTTTTTTTACTACTGGTTCTGTGGGCGTGGCTTATTTTGTGGGTGTGGCTTGGAGGTCATGTGACCGGGTGGCCATGGCTATGTGTATAGGGACTACTCAGAGGGCTGAAAAAAGTCATTTCTGACAGATCCTCACACTTCTGACTGGTCCTCGCACTTATGACCATCCTCACATTTATGCCCATGCAGCATTCTTAACAACCATGTCACTCATTTCACAACTGCTTCTCTTCACAATGGTGATAAGATAGCAAAAAACGTAAAATGTGAGGACAGTCGTAAGTTCGAGGACTGGTCAAAAGTGTGAGGACCAGTCAAAAATAACTTTTTCAGCCCTCTGAGTAGTCCATATGCACAAAAGGACTACCCAGAGGACTGAAAAAAGTGATTTCTGACAGGTCCTCGCACTTTTGACCGGTCTTCGCACTTATGACTGGTCATCATTTATGCCCATTGTAGCAGTCTTAACAACCACGTCACTCATTTCACAACTGCTTCTCTTCACCATGGTGACAAGATAGGGCAAAAACATAAAATGTGAGGACAGTCGTAAGTTCAAGGACTGGTCAAAAGTGTGAGGACCAGTCAAAAATAACTTTTTCAGCCCTCTGAGTAGTCCATATGCATAAAAGGATACAGCAATAGAGAAGGATAAAGGAAGGGAAGGGAAATTAGAGTAGGACTAGGAGTGAGGGTAAGAGAGGGAGGAAGAGAGGAGGAGAAGGAGAAAGGAAGAGGAAGTAGGGAGGAGAAGAAGAGGGGGGAAGAGAAAGTAAGAAGGAAAGAAAAGAGAGAGGTGGTAGGTTTGAGGAGAAAGATTGCTGTACAATAAAAAAGATGAAAGGGAAGAAAGCCAACCCCAAACAAATATAAAGATATTAAGATAAAGAATGAATTGTTAAACTTTAAAGAATAAAAGAGAACAAATATGAATAAATAGCAATAATTAGAAACACACATACAAACATACAATGTATTTTCTTTGAACAAAGTATTTGGCCGGTTCACAAATTTAAACAGTGTTTAGTCATTTCAATTAAATTTACAATTTCCATATTTTCTTTTTGCCATATTTATTCCTCATCTATTTTTTTAAAAAACCAATATTACCCTTCATCCTCATCTCTAATCTTAATCAAATTCAATTTTTCCCTTATATTCTATATTATACCCCTTCCCATTGTCATCTATTTTTATATGCATCCTCACATTGGTTAATTATGTAATATTACAGTTGTTTAATACAAATTCAGCATTTTAATATAAATCAATTAGTTATATAACTATCTTTTTTGTATATTAATCAATATGAACATGAATATTCCAATAATTTCCATGCAATACAATTTCTTACAAATCAATTAATTATATTTACCAATAATAATAAACCAAATAATTTCCCCCATATATTCCTCCAAACCACAACTTAACCATTTCTGCTTTCAACACAATATACAATTAATAGTATCTCAATTATTACAATTCCCTACTTAAATAGAGCTTTTTTTCTTTTGTGTTTTAAAATCTTGAACTCTCCTCTTTTCCCCTAAATTTCCCATTGTTTGCACCTACCTTTTTTGATGAGGAAAAAGAAAAGAAATCTGCCTGCCTAAATTTCCAATGTGCAAAGCCAACAGCCTGCTTTGATTTCAGTTTCGTTTTTTCAGTATAACTAAGGGAAAAAAAATCAGCACTCTTTGCAAGCAAGGAGCAGAGCCGTGAGCAAAACTGCTGAGAGCAAATCAGCTGAGAGTCGGGAGGCCGATCTAATCAACTTGTGCTAATTAACCTATGGTGAAGCTGAAAGGGGCTGTTTTTTCTATTTTTGCAGGCACCGATCTACTCATTGGTTTTCTTTTAACACTGATCAGCCCTTGGGCGGCCCTTAAAGCCCCATGGCAAGAGTTTAAACAGTTTTTCTTCCCTCTAGCCATCAGCTGGGACTCAGGAGGCAGCATAGATTGGGAGTGGGCGGGGTAAGCGAACGGCGACAGGGCCGGGAACCGGTTCGGGGGCGTGGCCAGCCATTCTTATTACCGAATGGTTCTCCAAACTATTAAAATTTTTTACTTCCAGTTCTTGAGAACCGGTGTGAACCGGGAGCAACCCACCACTAGATCGGCCCCTGATGATCTTTTCTCCCCCCCACCCCCTGAATGACAGCTCTGAGCTGAGTATGCCAGAGCTGACATGCGGCCCCTCTACCATGGAGATGATAACTAGAAGAGAGAGAACATGGTCAGGAGGGATATGAGTGGTTCGGCCCCCCCCCCAATTATCTGGGTACTTGTGGTGGAACCGGGCTACCATTCGAAGTGCCCTAATGTCTTGATCGGGGACCTTTTGCATGTGCAAAAGCATTTTGATGACATCGGGGAAGGTAAACCGAACCTCCTGCTGGTTTTGCTACCGGTTCTATAGAACCAGAGCGAACCAGGAGCAACCCACTCCAATTCCTCTTGTGCATCCTCCTCCTCCTCCTCCTCCTCCTCCTCCTCCTCCTCCTCCTCCTCTTCCTTTGTCTTAGTCAACTATTAAAATAGGTTGTGTGAATCTAAAAACAGCTTTGGCATTTACTACTTATTATTGTTTAATGAGTTGCATCTGTTAAATGAAAATTATATTGGGAAGCAGGAATTATTATGTAGATGTCAGTTTGCTACAATATTTAAATGCAATTCCTAACCCTACAAATAAATACATTTATTGAGTGTAGAGGTTAGAATGCAGCACTGCGTAGAGCATAGAGGTTAGAGTGTACTACTGCAGGCTACTTCTGCTGACTGCTGGCTGCCTGCAATTTGGCAGTTCAAATCTCACCAGGCTCAAGGTTGACTCAGCCTTCCATCCCTCCAAGGTGGGTAAAATGAGGACCCAGATTGTTTGGGGCAATATGCTGACTCTATAAACTGCTTAGAAAGGGCTGGAAAGCACTGTGAGGTGGTATATAAGTCTAAGTGCTATTTCTTTTGGTATTTATAAGCTCTTTTCATTCCTCTGAGTTCACTTTTAGTTGTTAACCTATCACCAAAGTTTTTCTGTGATGTACGTATTTCTCAACCATTTCCTCTTTCACCCCTCCCTCCATTTTTGGACTATTATTATATTTTAAAGTAGAACAAAATGAGAAAACAAGTTCAAGTTTTTTCATATTTCCTCCTTCTTACCTTTCCCCTCCCTTCTTACCTTTATTTTTCTCATTAGTATTATTTATTTATTTATTTATTTATTTATTTATTTATTTATTTAGTTAGTTAGTTAGTTAGTTAGTTAGTTAGTTAGTTAGTTAAATTTATATGCCGCCCTTCTCCCGAAGGACTCGGGGCGGCTCACAAAAGGTTAAAAACCGAAGAACAATAGAAAAAAATATAATTAATTTAGCATAATTAAAATCCCACAATTTGAAACCCATATTAAAACCAATTAAAACACCATGCAGATCAGATGAGTTGTTTAAAAAGCCACATCTTTAGGTCCTTGCGGAAGGGGCGGAGGTCAGGACCCATTCGGAGCTCAGTGGGTAAGGCATTCTAGAGGGTCGGTGCGCTCCCCGAGAATGCCTTCATTCTGGGCACCATCAGCCGATATTGCTTGGTCGACGGCACCCCAAGGACGGCTGCCCTATGTGAGCACGCTGGTTGGTAAGAGGCAGCCAGTAGGTGCTCCTTCAAGTACCTGGGGCCCATGCCATAGTATGTCACACATCATGTTCCTATAGTCTCAGTTTTCTGTGACAGCCTTCAATATCTTTTACTGCAGGTGTAATTTTCTATTTCTCACAAAAAGCCACACAGACTTACTTATTTGCTTACTTATTTACTTACTTATTTATTACATTTCATTGTCACCTATCTTGCTGTGGGCCAACTATAGGCAGCTTACAATCATGAAACAGAAGGAAAATGAAAAGACTGTAAACAGAACAGAAGGAAAATAATAAAACCATAAAATAATCAATGGCAAAGGAACACAGAGTAATAATACATCGATACGAAAACCAAAAAGATGGATGAGTGGAGAGCAGAGACCAGCAGTGGGAAGGTGGAATCTGCCATCAATCTACCTCCTGTGTAAAACTCTCCCATTTGGTCCCAAAGCCAATTGGCAGAGTCATGTCTTAAGACTTTTGTGTAAGGACCGGAGGGTGTGGTGGATCTTACCTTACGGGGTAAGAAGTTCCAAAGGGGAGGTGCTGCAGCACAGAAGGCTCTTCTTCTGGATCACGATAATCAGAGTTCTTTGAACAACAGGATCCAAAGTAGGCCCTCTCTGCAGGCACAAGTAGGATAGGCTAGTCCTAACAGGATGAGGCAATTCATCAGATAGCCTGGACCTATGGCCTTAAGGACTTTAATGGTCATAACCAACACCTTGAACTGCAGCCAGAAGCACATTGGTAGCCAATGAAGTTTGTGGAACAGAGATGGATCAACCTAGAGGCAACAAAGACTACTGCTGCTTCTGCACTATGCAGCAGCTAAAGCTTTTGAGCAGATTTCAAGGGTAGCTTCATGTAGATGCAGTAGTCCAGATGAGAGATAATCAGGGCTTGAGTAACAAAGCACAGGAGTCATAATCCAGGAAAAGTCACAACTGGTGCACAAACTGGAGTTGTGCAAAAGCTCCCGTGCTTACACCTGCCATCTGATCTTTGGGCTGGAGTTGTGACTTCAGGAGAACCCCCAGCTTGCAAACTGGGTTTGAATAAATAATGCAGAACTAAGGATGACAAACTCTCAGTTCCTGGAGCTCCCTTTACCCAAAGCCACTCAGTTTTGCCAGGGTTGTATAGGAAACATGCTATAAGGATTGCATTCAAAATGTTATGTTTCAGAATTGCATTTTTTTTGTTTAAAAAACCAAAGAACTAGTTTTCAATCAGTTCTTCAAGATGGTCAGTAGCCCTTTAATGAGGCAAATGAGGATGCTGTCACGATTTAGAAAATTTATAGTGGACCAAAGAAATCAGTTTCATTTCTTCATCAGCTGTTCCTTTCTGTTCAAATCAGGCCGCAGAATAATAATGTAACATTTGGGGAAAAAAATGCAACCCAGTAATCCAGCTGCAGAAGCCAAAATGGAAAAGATTTCCACAGCTACCATGTATTTTCCCTTGGTGCTCAGATAGGTGGGAACAAAGGATATCCAGACACTACAAAAGACCAACATGCTGAAGGTGATAAATTTGGCTTCATTAAAGCTGTCAGGTAATTTCCTAGCTAGGAAGGCTACTGAAAAGCTGACAGCAGTCAAGAATCCCAAAAAGCCAAGAACAGTATAAAACATAGTGGTTGAACCTTCTTTACATTCTAGGACAATTTCTTCAGCCATGGAATGCATGTCAGAATCTGGGAATGGGGGGGAAATTGCCAACCACACTGCACAAATGGAGAATTGTGTCAAGGAACATGAAAGAACTATAGCGTTGGCCAGCCCTTTCCCCACCCATTTCCTCATTTTAGATCCAGGCTTGGTGGCCATGAAAGCAAGGACCACTATGATTGTTTTCCCCAATATACAAGAAAGAGCTACAGAGAAGATGATGCCAAAAGAAGTTTGTCGCATGAGACATTTTACTTGATCTGGTTGCCCAATGAAGAGCAAAGTGCAGAGGAAGGAGAGGAGGAGAGCAATGAGAAGAATGTAGGTGAGGTTCCGGTTGTTGGCTTTGACAATGGGGGTGTCCTGATGCTTAATGAAGATTCCCAGGACCATAAGTGAGATGAAAGAAAAGAAGGAAGCAATAGCTGTCAGGCTAATTCCCAGAGGCTCTTCATGAGACAAAAATGTGATGCGTTTTGGAATGCAAAAATTGTGAGCTTTGTTTGGGTACTGATCTTCTGAACATGGGAAACAGTCATTTGCATCTGGAAAACAAATTATTGCAGTCAAGTGTTATAGACAACAACCCATTACTGAATTGGTCATCATTTCAGAGATATTTCCTTTCCTGACAGTGAGCATTTGAAAATTAACTTCCTTCCTTCCTTCCTTCCTTCCTTCCTTCCTTCCTTCCTTCCTTCCTTCCTGCCTGCCTGCCTGCCTGCCTGCCTGCCTGCTTGCCTGCCTCCCTGATACATGAGGCCCTGGTGATCTTGAGATTTTTCTACGCTAACCCCTTTTGCAAGACATATTCAGTTGATCCAGCTCCAGTGATTAATGGGCCCAGTGAGATTCCAAAGTGAGTTGGGGAGTTGTTGTATAGGATCTGCTGCATGGGCCTGCCAAAGCCCTCACTGTTATTGGACTCGAGAGGTAGCAGAGGGCTTGGATAGAATTGAATAGGTCAGGCCCATGCAACTTTTTTCATATCATTGAACCAGGCATTCTCTGTGCTTTATGGAGGATTTGAGAGAGTTGAAAAGAGTCAAGAGATATCTAGAGCATTGCTGGAGAAAGACGAGGGATGAATCTGAACAATGACAACCTAGAGTCACTATTGGTAAGTGTGTATCATTTCTCAAAAAGTTATTACTGGACACAAAGAGTTCAGAACTTTTGTTCAGTCTCCCACCTGCCCTTCTTATGGAAGGTTGGTGGTTGAGAAAATGATTCTGCTGCAACCCCAGAAGATCCTTGATTAAATGAATTATCTGGACTACTTGCAGTCAGGTTTCAGGCCTGTATATGGGAAGGAAATGGTATTGGTCATTCTTTTGCATGATTTCTAGAGACAATTGGATAAGGATAGTACATCCATCGTGGCTCTTCTTGATCATGGTATCCTTTTGAGATGGTCTTGGGAACCATCCCAGATGAAAGAACAGTTCTAGTCTGGTTCACCTCCTTCTTCTTTGAGGTTCCCTCAAGGGAACCTCTCCCTTGAGGTTCCAAAGGGAGAAAGAGGTCCAGCCTGCAAGACCAAGTATGGGGTGCTTTGAATCAGTGCTTTCTCTGTATCCTTTTATTATCTACAAAAGCAGTTTTAAGAGTCAGCATATTGCCCCCAACAATCTGAGTCCTCATTTTACCGACCGCAGAAGGATGGAGGGCTGAGTCAACCTTGAGCCAGTGAGAATTGAACTGCCAAACTGCTGTCAGTTGGCAGTCAGCAGAATTACCCTGCAATACTGCATTCTAACAACTGCACCATCATGGCTCTTATGTACTAGTTGTAGCCTTTTCAGCTCTACTCTCTATCATTCATATTTTGGTCATCTCCCATATGGATTATTGCAATGCAATTGATATGGGACTACTCTTGAAGAGGCTGTAGCTGATGTAGAATGCAGCATCACAAACAATATTGGGCACCCTTAGGTTCCACATATAACACCTCTGCTATTCAAACTTCATTTTTTCTCAGTTGCTTCTGGGAGTTCAATTCAAGGCATTTGCTATTATCTTGAAAGCCCTTTCTCAGATTATTTGAAGAACTGTCATCCCCACTCTATGATCCTATCCCACCTAATTGGACAGGGAGGGTCCTTTCTGGATTGGGACGCCTTGTGCACAGTCACTCACAGTCACTCACACCCTCGTCATTTCCTGTCTGGACTATTGTAATGCTCTCTACATGGGGCTCCCCTTGAGGAGCACCCAGAGGCTCCAACTGGTCTAGAATGCGGCCGTGCGAATGATAATGGGGGCGACTCGTTGCTCCAATGTAACACTCCTCTTGCGCGAGCTGCACTGGGTCCTGGTGGTCTTCCAGGTGTGCTTCCAGGTATTGGTTACCACCTTTAAAGCTCTCCATGGCTTAGGACCTGGTTACTTACAGGACCGCATTCTGCCACCATTTTCCTCCCACCCACTGACATGCTCCCACAGAGAGGCGACCCCCAGGGGGAGAGCCTTCTCTGTGGGGGCTCCTGCCCTATGGAATGAATTGCCCCTGGACATACGAAGGATCACCGACCTCCGCACCTTCCGCCATGCTCTGAAGACCCTATTATTTCAGCAAGCCAGTCTGACGAGATAAATGATTTTAAATTGGGTTTTAAAAGTGGTTTAAAATGGTTTTAATTGGAAGTTTTAATTTTGGTGAAAGATTGAATTGTTTTAATATGTTTTTTAAATTTTGTCTTGTATGTTGTTTTATCATGGCTGTTCACTGCCCTGAGTCCTTCGGGAGAAGGGTGGTATACAAATATAATAAAAACTAAACTAAACTAAAACTATTGCAGATACTGTCATTTAAGGAATTTTGGCTGGCAGGTTGCAGGAAGACATACTTTTCTGCTGTTGCCCCTTCTCTGTGGAACACCTTACTCTCACATGTGAGGCCGGTCCTTGGTCTTCATCATCATGGAAGCTGAAGACTGATATGCAACCCTGGGTGTCATAAGGGCATTCTTTTCACCTTAACATTTTAACTTTTAATGCTGCAACCCTTCTTTTCAATTTTGTTTTATTCTTACTTTTATCTCTATACTACGATTTGCTTTTATACATGTAGTCTAGTGAAAAGAAGAACCAGAGGTATCATGATAACAGTGTTCCAATAATTGAGGGGATGCCACAAGGAAGAGGTGCTCAATCTATTCTCCAAAGCACCTGAAGGCAGGACAAGAAGCAATGGATAGAAACTAACACAACCTAGAACTAAAGAGAAATTTTCTGACAGGAATAACAATTAATCCAGTAGGTGCTTCAACACTGGAGGGTTTTTTGTTTTTTGTTTTTGTTTTTTGTTTTTGTAATTTTTTTTTTTTTTTTTTCAAACTAAAACATAAAATATAACTTTCAAGAGCACAGTCTGGATCCGGTCATAGATGGGTACCACCCTTACATTTCTTTAACAAGCTCCATTCACAATTTCCCATTAGATCTTTTACAAATAAAAATTCAAAACATAAAAGAACAAGTTTTAACATAAATTCTAACATCTTCATCTAAACAAATCCATTATATCAATACAATTTTAATTTCAAATTAACTTTCACTCATTTTCATATCTATATATCAATCTTGGTTATATCTTGTTCTTCATTCACTTTGTATCTTTTACCATCAGCATCAAAATAATTTTTAACAATATTCTAACCTCTTATTCTAATTATTTACCTTACAATTTTATCACCACAAATCTTAATTTCAAATTCCGTACAACTCCATTTTTATTACACTTTATTCTTAATCTCTTGACCCTTTCCCTCGATGTCTAAGTAATCAACATCTTTCCAGAATTATGGACAAATGAATTAGGACAAATGAATTATGGACAAATTTGTACAGAGATGGTAAACTACTGTTTATAATTAAAGAGTAATATAAGGCATTGCACAAAATACATAGCAATGGAATCTCTGCTTTAGATCTCTTACCTGTCTTGTTTGAAATTTTTCCTTCTGGACATTTAAGGCAATCATAGCAGCAAAAGGGCTTTCCTTCTATTTTTATTTTGCTCCAACCTGATGAGCATGGAGGATTGCACATAGAAAAGGGCTGTACCTATTGGACATTAAAAAGGAAAATTGAGAAATTATTACTTAACCTTTCAGGAATTCTTGCATCTGAAGAATTGGATTTGACTAGTATTTAAGGCATATACAGTGGTACCTTGGAATTCAGCTGCTTTGAAACTCACTGAATTCATCATTTGTTCGTTATTCAATGCACAAGCTAAAACTTGTTGATGTTGGCTACCTTGTGACTCACAATCTTATTCCTTATGAGAAAAAAATGTTGTTGTTTACTCATCATTTTTAGTACCTCCCGGTACCCTCCCGGTACCTGTTTTACTCATTGCACCTCCTGGAACCAATTAACAATGACTACAGAAGTATCATTGTATTGACAAAATATTGTCCAACAGGCCAGAAACACACATTGGGAGAAGCAAGCAGCCTTAGTAATTTTACGAACAACAGTTAAGATATGAGAAATGCAACTCTATTGCAAAAATATGATGTTGAGTAAATGTTAACCAATTAAATAAGTACGCAGGCTGGATGCTGGGTTGGCCATGTTGTATGAAGCATATATCCTTAAGTAACCATGTGACAGAAAGTGGTATAATTAGGAAATGCAGCCATATTGGTTATTTTTTAAGACTCTTTCGGTATTTGTATAATCAAACAAGATGTTGATTGCATCTTGCTTGATTATACAAATAATCAATAGTCACCTGCAAAGTCATGGAATCAATCATCAACCAATCCATTACCCTCCACCTAGAAACAAACAACTTACTCTCTAATAAACAATTTGGTTTCAGAAAAAAATATCCTGTAATCTACAACTTCTATATGGCAAAAACATATGGACTACAAATCTTGATCAGGGCAAAGCTATAGATGCAATTTACATAAGCTTCTGTAAAGCCTTTGATACAGTGGTACATGACAAATTACTTCTAAAACTAAAATCCTACGGCATCTCCAGACCCCTCCAAAATTGGATAACTGTGTTTCTGTCAAACAGACAACAAATGGTCAAAATAGGGAGCGCCTGATCAAATCCTGCACCTGTTAATAACGGTGTCCCCCAAGGCAGAATTCTAGGATCAAGACTCTTCATACTATACATAAATGACCTTTGTGATCATATTATAAGTAACTGCATTCTCTTCGTCATTGATGTTAAACTATTTAACACTACCAACAATGCTGCTACCCTTCAAAAAGACCCTGACTTTGTGTCGGAATGGTCAAAAAATTGGCAACTCCAAATCTCAACCAACAAATGCTCTGTCTTACACATTGGCAAAAAGAATCAGAACACTAAATACAAGCTAAGTGGACATGACCTTGTAGATGACCTTCACTCTGTCAAGGACCTTGGAGTACTGATATCAAATGATTTAAGTGCCAAAGCCCACTGTAACAACATTGCCAAAAAGGCATTAAGGGTTGTAAACCTAATCTTGCAAAGCTTCTACTCCAGTAATATTACACCACTAACCAGAGCGTACAAAACGTTTGCTAGACCAATTCCCGAATACAGCTCATCTGTCTGGAACCTGCACTGCATATCGGACATTAATACAATTGAGTGCATCCTGAAATATTTCACAAGAGGAGTTCTCCACTTCTCTGCTTGTAACAAAATACCCTATGACACCAGACTTGAAATTCTGGGTTTAGAAAATTTAGAACTAAGCTGCCTTCAGTATGACCTAAGCATAGCTTATAAAATCAACTGCTACAATGTCCTACCTTTCAATGACTACTTAAGCTTCAACCACAACAATACACGAGCACACAATAGATACAAACTTAAAGTAAACTGCTCCAGACTCGATTACAGAAAATATGACTTCAGTAACAGAGTTGTTAATGCCTGGAATGCATTACCAGACTCTGTGGTCTCATCCCAAAACCCCCAAAACCTTAACCTAAAACTGTCTACTGTTGACCTCACCCCATTCCTACGAGGTCTGTAAGCAACGTGCATAAGAGCACCAGCGTGCCTACCGTCCCTGTCCTAATGTTCCCTTTAATTGTATTCATTTTATGTATTCAATTCATGCTTATACTTATAGATGTTATCTAATATATACTCGACAAAATTAAGTAAATAAAAATAAATAAATAAATGTCCTTTGCCACAATTGGTGAAATGATGAAGAGAATCCTCAGAAAGGATTCGTTTCTAAAATGAAATGATGTCTTAATGGCTCCAAGGATCATCTATATTGTCTACTTGAAAGGATGTTTTATTGCTTCTTTGGAAGAACTGTGGAATACTTCCATAACCAGAAGAACCTTGTATTTAAAAATTTGAAGTTCATTCTAACTGGAAATCATTCTTGCCCTATAACATTATAAAATGGGGAGGAACAGGCTCAGGCTCAACCCATCCAAGACCGAGTGGCTGTGGTTTCCGACGTCCCGATATAGCCAGTTGACGCCATCACTGACTATTGGGGGCGAATCATTGGCCCCCACGGAGAGGGCTCGCAACTTGGGCGTCCTCCTGGATTCACGGCTGTCTTTAGAAGAGCACTTGACGGCCGTGACCGGGAGGATTTTTTATCAGGTCCGCCTGATTCGCCAGTTGCGTCCCTTTCTGGATCGGGACTCGTTACACACGGTCACTCATGCCCTCGTCACCTCCCGCCTGGACTATTGTAATGCTCTCTACATGGGGCTCCCCTTGAGGAGCACCCGGAGGCTCCAACTGGCGCAGAGTGCGGCTGCGCGGGTGGTAATGGGAGCGACATGGCGCTCCCATGTAACACCTCTTCTGCGCGAGCTGCACTGGCTCCCGGTGGTCTTCCGGGTGCGCTTCAAGGTTTTGGTTACCACCTTTAAAGCGCTCCATGGCTTAGGGCCTGGTTATTTACGGGACCGCCTACTACCACCAATAGCCTCCCACCGGCCAGTACGCTCTCATAGAGAGGGTGGCACCTACACCTCTGGGTGCCGTCAGCCAAACAGTGTTGACTGGCGGCCCCTAGGGGGAGAGCCTTCTCTGTGGGGGCACCTACCATCTGGAATGAGCTCCCCCCGGAGATACGGAGGATCCCGGATCTGCGCTCCTTCCGCCGTGCTGTGAAGACCTTTTTATTCCATCAAGCGGGCTTGGCCTGATCTCTTCCCTTTTTAAATATGTAAATTTTAATCTGTTTTTAAATTATTGGGGTATTTTAATTTGTCTGGGCCAAAAAGTTTAATTTGATTTTATCGGGTTTTTAAATTTTGTGTATTTATGTATTTTATTGTTGGCTGTTCACCGCCCTGAGTCCTTCGGGAGTAGGGCGGTATACAAATCAAATAAATAAATAAATAAATAAATAAATAAATAAATAAATAAATAAATAAATAAATGAATGTATGTATATTTATTTATTTATTTATTTATTTATTTATTTATTTATTTATTAAATTTTTATACCGCCCCGTCTCCCGAAGGACTCGGGGCGGTGAACAGCCAAGATTAAAAAACATACAATATAAACATTAAAATACATTTAAAACAAAATTAAATCCCTAATGGCTTTCCCCAATTTCAAACCCCTTACCCATAAAATTCACCAATAAAAAAATTTAAGCCAACCCGGCTTGCCGAAATAGGAACATTTTCAGAGCCCAGCGAAAGGTTCGGAGGTCCAGGATCAGTCGTATCCCTGGGGATAGCTCATTCCAGAGGGCGGGTGCCCCCATAGAGAAGGCTCTTCCCCAGGGGGTCGCCAGTCGACATTGCCTGACCGACGGCACCCAGAGGAGACCCTCTCTGTGGGAGCGTATTGGCCGGTGGGAGGTTATCGGTGGCAGAAGGTGGTCTCATAAATAACCAGGCCCTAAGCCATGGAGTGCTTTGAAGATGAGAACCAGTACCTTGAAGCGCACCCGGAAGACCACTGGAAGCCAATGCAGCTCGCGCAGGAGAGGTGTTAAATGGGAGCGCCATGTCGCCCCCATAAGTACCCACGCGGCTGCATTCTGCACCAGTTGGAGCCTCCGGGTGCTCCTCAAGGGGAGCCCCATGTAGAGAGCATTGCAGTAGTCCAGGCGGGAAGTTACGAGGGCATGAGTGACCGTGTATAAGGAGTCCTGATCCAGAAAGAGGCGCAACTTGGATATCAGGCGAACCTGATAGAAAGCACCCCTGGCCATGGCCGTCATATGCTCTTCTAAAGACAGCCGTGCATCCAGGAGAACACCCAAGTTATTTGCCCTCTCCGTGGGGGCCAATGTCTCGCCCCCAATAGCCAGTGATGGCACCAGCTGGCTATATCAGGACACCGGCAACCACAGCCACTCAGTCTTGGAGGGGTTGAGTTGGAGCCTGTTTCTCCCCATCTAGACCCACACAGCCTCCAGGCACCGGGACATCACTTAAAGGGCATCATTGGGGTGGTCTGGGGTGGAGATGTACAGCTGAGTGTCAACAGTGTACTGCACTCCAAAATCATGGATGATCTCACCAAGCATATCACAATGAAAAGTCTATCTTTAAATTTGATGGAAAATTAGATTTCCAGGGGACTTCTGGTGGCACCGCAGGTGCTGGCAGACATTCCTTTTGGATTGTCAGCCCCGCGATCTCGTTAAAACCGCTAAGACAGCACAAATCAGCTGTCTGGTGGTTTGAAAACCTTCCCCTCGGGAGAAGAGAGGAAGGCGAGCAGCCGGACAAAGGTAGAGCTCCCCAAAAGCCCTAGGAGCAATTATGGGGCTTCAAGGGTGAGAGCTCCCTGGTAGTCCGACTGAGCTCCGGATTCGGGACTTTTCTGCTTTAAGCAGAACAAGATGCCGTGACCACCCCTGCAATCAACATTTAGCTTCAAAAATAATCTCAAAGCAGGCAGAACAAAAACAAGAGTCCTAGCAACTGCAAGTACTGAACTTTAACTCTGTATCTATATTTCTTCCTTCTAAGACTTTTAAAAACGAAAGCAAAAATGGCGCCTGAACTGTAATATGGCATGAAAGTGAAAGTTATAGTGAAAGTGATTGTTACCATCGTTAGCGCTTCTAAGGCTGTTCAAGATTA
This sequence comes from Pituophis catenifer annectens, assembly GCF_029215685.1. Taxonomy (NCBI): domain Eukaryota; kingdom Metazoa; phylum Chordata; class Lepidosauria; order Squamata; family Colubridae; genus Pituophis; species Pituophis catenifer. Next base: position 18,416,674 of record NW_027256895.1, on the reverse strand, counting down.
TTGGATTCTACATCAAAGAAAGAGATTTAAAATGGAAAGATTACAGTTTGGACTTTAAATAAACTATAATATCTACAAAAGATTTAAAAACAATTGGACTTACTGATTTGGTTGCTGTAAGAAGTACAAATTGAAAGTTAAAAATGGCTTCTAAGCAAATAAAATCTGGCTTTAAAAGTGCTGGAGGATCGCCACACAACCATCAAAACTACAATCTTTGTCTACTTCAAACCCACAAATATTGACTTTGGAAGCTCTGCAGGAGTCTCTACAGGAAGCTTTTAAGCAACAAACCTCTGTTTTAGAGAGGGAAATTAAGGGAGTGTCTGATGAGATGGCTGAAATTAAGGAGGTTATTCAAACTCAGAATAAAGAAATAAGAGAAGATATAGTAATGGCATTTCAGGGTCTGGCAAAACACATTGAAATGTTGGATGAAAGAGTAGAAGAAATTAATCAGTCTAATTTGAATTTGGAAAATAAAATGGATGAACTTTTTGGTACTGTTCAACCTTTGGAAGTAGCAGAAGAAAGAGAAGAACCAAAAGATCAAAGACAGACTCGAGATGCAGCTAAACGAAAAGAACAAGACTTAAAGATACAGCAAACCCAAATGAAAGCTCAAGAAGTTACAAAAACAGAAGCAGTGGGAGGAGCAAGGCCGAAGAGAAAGGTGCAAGAAGATCTTTAGCTGGCGCTTCAGAAGCTTCAAGGTGCCAAAAATGGCAACTACATTTTTGACTTGGAATGTCAATGGTTTAAATTCACCGCAAAAGAAAAAGAAAATATTTCATTATCTGAAACAGTTTAAAAATGATGTAATTTGTCTACAAGAAACACATATTAGAGTGACAGATCAAAAATATTTGATAAATTCAAGATTGGGAACTCATTTTGTTGCCTCTGCTCCAGAGAAGAAAAATGGTATAGTTATATACCTAAAGACAGATTTAACAGCTAAACTATTTGAGGCAGATGTTCAAGGAAGATACATTGCAATTGAACTTTTAATAGAAGGGAAGAAAACACTTTTAATTGGAGTATATGCTCCCAACCAACAGCAAGAAAATTTTTATAAACTTTTACATACTAAAATAATACAATGGGATTATAAATCATGTATATTAATGGGTGATTGGAATGGAGTACTAGATACTCAAAAGGACAAAAAAGGATTACTTCAAAATACTCAAAATAATGCAAGATTGCCTAAATCTTTTTTTGATGGATGATATGGAGCTGAGAGATATCTGGAGAGAACAAAATGTTGAAGAAAAGGATTTTACTTTTTTTTCTGATAGACACCAATCTTTTTCTAGGATTGATTTTATACTAATCACTAATGATTTCTTTTCTAGGGTAAAGAAGACAAAGATATGTTCAAGAACTTTAACTGATCATAGTCCGGTGTGGATGGAATTAGAGCAGGAAAGGGGAGCTAGAAGGTCTTGGAGGGTAAATGAAAATCTGTTTAGATATGAGGAAAATGTGAAAGAATGTAAAAAACAAATGAAAGAATTTTTTGTTATGAATATGCATAAGGGTACACCTATGGAAATGGTTTGGGATGCAAGTAAAGCTTATATGAGAGGAACCTTAATACATTTGAATAATAAATATAGATGTAGACAAGAAAAGAAACGGAGGGACTTAGAAGAGGAAATAAAAAAGAAAGAGCAGGCACTTATATTGAATCCAACAGATAAGAAAATAAAGGAAACAATAAATTTGTTGCAAGGGCAGTTCAACATGTTGATGGCAGACCAAGTGGCAACTAATTTACAATATGCTATACATAATACTTTTTGTAATGCGAATAAACCAGGTAGATGGTTAGCTTACTTGTTAAGGAAAAAAAAAAAGCTACATACTATAGAAAAAATAGAATACAAAAGTAAAGGGGTATATCAACAAAATATGATTAAAAAAGCTTTTTTAGAATTTTATACAAAATTATATGCTAGTGATACAATTCAAGGTAAAGACATAGATAGATATTTACAGGAGGAGAATATTCCTGTAGTTACACCAGAGCAAAGGGAAGGACTGAATCAACCAATAACTTTGGAGGAAATTATTTTAGCAATTAAATAGTTAAAAGGGGGTAAAGCTCCAGGCACAGATGGACTGACAGCTGTTTATTACAAAAATTTGCAGTTAGAAATGGTAGAACCGCTTAAGGAATTATTTAGTAAGATTCAAGGTGGAGGAGATGTACCCCCATCATGGAGAACAGCTTTTATTTCACTGATTCCAAAGGAGGACCAAGATCATAGTCAACCTAAAAATTGTAGGCCAATATCACTCTTAAATACTGATTATAAGATTTTTGCTAAAATATTAGCAAATAGGTTAATGATAGTTATGCAACAAATGATTCATAATGATCAATCTGGATTTATAAGTGGGAGACAAATGAAAAATAATGTAAGACAAATTGTAAATTTATTGGAATATTTGGAAAGAAACAACCAAGTCCCTGCAGTGCTTATTTTTTTGGATGCGGAGAAGGCATTTGATCGATTGAATTGGCAATTTTTATTGAAAATAATAGAAAAGATGCAGTTTGGAGAGTACTTTATACAATCTATTAGGGCAATATATCAGAGACAAACAGCACAAATAATAATTAATGGTGGTTTAACAGAAACTTTTAAAATTGAAAATGGAACAAGACAGGGGTGCCCTTTATCACCATTATTGTTTATTTTAACTTTGGAACTTTTATTGAATAAAATACGAGGGTCAAATAAAATAAAGGGAATTAAAATTAGACATCATGATTATAGACTAAGAGCATTCGCAGATGACTTGGTTGTTACTTTAACTCAACCAGTACAATCAGTTGCAGGTTTAATGAATATAATTAGCCAATATGGACAGATGTCTGGATTAAAAACAAACAAACAAAAAACAAAGATAATAACTAAAAATATGACAGTAAAGCAAAAAGAAGAACTAGAAAGATTAACAGGATTTGAAATAGTAAAAAAGGTTAAATATTTAGGGGTATATATTACAGCATCAAATGTAAAATTATATAAAAATAATTATGAATTGTTATGGCAAAAAATACAGAAAGAAATGGAGAATTGGGGAAAATTACAATTATCTTTGTTGGGAAGAATAGCAACAATAAAAATGAATGTTTTACCTAAGTTTTTATTTTTGTTCCAAATGATCTTTCTTACTTAAGAAAGATGAAAACTTGAGGGAATGGCAGAAGGGTATTAATAATTTTGTTTGGGCAGGGAGAAGACTGAGAATAAAGTTAAAAATAATGCAAGATATACGTGAAAGAGGAAAAGAAGGTCTTAAAATGCCTAATTTAAGATTATATTATGAAGCAGCTGTCCTATCAATAATTAGTGATTGGATTAATTCAACAGAAGAAAGAATATTGAATATTGAAGGATATGATTTATTATATGGTTGGCATGCTTATTTATTATATGATAAGAAGGTGGATAAGATCTTTAAAAGCCATATATTAAGGAATGCCTTGTTATGGGTTTGGAAAAAGTATCAATATAAGTTAAATGATAAGATACCTATATGGGCAATACCCAGACATGTGATAGAGAATATAAGTGTAGAACAAAAGCAAGAGGTGATTACCTATAAAGAGCTTCTTAAAATGGAAGGGGGTGTATTGCAGTTAAAATCTTTAAATGCATTAAAAGAAGAAAGGATAATTCAAACCTGGTTTCAGTATGGACAGTTGCAAGCTAGATGGAAAGAAGATCAGAGAATGGTATCATGCAGAACGAGGAAAATTTGGTAAAACAAATTAGAGATCAAGGCCAAATGCATATAAAAATATTATATAATGTATTGGTAGAAATAGATTCAGAAACAGAATTAGTTAAGGATTGCATGATAAAATGGACACAAAATATTCAGGAACCAATAATGATGGAAACTTGGGAAAAAATATGGGTTAGAAATGTGAAATTTACGCAAGCACAAAATTTAAGAGAAAATTTTTATAAAATGTTTTATAGATGGCATTTAAACCCTAAAAAGTTAGCTTGTATGTATCCGAATTTGCAATCTAAGTGTTGGAGATGTGATTGTGATGATGCCACTTATTATCATATATGGTGGACTTGTAAAAAAGTTAAAGCATTTTGGATTAAAATATGGTGGATTATTCAAAATATCCTTAAAAAGAAGATAAAGTTTACTCCACAGTTCTTTTTGTTGGGTATAATCACAGATTGTACGGTTATAGAGACTAAATTGATCTTAAATTTAATAACTGCAGCTAGACTTTTGGTGGCGCAATATTGCAAGAAGGAAGATCTGCCTACTATTGAAGAATGGACATTAAAAGTAACGAATTTAACAGAAATGGCAAAAATTTCAGCTTATTTGAAAGATCACTCACTAGAAAGATATATATTGGAATGGAGAAGATGGATTGACTATATTCAAAACAAATATCAGACTAAAAAGTATCAAATAGCTTATGAATGAACAGAAAAATCAAGAGTATTCATATTTAGTTAAACAAAAGTGGGGTTAAAGTGTGAAGGGGAGGATAGAAATCCATAGATAGTTAGCTTAGTTTAATATATAATTGTCAATTGTTATACCCTGTATTTTATTCTGGGAAGTTCGGGGGGAGGGTAGGGGGATAAGGAAGGGAGGGGGGGTTGGGGAAATATTTATAAAAAAATTTTTTTTGTAAAACTCTTTAATAATAATAAAAAAAAAAATAGATTTCCAGTATTGGTTCCATGCATTGCATTTATAGATTTACTTGGTGATTTATATTATGTTAACTGGTTTTTTCCAATTTAAAACTCCAAACAATTTTCAGACAGATATTTTACAATAACATGATTCATGGCATATTTATAAATAGTAGATATTTTACCCTTTGGCTATCAAGCAGTATCTTCTTACCTTTACTTTTTTATTTTACTTCTCTTACGCTACTTTTGCTTATATATTTTTTTCTAAAAAGTGATATGGTATCTGGGTTAGTCATCCAATCATCACATCTTAATGAAATATTTCTAATGTGTTTGGAATGTTGTTTTCTCTGAGGCCCATGGTAATTTCTTTTAGTGTCAAATCTGCATCTACTGACCAAGTCAAAGCAGAACCCTGAAAGATGTATCTAGTCTCCCCTTCTGGAAATGTCTTAGCCTTTGAGGCAGATTAAGTTGCAAACAATTCTATATTCAAATATGAAAATTCAACCATCATGGGTCACCATTTCAGAATCATTTATTTCTTCAGTTTTAACATAAATGAACCACTCAGTGAATATTGTATGTTCAAAGACAGAACACTTGTAGAAATATGTGTAAATAATGAATTACCATTTGAATATTCAGGGTCCAAAGAGCCTTTTCTGCCATGACTCCCACCCTCTGGAACATTGTTCTCCTTGAGAGAAAATCCACTTGCACTCTTTTAGTCCTGTCAAGAGTATTGAAACCTCATTCTGCTGATTGACCTGGAGCTCCAATGGTGGTGTTCCATGCTGGAGATGGTTAGTAGACTAGGGAGAAGATGCTGCCTCTGCCACTTTGTATACTGATTATCTAATTTTAGTTAGTTTTTAATTTTTACTCATTTGTATATTTGCTTTTATGATGTCAGTCACCTAGAATAGTCTGAAGATGAGATGAGTGGCATGTAAATTTAATTAATAAATAAATTTGATCAACGCAACAAAAATGATAATGTAAATTAGTGCAGAATATTGTTGAATATGGTGGGCCAGATAATATTCTCTGCAGAAATATATCAGTGCGATTTTAAAGGCTGATACAGATCCCCATATTTTGTAGAAGCTATGACCGAGTAAGAGGTTAGATAAGCATATTCTTTTCAGTATATGCTTTTTACATTGTAATAAAATGCCTATAGTTTTTAATATAATATTAAACATTGAAGAATGTTTTTTTAAAAAATGATAAATTTTAATCTTTCCTGAAAGTGTTTATATTTTTTCTTTTTTCTGAAGACTCAGAAAAATCTGGAGGATGAGGAAAAAGGCTGCATTCTCTTGTTATAGAATGACAATTATCTTATTCACCCTAACAAATTGAGTTCAAGTCAGTTTTTATATTGGGTTTTTAATTTATTATCACATGGAGATTCATGTGATGGAGTATTAGGGAGACAGTGGGGAAATGGAGAGCCTCTGTAACTGCATTTACTACATCATCATCTTTGTTTAACAACCCCATCATTCCTTGCGGGGTGGAGTCTGGGCAACTGAATGGAGTGTTTACTGGCCGGATGCCCTTCCTGATGCCAATGTGGAGAGTTGTTCAGCAGAGAGAAATATCTGCCTCTGCCTAGAATTGAACTCACAGCGTTCTGATTGTGAGGCGAGAGCTCCACCTCTAGGCCACCACACCACTCCTAACTGCATTTACTGCATGACGCTAATTAAATGAAGCTGACTTCATAATAGGGGTGTTTGGTGTCTGGGTAGGAAAACTGTTATAATATCTGTTACACAGGGAATGTCGCAGGTTGCAATTTTTAGGAAGCTGAGTGTTACTAAAACTTGCCACTTTACATGGTGTTTTATTTGAGGTCCTGCTTCTAAAACTCCAACATTCCCAGAAATCATGTAAACTCTGGGACAGAGATTTCCTTATATTTTTTAAATCCCCCATGATAAAAAATCTCTCTTCTAATCAGTGCAAATGTTTTGTGTTGGTTTTTTATTTTAGGATCATCATGTTCACGAGTCACTTTGAGAAAAGAGTCATTGTATTCCTGTAATTCCTGAAAGAACTTTCTGAATATTGAAGCAGTAGGTAAAAATAATGTAAATTATTCACCATGGTTTGAAATTGCTGTCAAAACTACCTGATTAAACATGGGGGGCCAGATGATCTCCTCTGCAAAAATAGTAAGAAGATTTTCATGGAGAGTCACTGGAGCTATGTTTCCAATTTTAATACGATGAAATGATTGGTTGGGGAAGGTGACCCAGTTGATAACATCAAATCCAGTTGGTAGCTCTCCTCTTTCATCAAAGTGAACCATTTCTCCAGCACTGTTGTTAAACGAAACAGCTTTCAGATACCATTGGAACTAAATGGAAAGCATTAAAAGAAATTTATAACAATTGGAAGCAATGAACAAGTATGAATGAAGGATCTTTCATAAATTAGGTGTTATCCTTTTAAGGCAGACCAATCAGCAAATATAATATGAGGAATATTTATTGTTATGGGGTATGATAACAGAAACTTGAATACCAGCAGGAATTTGCTTCTAAGGCAGGATTAGTCTGTCTCTCACTCTCTCTTCTTTCCCGGGACTAAATTGGCATTTACTTTCTCTTAACAGTCCTTCTAATTACTTTTGCATCTTTTCTAAAAAGCATTTAGGTATTTAGAATTCCTTTAGTATTCCCATGCATGTTGGAAGCAATATTATCATCTATGTCAGTTGGAACAATAATGTTGACCCTTAATGGCACCCTGGTTACTTGCTGTTGCTCACAAAATCTGCTGTACCAAAATATTGTGAGCATTTGATCTATGAAGAGCCAACAAAAAAATTCTGTGGTTTATATATTGATCACTCTTCAATGCCATCCTTTCTTTTTTTCTTATGTATCTCATACTCTTCTCTTCATTGTGGAATCAAAATGCAGGACCCCAAACAAATAAATAAGACTCACTGCAGGTCAATGCGCTTCCTTCCTTCCTTCCTTCCTTCCTTCCTTCCTTCCTTCCTTCCTTCCTTCCTTCCTTCCTTCCTTCCTTCCTCTCATAATCCTCTCCTCACTGTGGAATCAAAACTCAGAACCCAAGCAAATAAACAAAGATAATTACAGTATTCATTGTCAACTTAGTACAATGAAAAAATTTCATTCAGAAACTAGTGGAGGGAACTTCTGCAGAGAACTTATATTTCAAAAAGGAAGACAAAATGATGCATGCATACCTATTAATAAGTAATTACACAATAGATCTCAAGTTACTTCCACCTCTTCTGATAAAGAGAACAATGGCCTTACTTAGAAGAAGCATTTGCACCATAAGATTCACAGTTTCCTAGTGGAATATTTTGATAGAACTATCACAAACCACTGTGGGATACAAGGACACATTCCTATTATCCTATTAAATAGTTCCATTCATTTGGAAACTGATTTACCCCACACTCCTTCCAAAACTTCTCTTCAATTAACATATGGCATTGCCTCCTTCTCACTCTGCATTGTTGCACCCCATGTTTAGTGTTATCTGGAATTATTATTTGAAGTTCTGACATATCACTAATGAGTTAATTCAGGTTCAGAATACTATTATTAGCTATACAACTCCAAAATACTAGCTGAACATTTATATGACTGGCCCTTATATAAATATATAATATATTTTCATTCATGTTGTTTTTACCTGCCACGACTGTTGACTGAGTTCCCAAATATTTCCTCTTTTTCTGCTCTTAGATGAAAGCATGGCTTGCAGAGCATGGGCCACTGCATAGACAGCATTGTAAATGCTATAACTATGCCCAGTAATACTAGATTCAATCACAGATTCAGGAAGGGTCTCCAGTGACTCCTCACCAGTGCATTGATTGTCACTGTCGTCATCTAACCCAGCATTTCGGAAAGAACATTCAAATGCATTTTCCCAAAAAACTCTTGTCAAACTGTCCTCTTCTTCTGAAGAAGGCTTTCTCGTCTGAATAAATTTCTTAAACCCTAATATTTCCTTTGAAGAAACTGCCAACGATAGGGCACCGTGGATGAAATCCAGTCCCCTGTATCTTTGAAAGGGGACTGATGTGAATTCCATCTGTGCTGGCATGACCCAAACTTTATCTTTTCTCTTCATTGGCATTTCTTCATATTCTGAAACAAATGGCACAATTCTAAGAAAAACCATGTTGTCACTTTCACCATAAGTGATTACAACATTGGCAGTACTTCTCATAATAGCCTTATACAGCAAAACATAACAATTAAGTTGAATTTCAATATTGTTGATAACAGATTCCATTGGCATTTCTTCCATGAAATCAAAACAGATGCCTTTCTTAGAAAATATATCAAGCTTATTCTGTATGAAGCTCTTCCCCTTTTTAGGGTTCTGGACAATGAGTCCAATCCATTTCCACTGGAAGTGAAGCAACAATTGGACCAGCCCCATAATTTGAAGGTCTTCATTTGGAAATAATTGATGGAAGAAAGCAGCTTCTATGTTGTCATCTATCTCTGCAGTTGAACCATACATGAGCTAAGAAAAAAAAAGAAATTAGAGTATATACTTCCAAATCACTTATTCTATTTTAAGGATCTTATTTAAATATTATTTTCTCCAGGCATGGGCAGAGTTGACTACCATTTGCATATTCCAATATAATTTCTATGATACCTGTAATTGTTTAGTTTTTTTTAAATAAACAAAGTTCCAGAAATGTAAGAACTTCAAGAATGAATATGAACCTCTTGATTATGCTATGTTTACACATGTTTCCATGACATGATTTACCCTGTAGATTAGGTTTACATAACTTTCTAGCATTTTGAATCATTCCTCTCTGTTCCACCCTGGATGAAATATATTTTGATGTTTAGCTTGATTGTGATTTTAACTATGTGAGGCAATGTTATCCCTTTTGTTTTGAATGTTTCTGACACTAATGGATTCATAAATATAAAATTTGGAATCGAAATTAAACTAAATCAAGCAAGAAATACTGTATTTAGATTTGACTCCTTTCTTTATGGGATGGCTCTTACCTGTGGGATCTTATAAATACTCAGAATGTTTGACATGAACTGAGCAATGAAAGCATTATGTCCTGCAATCACAGTGATTACATTGTCCTTGAGGTCACATTTGTAGTTTGGGATGAACCTTTCCTTCGTAGAGAGAAGCTCCATGGAAGCCAGATAGATCCATCTTCCCATGAAATAGCTATTGGAGATATGGATACCGAGGGTGATGTTTGGCAAGATCCTGGAAATCTCATTGATTTCTTTGATTGCAAATTCCAAAGCCAAGATGTGCTGGTAGTTTTGCATAAAATATCTGAAATGAATTTTACAACATCTGTTGCCAAATCTGGAATTGGCTGCATTCTAATTGTATCACACAAGTTTAGATTGTGCAGGCCACATGCACTGATAAAAGTGGATGCACTAGCGTCAAACAAACCATTTGTTTAAAATATTCAGGAAAGACATCAAAGCAATATAACAATCCATATGCATTCAGGCAGCCCAATTGCAAAATGCAATAAACATCAATAATTAGTGGGGTTTTTTTCTTAATTTGGAGGACTATATTTAATTGTACTTCGTACCCTCATTTTCTACTTTACTTATTCAATACACTGGAAATTTCTCAGGAATATTTGATATAATATCTGCATGCTGGACTAACTGCAATCATGCACACCGTAACGTATCCCTGGTATGAAGCAATGCTTGTCAGGTATTTATTTCATGTGTACTTCATAGAGTTATAGCCATATGAAAAAAGTGTATTAAAATGAAACTGATACCTGCTAGAATGGTACCAAAACCATAGAAATAACAACACATTGGAAAATAACTTATATAAGTGATGGAAATTGAAGCAATATTATTGAGAAATAATAATGCATGATAGGCAATTTAACATTCATCCTCCATCCTAATTCAATCATGTCAATTTAACTATTTTCTGTATTTGCATTACTGAAAAACAGGAATTCCATACATTAAATCACCAAACAATTCAACTGATGGATTTCTTCTGAATGTTACTTCATCAGATATCATGCAAATTTGAGACGAAATGCCTGCAATGACTAAATCTTCTGAATGATATTGCTTGTACTTAATAAAAGACTGATTTCCTACAGAACATTTAGCAAAGGTTGTATCAGCTACTACATATAAGGGCAATAATGCTACAGATGCAAAGAATAATATCATTTTGTACAGCGATTTATCTGTCAGCCATCTGTTCACTCCATGAGAATTAGGCATTTGAAATAGGACAGTATGAGATACAGTGTTCCATGAGGCTGCTTTAAAGTAGAGGTTTACTTTTTAAAAAATCAGAATGACAGGACTTTGTCCTCTAGCTGTAGCTTTGGAGAAGAAAGAATGTTACATTTTTATTGTTGTGGAAATACATTACTTTTAATATTTTCTTTAACTCCTTAGAGATTGAAAATAAGAATGCATAATTGATAAGCATTGTACAGGTCTAGACATGCTCAGGTGCACAAACCAACTTGTGATACATAGGGTATTGTAACCTGCAATTAAGGACAAAATAATAGTGATGGGGGACAGAAAGAACTCAATGAGATATGTAAAAAAATTTGTTCTCCAGGATCTGCAGTTGGCTTCCAACTGAGAAAACAGCTGAATTCAAATGGAAATTTCAGTCATCAATTAAACAACAAAGTAAATCAAATCAAATTGCATTAAATGAAATTTGGATCTCACTGTTAAGAAGCATCTTCCTCTTCAAATATTCTAAAAATAATACAATTAATCAAAATACTGGTATTGTCCAAATTTTGTTTGATATGCCTGTTGGTCACCAATGTACTTATTTGTGTCACAGTTATAATATTAGCTGTCAGCCTTCGCTTATTTTATTGCTTGATTGCTTGATTGCTCGGCTGCCATTGTGACGGGGGGAGGGGGGAGCTGTTTGAATGTCTGGGAGGGGGGAAGTGGTGGAGAAGAAAGGAGAAAGTTTTCTTAGGTTTCTTCAGCATTTTCTGTGCAGCTGTGAAGAACGGTGATAACCTCTCAAGGTCAACTGTCGTGGCATACCAGGAGGATGGCACCAATGGAAGCTGCACCCCACATGACCTCTGGGGGAGATGTGGATTCTGACTGGACAATTGGGGGAGGGTTTTAAGGATGCTTCCTATATGTGATTTTTGTGCCTGTTGCCTCAGACATTGCTTTTCTTTGGTTGCATTCAGTTCATACTCAGTAAAAGTACCTTTCTCTATGAAAATGGAGTCAGGGTTTTTCTTTCTTGAGTACTGAAAGGAAGCACCCCTGACATTAAGCAAGGTCTGCAATTAACAGCCAACCCGGAAAACTACCATCTATCTATTTCCCCTTTTCTGGTTTTTTTTTTTTTTTTTTTTTTTGTAGGAATAATGTCTCTTTTGCAGGAGGGCCAAATGTCAGCCTTCACTTATTTTATTGCTTCATTGCTCAGCTGCCATTGTAACAGGGGGAGGGGGAGTTGTTTAAATGTCTGGGAGGGGGGAAGTGAGCTGGTGGACAAGAAGGGAGAAAGTTTTCTTAGGTTTCTTCAGCGTTTTCTGTACAGCTGTGAAGAACGGTGATAATCACTCAAGGTCAACCATTGTGGCATACCAGGAGATGGTACCAACAGAAGCTGCATCCCACATGACCTCGGGGGGAATGTGGATTGGATACTCCTGACTGGACAATTGGGGGGAGGGTTTTAAGGATGCTTTCTATATGTGATTTTTGTGCCTATTGCCGCAGAACTTGCTTTTCTTTGGTTGCATTCAGTTCATACTCAGTAAAAGTACCTTTCTCTATGAAAATGGAGTTGGGGTTTTTCTTTCTTGAGTACTGAAAGGAGGCACACCTGACATTAGCATTAGCACTACAAATTTTTCAATGCAGATTTTCCCTTTTGGGGAAATCAGTAACAGAAGTAGAATAACTTCTACTTCTTGGCACATTTGGGGCATTTCCTGATCTTCTATATGGGTCCTTAACTGAAGCCCAATTTTAGAGACAGAGAGGGAAAGGGAGAGGGAGAGGGAGGGAGAGGAGTTGAGAGGAAGAGAGAGAGAAACCCATGACTTTATGTGTATATACATATACATATACATACACATAAATATAAATGTACTATACATGCATAGATCTTTTCCAGACTTTGCTGTTTCAGTAAAAGAGAAAATTTGTTGCTAAGGGTTGAATTCAGTCACGTCACAGGCTTTAACTATTTTCTGTATTTGCATTACTGAAAAAAAGGAATTCCATACATTAAATCACCAAACAGTTCATCTGATGGACTTCTTCTGAATGTTACTTCATCAGATATTATGCAAATTTGAGACAAAATGCCTGCAATGACCAAATCTTCTGAATAATATCGTTTGTGCTTAATAAAAGGCTGATTTCCTACAGAACATTTAGCAAGGGTTGTATCAGCTTCTACAAAGAAGGATAATATTGCCACAGATACAAAGAATAATATCATTTTGCAGACCAATTTATCTCTCAGCCATCTGTTCACTCCATGAGTATTAGGCATTTGAAATAGGACAGCCTGAGATACAGTGTTCCATGAGGCTGCTTTAAAGTAGAGGTTTACTTTTTAAAAAATCAGAATGACAGGACTTTGTCCTCTAGCTGTAGCTTTGGAGAAAAAAGAATATTGCATCTTTATTGTTGTGGAAATACACTACTTTTAGTATTTTCTGTAACTCCTTAGAGATTGAAAATAAGAATGAATTATCATGATTGTAGAGAACTAGACATGCTCAGGTGAACAAACCAACTTGTGATACACAGAGTATTGTAACCTGCAATTAAGGACAAAATAATCATGAGGGGGGACAGAGAGAACTCAATGAGAAATGTAAAAAGTTTTGTTCTCCAAGTTCTGCAGTTGGCTTCCAACTGAGAAAACATCTGAATTCAAATGGAAATTTCAGTCATCAAATAAACAATAAAGTAAATAAAATCAAATTGCATTAATGAAACTTGGATCTCACTGTTAAGAAGCATCTTTCTCTTCAGATATTCGTTCCTTCCTTCCTTCCTAACTTCCATCCTTCCTTCTGTCCTAGAGAGACCCATATACTTTATGTATATATATACATACACATAAATATAAATGTACTATAAATACATACATTTTTTCCCAGACTTTGCTGTTTCAGTAAAAGAGAATATATGTAGCTAAAGGTTGAACTGTCTGGACCTTAGTGCTCTCTGAGCTTGGTTGTTTTCTTGCAGATTTTTTATTGGAATAGTAGATAGCATCATCTGTACTCCAAAGGAATAGGGTTTGCTCTCATTGTACATAGTGGCTTGCCCTGTCACTGAAACCTTTGTGGTTCCTTGATTAGGCTGTTGTTTACTGTTAACTTGTTTGACTGCATTACTAGTTTCTTGATTGGACTTGATTACTTGGTTATTGGTCTAGCATTAATCTTTCTGTTGATTGCTGATGAGGAGGTATTTTGAACTTTTTGTTTTCTCTTTGGTTTTTGATTGTCTCTTTTGAAAGATATAGAGTTATTGTTGTTACCTCTATATGCATTTTTGGACTTGCTTGGTCTCTGATTCTCAATTGAAACTAGGCATTTCCATCATGTCTTCTGATGATGTTTACTCTTTGGTGTTCATGGATCTGCTCTACTAACTTTCTGATTTTTGTCCTACACAGGGCCCGTTACAGTCCTTACACTATATGTTGTATACACTATATGGTGTATTTCTACTCTGGGACAGCTGTGTCTTTTGATTTACTTTGGCTAAATCCATGTGGTTTGCACTTTCCTGTATATTATTTACTATAGTAAGTAATTGTAAGTTGTATTAGTTATTTGTTTTATGAAATTTACATTGATAAGCAGCTAATATTATGGAAATGTCAAGACTGCTGAAAGATTTCAATCCCTAATCCTAGAAATACTTTCACATATATCGTTTTTTTTATTTTCTCAATTCTGTTTTAGAGGTTTACCTACTGCCAACAGATTTACCATCATTTCTACAAGTTACATCTTTTTTAGACATGCTCAAACCAATGTGATACACAGGGTATCACAGGGTATCACAAGGGTTACAGGGTATTGTAACTTGGAATTAAGGACAAAATAATAGTGACGGGGGAACAGAAAGAACTAAATGAGAAATGTAAAAAGTTTTGTTCTCAGACTATTAACTCTGGAGGGCCATGATTTACAACTGGGTTGCCAAGCCTTGTGGTATGAGAAAAGCAAGACCCATGGTTACTTTCAAAGATATTACATAAGGAATGCACTATTGTTAGTATGGGAGAAAATTAGAGAACATTATTTGAGGATACCAGTTTGGCTTTCAACAGTGGAAGCACTGATCCACCAAAATGTCATTAACAGGGGGAATATTGTTAGATATAAAGATATTATGAATGAAAAGGGGGAACTTAAATCTAAACAAGAGCTGAGTGATCAAGGGGATCAACATGGCATGGTATTCACCAGTGCATTCTAGATATGAAAAAGATGCTAAATATGGTTTCTATAAAGAATTAACAGAATTAGAGAAGACGTTATCAGGGGCAGAAGAAAGATGAATAAAAAAGCTGTATAATTACTTATTGGTCATTAAGCTGGAAGATGAACAAGTGAAGGAGACAATGATAGCATGGGCAAAAAAAATTGGTTACACAATAAAATTAGATAAATGGCAGAAGTTGTGGGACAGGAACTATAAACTAACAATGTCAACTGCATATAAAGAAAATCTGTATAAGATGTTTATAGATGGCATCTTCAACTGGCAAGGTTGGCAAAGATGTTTAAACACAAGTCAGCTAAATGTTGGAAATGTCACCAGATCTCTGGGTGATATTTTCATATGTGGTGGACGTGTAGAAGCAAAATATATATATATATATATTGGATAAAAATAAAAAAAAATTGTTGGGAATTTTATCTGAAACTTATAGTAAAGGGAATGCATATTTAATTAAACATGTATTAACTGCAGATAGAATTGTATTTGCACAAAACTGGAAAAGCAGAGAGATCCCTACTGATGAGAATGTGAGTAGGGAAATATTAAAATGTGCAGAAATGAATAGATTAATGCTTGCTATAAAGGAGAATGAACAAACTGAATATTATATGACATGGGAGTTATTTTATGAGTTGTTGGAAAACAAAAATAGAAGTTAGATATAAATGGAGATCAGTGAAATATTGAAAACATGTTAAGATAAAGAAGCAAACAATATGATGATTCTTACTAATATGACAATTAAAATTATTATTATTATTATTATTATTATTATTATTATATTCTTATTAGAAGATATGTTAAGAGGGAGAAATGAATAGATGTATTATGCTCATTATTTTTATTGTAAGATTAGAGAATCAATATAAATGTAATGAATACCATTGTAAATTTTGATTGTTATTGCACATGATATATTTATACCCAGATGACACACTGTTTAATGGAAAATGGAATGTTTAATAGAAGAATAGAATAGAATATAATTTTTATTAGCCAAGTGTGATTGGACACACAAGGAATTTGTCTTGGTGCATATGCTCTCAGCTTACTTAAAAGAAAAGATACGATAGGAACGATGACATGATTAATAGTAGTGCAGACTTAGTAAATAGTTCGACAGTGTTGAGGGAATTATTTGTTTAGCAGAATGATGGCATTCGGGGAAAAAACTGCTTTTCTGTTTAGTTGTTCTGGTGTGCAGCACAGTTAAGTCAAGAAATTTTTAAAAAATTAAAGTAAAAAGTTTTGTTCTCCAGTATCTGCAGTTGGCTTCTAACTGAGAAAACAGCTGAATTGAAATGGAAATTTCAGTCATGATTAATTAAATTCCTCCTCCTCCCTTTCCTTGTCAACTATTAAAATAGGTTGTGTGAATCTGAAAACAGTAACTGCGAGAATGACTTTAGAGTCCTAATGGATGATCACTTAAATATGAGCTAGCAGTGTGTGGCAGCAGCCAAAGAAATGGTTCGTTGTTTAAAAAGCTAAATGTTTGTTGTATAAAGAAGCATAAAATTGGTTGCAGGACTTGGGTTTGGCTAATCTAGAGAAAAGGATTAGTGGGGACATGGTAGCAGTATTCCAGTATTTGAGAGTTTGCCAAAAAGTCAGTCTCCCTCCCTCCCTCCCTCTCTCTCTCTCTCTCTCTCTCTCTCTCTCTCTCTCTCTCTCTGTGTGTGTGTGTGTGTGTGTGTATGTGTGAATTTATTTTCCACAGCATCAGAAGGCAGGACCAGAAACAATGCATGGAAACTAATCAAGGAGAGAAGCAACCTGGAATTAAAGAGAAACTTCCTAACATTGAGAACAATTAACCAGTGGAATAGTTTGCCGACAGCAGTTGTGGATGTTTCATTACTGGAGTTTTTTAGGAAGACCCTGTATTGTCTCTCGTCTGGAATGGTGTATAATCTCCTGTTTGAGCAGGGAGTTGGTCTAGAAGACTTCTAAGGTCTCTTCCAGCTCTGTTCTGATTGAGATTTAAATATTTATGCACACTTATGCTGAGTAAATAAGTATTTACTACTTATTATTTTTTAATTAGCTGCATCTGTTAAATGAAAATTACATTAACAAGCAGTGTTATTATGTAGATGTTTATCTGCTACAATATTTAAATGCAATTCCTAACCCTACAAATACTTACATTTATTGAGCCACGGTGGCGCAGTGGTTAGAGTGCAGTACTGCAGGCTACTTATGCCGACTGCTGGCTGCCTGCAATTTGGCAGTTTAAATCTCACTAGGCTCAAGGCTGACTCAACCTTCCATCCCTCCAAGGTGGGTAAAATGAGGGCCCAGATTGTTGTGGGCAATAGTCTGACTCTGTAAACCGCTTAGAGAGGGCTGGGAAGCACAGCTATTACTATTGGTACTTATATCCTCTTTTCATTCCTCTGGGTTCACTTTTAGTTGTTAAGCTGTCAAGTTTGTCTGTGATTTACGTATTTCTCAACCATTTCCTCTTTCATCCCCATTTTTGGGCTATTATTATTTTTTAAAGTAGAACAAAATGAGAAAAGAAGTTCAAACTTTATCACATTTCCTCCTACTTACCTTCCCCCTCCCTCCTTACCTTTATTTTTTTCATTATGATGTCACACCTCATGTTCCTATAGTCTTAGTTTTCTGTGACAGCCTTCAATATCTCTTACTGCAGGTGTAATTCTCTATTTCTCACAAAAAGCCACCTACACTTACTTACTGGCTTACTTATTTACTTACTTATTTATTACATTTTTTGCCATCTATCTTTCTGTGGGCCAACTATAGGCAACTTACAATCATGAAACAGAAGGAAAATGAAAAGAATGTAAACAGAACAGAAGTAAAATAATAAAACAACAAAGGAACACAGGGTAATAATACATCAATACGAAAACCAAAAAGATGGATGGGTGGAGAACAGAGACCAGCAGTGGGAAGATGGAGTCTGCCATCAATCTACCTCCTGTGTGAAACTCTCCCATTTGGTCCCAAAGCCAATTGGCAGAGTCATGTCTTAAGACTTTTGTGAAAGGACAGGAGGGTGTGGTGGATCTTACCTTACAAGGTAAGAAGTTCCAAAGGGGAGGTGCTGCAGCAGAGAAGGCTCTTCTTCTGGATCACGATAATCAGAGTTCTTTGAACAACAGGATCCAAAGTAGGCCCTCTCTGCAGGCACAAGTAGGATAGGCTAGTCCTAACAGGATGAGGCAGTTCATCAGATAGCCTGGACCTATGCCATTATGGACTTTAATGGTCATAACCAACACCTTGAAATGTATTCAGAAGCACATTGGTAGCCAATGAAGTTTTTGGAACAGAGATGGGTCACCCTAGAGGTCCCAAAGATTACACTGCTGCTTCTGCACTATGCACCAGCTAAAGCTTTTGAGGAGACCACAAGGGTAGCTTCCTGTAGATGAAGTAGTCCAGATGAGCGATAAGCAGGGCTTGAGTAACAAAACACAGGGTGTCATGTACAGATAATGCAGAACTAAGGCTAAAAATTCTCAGACCCTGGAGCTCCCTGTGGCTCCCAAAGCCACTCAGGTTGCCAGAGTTATATAGGAAACATGCTATAAGAATCACATTCAAAATGTTATGTTTTACAACTGCATATTTTTGGTTTAAAAAACCAAAGAAATAGTTTTCAATCAGTTCTTCAAGATGGTCAGTAGGCCTTTAATGAGGCAAATGAGGATTCTGTCACAATTTAGAGAACTTATATTGGACCAAATAAATCAGTTTCATTTTTTTGTTAGCTGTTCCTTTCTGTTCAAATCAGGCCTCAGAATAATAATGTAACATTTGGGGGAAAAGATGCAACCCAGTAATCCAGCTGCAGAAGCCAAAATGGAAAAGATCTCCACAGCTACCATGTATTTTCCCTTGGTGCTCAGATAGGTGGGAACAAAGGATATCCAGACACTACAAAAGACCAACATGCTGAAGGTGATAAATTTGGCTTCATTAAAGCTGTCAGGTAACTTCCTAGCTAGGAAGGCAACTGAAAAGCTGACAGCAGTCAAGAATCCCAAAAAACCAAGAACAGTATAAAACATAGTGGTTGAACCTTCTTTACATTCTAGGACAATTTCTTCAGCCATGGTGTGCATGTCAGAATCCGGGAATGGGGGGAAAATTGCCAACCACACTGCACAAATGGAGAATTGTGTCAAAGAGCATGAAACAACTATAGCGTTGGCCAGCCTTTTCCCCATCCATTTCCTCATTTTAGATCCAGGCTTGGTGGCCATGAAAGCAAGGACCACTATGATTGTTTTCCCCAATATACAAGAAAGAGCTACAGAGAAGATGATGCCAAAAGAAGTTTGTCGCATGAGACATTTTACTTGATCTGGTTGCCCAATGAAGAGCAAAGTGCAGAGGAAGGAGAGGAGGAGAGCAATGAGAAGAATGTAGGTGAGGTTCCGGTTGTTGGCTTTGACAATGGGGGTGTCCTGATGCTTAATGAAGATTCCCAGGACCATAACTGAGATGAAAGAAAAAAAGGAAGCAATAGCTGTCAGGCTAATTCCCAGAGGCTCTTCATGAGACAAAAATGTGATGTGTTTTGGAATGCAAAGATTGTGAGCTTTGTTTGGGTACTGATCTTCTGAACATGGGAAACAGTCATCTGCATCTGGAAAACAAATTATTGCAGTCAAGTGTTTAATGTTATAGACAAAAACATATTACCGGATTGGTCATCATTTCAGAGATATTTCCTTTCCTGACTGAGCATTTGAAAACTTCCTTCTTTCCTTCCTCCCTTCCACCCTCCCTCACTGATACATGAGGCCCTGGTGACCTTGAGATTTTTCTACACTAACTCCTTTTGAAGATATATTCAGTTGGTCCGGCTCCAGTGATTAATTGACCCTGTGGTGTTCCAAAGCGAGTTGGGGACTTGTTTCATAGTATCTGTTACGTGGGCCTGCCAAATCCCTCACTGTTACTTGAATAAAGAGGTAGCAGAGGGCTTGGATAGAATTGAATAGGGTCAGGTCCATGCAACTTTTTTCATCCCATTGAACCAGGTATTCTCTGTGCTTTATGGAGGATTTGAGAGAGTTGAAAAGAGTCAAGTGACATCTAGAGCATTGTTGGAGAAAGGCGAGGGATGAATCTGAACAATGACAAGCAAGAGTCACTATTAAGTGTGTGTCACTTCTTAAAAAGTTATTACTGGACACAAACAATTCATAACTTTTGTTCAGTCTCCCACCTGCCCTTTTTAGGGAAGGTGGTTGAGAAGATGATTGTGCTGCAGCTCCAGGAGATCCTTGATTAAATGAATTATCTGTACTGCTTTCAGTCAAGTTTCAGGCCTGGATATGGGAAGGAAATGGTATTGGTCATTCTTTTGGATGATGTCTGGAGAGAATGGGATATGGAGAGTAAAACATCCTGGCTCTTCTTGACCATGATATCCTTTTGAGATGGTTTTGGGAACTGTGAGAGGAAAGAACAGTTCTAGTCTGGTTCACGTTCTTCTTCTTTGGTCAGTTCCAAAGGGAGAAAGAGGTCCAGCCTGAAACACCAACTATGGGGTGCTATATGATTCATTGCTTTCTCTGTATCTTTTTATTATCTACAAAAGCAGTTTTAAGAGTCAGCATATTGCCGCCAACAATATGGGTCCTCATTTTACCGACCTCAGAAGAATTGAAGGCTGAGTCAACCTTGAGCCAGTGAGAGTTGAACTGCTGGCAGTTGGCAGTCAGCAGAATAGCCTGCAATACTGCATTCTAACCACTGCACCATCATGGCTCTTATGTACTAGTTGTAGATTTTTCAGTTCTACTCTCTATCACTCATATCTTGGTCATCTCCCATATGGATTATTGCAATGCAATCTATATAGGATTACTCTTGAAGAGGCTGTAGCTGATGTAGAATGCAGCATCACAAACAATATTGGGCACCCCTAGTGTTCCACATATAACACCTCTGCTATACAAACTTCATTTTTTTCTCTGTTGCTTCTAGGAGTTCAATTCAAGGCATTTGCTATTACCTTTAAAGCCCTTTCTCAGATTATTTGAAGAACTGTCATCCCCACTCTATGATCCTATCCCACCTAATCGGGCAGGGAGGGTATATTGCAGATTCTGTCATTTAAGGAATTTTGCCTGGCAGGTTGCTGGAAGACATACTTTTCTGCTGCTTTTCCTACTCTGGGGAACACCTTACTCTCAGATGTGAGGCCGGTCCTTGGTCTTCATCATCATGGAAGTTGAAGACTGATATACAACCCTGGGTGTCATGATGGCATTCTTTTCCCCTTAATATTTTAACTTAATTTAAATTAAAATTAATTAAACTTAATTTAAATTTAACTTAATTTAAAAAGGAGCCCTGGTAGCGCAGCAGACTAAAGCACTGTTACTAACATCAGCTGCCTGCAATTACTGCAAGTTCAAATCTCACCAGGCTCAAGGTTGACTCAGCCTTCCATCTTTTCTAAGGTAGGTAAAATGAGGACCCAGATTATGGGGGCAATAAGATGATTTTGTATAAATATACAAAAGTATGAAGGCTATTGCTTAATGCATTGTAAGCTTCCCTGAGTCTTCGGAGAAGGGCGGCATATAAATCAAATTAAAAGAAAAAACTTTTAATGCTGTAACTCTTCTTTTAAATTTTGTTTTTAACTTATTCTTACTTATATCTCTATACTTCGATTTGCTTTTATATATATAGTCTAGTGAAAAGAAGAACCAGGGGTGTCATGATAACAGTGTTCCAATATTTGAGGGGATGCCACAAGGAAGAGGTGCTCAATCTATTCTCCAAACCCCCTGAAGGCAGGACAAGAAGCAATGGATGGAAACTTATACAGGAGAATAGCTACCTAGAACTAAAGAGAAATTTTCTGACGGGGATAACAATTAATCCAGTAGGTGCTTCAACATTGGAGGTTTTTAAGAAGATATTAGATAACCACTTGTCTGAAACGGTATAAGGTTTCCTGCTTGAGCAGGGAGTTGGACTGGAAGAACTCCAAGGTCCCTTCAAACTCTGTTATTCTGTTATACTAAGATATTTATTTATGTATTTACTTACTTACTTACTTATTTGTTTATTAAATTTATATTGCCCCCAATTGGAACATGGTGACTCAAGGCAGCTTACAAGAATATAAAAACAATAAAACTAATAAAATTGTTATATAAAACAATTTATATATTAATTGTTATATTAAAACAATAAAACTAATAAAAGAGACAATCAAATAATATATTAAAAAATAATATAATAAAATAACCCCCACACCCCCACCCCTGTGACAATATATCACACAAACCATTTAATGGGCTCCATCCCGCTCTGGGTTCCCCAGACCTGCTGGCAGAACCAGATCTTCAGTGCCTTCCGGGAGAGTCTTAGAGTGTGGGCCATTTCTCTGGGGGAATGATGTTCCAGTGAGGGAGGGAGCCACCATGGAGAAGACCCTTCTTCTGGGTTCCACCAGGTTTATCTCCTTAAGGAATGGGACCCACAAAATTCCTTGCCTCCCTGCTCTGGTGGGTCAGGTAGATGTAACCAGCCAGAGATGGTCCCTCATATAACCTGGTCCAAAGCCATTAAGGGCTTTAAAGGTGACAACCAGCACCTTGAATTGCACACAGAAGCAAATTGGCAACCGAGACTTCCCGTGGCTCCGCAATTGCCGAAGGACGCTCCTTTAGGAGCTCCAGCCCCATGATTCCGTTTATTTATTTATTTATTTGATTTATATACCGCTCTACTCCCGAAGGACTCAGGGCAGTGAACAGCCAACAATAAAATCCATACATACAAAATTTAAAAGCAGAATTAAAATCAAATTAAATAGTTTTGGCCCAGACAAATTAAAACCCCAATCAATTTAAAAGCAATTTTAAAATTTGAATATATAAAATACTAAAAAATATTAAAAATTAAAAATTCTTTTATAAAAGAGGGAGAAAATTAGGCCAGGCCTGCCTGGTGAAATAAAAAGGTCTTTAGAGCGCGGCGGAAGGTGCGCAGATCTGGGATCCTCTGTATCTCCGGGGGGGAGCTCATTCCAGATAGTAGGTGCCCCCACAGAGAAGGCTCTCCCATTGTTTGGCCGACGGCACCCGGAGGAGCCCCTCTCTATGGGAGCGTACCAGCCGGTGGGAGGCTATTGGTGGTAGTAGGCGGTCCCGCAAGTACCCAGGTCCTGAGCCATGGAGCGCTTTAAAGGTGGTAACCAAAACCTTGAAGTGCACCCGGAAGACCACCGGGAGCCAGTGCAGCTCGCGCAGGAGGGGTGTTACATGGGAACGCCAAGTCACTCCCATTACCACCCATGAGGCTGCACTCTGCGCCAGTTGGAGCCTCCGGGTGCTCCTCAAGGGGAGCCCCATGTAGAGAGCATTACAATAGTCCAGGCGAGAGGTAACGAGGGCATGAGTGATCGTGCATAAGGAGTCCCGATCAAGAATGGGACGCAACTGGCGAATCAGGCGAACCTGATGAAAAATCCTCCCAGTCACGGCCATCAAGTGCTCTTCTAAAGACAGCCGTGAATCCAAGTTGCACGCCCTCTCCATGGGGGCCAATGATTCACCCCCAATAGTCAGTGATGGCACCAACTGACTATATTGGGACATTGGAAACCGCAGCCACTCGGTCTTGGATGGGTTGAGCCTGAGCCTATTCCTCCCCATCCAGATCCTCACGGCCTCCAGGCACTGGGACATCACTTCAAGGGCATCGTTGGGGTGGTCTGGGGTGGAGATGTACAGCTGGGTGTCATCAGCGTACTGATGGTACTGCACCCCAAAACCATGGATGATCTCGCCCAGCAGCTTCACATAAAGGTTGAACAGGAGGGGCGAGAGGACTGACCCTTGCGGCACCCCGCATATGAGGAGCCTCGGGGTCGACCTCTGCCCCCCTGTCAACAGGGACTGCGACCGGTCAGAGAGAAAGGAGGAGAACCACTGCAACACAGTGCCTCCCACCCCTAACTCTTCCAACTGGTGCAGTATGATACCTGGGTCGATGGTATCAAAAGCCGCTGAGAAATCTAACAGGACCAGGACAGAAGAGCATCCCCTGTCCCGAGCCCTCCAGAGATCATCTACCAATGTGACCAATGCTGTTTCCATGCTGTAAGCCTGACTGGAACGGATCCAGATATGTCGTTTCATCCAGGTGCTGGGGGAGCTGTTGCGCAACCACACTCTCAACAACCTTCGCCACAAAGCAAAGGTTGGAGACTGGATGATAATTTACCAACATTGCCAGGTCCAGGGAAGGCTTCTTGAGGAGAGGCCTCACCACCGCCTCTTTCAAGGCGGCGGGAAAGTCACCCTCACCCAACGAAGCATTTATAATCCCCTGGAGCCAGCCTCATGTCACTTCCCGGGAAGCCAGCACTAACCAGGAAGGACACGGGTCCAACAAACAAGTGGTCGCGTTCAGTCTACCCAGAATCCTGTCCACATCCTCGGGGGTCACAGGATCAAACTCATCCCAGATAATATTCTCAAGACCTGCCCCAGTCCCTCCCCCTGAGACTATCCAGTCGGAGACCAGATCTTCCCGAATCTGAGTGATTTTGTCATACAGATACTGAACAAAATCCTCGGCTCTACCCTCCAAGGGGTCCTCCTGCGCTTCCTGGTAGAGCAGGGAGAGGGTCACCCTAAAGAGGGCGGCCGGGCAGTTATCTGATGATGCAATAAGAGCAGCAAAATAGCTACATTTCACTGCTTTTATCGCCATTAGGTAATTCCTAATATGGGATCTTACTAGTGTCCAGTCAGATTCAGAAAGACTGGCCCTCCAACTACTCTCTAGGCATCTTTTCCGGCGCTTCAACTCCCTCAGCTCCTCGGTGAACCAAGGAGCCAATTGAGATTGGCGCCGGGTCAGAGGCTGCAAAGGCATGACCCGATCCAGAGCTCCAGCGGCCGCCCTATCTCAGGCAGCCACTAGGTCTCCAGTCGAGGCATGTGCCAGAGCCTCAGGAAATGGCCCAAGCTCTATCTGGAACCTGTCAGGTTCCATCAGGCACCTGGGGCGGAACCATCTTACCGGCTCCGCCTCCCTGCGGCAGGGTGCAGTGGTTTGAAGGTCGAGATGAAGGAGAGAGTGATCTGACCATGACAAGGGCTCGGTAACTATATCCCCTATCTCAAGATCACTCAACTACTGTCCAGAGACAAAAACCAGATCCAGCGTGTTTCCCCCCGTGTGGGTAGGGCCATGAATTAACTGGGTCAGGTCCATAGCTGTCATGGTAGCCATGAACTCCCGAGCCACCTCAGATGCCTCACTCACTGATGGCAGGTTGAAATCCCCCATGACCATAAGCCTGGGGGTATCAACCGCCACCGTGGCAATGACGTTGAGTAGCTCGGGCAGGGCTGTTGCCACGTGGCAGGGAGCCAGGTACGTGATCAGCAAACCCATCTGATTCCCGTGACCCCATGCCGCTAGAACAGCAAAAGTCAGCTGTCTAGCGGTTCGAAACTCTCCCCCAGGGAAAAAGGGGGAGAGAAGAGCAGAAGGGTCTGGGTAGAGCTCCCCTAGACCCCCAGGTTTTTCTTTTTAAGCCTGGGGTTTGCAGGGTGAGAGCTCCCTGAAAGCCCTTCGGTTGTTCCGGATCCAGGATGAGTCTGCTTTATGCAGACCGAGGCGTCGCGACCACACCAGCAACACAATTTTAAGGATTATAAGAAATTTGGACTTTGGATGCTGGCAGAGCAAATCAGGAGAACAAAAAATGCAAGTACTGATCTTTAACTCCGTTTAAAAAGGGAAATAATGGCTCCTGAGGGTGTGAAATCAAAACTTACTAGTGAAAGCGATTGTTAACACAAGATAAGATTACATATAAGTAACTTCTTTATAAGGAAGGAGTCAGACTACAGTTAAAATCCATGGAACAATTAAAAGAAGAAGGGATTATTAAGACTTGGTTTCAATATGGACAGCTGCTGGCCAGATGGAGAGAAGATCAAAAAATTGGTATTTTGCAGCAGGATGAGAATCTGATAAAGCAAATAAAAGATGAAGGTCAAATGCACATAAAAAGGTTGTACAATGCATTATTGGAAATAGACTCAGAAACAGACTTAGTCAAGGATTGTATGATAAAATGGGCACAAAATGTAGGTGAACCAATAATGATGGAAACATGGGAAAAGATATGGGTTAGAAATGTAAGATTTACACAAGCACAAACTTTAAGGGAGAATTTTTACAAAATGTTTTATAGATGGCATTTAGACCCAAAAAAACTAGCTTGTATGTATCCAAATTTACAACCCAAGTGTTGGCGATGTGAGTGTGAAGATGCTACATATTTTCATATATGGTGGACATGTAAAAAGATTAAGGCTTTTTGGATAAAAATATGGTGGATTATTCAAAATATTTTGAAGAAAAAAATTAAATTTACACCACAGTTTTTTCTGTTGGGAATAGTTACGGATTGTACTGTAATAGAGACTAAGCTGGTTTTGAACTTAATAACAGCTGCCAGGTTACTGGTGGCACAGTA